>NC_089873.1:10000-711250 GCF_040182565.1 Anser cygnoides | reverse complement strand
GGGGGCAGCTGCTGCCTGCAGAGCCGGCTCCCTTCTGCGAGCACCCGCTCCCCAGGGGCGAGCTCGGCCGCCCTGCGGCACCCACCCAGCGCTGGCCCCGCACGCCCTCTGCAGGATGTGGCCACCCAGGGCACCCTGCAGGGCGCGGGGTGCCCCAGGCGGGCCGGATCTCCCGGGGGTCTGCGCCCCTCTGCAGCCCCCCCTGCCCGGGGCTGTGCGCCGCCGAGTGCCGGCCCCCCTCCTGCTCACCCCACGCTGCTCTCTTGCAGGGAGCCCCCGGACCGGAGACCCTCCCCGGCCTCGCTGCGGGTGCCCCGGCAGCGCCCGTCCCCATTCCCCCTCCATGGGGACCACCCTGGGCTGTATCCCCCAGCTCCACCGCAGCCTGCGGGTGGCCCCCGGCGCAGACAGCTCGGCCCGCGGCACGGCCCGAGGCTCATCCCGCGGCACGGCCCGAAGCTCATCCCGCGGCACAGACCCCGGCCAGCCCCCCGGCAAGGCCTGAAGCTCGTCCCGCGGCACGGACCCCAGCCAGCCCCGCGGCACAGCCCGAAGCTCACCCCGCGGCACGGACACCGGCACGGTGCGCGCCTCGTCCCGCGGCACGGCCCCCGTCTCGCCCCCCGGCAGCCCGGTTCGCGGCGGGGCCGTCGGCACGCCGGGGGCCGCCTGCACCACGCGCAGCTGCTGCGGGTGGGCTGCGTGCTGGGCACCTGCCAGGTGCAGAACCTCAGCCACCGCCTGTGGCAGCTGATGGGACAGTCGGGCCGCCAGGACTCGTCCCCCATGAACCCCAACAGCCCCCACAGCTACGGGTGAGGGCGGCCGCCCCCCCCCAGACTGCCTGGGCCCGCGTAGGAGCTCCCACTAAAGCACTTCCAGAGGCTGCCGGGCTCGTGTGCGCCTTTCTGCGGGGTGCCCGGGGTCCCCATGTGGGGCTGAGCCCAGCGCCAGGCCGGGATGGGGCTGCAGGGCAGCGGTGGCCCCGTGGGGATGTGACGTGGGTTTGTCCCCGCGGAGAGCCCAGGCGGGACGAGCGAGTGTCACCGCGGAGCTGCTGGCCCGTGGCGCCTGGCGGTGGCCCGGCCGCTGGGGCTGTTGACCGCAGGTCCAAGGGGCGCCGGCCCTTGTGCAAGAGCGCGGGGCCGAGCCCCTGGCCCTGGCCCTGCCCCTGCCTGACTCAGCAGCTCGCCTGCCCCATGGAGGGGAGCCCCATGGCGGGGAGCCCCACTGTGGGCACCGCCTGCGCCTGCCCAGGATGCGCAGTGACATGGGGCCCCCCCAGGCGCGTCCTGTCCCAAACCTGCCCTCTGCTGTGCCCAAACCTGGGGCTTTGTGGGCACTGCTGGGGGGCCACGGGCAGGGGGTCCCTGCTGTCCCCGGGGCAGGGAGGGGCTGAGGACAGGGACACGCAGGGACCACAGGAGCAGAGCGCGGGGCCCCTCCCAAGCCTGGCTGCCCCCAGTATGGGGCTGCCCCCAGCCCCCTTCTCCTGGCAGGGGTCCCAGGTTGGGCTCAGTGCCCTGGGTCCCTTCCCAAGGCTGAGGACAGGGTGCCTGTGGGGTCATGTCCTCCCTGGGGAGGAGGCTGCCCCCCTTCCCCTGAGGCCCTGTCCTCCTTGTTCCCCCCTGTGCCCCCCCCCCCCCCCCCCCCCCCCCCCCTACTGCTCACAGCCCTAAGATGGGACCGGGACCAGGTGCTGGTGGGCTCCAGGGCATGGAGAGATGTCCCTGTCCTGACCCCATTCCTGTCCCTGTCCTGACCCCATTCCTGTCCCTGTCCTGACCCCATTCCTGTCCCCATTCCCCTCCCACCTCCTGCCCCCCTCCAGGCCCTGGTGCAGCCCCAGGGCGGTGCTGAGGCCCTGGGGACAAGCCCCGTGCCCCCGGAGCACGGCTGGGAAGGGCCCCGCGGTCTCTGGGGACCAGGACTGGGGGGGGGGGAGCACAGACACGAGGGGACCCCAAGTTTCCCAGACACCCCACGCTGTGATGGGGACGTGCAGCCCCCTCCTGGGGCCGTGCCTGCCCCCCCGGCTCGTGTCCTCCCCGTGACCAAGGTGCTGGGGGCCCAGGGCCACCCGTGGCCACTGGCTTGGTGCCAACCCAGGGAGCAGAGGGACCCCAACCTGCTGGCAATGGGGCCCCGCTGTGGGGGGGGACACACGGGACAGATCCAGCCCTCTGTGGAGAGGGTGGGGGGCATGGCGTGACTGCACCCCTTCTCCTTCCTGCCAGCCCCCATCCCCACCACCACGGGCACCCTCACCCACGCTCACCCTCATCAGCCCCATCCCTTGCACGAGCACCCTCGTCCCCCTGGGAGCAGCCCCCCCGTGCCAGCAGTGCCCTCATCTGCCTGTGAGCATCCTTCCCACGGCCCCCTCCGTCCCCAGGAGCACCCAGCGCCCCCCCCGAGCACCAGGGGTTGGGGGGCACCCACGGGTGCTGCTCCCGCCCCCTCGCTGCCCCCACCCCAGGCGCCCCAAACCACGGGGCTGGGTGGGAACGAGACTGCAGACCCCGAGTGGGAGCTTAGCCCAGAAAATCTGGGGTCAAACTCTACAATTTTGGCCAAGCTGCGCGTGACAGCGCTGGGCCCATGGTCGGGTGTGCCAAGGGGCTGCAGCCGCGGCGTCGCTGCCCCTGGGACCCGTGGGGACCGGGACGACCCCTGCCCGGCCCAGGCCGGTGCCCCCCGGTGCCCCCCGGTGCCCCCAGCCGGATCCGGCCCCCCGCGTCCTCCAGAGCCCGTCGGGTTTGGGCAGAATAAAGCGTGAGACTTCCCAGCGGGTGCCGGGGATTTCTGTGCCCACGGGACGCGGCGGGGGGACGCCAGCGGGTGCCGGCCGTGGGTGAGGGCAGGGAGCGAGTGAGCACCGTCGTGTCGTGACGTGACGTGTCGTGACGAGTTGTGTCGTGTCATGTCGCGACGGAGCCCTGCACGAACGGGCACTGGATGCACTGCCCTGGGCAGCACCGGGCCCCGCTCGGAGGCTCCCACCAGCCCCCCCGCTCCCACTGCCCCCCCCAGCCCATCTGTCTGTCCGCCTGCCCACCCCTCTGCCTGTCCGTCTGTCCCACTGCCCCCTCCTGCCCCCCCAGCCCCTTGGGATGCGGGGTCCATCCCCACGCCCTCCCCCCAGACGCTTCCCCACGGCCCCGTCCCACTCCGGGGGATGCGCTGGGTGCCCCAGCCCCTGTGGGATCCCCCCCCCCCCATTCCCTCCTCCCCTCCCCCGGAGCCCCCTTCTCCATCCCCGCTGGGGAAAGGGCTGGTGGGGGCCGCGGTAGGACCAGGGCGGTCCCACAGAGACCCTTCCCCAGCATTAGGGTCTCGGGATGCTGCAGCCGGTGCCACCAGGGCACCCCCATGTTTGCCACGGCTGCAGACCCCCACCCCGGTGCCCCCCTCACCTTGTGCCCCCCCCCGTGGCCGTGGCAGCCCAGCACTACGGCGTCCCCGTGCCCTGGCCCCGGAGCAGAGCAGCCGCGTCCCCGCTGCCCCCCGTGGGGCTGCCGGTACCTGGGGGTCCCTGGCTGGGGCTGGGGGCTCCCGCACTCGGGGGGCTGCAGCATGGGTCACCCCATCCCGGGGGCTGTGCCAGGACCCCCCAGCACCCCCCTGCCCTAGGGGAGCGGCGACGGCGTCACGGGCTCAAACATTAACCGGGGGCCGGTTAACTGGTGACCGATTGCCCCTGCGCCCGGGGATAAAGCCGGGGGTCCCGGCGGCCGCCCCGTGCGCCCTCTGCCCCTCGCCACGGCCAGCATGAGGCCCCCCCGGGTGGTGAGTACCCTCCTCGGGGCCAGCCCTGCTCCTCCTGCGCCGTGCGTCGGGGGCAGGAGCACCCGTGCAGCCCCCTCCCCACTAACCCCCGTGCTGTGGGGCACAGCCCCATGAACGTTGCCCCCCCCCCCCCCCCCCCCCGTGGGGCCTGGCACTCAGGGAACCCCCCCACAGCTCAGTGTGATGTGGGGCCTGGCAGAGCTTGGCAGTGGGGTGGCTGCCTTTTGGGGGGAGAGTGGGGGGCAGGAGACCCCCAGGACCCTCTGCGATGTCCTCACTGTTGCGGGGATCCCAGCCCCACGTGGGACCCAGCCCCATGGGGATGCCACCCCAAGGGGGTCCCAGGCCCCTCTGTGTCCCAGCCCCACGTGGGACCCAGCCCCATGCAGATCTGATCCCCACAGGGGTCCATTCCCCATGGGGGGTCCCATCCTTGTGGGGTTCCCACTTCCACACGAGTCCCAGCCCCCGAGTGGACCCAAACCCCCGTGGATCCCAACCCCCCGGGGGTCCCACCCCACAGCGCTGCCCCATGGCACACTGACCCCACAGGCTGCGCTGTGGGGCCGCAGCGGGGATTCTGGGCAGTGCTCCTGGCTCTGGGCTCCCCCCCCCGCAGAACAGGGCTGGTGCCCCCCCCCGTGCTCCGCTTTGCTCCCTGGGGACGCAGGAGACACGGCCCCGTGCACCGGGCCGGCCGGGTGGCACGGACTTTGTGCCCCGTGGGGACACGGCCTGGGACCCCCTGTGGAAATGGGGATGGGGCAAAGGAGCGGCAGCGCAACGCTGCGCAGTGCTGTGCAGTGCGGTGCTGGACAATGCCGTGCAGCGCAGTGCCACGCAGCACAGCAACAGGCAACACCGTGCCACGCAGCACAGCACAGCACCACGCAGCACAGCACAGCACCACGCAGCACACTGCAATGCCATGCAGCACAGCGCAGTGCCATACAGCACAGAGCAGTGCCACGCAGCACAGAGCAGTGCCATACAGCACAGAGCAGTGCCACGCAGCACAAGAACAGGCAACACCGTGCCACGCAGCATAGCACAGCACCACGCAGCACAGCACCGCACTGTGCCGCCTCGTGCAGTGCAGGGCATTGCCCCCCAGCACTGCGCTACACTGCAGTGCTGTGCAGCGACGCTGTGCAGTGCTGCCACCGCCTCCAGGGCTTTCCTTTGGAGGTCGCGTGGTCCCCCTGCCCTTCGGGAAACATTTTGTCCCTGAGCCTTTTAGCTCTGTCCCCACGGCCACGGGCTGGGCGCAGGATCGGGCCCCGCTGACCCTGCCCCTCTCGCCCCAGGACGCTGACCCCTCCGAGGAGCCGCAGCCCGGCAAGGCCAAGTCCGAGTACCGCAACTACACGGTGAGCCGCCGGCACCGCGGGGCTGGCCTTGCTGCCCTCGGGGGGCAGCGGGACGGGGTGTCCCCCCCCCAGCCCACCCCAGGGGGCCGGGCCCCCTGAGCCTGACGCTGCGCCATAGGAGGGGAAGCTGCTGGACCGCGTCTACACCACCTACCTGCTGATGCACACCCACCAGACCGTCGACTTCGTCCGTAGGAAGGTGCGCGTCCCTCCTCCGGGCGTCCGGCCCCGCTGGCACCGCGGTCCCAGGGGGTCCTGGGGGGGTCCCGGGGGTCCTCGGGCCGGCGCTCACCGCCCTGGTGCGTCCCCAGAGCGCCGAGTACGGGGGCTGCTCCCTGCGCAGGATGAGCGTGATGGAGGCGCTGGAGCTGCTGGACCAGCTGGTGGACGAGTCCGACCCCGACGTCGACTTCCCCAACTCCTTCCACGCCTACCAGACTGCCGAGGGCATCCGTCGCGCCCACCCCGACAAAGGTAGGGCCGGGACGGGGAGGGCCGAGCCCCGGGGGTGCCGCCGGGGGGTGACAGCCCCGCTCACCCCCAGACTGGTTCCACCTCGTGGGGCTGCTGCACGACATGGGGAAGGTCCTGGCGCTGTTCGGGGAGCCCCAGGTGAGCGGGGTGACGGGGGTGCGGGGGGGACGGCGCCTGGCACCGCCATGGAGCCCTCCTCAGGCCCCCCCGGGACACCTGTCGCCGCCCCGCAGTGGGCCGTGGTGGGGGACACCTTCCCCGTGGGCTGCAAGGTGCAGAAGTCCGTGGTCTTCAGCGACTCCACCTTCCACGAGAACCCCGACAGCAGGGACCCCCGGTACAGGTGAGCGCAGCCCCCTGCCCCTTCGGTGGTGGGGGGGTTCGGGGGGGCCGAGCCCCACGGCGCAGCCCCGAGCCCACGCCCCTGCCCCCCAGCACGGAGTGCGGGATGTACCAGCCCCACTGCGGCCTGGAGAACGTGCTCATGTCCTGGGGACACGACGGTGAGCTGCAGTGTGGGGACACCCCCAGCCCCCTTTTTTGGGGGGGGCGCAGGGGCTCTGCCCCCATCCGGAGCCGTGGGTCCGGGGGCAGTGGCTGCCCGGCCCCCCCAGCCGCCCGCTCTCTCCCCAGAGTACATGTACAGGGTCATGAAGTTCAACAACTTCGCCCTGCCCAAGGAGGTGAGGGCAGGGGGCGCAGGGTGGGCGCCCCGAGGGGCAGGGGGCCGGGCACCCACAGCCCCCCCATGCCACGGCCCTGTCCCCCCCCCGCCCCCAGGCCTTCTACATGGTTCGCTTCCACTCCTTCTACCCGTGGCACGCGCACGGGGACTACGGGCACCTCTGCAGCGAGGAGGACCTGCGCATGCTGCCCTGGGTCAAGGAGCTCAAGTGCGTGGCCGGGGAGCTGAGGGGGGGGCTGGGACGTTGTGACCCCCCCCCGGCTCTAACCCCTACTCGCTCCCACAGCAAGTTCGACCTCTACACCAAGCAGGAGGAGCTGCCCGATGTGCAGGAGCTGCGGGGCTACTACCAGTCCCTCATCGACAAGTACTGCCCGGGGCAGCTCTGCTGGTGAGCTGGGACCCCCCCACGCGGAGCCCCAGCCCCCCCGGCACGCAGCACTGCACTCGCCCCCCCTGCTTGCCCCGCACCCTGCCCCGGGGCACCAGGCCATCAATAAACCTGCTTGGCACGCACCGTGGTGCTGGTCGCAGCCAGGGCACGGGGCTGGGGAGAGCCCGCTGGGGGGGGTGCAGCAGGACCAAGTGGGACCAGCACAGCCCCCATTTCTCCCCGTGGCCCCCCCAGCCTTTCTGGTGTGAAGGAGAGGCCCGGGGCTGGAATGTCAAAGGCTTTATTTAGAAAATCGTAGGAAACCCCTGCGCTGGCCGCAGCCCAGGGGAAGCGTGGTGCGGTCAGACCCCCCCGGCACGGGGCAGCGGGGGCCGGAGCCCCCTGTGGGCACACGAGGCCGCGATGCAGCTGCCCCCCCAGCGCTGCCCCTGCCCCACAGGACGGCCGGGGGGGGCAGGGGGGCAGCCCCTGCTGGGGGGCACGGGGAGGCCACCACCGCCCGCGCTGCTCCGGCTGTGCGTGAAGGCACTGGCAGGGAGAGCGGCACGCTCACCCCGGGGCGGGGGTCGTGATGGCGGGGGGGGGGGCCGTGCCCCGCCAGGACCCCCCCATGGGGACAGAGGCAGCGTCGGGCAGCCGGGGAGCGCGGGGGGGGCCCGGAGCCAGCGGCATCAGTCAGTGCGTGGAAGACGGGTCCTGGGCTGGCGGCTCCCGGCGCTGCTGCTACTTCTTCTTCTTGGTGCTGCGGGGGCCCTCGCTGTCGGCCGCCCCCCGGGCACGGCCCTCGCCCTTCTCCTCCGCCTCTTTGGCCTCCTTCCTCCTCACCTGCCCGTTTTTTTCGTCGCCCCCTCGGTCCACCGGGTCCCCCCGCTTGGGGCCTTTGTGGCGGGCCGGGGGCGCCCCCCCCCGGGGCCGGCGGCCGAGGGCGCGCAGCAGGCAGGCGCTGGCGGCGACGAGGTACAGGGACCACAGCACGGCCGGGCCCGAGTAGGGGAGGCTGAGGCGCCGGATGGACTCCAGGAGCCAGGGCAGGAAGGTGGTCGCCGGGCGCTTCGGTGGCGCCTTGTCCTGGGGGGGCACGGGGGGGTGAGCGCCGCCCCACGGCCACGCAGGGGGCTCGGCGGGGCGCGGGGACGGGGCCCTACCTTCAGCCCGTGCTGCGCGAGGAGGTTCTCCAGCGTGGGGTCGCCCAGAGAGACGGTGGGGAAGAACTCCTGGACGTGCTGCCGCCGCCACCACCGCGTAGCCCCCTCCCTGCGGGACAGGGGATCAGTGCCTGGGGGGGGGGGAACGGGACCCCCCCGCAGCCTCGCAGCCCCCTGGAGCTGCTCTCAGGGTCCCGGTGAGCTCCCACCCTCACAGCTTGCCCCCGCAGCAGCTGCCCAAGGACAGCCAGCACGTCGGTGTGCAGACACCCCCGTGTTGGGGTGCAGGGGGGGCAGCGGGGGGGTGCTGAGCCAGCCCTGCCCCCGGCCGTCCCCGCTCACCCGGTCTCGGCGCTGCCGGTGAACCAGTACTTGTAGAGCTGGGCGCGGATGTAGGTGGGCGGCTGGGCGCTGAACGGGTACTTGGCCTCATCGAGCTGCACCAGGCGGATCACTGCGGGGGGCGCAGCGTTAGGGGGGCCGCCCCAGGCCCCCGCCCCACTGACCCCCCCGCCCCACTGACCCCCCCGCCCCACTGACCCCCCCGCCCCACTCACCGTCCTTCTTGCCCTGCAGCAGGCGGTGCACGAAGCTGGCGAACCAGGGGCTGCTGCTGTGGTGCCCCAGGGCCGCGAACCACATCTGCCAGTCCAGGCGGGGCTGGTGCGGGGCCACCAGCGGCGGGGCCGCGCTGACGTTGCCCGGCTTGTACATGAACTCGATCTCCTGCGGGCAGGGCGGGGCGGGGGGCTCGGGTCCGGACCACAGCTCCCCCACGCTCCCCCCGTCACCTCCAGGGGCCGTGGGACGAACAAAGCCCCCCCCCAGCCCACGGGGACGGCCGGGGTCCCCGGCAGCACCAAGGCAGCGGGGAGGGGATGCTCGGGGCTGGCTCCTCAGCCCCATCCCAGCCCTCGGAGCGAGGCGGGCGCTCACCGTCCAGGTCTGCTTGTCGTAGCTGCCCTCCAGCACCACCTCGGGCCGCCCCCCGACGCCCGTCATCCTGCGGAAGAGCCCGTAGGAGTTCACCACCTGGAAGCGCTCGACGGCGTTGAACATGTGGTGGATGCCGGGCCACAGCTTGCCGTTGGACTCGTAGTCGATGTAGGTGAAGGGCACCTGGGCGGCGCAGGAGGAGGGCGGCTGCAGGAGGCACGGGCAGAGCCCCCCCGCGCCCCGCTGCTGCCCACCCGCACCCCCCAGCCCCAGCCGAAGGAGCGGGGACCACCCCCGCGGCCCAGCAGAGCCCCCCGTCCCCCCAGGCTCACCAAGCTGACGGCGAACACCCCCACGGCGGCCGTGGCGAAGACGGCCCACTGCAGCAAAGCCCACAGCTTCCAGAAGCAGCCGCGGACGCAGACGCACCTGTGAGGGGTGGGACGGGGGGGCTCAGACCCGCACGGCCCCCCCAGGCCGCACGTGCATGGCGGGGGGGCACGGCTGGGTGCACGGTGTGGGGACGGGGACCCGGGTGAGCCCCTCCTCAGCACGGCTGGGAACCGCACCCCAGGGGCGCAGGGCTCTGCGGCGCTCACCGGTACAAGGCGGAGAGGATCTCCCAGGACAGCGAGAGGAAGCCCAGCCCCACCAGCGGCAGCGTCACCGCCCGCAGCCACTGGGTGAACTCGTGGTAGGTGAAGGCTGGGGCAGGGCGACAGCGCGGGGTCAGGGCCGGCGGCGGCACCCGTGGGAGCAGCCGGGCCGTGGGGACGGGGACGGCCACCCCGGTGCGGCCGGGACGTACCCACTTTGGATTCCAGCACCTTCTTCTCCCAGTCGATCTCCAGGCCGAAGTGCTGGACGCTCCAGTAGAGCAGCAGGGCGTAGGCAGCCAGCTCCAGCAGGGTGGAGAGGAAGGCGAGGAAGCTGGGGGGCCAGGCTGACGGCGGGGGGCAGCTCAGCGCCGGGGCCTGACCCACGGCACCCAGCAGACCACGAACCCAGCCCCGAGAGCCCGCGTGCGGGAGGGCAGGGGCGGCGCTCGGAGCACCTCCCTGCACCACAGCCCCGTGCTGTGCCCCGGCCTGAGCGCCCCAGGGGCGGCAGCTCGCTCAGCACCAACACGGGGCAGCCGCAACGACACCTCCCGGGGCCACGCGGAGCTGGCGGCCCGGCCCCTCCCCGCCCCACGCACAGCAGAGGGCACCGCGCCCCCATCGGGCCGCGAGCCCCCCGACTCACAGCTGCCGTGCTTCTTCTTGCTGCGCCCCAGCCAGTACGCCACGTGCTCCTCATCCAGCAGGGAGAAGGCCAGGACGATGGTGAGCGCGTTGAAGAAGTTGTAGTTGCCCGTGAGGATGATGAGGACCTGCAGCAGGACCTGGGCGGGAGCAAAGGCAGGGCTGGGGGCGTCACGGCGCTGAGCAGGCTGCCCGGGGGGGGCAGCAGCCTGCATGCAGCCCCCCCGCCGGTGTCCCAACGCCCCCCGCACCTGGCAGTAGAAGGCGAAGAGCCGGAGGCGGCGGATGGGGGCGAAGAAGAGCAGCGGGACGGCAATCTCGATGACGTAGGTGGCCACCACGCTGAGCTTCTGGAACCACACGGGCAGCTGGTGGGCGAACCAGGCGGCCGGCGTGGGGATGCACTGCGTCTCGTAGTGGTAGGTGAGAGCTGGGGGGACAGCAGGGGGTCAGCGGCGCGCCTGGGGGCAGGGGAGCAGCTCGGGGCGGGCAGAGCCGTGCCGCGGGGGCCGAGCACGGTGCGTTTGCACGGGGGAGCTGCCCAGAGCCACACGGGGCACAGCCTGGGGCCAGGGGCTGTGCCTGTCTCCCCCCCGCCTCGCTGTGTGCCCCCACGGCCTGCGACACCCCGCGGGGGCCGTGCCCCCCTCACCTGTGAGCCCCCACCAGGTGGGGCAGCGGCTGGTCAGCTTCACCACGCCGGAGGCGAACATGAGGCGGAAGAGCAGCCAGCGCACCAGCCAGAAGGTGACGCCGTCGTGGGCGCGCCATGCCGTCGAGCGCCACTTGAAGAGGCGCAGGGGGGCCACCAGCACGCCCAGGAAGCCCGCTTCCAGCAGGAGGCTGTCCCTGCGGGCACGCCACAGTCCCACACCGGCACCCCGGGGCCGCGTCCCCGAGGTGCCGAGCGGGGACGGAGCCCCCCGTGGGTTGGGAGGAGGCACGGAGCCCCCCGGCAGGGCCCTGCGGGGTCTGGAGGGCGGGCGTGCGGCGGCTGACTTACCACTGGAAGTAGAGGAAGACCTGTCCTACCTGCGGGGAGAGGGAGCGGTGAGCGGGGCGGGGGGCTCTGTGCTGTGGGGTTTTGCCCCCCGGGCCCTCCCCTGCTCCCTGCCCGCACGGAGCCCCCCCGGCGCCTCCCCAGCACCCTGCCAAACCCGAGGCCGGCCTCGGGCCAGCCCCAGCGCGTGGCAGCGGCCTCGGCACGCCGTGATGCCACGGAGGCAGCGCCGCCCGGGGCGTGAGGTGGAGGAGGGAGGACGGAGGAGGGATGCTCCCGGGCCGGACGTGCTGCAAGGCTGCGGCGCCAGGAACCGCAGCCCAGGAGCGGCTCCAGGCGGGAGCTGAGCTCCAGGCACGGCCACGTGGCCGGCAGCAGGAACGGGGCAGCCCCGGCGGCAGGACGGGGACAGGACGGGGCCGAGCCCTGCCCCACGCCGCCCCGCTGCACGGGGCTGCCCCTCCTGGCACAGCCCCTGGCTGAGCCCCGCTTGCAGACAGCACTGAGGGGAGGAGGAGGAGGAAGAGGAGGGCGAGGATTTCTCTGCACATCACCTTAAAAGGGAAGGACGAGGGCCTGGCACGCAGGGGCTGGGTGGAGGCTGCTCCGGCAGCCGGGAGCCCCGGCTTGCACGGCTCCTGGTGCTGCCCCTCCGGGGGCAGGGACCGAGCCTGGCTCCTGTCCTGCCCCCACGGGACATGGCACAGGGGGTACCCCGGGGAGAGGGGCACCCCGCGACAGGGGCACCCCGGGACAGGGGCAGCCCGGGACAGGGGCAGCCGCACGCTGCGGGGTTGGAGCAGCGCCACGTGGCGTCCCCAGCTCCAGCAGCAGCAGCAGCAGCAGCGGGCGCCCTGCCGGGGGGGCTCCTGGTGAGCTGCTCCCTGCTGGGTTTCCCCGGGTTGGGAGGGAAGAGGAACCGAGTCCTGCCGCAGCTGTGCTGACACACGCACACACAGCGACGGGGGCACACAGCTCACACATACACAGAAACACACGCACACCCAGCTCAGAGGCGCGCACACGGACACATGCACACACCCAGCTCACACACACAGGCACATGCACAGACAGCTCACACACCTCACACGCACGGCTCACATGCACCCAGCTCACACTCATAATCACACACACACACATACATAGAGCTGACACACACACACACTCACAATCACACACACCCAGCTCACACACACACACCCAGACAGGCACACACACACCCCCAGCTTGCACCCAGCCCACAACACACAAACACATGCACGCACCCAGCTCGCACACACCTGCACACACAATCACACACGCACACAGCTGACACACACAATCACAGCTCACAATCACACACCCCCAGCTCACACACACCCAGCTCACACCCAGCTCACACACATGTGCACACACTCACAATCACACACGCCCCCAGCTCACACCCAGCACACCCCCCCCAGCTCACACGTGCACAGCTCACCCAGGCACCCAGCTCACCCAGGCACCCCCAGCTCACACCCAGCTCACACACACAATCACACACCCAGCACACACACCCAGCTCACACACATGTGCACACACTCACAATCACACACGCCCCCAGCTCACACACAGCACACCCCCCCCAGCTCACACGTGCACAGCTCACCCATGCACCCCCAGCTCACCCAGGCACCCCCAGCTCACCCAGGCACCCAGCTCACCCAGGCACCCCCAGCTCACCCAGGCACCCAGCTCACCCTCCTCACCCCCCAGCTCACCCACTCCCAATCCCCCCCCCAACCCAGAGCTCACCCCCAGCCCGCCCTCCCCCCCCCCCGTGCACAACCACGAGCAGCGGCCGCGCAGCGCTCGGTGCCGGTGCCGGGGCAGGGTCCCGGTGCCGGTGCCGGTGCCGGAGCCGTACCTGGCAGAGCGAGAGGTAGGCGGCGCGCAGGGCGGCGAGCAGCAGGCAGTCCCGCAGCGCGGGGCTCAGCAGCGCGCCCAGCGCGGCGGCGGCGCCCAGCAGGCAGAGCAGCTCCGCGCCGCGCTCCGCCTCCAGCCCCGCGCGCGGGCACAGCCACAGCAGCGTGGGCTCGTCCCGCAGCAGCGCCCGCAGCCCGCGGCCGCCCGGCCGCAGCGCCCGCCGCACCGGCAGGATCCCGTCGCGCCCGTACAGCCCTGCGGGGACACGGAACGGGGCCGGGGCTCAGCGCGGCGCCGAGCCCGGCGGGGCGGGACGGGGCGGGTCGGGGCGCGGCGTACCGGGCACCTGCAGGTAGAGCGAGACGAAGGCGGCGAGGTAGGCGGCGGCCAGCCCGGCCAGGAACAGCTCCCGCGGGCGGCGCGGCGGCTCCGCCATGGCGCGGACGGGGCCGGCGGCGGGGCCGAGCGCGGCGGGCGGGGCCCGTGACGCGGCGCCCGGTGACGGCAGCGCGCGGCCGGGGCGCGGCGGGCGGGAAGCGCGAAATGGCGGCGCGGCGGGAGCGGCGCTGAGCGCGGCGGGAGCGGCCCCTGGGCTCGGCACCGGCACCGGTGCGCGGCTGCGGCCCTGCCGCGCGGAGCGGGTCCCTGGCCCCGGCCCCGGATCCCGATCCCCGGTCCTGGCTCCCGATCCCTGCCCTGGTCCCGGCCCCGGTCCCCGGCCCCGGTCGCGGTCCCCGATCCCGATCCCGATCCCTGCCCCGGCCCTGGTTCCCGGCCCCGGCCCCCGGTCCCCGGCCCCGGCCCCCGATCCCGGCCCCAGTCCCCGTCCCCGGTTCCCGTCCCCCGGGTCCCGTCCCCCGGGTCCCGTTCCCCATCCCCGTTCCCATGTCCCCGTTCCCCGGCTCCGGACCCCTGTCCCCGGTCCCAGGTCCCGGTCTCGGTCCCAGTTCCTGGCCCAGGTCCCTACCGGTGCCCCCCAGCTGCACGCCGGTGACACCCGCGCCCTTTGCAGGCCACACTCAGCCTCGGGCTGCCAGGGCCCAGTGCTGGGCCCGGTGCTCGGCCCCGGTGCTGGGCCCAGAGCTCATCCCGGTGCTCATCCCGGTGCTCATCCCAGTGCTCATCCCGGTGCTCAGCCCGGTGCTCAGCCCGCCTGCCGTGGTTCCGCAAGGTAACGCACAGCGTTCCTTTCTTCTCCTGCCTCCTGGGCGCTGCCCTGTGCCCGTCGGGCTCCCTTCCTTACAGCTTTCCTCCTGCTGAAGCCACGAGGCCGCCGCTGGCTCCGTGTGACCGCGGCTGCCCCCCGCCACCGGACCCGGAGTGACCCTGCCCCGAGCCACCCGGCGCCCAGCGGGCAGCTCGCCGTGCCCGGCCTGCGTCCGACCGCCGAGGAGCTGCCTGCACCCCCGGGGAGCCGCCATGGAGGACGTGGAGTCGCGCTTCCTGCACCTCCTGCAGCCCATCCGCGACCTCACCAAGAACTGGGAGGTGGACGTGGCCGCGCAGCTCGGGGAGTACCTGGAGGAGGTGAGGGGGGCGCCGTGCCCCCGCGCTGCGGGGGGCTGCGGCAGGGCTGATCGTGCACGGGGAGCCTCTGTCCCTGCCCGCGGCCGCTGCCCGCCGCCCGGCACGGCCACGGAGCTCCTGCTTGCCCCAGGGCAGTGCAGCGGCGTGGTCACTGGCCTGTGCGGGTGGACGTGCAGGGGTGGGAGATCCAGCGTCGTCGCACAGCCATCCCTTCTGGGTGTCCCCTGATTTCAGGGATGTGTCCCTTGTAGTGCAGCCACAGAAAAGGCCCTCGTGCTGCAGGGAAAAGGGGAATGGCATTCCTTCCTTCTGCGTTCACTCATTACATCCAGCCCCAGAGTGTCACGCTAGGCAAACTGCCGTGATTTTGACTTTTGCCTTTTGCAGTGCTAGCCTTAAATCAGTCCGCAAAGCAGTGTTTCATTTTCCTTCTCTTGTACGTTTTGCAGCTGGACCAAATCTGTATTTCCTTTGATGGTGGCAAAACCACCATGAACTTCATAGAAGCAGCTCTGTTAATCCAGGGCTCTGCCTGCGTCTACAGCAAGAAGGTGAGAGCGCCGTTGGGCACGGCTACGTCCTGGTCCTGGCCCTGATCCCTCAGTTGGGGCTCCTGGGGCTGAGGCTTCTATGGGGGCTGCTTTGGGGAGCTGCCCTTGAGTTTGGATGACTTGAATGTAATAATGGCCAAGGAATTTAGAAGGTTATTGATCTCAAATTCCTAAATTCCTTTATATGTGTTGGGATTGGCAGCCTGGAGAAAAAACAAAAGCAAAAAACAACCTCTTTTCCCAAACCTGGATTCAAAATGGCTCGAATGGGGAAAAAAAACACAACAAGATTATTAAGAAATTGAACTCAGGCTGTGTGGGGATACGGGAAGGTCCGTGGTCATCCTGGCGTCAGCCGAGGGGTCTTTTCTGGGAGCTGCTTTCTCTGTCTCTGAGTCTGGCCCCTGTTTTACAGGTGGAGTATCTCTACTCTCTGGTGTACCAGGCACTCGACTTCATTTCCAATAAGAAGTAAGCAACGAGCTCCATCCGCTGGGGAGACGATCCTTGTAGGGGCTGGGGTCTTCCTGCAAGTCCCACTGCTTTAGCGGAACACACGGACGTGTCCCCTCGCTGCTCAGCCCCTGCGTTGTGGCACGGCCCTGCTGAGCTGAGGAGCTCCTGCCGCAGCCGTGTGCGAGCTCTGCTGGCACAGGGACGAGGCCGTGACCTGTCCCACCCACAGGGAGAGCCCCCGGGGCTCTGCCCCCGCTCAGAGCCACGCTTTGCTTTTCCCGAGCACCCTTCCCTTACGGCAATCCTTTATTTTAAAAACAAGCCAGCCGATTGCAGCGTCAGCCTGCAGCCCTAGGAGAGGTTCTCTGGGGCTGAGGATTTCTGCAGGCAGCGTGAAAGGCCCCACTGGGACTCGGTTCTGCCTCGAGGGCTTGGGGCCAAGCTCTTCCCCCAGAGCTCTTCCAGCGGCGCCGTGCGGGGGTTTTGTCGTTGCGGTGCCCGGCTGTTGGGTAAGGAGAGGGCCGTGCCCAGCACCCCGCAGCGCGCCTCTCAGCGCACAGCGTGACCCGTGTGGCAAAGAAGCTCGTGATTTGTTTCCCCACTGTTGCTGAGAGCGGGGCACTGCTGTTGCAGTCGCAGTTTTCAAGTTGTCTTGCACAAGTTGGCTTCTGCCAACCCGGCTTGAGTTCAGAACCTGGCTTCCACTAAGGCGGGATCAGCTTGTGACACTGTTCTGTGTGCCCTCAGGCAAATTTTGTAAAACCCGAGGCTTTTGTGAGGCGCCTCGCACCGAGCGGGTGCTGGGCTCAGGCAGCTCCCTGCAGGAGCCATCCGTCCTCTGGCTCGCCCAGCCGTAAACCCCGCTCACCGGGAACTGTGCTGCGGGCTTGTTTGGGAGCCTGAGGCAGGGCACCTGAAGGAGGCTCTGTTGGGGCTGCAGCACCGTGAAGCTGCTGCGGAGCTTTCTGAACATCCCCCAAAATTATCTCCACGCAGTGTTGTTGCCTTGCAGTGAATCATTCTCTTTCAAATTGAGCTCCCGAGCTGAGCGGGACGTTTTTGTTCAAGATAGGATTTGCTGGATGGACTGAGTCCCCTCTTCCCTCAAGTCCTGATTCCTTTGCAGCCCCCCAGCGCTGCCAGGACCGTGGGTGGCAGCTCATCAGGGAGCGAGCTGGTGCTGTGGCTGCCCAGCGGTGCTGGCAGCGCGCTGCGGTCCGTGCCTGGTGCCCGGGAGTTGTGCCCAGAGGCGCTGCAGAAGGACGCCGCACCAGTTGCTGCGTGCGCCACGGCCGGGCTGGGGGAAGCCTGCTGCTGCTTTGCCCGAGCCTCTAGCCGGTGGTGCACAGCACCTGACTGTGTTTCTGCTCCCTGACAGGCGGGAGAAGCTGCCCTGCTCCGTGGGGGAGGACGGCAGGGACGCTGACGCAACCTTCGGGACGGAGGAGGAGGAGGTGAGGGGGACGCTGCGGGTGTGCTCCCTGCGGCCCTGCGCGCTCTGCTGCCTTCAGCCCCACGTCTGCCCCCTCCCGCCCCCAGGCACGGCAGGAGCGCCTCAGGAGGTTTTTGTCATGAAACTCCTGTGTGGCCTCCGAGGGAAGGGATTTGCTGCCTCGCAGCCCTGCTGGGAGAGCTTATCTCCTACACAGCACGTTGGGACCCCTCCGTCCCGTGCCTTAGCCTTCCTTCTGCTAGCACGGCTCGGGTTGGAAGGGACCTTAAGGGCCATCTGTTAAAGGGACCTTAAAGGCCATCTGTTAAAGGGACCTTATAGACCAGCTCCTGTCCTGGCAGAGGCTCTAAAGCCAGAGCTTTCCCTCTGCTGCTGGTTCAGTCCTGCCTGCGCAGCGGCAGCTCCCAGGCCCCACGGGGCGCTGCGGTGCGGTGCGGCACGCCGGGCCCCGCTGCCAGCCGGTCACCGCCGCGGGCCTCTCTCTGCAGTTCCTCTCCCTGGATGACATCAGGGACACCAGCCAGGGCAGCGTGGACATGAAGAAGGACCATCGGCCCAGCGTAAGGCAGCCTGCTGTCGCCCTTTTCGTCCCCCGGCATCGCGGAGGCGCTGGGGCTGCTGCCCAGCCGGCGGGGCTCCGAGGGACGGCGCTGCCCACGCAGTGCCCGCGCCTCCCGTCCCGCCCCGAGCAACGGCAGCCGCACTCCTGTTCTTGTCCCTGCAGGCCGTGAGCATTGTTCCCCTGACCCCGATGTCTTTGGTGCCCCCGGAGGAGGCTGAGAAGAGGAACAACCCCCTGTTCAGGTGAGAGCCCGCCTCAGCGCCCCCAGCTCGTGCTGCAGTAGGGTCTGGCTGTCCCCGTGCCGTCGCAGAGGGAATGGCCCTGTCCCGGCTAAACCCGGGAGGCAGGGAGGAGGAATAATCCTGAGGGTGCCAGGAGCCCGCACGGGGGCTGCTCCTGGTGCAGGGGGTGCAACGAGGCCGGGACTGCGCTGGGGAATCTGTGAAGGGCTTTGTGGGGCCGGAGGAGCGTGAGGACAGTGGCTGGGAGCAGATCCCTCCTGGAGCAGGGGGCTGTTGGCCTGGGGGCACCTCAGCCCCGCTCCCCCCGTCTGGGGGTCCCCAGCGGGGCCCTGTCCCCCTGACGGGCCCGTTGTCCCCAGCCGGAAGGGCGAGGTCCTGGCCAGCCGCAAGGATTTCCGGATGAACACGTGCACCCCTCACGCCACCGGGGCCTTCATGCTGGAGCTGGCGGGGCTCTCGCCCACGTGCCTGCAGGATCGGCACCACGAAGGGATCGCCGGTGGAGCAGCAGGTACGGGGCTCGGGTGAGGAGCTCTGCGGGGTGGAAGGCAGCACGGAGTGGGGCTGCCCCGCTGGGGTGCTTCGCTTGCCTTCTGCCTCGAGAGGATGTGAGCTCTCAGCCCTGCTCTTGGGGGTGGAGGAGATGTGACTCTGCCTTTCCTCTGCTGCCCTGCCTTTGTCAAAAGCACTCCGACTGCCAGCACAGGGGTTGGTTAGGTTGGTTACTGCCAGCACAGGGGTCGGTTACTGCTGAAAATTGGGCATGGGGGAGACCTGGGGGTGGGCAAAGGCAGGGCCCAGCCTGGGGAGCTGCCCCTTCCCTGCCACCACAGCCACTCTGCGTCGGGCCGGCTGCGGGGCTGCAGGTCACCCCCCCCTCTGTCACCTCTCAGGAGCACGGTCCTCGGTCCTCGGCGGCAGCAGGGAGCCCCTGCACCTCGGCGCCGGTGCGACGCCCGTCCAGGCACTGAACTTCTCTGACGACGGAGGTGAGATGCTCTCGGTGGGGTCCGTCCGTTTGTCCTGCCCGTGTGCCTTGCTGGGCCGGGCTGCGTGCAGGCAGCTGCTGCGCGGGGTGTGCCGCGCTGTTACCAGAGGTGCTCCTGTCCTCTGCGCACCCCCAGCCGGCCCGGGTGTCGTGATTTAAGGAGTAAAACTCCCCAGGGAAGCTCCCCCTCAGACAGGGTGGAAAAGGGAGACCCCGCAAGAGGCCGTCCCAGCTCCTGACTGTATCCTGTTATCCCCGCTAGGTGCTGCGGGGCCAGACGACAGCGGGGACGACTTGCCCATGGCCCCCGAGGACAACGTGGAAATGGCTCCGGCTGCCGACGAACGCATCGAGGCGCAGAGGGTAGGGCAGGCAGGGCACGGGGGGCACCGCAGCTCCTCGCTCCGGCCCTGGAGCCCGGCTGCCCGCGGCTTTGTGTCTGCCTGACGCTTCGTGTCTGCCAGGGCGCACCCCAGGCGAGGGGCTACGTGCTGCGGGAGCGAGCCCCTGCCAAGGACCCGCAGGAGCACATCAAGGTGAGGGCCCGCAGCTGAGCCGGGTGGGCAGCAGCAGAGCCCGGGTGCCGCGGGAAGCCCCGGGGTGTCCCTGCCCGCCCCACCCCGCTCCGTGCTGCGCTGGTGCCGAGGGAGCCGCGCGGCTCCGGTGCCCCCGTCCCTGCTGAGGGCTCTGCCCGCGCTCGCTTCCTCCCCCAGGAGTTGCTGGATCCGTGGCAGAGCCTGGACCCCTTCGGGGACTCCGAAGACAAGCCCTTCAAGAAAGGTATCCGAGGTGGGGCGGGGAAGCGTGCCTGCCCCCTGCCTCGGAGCTGCCCGCCTGTGAGCGGCAGCACGGGGTCCTGCCCGCAGCCTGCGGCGTGGCTCATCGCCCCCTGCCCTGCAGGGAGGCCCTTCCTGGTGCCGCAGGGCCTGGACGACGTGATCGGTAGCAAGCGGAAAAGGAAGGGGCCGAGGAAGCTTCAGGACTTCTTGAAGTGGTTCTCTGCCTCCTGTGAGTGTCGCGGCTCGAACACCTCCCGCCCTGCCGCGCGTTCAGCAGGGCCTGCGGCTGGCGGCCGCTCTGATGCGAGGCCTCGGGGCCTCGGGGCGCTCCCCGCGTGCTCCCCCGTCTGCCACGCGGGGCGTGGGGCACAGCGGCTCACCTCAGTCCCCGTGGGGCTTCGAGGAGGGAGGAGCAGGTGGCCTTTTTATTCATTTTATTTTATTTATTTTATTTTATTTATTTTATTTATTTTATTTTGTTTTATTCTATTTTATTTTAATTTAATTTATTTTAATTTATTTTGATTTATTTTGATTTTACTTTGATTTTATTTATTTTTATTTTTTTATTTTTTATGTGATGAGTTGGAAGGGACCCGTAAGGATCATCGAGTCCAACTCCTGGCACCGCACAGGTCTGCCCACCCCAAAATTTTAGCCCATGGCCCTGAGGCAGCCCGAGCTGGGCAGAGCTCTGCGCCTCACCGGGTGGTGCCGCCGCGGGGGGCAGGGGCAGCCCGCCGCCAGGCGCCGTGCTGACGGGACACGCTAACACGGACACAGGCACAACGCAGGGCAGGCAGCGCTAACACCAGCACGAGTAAAAGCGTGTGGGTTCTGCCCTGCGAGGCGTCACCGTGGGGCAGGGGGCAGCTGAAGCCCCCTGCTCCCGGGCAGCAGAGCGCTGGCTCCCCCCGGCCATGCGTTCCCAGGAGGGCGAGCGGGGCACTGGGCACTGCCGGGGCTGGAGCCTGGAGCTGCCCCGGGGAAGGAGGTGGTGCTGGGGCACGGCAGCAGCCGCTCTGCACACCCCGACGGGCACAGCCGGCAAAACGCCCGGGGTCTGCCCCTCGCACGCCTCCCTGCAGGGCTGGCGGGGCTGGCCCCCTCAGCTCTGACCGCAGTCCTCAGTCCTCTCCTGCTTTCTGCAGACAACGACGCCGCAGACGGCAGGAAAACGAAGAGGAAAGGGCCGACGTTCGCGGGTGAGCGGGGTGGGGGGGCTGGGGTGGGGTGGGGTGCCCGCGGGGGTGGCGCTGCGTGCCCAGGGGAGGCAGCGCCGTGGCTGCGGCGAGGCTGTGCTGAGGTGGGGGCTGATGGCAATGTGCGCGGGGGCACGAGCGGAGCGCCACGGCTCAGGCTGGGTTGTGGTTTGTGTTCTCAACCCAGAAATCTGACTTTCAATCCCCTTCTGAAAGGCACACCCTGAACCTTGCTAACCTAAGCCTCGCCTCTTGCTGGGGAGCTCCCGGCTTGTTTCCCCAGCACTGGTGGGACCCGCAGCAGGAAGGGCAGGCAGGGCTGCAGTGCTGGGACTGCCCGGGGTGGGGGGGGACACCCTGGGAGCTCCGCTGTGCCAGGAGGGGGGGCTGCGGGGGCTGGAGGGGACCCCCACCCATCGCCGCCGGGGCGTGGGGCGCTGAGGCCGTGCCCGTGCTGTGTCTGCGCAGATCTGGAGGTGCTGTACTGGAAGCAGCTGAAGGAGCGGCTGGCGGCACAGAGGAAGCTGCAGAGCAGGGCGGTGAGCGGGGCAGGGGCTGGGGGGCTCGGGGGGGGGGCTTGGGGGGGCGCTGGGCTCAGCGCTGCTCTCCCAGAGGCCGCCCTGGGCGCTGCCGCTGGAGCACGAGGAGGAGCCGGAGGTGCCGGAGGAGGAGCGCGAGGAAGACTTCGGGGGGGACGCCGAGGAAGCCCCAGGTACGGGTGGAGCCCCCGGGGTGCTGAGCAGCCGCGGGGACTGGCGCACCCGGGGTGCTGAGCAGGGTCTCCCCGCCCGCAGATGATTTTCTGGAGCACGAGGACATCCAGCTGGAGGCCCCGGAGGCGGTGCTCGAGGGAGCCGTGGGTGAGCGCTTGCGGGGGGCTGTGGGGAGGGCGCCCCCCGCTCAGCAGCAGCCGAGGGGCCAGCCCCGAGCCCGTGCCCCGCTGCATCCTGCCTGCGGGCCGGGGCAGCCTCCCCTTCCCTGCTCAGCACCGTGGGGCCGGCTGCACGCTGCCACCCCCCAGCACCACTCTGCTCCCTCACAGGCCCCTGCGACTTGGATGCGCTGGGCTACGAGGAGCTGGTGAGGAGGAACGTGGTAGGTGTCGCGCCTGGGCAGCACCCGCAGGCTCGGGGCACCCCGTGTGCTCTGCACCCCCGTGCTCCCTGCGCTCCCCATGTCCCTGCGTTCCCCGTGTCCCTGTGTTCCCCATGTCCCTGCGCTCCCTGCGCTCCCCATGTCCCTGTGTCCCCGTGTCCCTGCGCTCCCCGTGTCCCCATGCTCCCTGCGCTCCCCGTGTCCCCGTGTCCCCCACACATGTCCCCCACACCCCCGCGTCTCTCTGCGCCCCCAGGAGCTGTTCATCGCCAACTCGCAGAGGTACGTGCAGGAGACGGAGCTCTCCCAGCACGTCCGCCAGTGGGAGGAGAAGATGGGGCCGATGCTGCAGGAGCAGGCACGTTGCGGGGGGGGCGGCAGCGGGGCTGGATGGGGCCGGGGGAGGCGTGGGGCCGCCCTGACCTCCCCCCCCGCCCCGTCCCGCAGGAGGAACGGGCGGCCTTCGACATCCACAGCTACGGGGAGCGGCTGGCCGCGCAGTTCGAGCACCTGGGCGAGTGGCGGTCCTTCAGCAGCCTGGTGTCGGGCATGCCGGCCTTCGAGGTGTGCCGCTACATGCTGGCCTCCCTGCAGCTGGTGAGTAGGGGGCCTTGGGGCTGGGGGGATCCCCCGGGGGGCTCGGCGCAGCCCTCCCGACCCCTGCCCCTCTCCGCAGGCCAACGACTACACGGTGGAGGTGGCGCAGGACCCGGGCCTGGAGGAGGCGGTGGACACCATGCGGCTCCGGCTCCTCCGGCACGAGCAGGCCCACGAGCGCTTCCGCACCTACCGCGCCTCCCTGCTCTGCGACTGAGCCCCCCCAGTCCTGTACAGCCCCCCGCCTCCTGTACAGCCCCCCATTGTGTACAGCCCCCCGCCCGCGGTGCCCCCTTGCTCAGCAATAAATACCCAGCTTCCGTAACGCCTGCCTTGTTGTGACATCCACAGGGCGTCCCCCAAAGCAGCCAGGCTCCAGCAGCGCGGCCCCGTGGGGCTGGGGAGGGTCGAGTCCTGGGGCCGCTGCCCCCCGTCCCGGTGGGGCTGTGGGGTCCCGCGGCGGTGTCGGTGCCGGGGGGCCGCTCACCGCCCCCTCCCTGTCGGCGCTCAGGCGGGGAGCGGCTCGTAGGTCTCCATGTGGCGGCGCACGCTCTCGGCGATCTTGGCGTCGCTCTTGCTGCGGCCGTAGTAGTCCAGGAAGAGCCCGTCGGGGCCCAGCAGGTAGATGATGACCGTGTGGTCCACGATGTAGTCGCCGTCCTCGTCCTTGGGGCCGGCGCTGGAGTAGACGCGGTAGGCGCTGCCCGCCGCCCGCACCTGCTCGGGGCTGCCCGTCAGCCCCAGCAGCCGGGGGTGGAAGTCCCGCACGTAGCGCGCCACGGCCGCCACGTCGTCGCGCTCGGGGTCCACGGTGATGAAGAGCGGCTGCACGCGGGGCAGGGCCGCGTCGCGGTCCAGCAGCTCCACCGCCCGGCTCAGCTTCTCCAGCTCGTCGGGGCAGACGTCGGGGCAGTGCGTGAAGCCGAAGTAGAGCAGCACCCACTGCCCGCGGAAGTCGGCCTTGCGCCGCGGCCGCCCGGTGTGGTCCACCAGCTCGAAGTCGCCCTGGCCCAGCGCCAGCGCCTGCAGCTCCTGCGCCCGCCGCTGCCGCCGCTCCCGCTCCCGCCGCGCCCGCAGGTGCAGCCAGCCGCCCGCCGCCGCGCCGCCTGCCACCGCCACCACCGCCACGCGCTGCCACAGCGGCAGCGGGGCTGAGCCCCCCCCCCCCGACGACGACGACCCCCGGGGCCCGGACAGCCCGCGGGAGGGGGTGGGGGGCGCGGTGGGGGGCCGGGGCTGGAGCAGGGTCCGGGGCGAGGTCCGGCAGCACCGCAGGCAGCGTGCGGGGAGCAGGGCCTGGGCCATGGCGGGGCTGGGGGGGGCGGGGGGTGAGGGGGGGCCGTGGTGTCCCGACCCCCCCAGTGCCCTCTGACTCCCGGTGCCCCCTGAGCCCCCAAATGCCCCCTGACCTCCCCAGTGCCCTTTGACTGCTGGTGCCCCCTGACCCCCCCGGTGCTCTCTGACTCCCTCAGTGCCCTTTGACCCTCGCTGCCCCTTGCCCCCCCCCCGTAGCACTGATCCCCCCGGTACCCTTTGACCCCTGTTCACCCCTGACCCCCCCGGTGCCCCCTGAGTCCCTCAGTGCCCTTTGACCCCCGCTGCCCCCTGACCCCCCCGCTGCCCCCTGACCCCCGGTGCCCCCTGACCCCCGGTGCCCCCTGACCCCCCCCCCACGCAGCACTGACCCCGGGTGCCCTCTGACCCCTCCGGTGTCCTGTGACCCCCGGTGCCCCCGACCCCCCGCTGCCCTCTGACCCCCCGCTGCCCCCCGGCCCCGCCCTGCTCCCGCACCCTTTGCCCCCTCCCGGCCCCCGGTACCGTTTGCCCCCCCCGGTGCCCTCCCCCCCCGCTTGCCCCCCGCCCCCTGCCCACCTCCTCCCGCCGCCGCACACCGGAAGCGCCCCGCGGGAGGGGCGGGGCTGCTGCGCGCGCACGCGCAGTGCCCGCCGCCGGGAGACAGCGGCAGCACCAGGGGGCGCCGCCGCGCGCGGCTGGGGGGGGGGGGCTCCCACGTGACCCCGCACGGCCCCACGTGACCCCGCAAGGCCCCACGTGACCGCGGCGTTCCTCTCGGGGGGGGGCCCGGCCCGGCCCGGCCTCGTGTCATCTCCCAGCCGTCACACCCGGTGTCACACCCCATTGCACACCCGGTGTCACACCCGGTGTCACACCTGGTGTCACACCCGTCACACCCATCCCACCTGGTGTCACACCCGGTGTCACACCCCTCACACCCCTCACACCCTCCACACCCCATGTCACACCCAGTGTCACATCCAGTGTCACACTTGGTGTCACACCCGTCACACCCGTCACACCTGTCACACCTGGTGTCACACCGCTGCGCCCCCATCACCCCGCGCTGACAGAGGGCGCGAGCAGAGCCTTACCAGGCAGAGACAGGGCGCTGACAGTGTCAGCTCGCGGATGCTAATTAGCGTCCTCACTAATCGTGCACTGTGCTCATTAACTAAAGCACGAAGCCTCGGGCCCCTCACCCAGGCCAGTCCCTGATAACGGTGCGAGCCCGTCCCCAGGAGCTGGGAGGAACTGGTCCTGAGGGTGGGCGAGAGCCGAGGAGCGGCTGGGTCTGCGCCGAGGGCAGCGGGCGGCCGGCAGGGACGAGGAAGGGCCGCCAGCCTTCGTCCCCGCTGAGGCCAGGAGCGGAAGGGCGGGGGCTCGCTTAATCGCGTTAATGATCTCTAAATAAAATAATCATTATTGAATCCAGGGATGGAAGAACGGGGGCTCGCTAAATCGCATTAAAATAGATGTTGCTGAGTGTCTTTGCTTACTGCTGTGCAAATTAACTGAAACGAGGAGTCCGAGGGCCCCTCACAGAGGATGTTCCCTGACACAAATGGGGAACCTGTCCCAAAAGCCTGCTGAGACCGACCCTGCGGGTTGGGCGAGAGCCAAGGAGCAGCTGAGCCTGCGCACAGGCAGGGGGCCAGCCGGTGGTGATGAAGAGGAGTTATCAGCCTTCATCCCCACGGCCCCCGGCGACCACCACCAGCAGACACTGCGCAAGGCAGGCGGGAGGAGCTGATGGAAATGACTCCTTGAATTAATTTTAATACGAAGCGGGGACAGGTTATGTGTGTGTATAGGCGCACTGGGAAACTTCATGCGCATGCAGCCCTTTGCTGCGTATGGCCATGGCAAGTTGCCGCGTTGGGGCGCACACGACTTCGGTGAGACTGCCCCCGTGCTGCCCAGCGCTGAATAAACACACCCGCTTCACAGCCCTACCGATGGTGGAGCCTGTTTTCCTGAAGCCAGCTGCCCGTCGTCGTCGTCATCGCCGTCCCTGCGTGCGGTCAGGGCGCGCCGCAGGGCAGCACGGTCTCGGCGACGCGGGGCGCGGCGGTGCCGGTGCCGGTGCCCAGCAGCAGCGCGTCCTGCAGGGCCTGGCGCTGCTCTGCCCTCAGCGCCCCGTCGTGGTGCAGCCGCAGCCAGGGCTCCCCTATGGTCGGGCAGCACGTGGGCACAGGGTGGGGGGCACGGGGATAAGGGGCACGGGGATGGGGTCCCCATACCACCACCGCCACCCCCCTGCCGCCGCCCCCTTACCTTCCCGCAGGTGCTGCCCCACGGCCACCAGCACCTCGGCGCCCACGCGGGGGTTGATGGCTTCCCCGGCACGCGTCCGGCCGGCCCCCAGCTCGTGCAGCACGTGGGCCAGCGGCAGTGCCTCGATCTGCTGCACCGTGCCTGGGCCAGCAGCAGCATCACCGCACCGCACCGCACCGGGCACCAGGGTGGCGGGGAGCAACGGGGGTGCACCGGGATGTGGGGGTGCTGAGCATCAGGGGGACACCGGGCACCGGGGTGGCGGGGAGCAGCAGGGGGGCACTGGGACATGGGGGTGCTGAGCAGTGCAGGGGTACCAGGACGTGGGGGTGGTGGGGAGCATCAGGGGGGCACTGGGATGTGGGGGTGCTGAGCGTCGGGGGGGCACTGGGCCTGGGGGTGGTGGAGAGCAGCGGGGGGACATTGGGATGCAGGGGTGCTGAGCAGCGGGGGGGAACCAGCACATGGGGATCTGGGGCTTGGCAGGGGGCTGAGCACCCCGTGGTGCCCACAGGGGTGGTGCTGGGGGGCTGGGGCTCAGGGCATGGGCAGGGGGCACGGGGCTGCGGGTGGGGATGCAGGGTGCTGGCAGGGACCCCCGGCCCCCCCTCACCTTCGCGGGGCGCCAGCAGCTCCTCGCGGGTGCCCGCCTGCCCCAGGACCTGGCGGCGCTGCTGGGGGGTCCCCGCGCAGAGCAGGCGGGCGGTGTCGGGGGGCACCCCCTGCGCCCCCAGCATGGCCTCGAAGGTGCGCAGGGCCGAGCCGTCGTCCAGCGCCCGCGCCAGCCGCTCCTGGCCCTGCTCCGCCGTCGGGGCCATCCCGCTCTGCCACAGCAGCAGCCCGCCTGCGGGACATGGCACGGCGCTGGGACCCCTGTGCTCCCCCCACCCAGGGTGCAAGGAAGGGCTGGGGGCCAGGAGCAGCCCCCCAGCAATGAGCTGGGGGGAGCCTGGGGGCTGGGGGCAGTGGGTGGGGAGCTACAAGGGGCAGGGGACATGGGTGGGGGTGTGGGGAGGACAGGGACGGGGAGCAGCAGCCTGGGGAGGAGGGTGAGATCTTGGGGCACGGGGCAAGGGGTGGGGAGAGGGCTGGGGGCGCAGGAGCCGGGGGGGGCACAAGATTGGGCAGGGAGCCCGAGCTGCGTGTGGGGCACAGGGAGGGGGGGGGCACGGGGTCTGTGCACGGGTGCAGAGCTGGGGCAGGGGGCTCGTGTGTGGCCTTGGGCAGTGCCCACCCCGTCCCCGTCCCCGTCCTGACCCAGCACCGTCACCAGCTCCCGCAGGTCAGCGGGGCCGCCTCCCTCCAGGCACTGCAGCGCCTCCAGCACCTCCAGCGAGTTGCCCACGCAGCGCCCCAGGGGCTGGTCCATGCTGCTCAGCACGGCCGCCGTGCGGATGCCCAGCTCCTCACCCACCGCCACCTGCGCGGGGGCACCGGGTGTCGTGGCGGGGCAGGATGCGGCCCTGGCACCCACCGGACCGGGGGCGCCGGCCCCAGCGCTGTCCCCAGGGGGGTCCCGTGGGGGGGCCGCGGGCTCACCAGGCTCTGGGCCAGCTCCCGCGCGCTCTCCAGCGTGGGGTACAGCGCCGCGCTCCCGAACTTGACGTCCAGCACCAGCGCTGAGATCTGCTCCGCCGCCTTCTTGCTCAGGATGGAGGCTGGGGACGGGGCAGCCTTGTGGGTGGCAGCAACCCCGGCCCCACAGACCCAGCCCTGCACCCACTCCTGGGGCCCTGCTTGGACGGAGCGGGGGGGGGGGGGGGGGTCCTGTCCCAATGCCCCCGCACGCCCCAGCCCCCCGGTACCTGTGATGAGGGGGAGGCTGTCGACGGTGGCGGTGACGTCCCGCAGGCTGTACAGCACCCGGTCAGCCGGCACCAGCTCCTCGCTCTGCCCCACGATGCAGCAGCCCACCTGCTCCAGGATGCTCTGCATCTGTGGGGCCGGGGGCATCGGTGTCCTGCATCCCGCATCCCACCCGCATCCTCCTCCCCATCCCCATCCCACGTCCCACCTGGGTCCCATCAGCACCCCATATCCCATCCACATCCCGAGTCTGTCTCATCAGCATCCCACGCCTCGTCTGCATCCCGCAGTCCTTCAGCATCCCGCATCCCGTTGGTGTCCCACATCCATCAGCATCCCACATCCCATCCGTATCCTGCATCCCGTTGGCATCTTGCATCCCATCCACATTCCATCAGCATCCTGCATCCCACTGGCATCCCACATCCCGTCAGCACATCCTGCATCCCATCAGTGTCCCACGTCCCGCTCCATGCCATCCCGGCCCTCTGCCCCCTCCCTGCTCCCCCCTGCACTGCCGCTGTTTCCCGTTGTCCCCTCGTGGGCCACCCCCTGTGCAGTGTGCGTGGACCAGCGGGGTCTGTGAGTGCCGGGGTGACCCCAGTGCACCACCCGCCTGTCACGGCGGGGGTTAGGGGCAGCTGCCCCCACGGGCAGAGCCTCAGCTCCAGCCAAACGGGAACAGAGCGGCCCCGTGCCAGTGGGATGGGCAGGGGGTGTGTGGCCACTTGTCCCCATCCTCATCCCCATCCCCGTCCCTGTCCCTGTCCCTGTCCCTGTCCCTCTCCCTGTCCCCGTCCCTGTCCCCGTCCCCGTCCCCGTCCCCATCCCCATCCCCGTCCCCATCCCCATCCCCATCCCCATCCCCGTCCCCATCCCCATCGCTGTCCCTGTCCCGTGTCCCCACCCCGTGTCCCCCCCGCACCTGCTCAGGGCTCTGGGAGACGCAGAAGCCGGGGATGGCCTCCAGCTTGTCCAGCGTGCCCCCGGTGTGCCCCAGCCCGCGGCCGCTGATCATGGGCACCTGCGGGCGCAGGCGGGTGGGCGCAGGCGGCGGCGCGGGGACCCTGCGGTGCCGCTCCGTCCCCGTCCCCGTCCCCATCCCCGTCCCCGTCCCCGTCCCCGTCCCCGTCCCCGCTCACCTTGCAGCCGCACGCGGCCAGGGCAGGGGCCAGGGCCAGGCTGACCTTGTCCCCGACGCCGCCCGTTGAGTGCTTGTCCACCAGCCGCCCCCGCCAGCCCGGCGGCCAGGCCAGCAGCCGGCCCGAGGCCGCCATGGCGCGCGTCAGCGCCAGCGTCTCCTGCGCGTCCATGCCCCGCAGCCGGATGGCCATCAGCATGGCGCCTGGGGGCGGGGTGGGGACCCCAGTGACCCCCGCCTGGGAGCCCCCAGTGCCCCCAGTGCCCCCCGCCTGGGACCCCCCAGTGCCCCCCAGTGCCCCCAGCCACATCCCCCCGCTGTGTCCTACTCCCTTTTGCTGTCCCGTGCCAGGAGCCCCCCTGCCCCCCATCCCTCTCATGTCCCCTCAGTGTGTCCCCAGCCCGTGTCCCCCCCCAGCCCTGCCACGTCCCAGCTGCCTTTGGCCGTGTCCCTGTGCCAGGTCCCCTGGCTGTGTCCTCCCCAGGGATGTCCCCGGGTGTGTCCCCCCATGCCCTATCCCCACCACGTCCCCGTGCCATGTCCCGCACCGTGCCCCAGCTGCTCCCGTGCCCCACCTGCCCCCTGCCTAGCGACATCCCCCCACCACCAGCCCCCTCCTGCCTCCCCCTTGTCCCGTTCCAGGTCCCCCCAGTGCACTCCCGTGCTGTGTGCCCCCCCCGGCCCCGCCATGCCCCCACCGATCTGGCCCTGCTCCGCAGAGCCCTCGGTCACGCCGCGCACGAAGCTCTGGATCTCCTCGTCCCGCAGCTGCTCGCCGTCCCGCTTCCTGCGGATGAGGGCCGGGAGGGAGAGCTGGGCGTCCATCGCTGCTCCCCTGCCGCTGTCACCGCTCCCGTGCCACCGGCACCGCCTGCCCAGCCTGGCCCTGAGCCCGCGGCACGGAGGCGCCTTGGGCACTGGACTCTGCCCCCAGGGCAGGGAGCGAGGTGGCAGGGCTGGGGCTGGGGCTGGGGCTGGGTGCCCTTGTCCCTTCCTGGCTGTCCCCGGTGTCTCGGTTCCCGACAGTGACGTGGGGCAGGTGCAGGGCTCTGCGTGTCTCTGCCTGCCTTGGCACTGCGTGCGGCTCGGCACCCTCCACACCCACGGAACCCGGGGTGGGTGCGGCACCCACAGCTCCCACGGTGCCCACAGCACTCCCAAGGTGCCCTCAGCACCCCTGGCACCCCGGTCCCGCAGTGCCTTGCTGATGAGTGTCCCCTCCCTGTCCCCACAGGGCCGTGGTGGCAGTGGCACGGCCACTGCGGTGGCGCAGAGCACAGGAGGCAGCGGCACGGCCCCGACCCGATCGCTCCCAGCCCACCCGTGCCCGTGGTGCCAGCACCCACGGGGCTGTGGCAGGAGTGGCTGCAGCGTCACCGGGCTCAGCAGACGTGGGGTGGCAGGGGGCACCTGTGGGGTCGGGGGGACAAGGGGTAAAGGGATGTGAGGGACATGGGGGCTTGGGGAGCACGAGGGGACACAGGGAGATAGGGAATGCATGGGGACACAGGGATGGGATGGGATGGGATGGAGATGGGATGGAGATGAGATAGGACAATATAGGGAGGGGACAGGATGGGATGCAGCAGCCAGGCTGGGGCAGCCCGGGGCATGGTGGGGCGATCCCCACCTCCCGTTGCTCCCCGCCCCCCCTTGCTCCCCAGCCCTCCCAGAGCCCCAGACCAGGCGGGGCAGGCGCAGCCCCTGTCCTGGCGACGCGCTGAGACACGAGGCGAGCGACTGAGTCTTTCGGCACCGAACTTTTGCCATCAGAGGCCGACCGCCCCCACGACCCCCCTAGTCGGGCACATCCACGATGAGCGGGGCCAAGTAGTCCGAGTGCCGGATCCCGAACGTCAGCCCCTGCGGCCGGCCCTGGGGGCGAGGTGGTGGTGAGGGCTGGGGGCTGCCCCCCGTGTCCCCACCGCCGCGCCCCGCGGTGCCGCCACCGTGGCCTCACCGTGCTGGGGCTGTAGGCGCCGGGCCCCGGCTTGACGGTGCTGTCCCCGGGGGGCGCGTTGCGCGCCAGCATGCTGTACTGCGGCGCCCGGCTCTTGTAGACGTTGGCGTCCACCACGCGGTAGTTGCAGGGTCCCGGTGTCTGTGGGCAGAGGGGGGTGGTGATGCCTCGCTGCTGCCCCCCCCCAGGTGCCCCCCCGGCCCTCTGGCTCCCCCCTCACCTTGCACAGGTCCTCGTAGAAGGCGCCCACGTTGCTGCGTCCTGGCATGGAGTAGTTGGGGGCCGAGCTCTTGCTGACAATGCGGGGCCCCAGCATGGGGGGCAGGCGGTACGCGGCGGGGCCTGGGGGGGGCGAGGGGATCAGGAGGTCCGGGGGGGGTCACGGGGCAGTGGGCGGCGGGCTTCAACCCAGGGGGAGAGGGGGGAAGAGGGGCTCAGCCTGGGGATGGGGGCTCAGTTCAGGGATGGGAGCTCAGGTGAGGGATGGGGGGGGGGCTCAGTCTAGGGATGGGGGGCTCAGCCTGGCAATGGGGGCTCAGTTCAGGGATGGGGGGGCTCAGCCTAGGGATGTGGGGGGTCAGTCTGGGCATGGGGGGGCTCAGCCTGGGCATGGGGAGCTCAGCTCAGGGATGGGGGGGGCTCAGCCCAGGGTTGGGAAGGCTCAGCCTGGAGGTGGGGGCTCAGTTCAGGGATGGGGGGGTCTCAATTCAGGTATGAGGGTCTCAGCCCAGGAATGGGGTCTCAGCCCAGCCTGGGGGGGCCAGGGGGCTCAGCCCACCCCATCTCTCGTACCCGGTGTCTGGTCGCTGGCGAACTCCTTGGTGCGGGAGCGCAGGGAGTAGACGGGCGCGGAGGGGAATGCCCATTTCCCTGCCTTCTCTGGCGAGTAGCAGCCTGCAGCGGGGCGAGAGCAGCACGGCCACGTGGGGAGGGGGCTCCCGCCTGCCTCCCCCCGCACCGTCAGGGCTCCCCACCTGGCCCAGGCGTCCGGAAGGGCTCCAGGTCCCGGGGGCGGCCGTAGATGGAGTACGCTGGGATCCCGTCCTTGCCCTTGGCGGTGGTCCTGGGGGGCAGCAGGTACGCGGGCCCCGGGGAGCGGTCGTCCCCGTGCTGCGCCGTGCGGGCGCCGAAGCTGTAGGCGGGCGCGCGGTGCCGGGACGGGTCGTGCAGCCGGTACCCTGCGTGGGGTGGGGGGCATGGTGGGCACGGGACCCCCCCTGTCCCCCCATGGCACCAGAACAACCCTCCCACACCTTCCCACCCCCCCAACTCACCGACATTGGTGGGGAGCCCGTACTTGGGCCCGGGGCTGCTGTAGAGGGCGGCGATGGGGCCGCGGGGGCGGTGGGGTCTCCAGGTGCCCACCCAGGCGCTGGTCGACATGGCGGGCACGCGGCTCTGCCCGGCCCTGCGCGGAGCGAGGGCGGTCCGTCAGCGGGTGCCCACCTCGGGGGGCTCACCGAGGGATGTGTCCTCCCCTTCCCCTCCCCTCCCCGCCACCCAGCCCCCAGCAGGGTCCCGGTCCCCAGGAGCGGTGCCCCCCGTCTGGGTGCTGTGCAGTGTCCCAGTCCCCGTCCCCATCCACGTCCCCCTGCAGCGGGGCCGGGGCCGGGCTCACCCTGCGGAGGTCCTGGGGCACAGCCGAGCAGCCGGGGGGTCACAATGGCCCCCGTGGGTGGGGGGCTCCGGGTTCTAACCCCCCCCCCCCCCCCCCCCCAACCCCGGTACCTGTGAGGCTGAGCAGAGGCCGTGCCCTGGCTCCTGGGGCAAAGGACCCCGGGATTGCCCCCGGGATCGCCCCCAAGTGCTGGGGGAGCCCCAGCAGCCCAAAACTGAACCAGGAGGATCGGGACCCAGCACCCCCTGGATGTAGCCCCAGCACCCCCAGATGCAGCCCCCAGCACCCCCTGGATATAGCCCCAGCACCCCCTGGATGTAGGCCCAGGACCCCCTGGATTCAGCCCCAGCACCCCCTGGATTCAGCCCCCAGCACCCCCAGGATGCAACCCCAGCACCCCCTGGATGTAGCCCCCAGAACTTCCAAGATGAATCCCCCAGCACCCAATGGATTCAGCCCCAGCACCCCCTGGATGTAGCCCCCAGCATCCCCTGGATGCAGCCCCAGGACCTCTGGATGCAGACCCAGCACCCCCCCAATGCAGCCCCAGCACCCCCAGAATGAAACCCCTGCACCCCACGGATGCAGCCCCAGCATTTAGGGTCGGTGCCCCCCCAGACCAAGCAGGGGTCGCCCCTTACCTTCTCTGCCTGGGTTTGGGAGCCGTGGGCCCGTCCCCTGCCCGTTACTACGGCACCCGGGACAACAAACGGCGCCTGCAGCCCTGCGCAGGACTGGGACCTGCGGCCACGGCCACCCGGCTCCCTCGTGTCCTGGGGGGGCTGCAGGCGGGGGGCTGCCCCACTGCGGGGCCAGGCTGCGCCCGGGGGCACGGGCATGGGGGGGCTGCGGGGTCAGCGAGAGGTCACAGGGGTCCCTCTGGCCATGGGGTCCCTCTGGGACTGCAGGAGCCACACTGGGGGCTTGCGGGTCTCTGAGGCCAAGGGGGTCTCATGGGGTCCATGGGGGTGGGCAGTGCGCTGCAGGGCTGCCCAGAGACTCCCTGTGCCGTCCCCGTCCCCATCCCCACCCCATCCCTGTCCCCGTCCCATCCCATTTCATCCCATCTCATCTGGGACCAGGCTGAGATCAGGGCCTTTATTGGGGGCCGGAGGCTGTGCCCGGGTGGGCAGGGGCAGGCAGGGCAGGCACCGCGGGTGCTGCGGGCACTGCGGGCACCGGGGGTGCTGGGGGCAGTGTGGGCGCTGTGTCGCTCTAGGAGAGGGACTTGCAGATGAAGGGTTTTCTGTCGCTGCAGGCTTCTGCTTCCCACGTGGTGAAATCTGGAAGGGAAAGGCGCCGTGACCCCCCCAGCACAGCCCATCCCGCCGGCAGCCGGCACCGGGCCCCGGCAAGCACAGGGCCAGGTCCTGCGGCTGCCAGCCCAGGGCACCGAGCGTGTGTGGGCACGTGCGTGTGTGTGTGTGTGCGTGCACATCTGGGGGTGTGCGCACACATCTGGGGGTGTGTGCACATCTGGGGGTGTGTGCACAACTGGGGGTGTGTGCACATCTGGGGGTGTGTGCACATCTGGGGGTGTGCATGTGTGCAAATGATGAGCGCCTGTGCGTGCGGTGTGTATGTGCGCTTGTGTGCATATGTGCACACGTAGTGGGCAGGTGTGCACAGTGGGGCTGTGAGCACATGTATGCATGTTGGCAGCATGCACGTGTGTTCACAGAGCACGCCCATATGTGTATGTGTGTGCATGTGTGTGCACGTGTCTGTGTGTGCCTGCACAAGCCACCCGAGGGCTGCCCCAGCCATGGCCACGAGGCTGCGGGGCTTGGCCAGTGCCGCACACAGTGGCACTGCCGCCAGTGGCGGTGCCCCGGTGCCGGGCTCACCCGTGGCGTCCTGCAGCGCGGCGCAGGCTCTCCGCCTGCTGAGGGCCGCCCGGTGCCAGGAGTTGTACGCCACTGCCGTGCCGTCCGACCACTGCCAGCTGCGGCTCTGCGGGGGGACAGGGCAGTGCTGGGACCCCCCAGGGAGCCCCCGCACCCCCAGCCTGGGAACATCCCGGGGCTGCCTCAGAGAGGGGAGTCCGGGGCCCTTCCCCGGGGCTTTGCTCACCCGCAGAGGCCGGTGGAGGCCGATCCAGACCTCCTCGTCCAGCTCCTCCTCGCTGGCGTCGCTGGAGCGGGAGGAGAAGAGCAGGTCCACCACGGCCTGCAGCTCCTCCTCGCTGTGCACCGAGGCCAGGTGGGTCCTGGAGCCGAAGCGCCGGCAGAAGGCCTGCGGCAGGGAGGGCAGCGTGACCCCAGCCCCCACCTCCCCAGGAGGAGGGCGGTGGGAGCAGTGCCGGGGCTGTGGGGACGTGGGGGCGCGTGGTGCCTGGCACCGCTGTGTGCTCTGCCTTGGCGCAGAGCAGCAGTGCCACCATGGTGACAGCCGGTCCGGCGAGGGAAGGGAGCCCTTGGAGAGGGTCCCCGTCCTGGGGTGGCCCCAGAACGCTGTGACACGACCCCCCAGGGCCGCAGAGCCCAGCCACTGCCCGCATTGCGCCCTGCAGCCACTCACCTCGGCCCTGTTCCAGCTCAGCTCCCAGGGGAAGAAGCCGAGGCAGCCCCCGCTGACGGGCACCCAGCCCGGGGTGCAGTCGGACAGCTCCCGCCCTGCAGAGGGACCGGGTGAGCGAGGGGCAGTGGGGGCACAGCGGGGCACGGTGGGGCTTGGGGGGGGCACGGGGCACTCACCCCACAGCGCGGGGACCAGCAGCAGGCAGCCCAGCAGCCAGAGCCCCGGCGTCCACGTCGGTGCCATGTCGCTTCCCTGGGAGGACACCTGGGACGGGGCCTGCTCAGCACCCTGCTTCTGGGGGCTGCCTCGGCTGAGCCCCCCACCCCTATTGACCCAGGGGCTGGGGGTGGCGGGGCCTCCCCTTGTGCCCAGGTTGGAGTGGGGGGCTCAGGCAGGGGTGCGTGGGGACCCCAGCACCGTGGGCGTGAGCACCATCGAGTGGGGGAGCAGGGAGCATGGGTGCAGGGTGGGGAGCAGGGTGCAGGGGCAGGGGGTGCAGGGATGCGTGGTGTGGGGGAGTGTGGGATGCAGGTGTTCAGGGATACAAGGTGGGGGGCACAGCATGTGAGCTGCAGGGTGCAAGGTGTGGGGTGCAAGGTGCAGAATGTGAGGTGCAAGGTGCAGGGTTGCAAGGGTGCAAGGTGCAAGGATGTTGGAGTGCAGGGTGTGGAGTGCAGGGTGTGAGGATCAGGGCACTTCATTGTGGGTCTGTGGGTGCAGGGATGTAGGGAACAAGGACACCGGGCACAGGAATGAGGGTTACAGGTGTGGGGTAGCAGTGCTGGGGCACAGAGGTGCAAGGATGCAACTTACAGGGGTGCGGGGTTACCAGGATGCAGGGTGCAGGGATACAGAGCGCAGGGATGCAAAGTTCAGCGATGCGGGGTGCGGGCTTTCGGTGTGCAGAGCTGTGGGGTGCAGGGCTGAGAGTGCAGGTTTGCAGGGTGGAGGTTTGTGGGGTACAGGGCTGTGACGTGCAGGGCTGTGATGTGCAGGTTTGTGGGGTGCAGCGTTGTGGGGTGCAGGGTTGCGGGGTGCAGGTTTGCAGGGTGCAGGGTTGTGGGGTGCAGGGATGCAGGATGCAGGTTTGTGGGGTGCAGGGATGCAGGATGCAGTCTGCAGGGGACCCCGGACTGCTGTGGGGCCAGGCTGGGAGCCTGAGGCTGAGCAGAGGAGCGGGAGCGCAGCCTCCCCTTGCCAGCGACACCCCGGGTGCGGCGGGCAGGGGCTGTGGGGGGCTCACCTGTGTCCGGCGGCAGCAGCAGCGCTCGTGTCCAGGCTCCGGGCGGTTGGCGGCAGCCCCGGGGGTTTTTATCCCTGCGAGGGCAGGGAGGGGTCCGTGGGGAGGCACAACACAAGCGGCCCGAAAATGTCATCCCTTCCCCAAAGCAAACAGGGATCACAAGCGGCGGCCTCATCGACGCACTTGGGAGAGGCAGCGGCGTGTGTCCAGCGCTGCCGGCCTTTGATGGGGCGGGTGGGGGGGGGCCGGGCCCCCACTGCTGTCGTCCTCACCGGGCACGGGGTGGCCGCGCGGGTGCCAAGCTGGAGACGAGGCGCGCTGCGTGGCTGCGTGGCCGCGTGGCCGCGGGCCCCACTCGCCCCGGTGCTGCTCGGTGGGGCCGGGGGCGTCTCCGGCTCCCTGGCACCGGGTGCAGCCCCGCGCTAATGCTGCCCGCGTTCACGCCCCGCGATCAAACGCCTCTGCCCGTGCCATGGCAGGCGCCGGGCCCTGTGCCAAGCCTGACGGTGTGCCAGGAAAGCCCCGTGCCCGGAGCCTGTGGGGGGGCTCCAGGATGGGGAAATGGGGAAATTGGGGGGGGCCTGGTGCCAACGGCTGCAGAGGTGTTGTGCGCCCAGGTGGCTCGGGGCGGGGCAGAGCCCAGCACGGCACCAGTGTCATCCCGGCCACAGCGTGCCCCCAGCAGCCTGGCACTGGGCACGGTGTGGGGTGGTGCGAGGGGGGTCTGGGGGCTGCAGGCACCGGTTGTGGCTGTGCCAGGCTGACTGCTGGCACCCGGGTACACTGCCCGGTGCCACCCGGCCCCGCAGGGCCGCAGGAGGCTCGAGGCTGTGTTTTCTCCCAGGTCCCCCCAGCTCTGCCTTCCGTCCCTGGCCCCTTGGTCCTGCTGCCAGCCGGCGCTGCAGGGCACGGCAGGCCTGGGACAGGTTTGGGGGCGCTGGGCAGAACGAGGACGCTACTGAGCTGCAGTTACAATTAAAGCCGTGTTGTTTCGCAGAGCTCTGCAGTGGTGCAGCACAGGGTCTGTGTTTGGCACAGCTCGGGGCACCCAGCGGCGCTGCAGAGCACAGCCCCAGGGCGAGGAGCGGGGGCACTGCTCGCGCTGACCCCTCCACGGCACCGGTGGCTTGTGTGGCGATTCGGCACGAGGTAAAACAGCACTGGGGCAGCCAGCAGTCACATTGCTCAGATCGTGGACACGATTTCTCAAGTGGGTAACGAATCCGATGGTTGGTGTTGCTCACGCCAGCTGCCACCAGATGCCAGACACGGGTGGCTGGCAGAGCCGGCTCCTCGAGCACCTCGGTGCCGACCTCATTCAGCATCGCCACCGCCCAGCACCCCGAGTTACCGCCTGCAGCCTCCCGAAGCACATTCGCAGGACACAGCCCCGTCAGGATGCCCAGGGCACAAACAGCCTGGGAGGGAAGAGGAGCAGCAGTACCGGCACGCTGCCCTGCCATCGCGCCCCAGGGCAGTTCCAAGGTAACTGCAGGAACTGCGTGCAAGCTTGCAGTGGTTCTGACCTAGAAACATCCTGGACCTGCAATAACGATTCCACAGTTGCAGACAGTGGTGTTTTTGGTAGTCTGGAACTCGGGACGCTTACAGGGAGCGTGATGGTACAATTGCCAAGACCCCGTAACGTCACCGGCCCTGGCTGTACGCGCTGTAGTTTGCAGAGTGATGGTTGGCTGCGTGCTAATGATAATTAGGAAACACACGGCCCAGAAGGCACGTCTGGCTGTGCAGATCACCGTCTCTCCCAGAGAAGCCCATTAAGCCAAATGTGCTTCATAAAATTTGATTGCCCTCCCTGTGCGGTGCTCGCCTGCCCGCACGGCAATGACTCGGCTGGCCGCTGGCACAGGGGGGCTCTGGCTCCGTGGCGCTGGTGCCCGCGAGAGGCACTGGAACCACAGCACGTCTTGCTCCATCAGCATTTTGACCTAAAAATGTAATATTTCACTTTCTGCACAGCCAGCACCTTGCTCCTAACGGGTGCAAAGCGTTTAACCCAGCAGGAAGGCCAGCCAAGCTTCGCCAGCTGGTGCCTGCGGCGTTTCCAGCTTCGGGTGCTGGAAGGATCAGCGGGCTGAGGCTGATTCACTCTTACAGTCCAAAACCACTGGGCCTCCGACTGTCCTTCGGCCTCACAAGGAGGGGCTTGTGAGCCAAAAAATAGCACCTGCCATATTAAAGCTACCAAACCCAAAGGAATCCAACACGGTGCAATTGCCACTCCTGGTGATGGGGACCCGCTGGGTGACCCGGGGCCAGTGGCTCGTGTCCAGGCTCCAGCTGGGGGCCCAGCTGTGGTACCGGGGTGACCTCAAGGGGAGCAGAAGTTGGTGACACCTGCTCCAAGAGCTGGTGTCTGAGCCCGCAGAAGTGCCTGAGTGCCTGAGTATCCGAACCAGAGGTGTAAAGGCACTCGCTGCCTGCCCAGGGGCACGACCCAGCTGCACCCTGCCCGTGTCACCCGGCAGCCCCTGGCCCCAGGACACTGCCTGGCTGAGGCTGGGGTCACCTGGTGTCCTCCCGGCCCCCCCCGCCCCAGCAGGGCCCCCCCAGCCAGTGCCCAGCCCCATGTCCAGGCAGGTTTGGAGACCACTCAGCAGGAGACCCCCCAGGCCCTGGTCCCGGTGCCAGGGCCCAGCCCTGTCCTCGTGCAGCTCCCTGGGGGTCCGAGGGCCATGGGGGAGCCCCCCGGAGCCATCCCCTCCCCAGGCCGAGCAGCCCCAGCTCCCGCAGCCTCTCCTCGCAGCAGGGGGGCTCCAGGCCCTGCAGCATGCCAGGGGCCCTCCTCTGAGCTCCCTCCTGCAGCCCCATGCCTCTCCTGTACCAGGGTCCAGCACCGGACCCAGTTCAGAGCCCTTGGTGTGGGATGGGAACGCCGCGCCCCCTCCTCCACCTAAGGACCCAGGAGCTGGGCCAGGTGGTCCCCAGAGGGAGCAGGACCAAGCGCTGGCACTCAGGGCGAGCGCCGAGGGTCTGGGCTGGAGACCCCGCGGGTGCACGGGGCCCCGGTCCCGATCCCTCAGCCGAGGAGGTCACCGCGTCCTGCTCCGCCTGGCGCCGCCCCTGGTCCCCGCCTGGCACCGCTGGCTGCGGATGTGGTGCGGGCAGCCGCAATGCTGCCAGTGGCGCTGAGTGTGGCACTGACACCGGCACCGAAAGGCTGGCAGACGTCTCTCGCTGTCCACAGGCTGCAGCTCGAACAGCAGGAAGCGAGATGGCTTTATTTGAAAACAACAGGAGCAGCCTAAGTCAGTAACGTTCGCTCAGGAAAGTTTCGGTGAAATCTCATACAACGCGTTTTGTACCTTTCCTTGCCTTCTTATCAACGTGCAGACTGCAGGGAAGGGTTTTGCATGCTCTGGCTAAAGCTGTTTTCTTTCTGTATCCCTCAAAATCCTACAAAACGAAGGAATGACTCGAGACTAGCCTGCAAACTGGTACATGAGGCTGACCTGTTTTTGGGGAGCCGTGGGCGCGAGGCACCTGGGAGCTGCTCGCCGCCCTGCCCCAGCGGCTCTGCTGCCCCGGCACGAGGGCGGCCCCGAGCCCCATGGGGATGGGGACAGGGACAGGGGCACAGCCGGGGTCAGCCGGGGCTGTGGGGCACGGGGACGTGGCAGGACATGGTAGGACATGATGGGACGTGCTGGCAGCGGTGTGACCTGAAGCACCCGCGGTGCATCCCTGCTTCCCAAGCCCCGGCACTGCCCCTGCCCCCCGCGCTGCTTGCTGTGCGGTCAGAGAGCCACAACTGCCTCCCGGACACCCCAACTTCGGGTCACCCCCGAGCCTTATCAGTAACCCGGCTGTGAACTGCTCCCAGGCAGCCGCTGCGGTCCCCAGGCAGCCCGGACCCTCCACCGGCAGCATGACGGGCACACTGCCCCCAGCCCCTGCCCCATCCCTGCCTGGGGCTGCCCCTGGGCCCCTGCCCTGCAGGTGGGGAGCGGAGGCGGTCTGATAGCTCCCTTGTCACACACTGCACCGGGGGCAGCCCGGCAGGCACAAGCAGGAGTAGAGCGTGGGGCTGGGCGCGGACACAAGTGGGCAGGGGCAGGACGGGGATGGGGACAGGGACAGGGATGGGTACGGGGATGTCGTGCCAGAGGCACTTGGCACTTCGGCAGCAGGGACCACTGGCTGTCCCGCTTCTTATTTTGACCACAAACTGTACAAGACCCCCAGATTCCTCTCCATGCCTCTCCTTTAATCCTTCCTCCCTCTCCTCCTATGGAATCAGACTGGCTCCTGCACCCCCCCACACCCCCATCCCTTGTGCACCCTTTGCCTTCCCGCGGGCAGGGAATCCCCCCCCCCCGCCGCCTGCGCTGTGCTCCCTGAGGGGTTCTTGGTGCTCGCTGCTGCGTTGTCTTCGCACCCCCCAAAAGGGCTGCCCCGTCCCTTATCACGGGCACCGAGCTCCAGGTAAATACCTGAGTCTCTGAAAGCGGCCACGGCAAACACGGGCACGCTCTGGCTGATAAGGGGGAGGATAATTTCCTGCTTTGGTGATAACCGCTTGGCAGATACGGGGGTTTCCCCCCAAAAAGCCCCTGACCCCATGGCCCAGGGCAGCCCTGGTGCCCCCATGGCCATATGCGGCCGGGGGGGAGAGCGGGGGGCTGACGGCCCCTCTCCACCCCGGCACGGCCCCGGGCAGCAGCACCGCTGGTCCCGGTGCTGGGCTCGTGACCCCAGCACTCGAGGGCCTGCGGCCCCGGTGCTGAGGCCGGGGCAGGATCCGGCCGTGCCCAGGGTGGGCGACGTCCTCGTGCGCTGGGGGCCTCGGGGGTGTGGGAGAAGTGCCCCAGGGGTCTCTGTGCCCAGCTGTGCCCGTTGTGCCCGGGCCGAGGGCCCCCCTCTGCCGGGAGGCACAGCTGCCCCTTTCCCAAATGAGCTCCGGGTCCCTTCAGCAGTGTTCATCCCTCCGGCCCCTGCCCAATGTGCAGCCCCCCGCCCGCAGGCACACCTCGCCGCTGGCCCGGTATCACACCACACAGGGGGGCAGGACCAGGGGGCTGGGGGCAGAACCCCCCCCCCAGGGGCAGCCCTGCACCCTGCCGCGGCCGGGGGACAGCGCCGAGCGGGGCAGGGGTGCGGCCGGAGGAAGACGCGGCACCAGGGCGTGCTTCGTGTGCGTTTATTGCGGGGTCCCTCGCCACGGTCACAGCAAGGGGGCTGGGAGCGAGGGGGGGCCCAGGGTGTGGGGGCGACGTGCAGGGGGGCAGCCGGCACCGGGGCGGGGGGGCGCGGGGTGCAGGGTGACGGCAGGGCTGGGGGCGGCTCGCTCGCGGCCCCGCTTCTAGGCTGAGTATTTGCAGACGAAGGGGTTCCTCTCGCTGCAGGGGTTGTCCTCCCAGGACATGAAACCTGGAAGAGAGCAGAGCGAGCGCTGGGGCTGGCAGGGACCTTCCCCCCCCCCCCCCGCGGGACCACCAGCGTCCCCGCTCACCCGAGGAGCCCTCCAGCACTGTGCAGTACTTTCCCTTGGGGAACTCGTCGTCGTCCCAGGCAGAGTAGCGCTTCTTGGAGCCGTCTATCCACACCTGGGCTTGGTTCTGGGCCGCGGGAGGAAGAAGGCTGGCGTTAGGGGATGGGGCTGCGCGGGGCTGCGGGCGGCGCGGGGGCTGCGTGGGCACGGGGCCACGATGCTGGGGACACGGTGGGGACACGAGGGGGGGGACGCGGGGGGCGGCCAGGGCCAGGGACCTGCTCCAGGATAGGGACAGCCCAGGGGCAAACCGGGGGCAACCCGGCCTGGCCCCCCTGCACCCGGGGCAGGACACGCGTTCAGGGCACCCACGGAGGGCGGGTTTTGTGGGGGCCCCGGGCACCCCAGGGTGCTCACCCAGTAGTGGAGGCCGATCCAGACATTGTCCTCCTCCTCGCTGCGCTGGAACTTGGCGACGAACCTGGCGACGGCTGTGTGCTCCTCGGGGCTGTGCAGGGAGGCGAGGTGGCAGCCGGCGTGGATCACCTTGCACCAAGCCTGCGGGGGGGTGGGACGGGGGGGTGAGGGGGGGCTGGGGGCTGCCGGGGCAGTGGGGAGCCCGGGCCCCCCCTGCAGCCTGGGGGGCACCTACCTCTGCCTTCCTCCAGGTGAGCTGCTGCCCGAAGTACCCGTAGCAGCTCCCCCTGAAGTCCAGCCAGCCCTTGGGGCACTTGTTCGCCTGCACCCCTGTGTGGCACAGAGAGCTTGGTGAGGGGGGGGTCCGGCCCTGCCCCCCCCAGCCCTGCCCCCCCGCAGCAGGGAACCCAGGGGTGCTCTGCCCCACCTCCACCATCGGAGGCAGGCGCCGAGCCGCTGCTTTTTGGGGCAGCCCCGAGCACCTTCCCCCTCCCATGGGTGCTCCATCCTTGGGGCGATGCAAAGAGCTGGGGGGGCCCCGCGTGTCCCTGGGGCCGGGGCAGGCGGGGCAGCAGCTGGATGGGGCTGGGGGGGTCACGAGAAGGCGAAGGGCAGGGGCTGGGGGCGGGGGGGCTCACCTGGCAGGGAGGGCAGTGCCAGGAAGCCCAGCAGGCAGAGGCCGAGGAACGCGGCTGGTCCCATCCTCGTCCTTCCTGCAAAGAGAGCGGTGATGGAGCGGCGTGGGGGGCACCCACCGAGGGGGGCACCCACCCAGGGGAGCACCCACCCAGGGGGACACCCACCCAGGGGGGCACCCACCCAGGGGGGCACCCACCCAGGGGGGCACCCGCTGCCCCAGCGCCCATCCAGCACCTGTGGCAGAGGCGTGGAGGCGAGCGGGGCTGGTGCAGGATGCGGCCGCCCCGGTGCCTTTATAGCCGCCGCGGGTGGCACCGCTGCGGGCTGGCAGCAAGATCAAAGCTTCGGGCGGCCGCCCCCTGGGATGCGCCGGTCCCTCGGGTGGGTGCCCAGACAGACGGACAGACAGACAGACGGACAGACAGACAGACAGGCCCCTGACCGCCTGAGGGCCCCCTGGCCCCAGCCCCCTGGCCCCAGCCCCCTGGCCCCGAGCCCCCAGCCCTGCTTTGGCCACGCTTTTTGTACCCCGGCCAGCCCCAGGGGATGCTGCAGAGGCGTGAGGTCGGCCCCCCACTATTTTGTGCCCCCCCCCCCCCCCTTGTCTCCTTGCTGGGGTCCCGAGCCCCTGACACTGGGGGGGGGGTCACAGCTGACTGCTGCACATCCTGCAAAGCGCAGAAGTCCCCTGGGAGCCGGCCCCTCCTTGGCAAGGCTGGGCAAGAGCCCCCCACATCCCACAGGGCGGTGTCGCCAAGGGGTCCCCAACACCCCCTGCCCTCGGTGCTCTTTGCACAGCGTTTGCTGACCCCCCAGGCCCCGATGGCCCCATGGCACTGGGGTACCCCCGGTGCTCTGGTCACTGCCTCGCAGCCGGGGCTGGCAGTGGGGGCCCTGGCACATCGCTGATCACTGCCGAGGGACCGAGTGACGCTGTCCTGGCAGCCTCCAGTGGGCATGGGCCCGGGGGGGGACTGGAGGTGCTGGGGAGGGACCCACGGAGGGGTGGGGGCGCAGCACTCACAGCCCCCTGAGCAGGGCCACGCCAGACAGCAGAGGGTTACGGCGCTGCAGCACCCGCAGCACCCGGCAGGGTTTGTGCCTCCTTATCGGGGGCATCAGATAAGGGCTGGAGCTGGTGGGGCGGAGGAGCCCGGCTCCAGACACGCATCGGCAGCTCCTTTTCCTCCAGGCTCCGCCTGGCACAGGCGGCTGGCTGCAGCTCTCGGGGTCCCTGCGGCACCTGGGGGGCCCCAAACCCAATCCGGGACACCCCCAAGGCATGGGGCTGAGCCGTGCCGTGGGTCAGGGCTGGCTCCTGCAGCAAACCCCACGGGGGGACGGCGGCACAGGAGGCAGGGTGGCAGAGCCCGGGGTGCAGGACGCCACCCCTACGGAGGGTGGGGGTGCAGCATGGGGTGGTGCAGGACGCGGGGCTGTGGGTGCTCAGCCTGAGCCCAGAGCTGGCAGGCAGGGAGCGCGCTGCAGGAGGGGCTTGTAGGGAGCATGGAGCTGAACCCTGGGGCTGGGGGCTGCAGAGCCTGACCCTAACAATAACCCTGACCATAACCCCAACCCCAGTCCTAACCCTATCCCCTAAACCTAACCCTAATGCTTACTCTAACCCCAACACTAACCCCAACTCTAACCCTAACCTTAGCCCTAACCCTGACCGTCACCCTACTCCTACCCCTACCCCTAACCCTAACTCTAAGCCTAACCCTACCCCTGCCCCTGCCCCTACCCCGCTAACCCTAGCGCTCTAACCCTACCTCTAACCCTAACTAGCCCTAACCCTACCCTACCCCTACCCCTAACCCTAACCCTGATCCCAACCCCAACCCCAACCCCGGGCCAGCCCCCCCCAGTCCCCCCGCTCTGAGCACCCAGCGTGTGCTGCTGCCCGAGCAGTGCTGTGGGAGCACCTCCCCAGCCACCACGGCGCGGGGCCGCTTGTTGCAGGCGCGAGGGGCTCCGTGCTGTCCGTGTTTCCTGCTGTCCGTCCGTCCGCCCGCTGCGCCACGGCTGCCGGCCCCGCGGTGCGGGTGGGCGCCACGCCGACACGGCTGACGGGCTCAGTGCCGCTCCCTGCCGCCGTGCCCCGCTGCACACCCCCGTCACACCGCGCCTGCTTTCATCGCCGCCTCGCCGCGCTGCTGGCGCCCCGACCGCGGCTCGTTAGCCCCGTGGCACGCGCCCGCTGCCTGCGGGCAGGGGGGCCCCTGGGACGCAGAGACCCCGCGGGGACCCCACGGCGCCGCCGCCCCCTTCCCGCAGCTCAGGGACCCCAGCGCTGGCCGTGCCGTGCCCCGGAGAGGCCGCGGCGGTGTGGCAGAAGCAGCCTTTATTGGCAGCATTTACAGAGAAGCAAGGCCCTGCTCCCCCCACCCGCCCTCGTCCCACGGCCCCCCGTGGTCCCGGCTCCTCCGTGTCCCCTGGGACCCCGCGGGGACCCGGGGCCGCCCGCGCCCCCTCACTTCCCCGCCTTCTTGGCTGGCACGTCGAAGAGCTCGGCGACGTCCAGCATGGCCTGGCGGATGTTCCTCCCGAAACGCTTCGAGTCCTGCGGCAGCGCCCACACCCCCATCAGCTGGGGGGGTCGTACCCAGAGGGGGGGGGGCCCAGCCCTGCCCCCCCCCCCCCCATCCTGCTGTGCCCTGCCCTGTGCACAGGGATGGACATCCCAGCCCCGGGGACCCCCCCCCCAAGCCCCTGAGCCCAACCTGTGTCTCCTGTGACCCCCAAAAGCTCTGGGGACCCCCCCAAACCTTGGTACCCCCCGTGCCCCTTGGGACCCCCCCGGCAGGTCCTGCATGGGCAGCTCTGTGAGCCTGGATTGTGGTCGGGGTCCCAAGGGAGAGCAACTGGGACGCAGTGGGGCACAGAGGGGCAGCCCGTGCCCTGCGCTGGCCAGAGGGCAGAGGCTCAGCGCCGCGTGGGATCTGGGGGGGACGGGACTGTCCTTACCCAGCTGGGGGCCGCCCAGCTCCCCCCGCCCCGGGGACCCCCAGCCCCCAGCCTCAGCCCTCACCGTCTCGGGGCTGGAGTACTTGCTGGAGATGTGGAAGGTGATGAGGTTCTCGCCGGCGATGATGTAGGAGACGCCGTAGCCATCGTCAGCGACCTGGGGGGGCAGAGGGGGGGAAGTGAGCAGGACTGGGGAGCCCAGGGTCTGCTGGTCCCCCCCGGGGGGGTCCCCATCCCCCTCCCCGTGGCCGAGCGACGCTGACCGGGCCGAAGCCGCCGCCGGTGGAGACGTGGTCCGGGTACTTGTCCAGGTCGAACATCTTCAGCTGCTGCTGCGGCGTCTGGCTGGTGGAGAGGCGCCAGGGCTCCGACAGCACCTGTGGGGATGGGGTCACTGCTGCGGCTGGTGCCCCGCTGCACCCCACTGCGCCCCAATGCACCCCACTGTGCCCCACTGTGCCCCTCTGCGCCCTGCTGTGCCCCACTGCGCCCCAATGCACCCCACACTGCCCCACTGTGCCCCTCTGCGCCCTGCTGTGCCCCACTGCGCCCCAATGCACCCCACTGTGCCCCACTGTGCCCCGCTGCGCCCCGCTGCGCCCCGCAGCGAAGCACGTGCTCCCCAGCACCCTGCCCCGCTCACCTGTGCCAGGAAGGGGGACTGCACCCCCAGGTAGCGGGACACCACGTAGAGGCAGAAGAGGTGCCGGTCGATGCCGGCCCCGGTCATGGCCATGCGGTACATGTGCTGGTGCTTCTCCGCCGCCAGCTTGAAGAGCCGCTGGCGCTCGGCCCGCTGCGGGGAGAGCCGAGCTCAGGGGCCGGCACACCCCAAAACCTGCCCACCCCGGGGTGCTCTGTGCGGGGTGACGTCCTCCGTCCTGCCTGGGGATGGCAGCGGCTCCGCAGCTCTGGGGAAACGGTCCCAAGGGACGGGGACATCCCCGAGGGACAGGGACCTCCACCGGGGTCAGGGACCTCCTGCAGAGACGGGTGCTTCCTCCTGGGCCGGGGATCTCCCCGAGGGGCAGGGGCCTCTGCTGGAGATGGGGAATGTGACCAAGGGGTGGGGACCCCCCCGAGGGACAGGGACTTGGGCAAGGCACGGTGTGAGGGGCGTGGGGCGGCGCGGTGCTCACGCTCTGCCTGGCATCCCCCATGCTCCGCACGAAGGCAGTCGACTCGGAGGTGCAGGAGCGCACCGTCTCCGTCCGGCCCTCGCGGAACAGCCGCGTCATGGAGGCCTCGTAGGTGAGGCAGAAGCAGCCCTTGTCCTGCGGAGAGAGGTGGCTGGGAGCGGGCACAGGGGGACGCCCACCGGGGCCCCCCGCGCGTCCCCGCGGCGCAGCTCACGCGGAAGTGGGCGAGCTGCAGGGAGATCTGGATGAAGGCGTCGGGGCTGGTCCGGCACTTCTTGATCAGCCCCTTCCCGAAGTCGGAGAACTGGAAGCAGCAGAAGTCCACGTCGTCGGCCAGCGCCTTGGCCACGCGGTACGAGCTCTCGATGGTGGCCTGGCACTGTGGGGACACACGGCCGTGGCGGTGGGCGCGGGCACCAAGCGCCCCGGGACAGGGACGCCGAGGGTCAGCCCCGCTCCCACGGGGCCAGGGCGGCACTGGGTGGCACCGGGTGGCACCGGGTGGCCGGCGGGCAGGGCTGGCTCCAGTGCAGGAACACCACAGGGAGCGGGGCCGGGGCGGCTCGGGGCTGCACCCACCTCCTGGGGGATGTCCCACTGCAGGCGCTGGGGTGGTGCCAGCCGCGTGTCGGGGTCCCCCACGCAGTGCCCCCCCTCGGTGTAGCCCAGCTGGAATTTGTCTGTCGCCAGCATGAACTGGGGGGAGGCAGGGACTGAGCGGGGGGCACCGGCCTCACAGTGCCCCCAGCGTCCCCCAGACAGCAGTATCCACCAACTCGCCCCCAGCATGGCCCCCCCACACAGCCCTCCTGCAGCTCCCTTTACCCCCAAGGCTGTCCCCTGCCCCCCATGGAGCTCGCTGTGTCCCCAGGATGGTGGTGCCCAGCCCGGGCGTCCCCAGTAGTGGTGCCCAGCCCAGGGATGCCCAGTTTTGGGGGGACCCAGGGGGTGCCCAGTGGGGGTGCCCAGCTCCAGAGTGCCCAACTGGGGGGCCCAACTGGGGTGCCCACTTCTGGGGGAGCCCACTGGGGATGCCCAGCTCCGGATGCTCAGCCCTGGGGGGGTGCCCATTTTGGGGGTGCCCGTTTGGGGGGGGTGTTTCCATTTAGGGGGGGTGCCCATCCTGGGGTGCCCCACGGGGGCGCAGGTCCCCCCCCAGCCGGTACCTCCCAGAGGTGCCCGATGATGGGCGCGTCGGCCCATGAGTGCTCGGCGTTGGCGCCCAGCTTGCCGTTCTTGTAGACGACCAGGGTGAAGGATTTGTCGAACCACCTGCGGGGGGGCACGGGGTGAGCGGCGCGGTGCCGGGGGTGTCCCAGGGGTGCAGGGGCTCGGGGGGGGGGGGGGAACAGGGGCTGCCCACCGGTCGTAGCACTGCCCATGCAGCAGGGACTTGGCGTAGGTGTCCATGCAGTCCTCCCTGTCCGCGCTGTAGCCGTGCGCCTCCTCGTCCAGTGTCAGGAAGAAGGCTGCCCGCTCGATGGCGTCCAGCGACACCTTGTTCTTGCCCTGGCTGAAGAATCGGGCCCGTGCCTCTGCCCAGGGCACCCTGCGGGCACCGGCAGCAGTGAGGGCGGGCGCCTGGCGCTGCCCCCGCGCCCCGGCAGCCCCCAGGTGCCACCACCCCGCGGGGCAGCCGTGTCCCCCATTGCCCTTCGCCCCCAGCCCGGGTACCTGTCCCCGGCGGTGAGGGCCGCCAGCCGCTCCTCGCCGGGCTGGGGGGGTGAGGGGTCGTCCAGGATGCGCTGGAACTGCAGCTCCAGGTCCCGCGGCTTCAGCAGCTGCCCCCCGTAGTACAGCCACACCTTGTAGAAGCGGCCCTTGTGGTAGACGGCCAAGTGCTTGCTGTCCAGCAAGTGCAGCAGCGTGTCTGCGGGAGGGGCACCATTGCTCCGCTGCGGCCATCCCACGGCACGACAGGACCCATGGGGCGGGGGGGCTGAGCACCCCGGGGCAGCCCTCGTGTGCAGGGCTGGGGCTGAGCCCCGGCTCAGGATGGGGCCCTGCCCTGCCGGCCACGTACCCGTCTCCTTGCCGGGGATGCGGGTGGTGTTGAACATCCGTTCCGACTGGTAGGAGCACATGGGCACGATGCCCAGCGCCATCATCTGTGGGGGGGCAACAAGAGGGGCTCCCACCCCAGCCCACTGCGACCCCCATCCCCGCTGCAGCCCCCTGACCCTCTGCCAGCCCCACAGCACTTGCCCCCAGCCCGACCCCTGCCCCATTATTCCCCTCCCTCCCGTGCCCCGCCGGGCTCCCCAGATCCCCCACTCGGTGCCCCCAGCCTGCCCCGCAGCCCCACGCCCCCACCCGGACCCCGTGCCCCCCCCCAGGTGCTCACGGGCGGGATCTCCCCGCGGTCCAGCTTGCGGCGGTACAGCAGGATGGCGTGCACCACGTTGCCCGCCCGGGCAGCCTGTATGTGGCTGGGCGTCACGTAGAGGAAGTCCTGGGGACAAGGGACGGGCTGGGAGGGGGCGCCCGGGGTCCCCGCTCGGCCCAGTGCGGGTCTGGGAATGTCCCCGGCCGGGGGACGGCGCCGTGGCACCGCCACCCCCCTCACCATGGCGTAGTAGTTGCTGTTGACCATGAGCGGGCTGCGGCCGCGCAGGTAGATGTACTGCTCCCACCAGTCGCTCACCTGGTGGGGGACGGGAGCTGGGGTCACCGCGGGGCAGGGACGGGGACAGGGGTGGGGATGGGGGACAGGGATGGGGACAGGAAGGGCAGATAGGGCAATGGACAAGGCAAGGGATAGCGATGGGGGAAGGGGACAGGAACTGGGGACAAAGCGGGGCGAAGGTGGCTGGACAGGGACAGAAGCAGGTGCGGGGAGAGGGGACAGGGAGAGCAGATACGGACACTGGGAAGGGGACGTGGGACAGGGGCAGGGGAGAGGGACAGTGGAAGGGGCCAGCTGCAGGAGCAGGGACAGGGAGCGGGGTCAGCCCCTGCCCTCCCTACACTGGGGCTCGGTGCAAGACCCCCTGTCCTGCCCACAGTGACCTTGTTGGGGTCCCCAGGCTGCCCAGGGGGGCAGCACCCCTGCCCCATGTCCCTGTGCCCATCTCTTCAGGGCATGCTAGGCTGCAGAGCAAGGCCCAGGCTGGAGCTTCTCGGCAAGTGGGACACAGGAGCAGGGACAGGGGTGGCAAGAGGCTGCCCCAGGACCACCCCGCATCCCCCCCACGCAGTCTGGGTGCCCCAGGGCCCCACAAAGGGGTGACCATGCCCAGGCCGTGGGATCACAGCAGCGTCCCGCTCCTGGGGCTGGGCTCACGTAGTTGGTTGTCCACCAGGACTTGAGGATCAGGTACTTCTGCAGCCGGGGGGCCGTCTTCTCCTTGAACTCCTTGGCCAGAGCCTCCATCTTGCTGTACTTCTCGTCGTCCATCAGCGGGCGCACGGACTCCAGGTACTGCGGGCAGGGGGCTCGGGTCACCGCCGTCCCCGGGGACCAGGGAGGGCAGCGCCAGGCGGTGCCCCCGCGCCGCTCAGCCCTTACCCTGCGGATGGTGGCCTCCACGGGGGGCACGGGCAGCTTGGGCAGCGAGGTCTGGAAGCTGTAGAGCAGGGGCTTGCGGCCTGAGAGCACCTTCATCAGCGCCTGCAGGGCCAGCGCAGAGGCTGGGGGTCAGGGGCAGCGCTGCAGGAGCCAGCCCCCCTCCCCACACCAGCCCCCAAGGTCCCCGGTGCCGTCCCCACCACCAGCGCCTTTGTGGCACTGCCAGCGCCCCCCGTGCAACACGCGCACGCTTGGAGGCGCACGCGCAGGCACGCACCACCCAGATCTTGGTGCTGCGGCTCATCTTGCCGTGGGGCTCAAACATCCACCCGTGGTAGGAGAGGAGCAGCCTCATCGTCTGCCGGAAGAGCAGCACAGCCGAGAGCCAGACGCCGGTGGAGAAGAGGACGGCGCTCACGACCGTCCGGCTCTCGTAGCTCAGGAGTTGGCTGCGGGGAGCGGGGAGAGGGCTGAGGTGGGGACGTGACCGCGTGGGGGGCACCACGGGGCTGGGGGGACACGTGGGTGGGACGCCCTGGGGGATGTCCCCGTGCTGGGACCATGCTCGCGGTGTTGGGGGACGTGTGGGGTGGGACACACGGCAGGTGGGGACGTGCCCATAGAGCTGGGGGACGTGGGGCATGGTCCCTCCTTGGGGACGCCGCAGGTGGGGCCATGCCCGTGGGCTGGGGGGCTGAGTGGGGTGCCCAGAGGCTGGGGGCCGTGTGGAGCTGGCCCCGCTCACCTCTCAGGCAGGAAGCAGCGGATGCGGGCGATCAGCCCCATGGAGGGGTCCACCTGGCAGTAGAAGGAGCCGGCGGTGGCCATCACCACCACCATCCAGCTGGAGGGGGACGCGGGGTAGACGCCGGTCAGGAAGCTGTTCTGTGGGCACAGGGGGTCAGGGCGGCGGTGGCGGGGCGGCAGGGACCACCAGGCCCCGCAGCCCCCCCCCCGGGCCCACCTTGGCACGGACAAAGCGCTTCTTCCAGGAGGAGATGCCGGCGAGGTAGAGCTGCTTGACGGCCTCGCGGCTGAGGTGGAAATCTAAGCCCTCGGGGGTGACGGTGAACTGGAAGGCCACGGCCTGGTGGGCTTCTGCCATCTTGGGGGGCTGCTGGCACCTGGGGGTGCACGGGGGGTGGCTGAGCGGGGGGACGGTGCCTGGGGATGGCCACACCCGGCACCGGGCGCCAGGCTCTGTGGTGCCATGGCTCTGGGCACCACCTGGAACACCCCATGACGCTGTTGGCATCGCAACCCCCCCCCGTGCCCCCCCCCCCGCCGGTGTCACCGGGGCCACCGCGCACCGGGACGGTCACGCTGCGTGCCAGCGGCGGTGCCAGGAGAGCTGCGTCACGTCAGCCCCGGCCAGGCCCCGGAGCCACGTGCGCGTGCCCGCGGGGGGGCCCTGTCCCAGTCACATGGGCCTGGACGGGTGCCCAGTGAGGGAAGGGTCAGGCACCGTCCCGCTGCCCCAGCGCACGCCGCCGAGGGGGCAGATGCACAGACACACCCCCGCGGCGCACCCGGCCGCATGGGGGGGCAGCAGCACAGGCCCCCTGCTGCCAAGCCGTGCATCGTCCCCACGCACCGGGAACACTGGGGCAGGGGCTGCGGCAGGAGCTGGGCCCCCCCACACCCCTCCGTGCCCAGGGTCCCCTCCCTCAGGGGGCACGGGCAGAGCCCCCACCGCTGCATGGGGCCCGGGCTCCTGCTGGTGTGGGCACAGCCGGCTCAGCACGGCAGCGTGGGGGGAGCCACGGAGCTGCCTCCCCGGTGCGTGAGCCTGAGGTGCCCTTCCACAAGGGCGTCCTTGGGCTGAAGGCAAACAGCAGCGCGGTGAGAGCCAGGAGTCCTGCTGCTGCCACGGCACCGCACCGCACTGGCATGCGTCATGCTGCATGGCACCGAAGTGCACAGCACCAACTGCACAGCACCGCACAGCACCGTGCTGCAGCACAGCAGGGCCTGCGAGGCACTGCGCTGCTTCGTGCTGCGCTGCGCTGCGCTGCATTAAACTGCATCGCGCTGCACCGAGCTGCATGGCGCTGCGTGGCACTGCCCTGCCCTGTGCTGAGCTGCTCCGCACCCACCGAGCTCATCACACCGCACGGCACGGCAGTGCACAGTATGGCACGGCACGGCACGGCAAGGGCTCTGCACAGCACAGCACAGCACAGCACGGCACGGCACACTGCACTGGACTGCACAGCACTGCATAGCACTGCATGGCACTGCACAGCACAGCACAGCACAGCACAGCACCCACGTAACTGCAGGCCCTGGGGGACCCACGTGCCCTGGCCCGCTCTGCCCACTCCTCACGCCCAGCAGCCACCGAGCGTCACAAGGTCACTGGGGCGGTGCGGCACCGGGACGTGCCCTGGAGGGACACGGATGCCCCTGGGGACACCCCAGGGACAGAGCTGCAGCTGCCCAGCCCACGGGGCGCCCTGCCCAGGGCTCGGATCCTGGGGACTATGGGGCCACCCGACGGGGCACAGTGGGACAAGGGCGCAGTGGGACCACGGTGCAGTGGGACCAGGGTGCCGCGGGACGGGGTGCAGCGGGACAGGCCAGCACAGGGGTACCCAGAGCCCCTGGGACGCCCCGGGGTCACAAGGGGGCCCGGCAGACACAAGGGGGCCCGGCGGACGGTCCCCAAGCGGCAGCAGCAGCGCAAGGGCACGGCCCGGGAGGGGGCCCGGTGCGGGCCGGGGGCAGCGGCTCGGCGGCGCCCCAGCGCCCCGGGGCTCCCCCAGCCCCGAGGGAACCCCGACCCCCCGCGGGGCCACCCCCAGGCCCGGGTGCCGCGGGCGCCCCGCCCGCCCCGCAGTGCCCGGTACCTGCTCGGGGGGTGCGAACGGCGAGGGGCAGAGCCCCGGGGACGGCGGCTCCGTGCGCCCGCTGCGCCCCGGGGACGGCGGCTCCGCGCGCCCCGCGCCGCGCCCCGGGGGGCTGTAACCGGACACGGGCGGGGGGGCGGCCCCGCCACATGGCCCGAAATGGCCGGGGCCGCCCGGCCGCTCCTCCCCCGGGGCCCGCCTCGCCCCGCGCCCCCCCCCCCCCCCTCGCCGGGGACCCGGCACCCGGCGGGACCCCCCCCGCGGACCCCCGGCCGGGCAGGGGACCGGCACCCCCCGGGGCCCCGCAGCTCCCCGCACCCCCACGGCCGTGCCCCCGTCCCGCTGCGTGGAGCCGCCGCGCGTGGGGGGGGGAGCGGGGGGGGGGCCTTGTGCGGGGACCGGCCCCACGCGTGCACCCGCCGGGACCGCGGCTCGTCCGCCCCGCGCGGCCCGGGGAGAGCCCCCCCGGCCCCCCGGCAGCTGCTGCCGCGACGGGGCTATAAATGGCCGGGACCGGGCCGAGAGGAGCGGGGGCAGCGCGCCCCGGGGTGCCCCCCCCGCGGGTCTCCGCGCCCGGCCTGGGGGTCCCGGGGCAGGGGGTCTCGGGGCAGGGGGTCCCAGGGAGGGGGGCAGGGGGTCCCGGGGCAGGGGGGGGGCTCCTGGCCCGGCCGCGTGTCCCCCTGACGGGCTTGCAGCGTCCTTCGGGATCCCCCCCCCCCGGTCACTCCCCCCCCAGCAGCGCAGCCGGGAGCAGCTCCGTCCCCGCACGGCCGGGGAGGGCAGGGCGGGGTGGGCGCTGTCCTCCTGTCCCCGTCCCCACGCGTCCCCCCCCCGCGTCCCCGGGTGGCGCTGAGCCCCCTCCTCCCCGGCCCCCACCTCACATCCCCGTGGGGCTGGGCTCTGCCCCCCCGCCCTGCCCACAGACACCCCCTCCCCATGCACCCCACGGTGAGCCGGGGGGGTCCCGTGGAGCAATGGCCCTACGGGAGCTGGGGGTGTCCCAGGGGAGCCAGGAGGGGACCAGGGGTCTGGGGGCCCTGGCGCTGTGGGGTGCAGGGGGCGCAGGGGGCGCAGAGGCTGCCGGGGGTGCCGCAGAAGCCGAAGCCACTCACAAGGCGAAGCCACGAGCCCCTGCGGCCAGCAGGCACCGAGGAGGGGGAGGCCACACCGAAGCCCCCCCTGTGCGCACGGGCAGAGCTGTGAGCACCGCCCGAGGGCAGAACCCCCCCGGGGCTGCCCACACCCACCCTGCTCCCCGGAGCCTGCAGGGCAAACGGGGCAACGCCACGGGGCAGCAGACAGCGAGCAGCCCCCGTGCAGCACCGCAGCGTTTATTGGTCCAGGACTGTACATTCTGCTGTCGGGGGGGCCGCCAGCCCCCAGCCCCCAGCCCCCAGCCCCGTCGAGCAGCGGCTGCGCAGCCAAGGCAGCGGGGAGCCGGGCAGGGGGGCACGGGGGGGGCACGGTGCGGCACGGGGGTCCTGCCTGGCCCCAGATGGTGGGGGAGAGCTGGGGGGGGATGAGATGCACGTGCAGAGCCCCCCCACCCCCTGCCCCCAGCACCTCCACATGCAGCCCTTACAGCGGGCAGGACCACACGCAGCCACCCGCGACCCCTCCTGGTCTGGGGGGGACCGAGGGGGTCCCACCAGTGCGGTGCCCACGGCTCCAACCCCGCCTTGTGCCTGCAGGGGGAGGCCAGGGCTGCAGGGGCATGGGGGGGCTGCAGGGGCATGGGGGGGGCTGCAGAGGCACTGTGGGAGGTCAGCAGGGGCTGCGGCCTCCTTTGCCTCCAGCAGTGATGGCAGAGGCGGAGCCCCACGGCTGTGTCCCCTCTTTGAGGGGGGCCCGTCCCCTTTCCCCACGCACCCTGGCGGTCCCACAGCTCGCCCCATGCCACGATGCAGCCCCGGAGCCTGCCCCGTCCCCGTCCCCGTCCCCCGCGGGGCAGCCACGGCAGGGACCAGCCCCACGGCCGCCTGTTGCAGCCCCCGTGGGAGGGGGCGCTGCGTCTGTGGCCCCACGGCATGGCTGGGGGGCTGCGGGGGGGCGCAGGCAGGGCCAGGGATCCGGTCGGTCTCAGCAGCACTGCGCCTTGTGCTGGAAATAGGCCTCGAAGCGGCTCTGGGCATAGTCCTGTGGGGGGAAAAGGGGTCAGAAGGGACCTGTCCCCCCCACCTCCACCAGCACCCCCAGCGCAGGGGTACGAGGGAAGCACCGCGACACCTGGGGGTCACCCCCTAACCTGCCCCGGTGCCCGGGCTGGAGACCCCCCTGCGCCTGGCTGTCCGGACCCCTCCCTGCCCCGGTGCCCTGTGCCGGGGGGGGGGGGGGGTGATGAGCAGGAGAGCCCCAGGGCAGCCCTGCGTGGAGGCTGGGCCCCTCCCTGCGCCCGCCCGGCCCCCCAGGGGCAGCACTCACCAGGTACCCGAACTCGATGGTGGAGATCTTCGCCTGCAGGATGGACCAGAGGCCCCAGAAGAAGTGCGAGGCCAAAGCGAACCTGAGGGGAGCACAGCCCTCAGCACCCCCGGCCCCCTCCCTGCCCCCAGCGGGGCGAGCGGGAGGGTCGTCCCGGGGCTGCTGCTCTCCCACACGGTGCCCCCAGCACCGCTCCCCCCGCGTCCCTCACCGCTTGATCTCCGTCAGCATCTCCTCCTCGATGCGAGCCTGCTCCTCGTGCGTCGTGTCCCCGCGCCGCCCCGAGTCCTCCGAGAGGTAGTGCCGGATGAAATGCAGCTGGGGGGGAGGGGGGGCAGCAGGTTGGGACGCTGCGGGCAGCGCGTGCCCCAGCCCAGCACCCCCCCTGCAGCCCCGGCGCCTTGCCCGAGCCGCGCAGCGCCCCGGGGCAGCACGGCTCACCTGCTGCTGCCGACTGGGGTAGTTCTCCGGAGAGGCCTTGTAGTAGGGCCAGGACCCGTGCGTGTAGTTGTACACCCACTCGCAGAAGTGGTTGCCGATGTCAAAGCCCCTGGGGAGGGAGCGGGGGGTGAGCGAGGAGCCGCCCGATGCGGGGCACAGCCCCCCGCAGCCCCGCGCCCACCGGTAGTTGTAGCTGCTGTACTCGAAGTCGATGAGCATCAGCTTGTCCGAGGGGGAGGCCTCGTGCCCGGCCAGCAGCAGGATGTTCCCTGGGGACACGGACGGGACCGGGACGGGTCAGGGGGACGAGGAGCGCGGCCCGGCACGGCCGCAGGGCGCCGGCACTCACCCTCCTGCACGTCGTTGTGGCAGAAGACGACCGGCGAGGGGGTGGCCTCCAGCAGCTCCCTGCAGGGGGGCAGAGCTCGGCGTCAGCCCTCGCCCGTCCCCCGCCACCGCCGCCGGGCAGGGCGCAGAGCTGCGTCCCCCCCCCAGAGGTCCCCGGGGACACCGGGCTCACCTGAGGCTCCTCATCTCCTGCTGCAGGTTGTAGGCCTTCAGGTGGTTGAACTTCTTCAGCTGCCCCTCCTCGGAGAAGGTGAGCTCCGAAATCTGCTTCAGGTACCTGGGGCGGGGGACGGGGGAGGCTTTAGCCCCCCTGCGCCCCCTCCCCGCCGCTCTGCGCCCCCCTGAGCCCCTGGGATTTGGGGTTGGGGGCGGCTGCCCGCCACGAGCGCGGCGCCCTCACCGCTCCATGGTCCCGAAGAGCCACTTGGGCTCCTTGTTGAAGGGCATCACCATGCCGTGGAAGCGCGACATCTTCACCGCGATCTCCTTGGAGATGTCGGGGTCCCGCAGGTCCTCGGTCCGCAGCCGACGGCTCTGGGGACGCACAGCGGTGTCAGCAAGGGGGGGCCAGCGGGGACCCTGCCCCGTACCGCTCTGTATTGCCCCGTATCGCCCCGTACCGCCCCGTACCGCCCTGTCTCGCCCCATATTACCCTGTACCATCCCATATCACCCCATATTGCCCTGTACCACCCCATATCGCCCTGTATCACCCTGTATTGCTCCATATTGCCATGTACCAACCCGTCTCGCCCCATACTGCCCCATATTGCTCCATAGTGCCCCGTATCACCCCATACCGACCTGTTTAACCCTGTATTGCCCCGTACTGCCCCATATTGCCCCGTACTGCCTGGTATTGCTCCATATTGCCCTGTATCACTCCATATTGCCCCGTACTGCCCCATCTCACCCCATACTGCCCCATATCACTCCATATTGCCCTGTACCACTCTGTATCACCCCATACCACCCCACATTGCCCTGTATCACCCTGTACTGCCCCATATTGCCCCATATCGCCGTGCATCGCTCCATATTGCCCCGTACTGCCCCATCTTGTCACATACTACCCCGTATTACCCCGTATCACCCCATACTGCCCCGTACTGCCCCGTGCCGTACCGGGATGTACTGCTCCAGCCGCCCCTGGGGGAAGACGCCATAGAGCCGCGGCCCCAGCGCGCGCTCCGCCAGGATGGCGAACATCACGCTCTCCAGCACCAGCGAGTCCACGCCCTGCGGACGGGGCCGGTGAGCGGCGGCGGGGCCGGGGGTCCCGAGGGGTCCCGGGGGTGCCGGTGGCGGCGGGGCCGGGGTCTCACCTGCAGGATGGCCCCGTAGACGCGCAGCAGCACCTGCCGGGGCTCGTCGCCCACGCTGAGGATGTGCTCGGGCAGCGCGCACTTGAAGAGCAGGTTGCTGAGCCCCCCGCTGCGGGCACGGGCACGGCACGCGTCAGGGGCGGCCACGGCGGCTCGGGGGGGGCACGGGGAGGAGGGCACCGGGAACCGCGGGCACCGGGAACCGCGGGCAGGGGGCACCGGGGGGCCGTGGGCAGGGGGACTGGGAGCTGGGGCAGGGGGACCGGGGGGCTGCGGGCACCGGGAACTAGGGGCAGGGGGCACCGGGGCTGCCGGAGGGTGTGGGTCCGGCAGGGACACGGCAGGGAACGGGGCCGGGGAGGGGACCGGGAAGGGACCGGGGGCGGGACCGGGGGGCACCGGCGGGGGCACGGGGGGGGGGGCAGGGACAGGGAGGGACCGGGGCGGGGGGGCGGGGCGGGGGTCGCGGGCGGGGCGGGGCTGGGCGGCGCGGGTTCCCGCGCCGGTGCCGGTTCCGCTTCCCGTTCCGGTGCCGGTGCCGGTGCCGGCCGTACCTGACGGGCCCGATGACGAACTCGTCGGGGCCGATGAGCTTCCAGGAGCCGGCCAGGAACTCCCGGCACCAGGCGTAGGCCCGCAGCCGGGTGGCGGCGGGCACGGCCCCGCTCCCGGCCCCGCCGCCCGCCCCGCGCCCCGCCGCCGTGGCCGCCATGGCCGCCGCGCCCCGCCCCGCCCCCGCGCCCCGCCCCTCCGCGCCCCGCCCCTCCGCGCCCGTTGGCCGGCGGCGCGGAGGCGGGGCGGGCGCGGCCCAATGGGGCGGCGCGGCGGCGGTGACGTCACGCGGCGCGGCGGGATGCGGCGCAACGTGGAGCTGAAGGCGCGGCTGCGGCGGGCGGCGGCGGTGCGGGGCGCGGCGGAGCGGCGGAGCGGGGCGGCGGGCACGGCCCTGCCCCAGGCCGACACCTTCTTCCGCGTGCCCGCGGGGCGCCTCAAGCTGCGGCGCTCCCCCGTGAGCCCGGGGCCGGGGGGGGGGCGTCCCGGTACCGGGACCCGCGGGAGGTTGGGATGGGGCACGGGGCAAGTGGGGGGTACGGGGACGGGGGACGGGGTCCGGGGGGATCCGGGGGACGGGACCGGGGGGATCCGGGGGACGGGGTCCGGGGCAGGTGGGGCGGGGGATGGGACCTGGGTGGGGGGGGGGAACGGGACCCCGGGGGTACGTGGGGGGGCACGGGGAAGGGTATCGGGGCCCGCGGGAGGAGGGGATGGGGTCCGGGGGGGTGTACGGGGATGGGACCTGGGGGAAGGGAGATGGGACCCGAGGAACAGGGGGAATATGGGAGAGGGGATCAGGGGCATGGGTGGGGATAGGAGCGGGGGTACAGGGTACGGGGGGAGCGGGCCCGGAGGGGTGTACAAGGGATGGGACCGGGGGGGGGCTGGGGCGGGGAATGGGACCCCCGGGGGGGGGGACAGGGACGGGACCCTGGGAGGAGATACAGGGTTCAGGGGAGGTACAGGGCACAGAACCTGGGGCGGGGGTACGAAGAACAGGACCTGGGGGGGGGGACAAGGAACGGGGACAGGGGGGAGGGGAGAGGGGACAGGGGATGGGACTGGGGGGAGTGGTGGGCATGGGGTATGGGACCAGTACAGATGTGGGACTGGGACTGGGGGGTGGGTGTGGGGCCCGGGAGGGTGCTGGGGCTTGGGGAGGAGCACACAGACTGACCCTCCCCAGTGCCCCCCAGGATGGCCGAGGTGAGCTCATCTTCTACGAGCGCCCCGACAGCGCCGGCCCCAAGCTGTCCCAGTTCACCATCACCCCCACAGATGACCCCGATGGCCTGGAGGTACGCACCGTCCTGCTGTGGGATGACCCCTCGGGGGCGGGGGTCCCACTGTGCCCCCCCCCCCCCCCCCAGGGCCTATCCCGGCCGTTAGAGCTGCGGTGCTGTGCAGGCGGTGCTGGCGCAGGCGCTGGGCGTGCTGGGCGTGGTGAGGAAGCAGCGGCTGCTCTACCTGGTGGGGCAGACACGGGTGCACCTGGACAGCGTGGAGGGGCTGGGCGACTTCCTGGAGCTGGAGGTGAGCCGGGCACGGCCGCGGGGGTGGGTGCGCCCCCACCCCGGTTCCCCCCCTCACCCCCCCCCTCCGTCCGCAGGTGGTGCTGAGCGAGGACCAGAGCGTGGAGCACGGCGAGCGCGTGGCCCGCGAGCTGATGGTGGAGCTGGGGGTGCAGGACGAGGACCTGGTCACCGGCGCGTACCTGGACCTTCTGCTGGCCAAGGGGGGCGTGAGCCCCTGAGGGCGTGGGGGGGGCAGCGCCGTGCTCCCCCCGCTGCGTGGGGGTGTGTGGGCACCGCTCCCCACGGGCACCGCCAGCCCCCTGCCCTCAGGTGCCCAATAAAAGCTCTGGCAGATGGCGTCTCCGTGCCTGGGACTGGCTGCGCCCTCACACTGGGATCGGGGTGGGATGCCCACGGCTGTCCTGGGGGGGGCACAGCCCTGGGGGGGGCAGGGGGTGGATGGAGGGGGACAGGATGGCGCCGTGCAGGAGGCTCCGTCCCAGCAGAACTTGGCCCTAAGCCTGGATCACGTCCTCCCCCCGTGGAGCCCTGCCCGGTGCTGCTGGGGGTGGGGGGAGGCTCGGGGCCATGGCAGCAGCTGGGGGGGGGGGCTGGGGGGCTGGTGCCACCCCCCCATCTGGCTACTGCCACAGCGTTGTGCGGGGCTGGGACTGCCCTAATCTGTCCTGGGCTGGGGTCCAGTGTCCCTGGGGGGTGTCCGGGGGTGGCGGGGGCAGTGCTGGACCCCTGGGACAGACGGGCTGAGGGGGGGCACTGGGGGGCTGCGGACCCTGGCACTGCTCTGCCCTCCTGGGGCCGGGAAGCAGCCGCAGGGAGCCGGCCCCATACAGGCAGGGAGCTGGGGGAGTCTCGGTGCTCCCCAACCAGGGCAGCCCCCTCTGATTTCCCCCCCCCCACCCGGCTTTGTCCCCCCGCAGGGGCAGTGCCCTCTGGGCCTGCAGCAGTGGATCCCAAAACCCATCCCACGTTCAGGCGGCTCCCTCGGGGGGGGGCATGCTCCGGGGGGGTCTGTGCCACCGGGAGCCAGTACCTCAGCGGCCGGGGTCTGCAGTGAGCAGGAGCTGGGTGCCACGAGGGGGGTCCGTGGGGCCTGGCACGGTGCCGTGCTGCAGCCGGACGGGTGGGGGTCCTGGCACAACCAGATTGGGGGGGGGGGGCCTGGCACGGTCCTGAACCAGCATCGGCCAAGCGGCTGCAGGGAGGGGTGGGCGCAGCGGCCCCCCGCCCCCAGGCCTTTGGCCCACCAGCACGAGCTGCTCCCCAGTGCAGGGGTGCCCCCCCCGCCTCCCGGCCCTGCACGGCCTCTTGTGGCCTCTGATTTCTGCGGCCTCCGGTGCCCAGAGCTGTTCCTGGCCCTCGCAGGGCCTCCTGGCCTCCCCGAGGGCCCTCAGGCGCTGCTTCCCTGGGACCCCCCGCTGCCTGCTGTGCCCCCCGGCCTCTGGGGACCCCCCATGCACAGGTCTCTGCCCCTGTGTGAGAAAAATCTCAAATAATTTTCTTCAGACAGGATCTTCTGTGAAGCTATTTTATTCGTGATTGCAATGGCGGGCGTCCTGTCAATCAGGGGCGCATTTTAGTAAACGAATCGTAACCTTTTATTCCCTATTGCCCGACGCCTGATCGCCTCCCGTTTCCTCACTGGCTGAGCACCACAGGTTCCTCTGTACTGCTCTACACTACGACACTCCTCTATACCATATATGCACAATTCTGGTTTTTTTCAACCCTTCAATTTCTCCTTTCTTATGTTTTGAGAACCTGTGATCTTTGTTTTACTGTTCTCACACTGCTCATCCTGTCTTTCCTCAAGCTTCTGCCTTATTTTGGAACAGTGAGGCCTTCTACTGTCCGCTTACCTGCTTGGCATTTCTCCTTATTATGACTGCACAACTACGCTGGAACACAGAAAAGTAATTCTCTACTGCAAAAACACAACTCTGTTTCTCACAATTCTCCCCTCTTCTTTTCTTACTCCTATTGTTGCTTTTGCACCCCTTCACGTACCGCACTCTTGAGTTTTCCCAACATGAAGGCACAATATCCTTCTTCGGATGTCACGGGGGATGACAGGTATACAATGCCATTATTATTACAATACCAACAAATAGTTGTTTGAGCCAATTCTATGCAGGTAATCACGAAATTAGTTTCTCCCAAATGTTTCCAAATCCCCAGGAAGAGTCATCTTGAGTTACTCTATGTAGGATCTTGTGTTTTTTTTTTCTTTTCTCCCAAATATTTTTTAGATCAGTCAAATTCATCCCGTTTGATCTACATATATACAGAAACTAGTATTAATTACAGGGCACGCTCCTCCTTATGAGGTTATTAATAAATCTAATACTATTTGATTCTAGAGTACTATTTTTGCAAACTTATCCAACTTATTTTATAGATCTTCAATATATTTACAATATTTTTGTATTTTGAGATGTTTACAATAGCTTTTTCTAATTCACTCACCCTTAACCAAGGTAAAAACCACCTTGCAAAGCTGTGAAATACTAGAGAATTTTACTAGAGGATTATCTGGAGTCCGCTTAATTCTGCGTGTGGGCTCAACGGGGCTTTGGCTTTGTGGGTCTTCAATAACAGTTCCGTTTGGAATTATTGCCTCCAGGGTGCAAGCTCCCTTCCATCCCGGGGGCAACACCTTCCTGGCTTTATTGCCACACAGCCAGCACCACCCCTTGCCGTTCGGGACAGGCTGTCTGGTTACAGGATTCTCACGTTGCATCTGGTGTGCGCTATGTATATTAGCGTTCCTGTGGCTACCATATTCGGTACAGTATGGATTATTCCCTACTCCAAGGATATTTCCACACCCAGCGTCAGTACTGGCATGTCCTGACCCGGCCGGACCCACAGGGCCAGCTGAACGCCCAGCTCCATGGGCCCCGTGGGGAGACCTCGGCCCCAGGTGGTAGCCGTCGGGATGGGACAGCTCCGGCCTCCAGCCCCGGGACAAATCCCGGCCTCCAGCACTGGATCCTGGACAGTCCTGGCCTCCAGGACCAGGATATCTCCTGGCCTTCAGAACAGGCACGACTCCCGGCCTCCAGCACCGGGTCCTGGACAAATCCCGGCCTCCAGCACTGGATCACGGACAGCTCCTGGCCTCCAGCACCGGGACAGCCCCGGCCTCCAGCACTGGATCCTGGACAGCTCCGGCCTCCAACCCCGGGACAAATCCCGGCCTCCAGCACTGGATCACGGACAGCTCCCGGCCTCCAGCCCCGGGACAGCTCCCGGCCTCCGGCACCGGGCCATGTCCGGGCCTTCAGATCAGGCACGCCCCCCAGCCTCCAGCACCGGGTCCCGGACAGCTCCGGCCTCCAGCCCCGGGACGAATCCCGGCCTCCAGCACTGGATCACGGACAGCTCCCGGCCTCCAGCCCCGGGACAGCTCCCGGCCTCCGGCACCGGGCCATGTCCGGGCCTTCAGATCAGGCACGCCCCCCCCCCAGCCTCCAGCACCGGGTCCCGGACAGCTCCCGGCCTCCAGCCCCGGGACGAATCCCGGCCTCCAGCGCCGGACCACGGACAGTCCCGGCCTCCATCCCCGGCTCCCGGCCGGCTCCCGGCCTCCATCCCCGGGTCCTGCCCTGCCCCCCGGCCGGGGCTGCCCCTCCCCGCACGGCCCCGCGCCGCCCCCGCCCCTCCCCGCGCGCCCCCCCCGGTGCCGCCCCGCGCTGCTGGGGGGGAGCCGGGCGCGTCCCGTGGCTGCCCCCCCCCCCCCCCCCCCCCCCCCGATCCCCGCCCTCGCCGCGGGCCCCGCGCAGCCCCCCCGCAGCCCCGTGCCCCCCCCCCCCGTAGCGCCCTGTATAGCCCCAGCCCCCCGCACCCCCGCCCGGCCCCCCCATCTCCTCCGTGCCCCCCCGCTCCCCCCCCCCCCGCCCTCCTGCCCCCTCCTCCCCCCGCGGGGAGCCCCCCGGCCCCTCCCCACCCCCCTTTCCTGCCCTCCCTGCCCCTCCCCCCCGCCCCCCCGCTGCCCCCCCCCGCCGCCCCCCGCTCCCCAGCCCCTCCCCCCCCGCCCCCTCCCCTCCCCCCGCCCCTCCCCGCCCCGCCCGCCCCCCCCGCCCCCCCCCGCACTCCGCAGTCCGGCGCAGCCCCGGCCGGGAGAAGATGGCGGATCGCGCCGAGATGTTCTCGCTCTCCACCTTCCACTCGCTGTCCCCGCCGGGCTGCAGGTGAGCGGCGCCGGGGCGGGGGCCGCGGGGGGGGGGCTGCCCTCCCCCGCCCTGCCCTTCCCCACCTTGCCCTTCCCTTCCCTGCCCTCCCACCCCCAGCCCTGCCCTTCCCCGCGCATCGCCGGTGCGGGGCCGAGACCGGGGGGGGCGCGGGGGGGACGGAGCCGCCCTTCACCTTGGGCTGGGCTGCGCAGAGCCCGGAGGGCTCCCTCCGGTCCCCCCCCCCCACCCCCCGGTCCCCCCCCCCAACCCCCGGCCCACAGGGGCAGAGCCCCGGTCCCGGCCCGTGCCTTTGTCTGCCCCGCTGCAGCCGGCGGGGGGGGGCCCGGAGCCCGGCGGGGTCCTGGGCTGGGGCTCAGCCCCCCCTCGACCCCCCCCCGAGCCCACCCACCCAGGCGGCTCCGCACCCCCGGGGTCAGACGCGGGCGCCGCCGGGGAGGGGCCGCGCTCGGGGGGCGCCCACCGCGGGGCACCCCCGGGGGTCCGGGGGGGTCCGGGGCTGTGCCGACGGACGGAGCCTCGCAGCGCGGGGGGGCGCAGGGCCGCTCCTTCCCCCCCCAGCACCTCGGCTGACCTTGGGGACCCGCTGCGGGGCGCAGGCTGGGCTGGGGTCCCCGGGGGGCGCGGGGTCTGGGTGCGGGACCCGCCGGCTCGGCACAGGGCTCCGGGATGGGGAGGGGTCGGGGACATGGTGGGGGGCACAGGGAAGGCCCTGGGGGTGCGGAGGTTTGCGGGTGGGGGGCTCAGAGGGGATGCAGGACAGGTGTGGCCCCCCCCCCCCCCGTGGGCCTGGCCCCCCTATCCCTTCCCCAGGTCTCGCAGTGCGGGGACCCCAGGAGAGGCCCCGGTCGCGGTGGTGCAGGGCGGGGAGGATCCGGCCTCTCCCTGCAGCTCCCATCCCGCTCCTTCTGCCTCCTGCCTGGCACCTGGGCCCTGGCGATGCTCGGGGGGCCTGGCCGGGCTTTCTGCGTGGTGCTCCCCGCGCAGCCCCCAGGCCCCTGCTGCGTGGGGATCGGTGCTGGCCCCCAGCAGCTCCACGGCCCCCAGCAGCTCCACGGCCTCCTCCTTGCAGCCGAGGCCTGGGCCAGGAGGGGCAGGGGAGGCCGCAGGGCCCCAGCCCACCCGGGCCAGCTCCTCTCCAGGGCCGTGAGCCCCCCGGGAGCGGTGCAGACCGCGACGTCCTCCTGCTGCCACCCTCCGATCCCTCCCCACCCGCAGCTGCGGCTCATCCCAGGTGGTGCCGCACGAGCCGCCCCCGGGGCGAAAACCTCTCCTCGTGCCAGACGGAAACACAGAAACACGGAAACGCGCTGCTTTCCGCATCCCCCCCACCCCTGTGCTCCCCCAGGAGCCAGCAGCCTGGCTCCCAGTTTGGCCACAGCCGCCGTTCCCCGCACCATGGCCCATCGCTGGCTCCTGCAGCCTTCGAGGCCCCGGCGCTGCCCGGGCAGGATCGGGTGCTGAGCGCAGTGCAACGAGGACCAGCCCCGTCCCCGGGTTGCCTGGCCCTGTGTGGGGATGAGGCCCACGGGGGCAGCCCCGGTGTGCGGGTACCGTGATGGAGCTGGTGGCCGGCTCAGGGGGGTCTGGGGTGCTGGGTCCAGGTCGTGCCTGTTGCCAGCAAAGGGCTTCGCAGCGGGGCGCTGAGTTGGGGCTTCCTCTGGAGGGAGGCGAAGGAGAGGCAGGTGAAGGCGATGTGGTGGGGAGGGGTCAGCGCTATGGGCACGTGGCGGGTCCTGGGCAGGGGAGGGGGCTGCGAGGTGGCTCTTGCATCCTGTGACTGCTCCTGTGTTGGGGTGGGGGACGCGGGGCTGGTGCTGGGCTCCCTGGGGGTCAGCCCCGACCTTGCTGTGCACCACTGGCCCGAGGACCTGCAGGCACAGCGCTGGGCCGCGGGCTGCGGGTCACGGTCCCCAGCCCTTCCCTGCAGGAGAAGCCGTTGCAACGTATCCAGGTCCAAGGAGAACTGTCCAGGGAGCTGAGCTGAAAATAACGAGGAAATTCAATCTTCCCTTGGCCTGGTTGTTGGTCACTCCCTCCACAGAAAGCCCGGCCCACAGCAGCTCCCAGCGCAGACATGCCGGCTCCTGGCTGCGTGCTGATGTGTGCCCGTGCCCCGTGCACCCCAGGGGCTGATGTCGGGGACCCCTTTGGGGCCCAGCCCTCCCCTGCTGCATCCCCCCTGCTCCCCACTGCCGCCTGGCCCAGCCCAGCCCAGCCCAGCGAGGTCAGCTCGGCATGGGTGGCAGCGCAGCCGAAAGGTGCGCAGTTGCGGTGCCGGTGGTGTCCCGCTGCGAGGTCCGGTGTCCCGCTGCCTTCTGCCGCCTCCTGGAGCCCTCTCTCCATGCATGGGGCTGGGGTGAGCTCTGCCCCCCTGGAGCGACCGGCTCTGCCTTGGCTCTGGACCCTCCTTTGGGTGCTGCCCACCCAGTGCCACCTCCCTGGCCACCGTCTGCTCATCGCCAGCACGTCCGAGGCACCCACTGCTGCGTCCCCGTGCTGGTGACGCTCCCCGTTGGCCGAGGGGCCGGAGTCGGGGTGCCCCTGGGGCAGTGCTGCAGCTCCGGTCCCGCTGTGGCCACCCGTGGTGGCCCCGGAGCTCCGGCTGTGGTTTGTTGTGGCCGTAGCTCATGACCGGAGCTGCCTGTTGGGCAGAGCACCGTGGTGCTGTGCCGCGCTGCGCCGTGCCGTGCTGTGCCGTGCCGTGTTGTGCCATGCCGTGCTGTGCCAGCCCATGGCCAGGGTGTGCGTCCTCTCGGCTGGGGACAGGGGCTGATAACGGCGTTGGTTTCCCCAGCTGGGGACCCAGGGGATGCCGGCACGTCTCTGTGCCAGGACTCGTGGCCGCAGCCGTCCCTGGGGCTGGCGGCTGGGCTCTGGCCCCGCAGCCCCCGGGGCTGTGCCACCGCTGGGGGCCAGGGCCTGGGGCCGGTCCCAGCCCCGCACCCCGTGGGCTGGTGCTGCCGCTTCCACCACCGACTGATGATTTCACCGCAGATCGGAGGATATTTGACGTTGTCTTAATGGCCTACTTCTGGGAATTATGTGATTAGGGGAAAATCTTTTTCTCAGTAAAATCGGAGTAAGCTCCCAGCATCCGTGGTGGAGAGGGGAGCTTGGAAATGGGAGTTAAGGGCAAAAATAGAAGTCAAAGGCAGGGGAAGCAACCCAGGAACAATGTTTGGCTTTGGTTGTCCATGGCCAGGCTGTGATGGGGGTGAGAAAGGGTGGCAGGGTCCAGCTGGGACAGGGGTCCGGAGCTGAGCTGGAGCAGGGCACCGGCTGCTGTCCCCGCTGCGGGGCACCCCGGGGTGTGCAGCTCCAGCTGGGGACGCTGCTGTGCCCCTGCCTGGCTGGGCCGTGGGTGCCCACGGCGTTCCCCAGGCCCCCGGAGTGCAGGAGGGGGGGTCCCAGCCACAGCCCCGGGCACTGCAGCCCCTCCCTGGTTCAGTACCGACCAGCGGCGATTGGTTTACGTTTTCCCGGCAGAAAATCCTGCCAAGAGTAATCTTTTTTTTTTTTCCTCCCTGCAGAAAATTTTGGTTTCCATGACACCCTCTTCCCGACAGGGAAATGGCTTGCTTTAATTTTTTCTGACCGGCCTTACCTCAGTATCTCGGCAGGCAGCAGGGCAGCCCTCGGCTGGCCCGCTGGACCGCGAGCACCGCGCTGATGGGCAGGCGAGCGGGGAGCGCTGGGCTGGGGGCAGCAGCCTGGCGCGTGCCAGCCCCGTACTTGGAGCCGGGCAGGAGCTGCACAAATCCTGGCTCGGGTCAAACGCAGACCCCCAAAGGTGTGAAAGCAGCGACGCAGCTCGGGTCACCCGAAACGCGGTGGTGCCAGCGCCCTGGCCGCCGTCACGTGCGCTGTTTGCGGACCGAGGTGGGGCGGGAGGCTGGGAGGCTCGCTGCCTGCGGTGTGGTGGGCGCTGCCACCCTCGGGGGCCCCATGGGGCCAGTCGCTGCCATGGGCTTGCTGCTTGCCCAGGGCTTGTGGAGCCTCCCGTGGGTGCCCTCGGGGTGTTCTGCAGGGATGGGTCCGAGGGAGGCTCCCATGGGTGCTTGCCCAGGGGGGCGCAGGGGCCCCTTGGGTGCTGGCGTCACACAGGTGGGCCTGGGGGTGCTGCCACTCCTGGGGCCGGGAGCAGACAGTGCATGGGGGCACCGCATTGCCTCTCCTGGGGCAGCTGGGGCACCCCCAAACTGCAGGGCCTCGGGGAGGCTGCGGGGCCTCGTGCCACGCGGGGCTCCCGTCGCCTTGGCTAAAGGCCAGCGGTAACCTGGGGACGCTCAGTGCCGAGCTCGGCAGGGAGCTCCCCGAGCTGAGCCCGTGCCGGGCTCTGCTGTGGCTGCTGCCCTCCCCATCGCCTCCGGCCTCGGCAGTGGGGCAGGTCTGCGGGCTGCAGTGCGGGGTCCTGAGCGGAGCTGCTCCGGCCACGGCTGCCTCGGGGCATGAGCCCACCTCGGGGAATTGCGGCCACCACCCTGGGAGCCTCCACTGCGCCGCCGGGGCAGAGGGGCTGCGGCGTGGCTGTGTCTGCTCCTGTCTGTGCCTGCCCTGCTCCGTGGCACCGATGTCTCTGCTCCCAAAACATGCTGCGGCACCTCGGCCACTGCTGCCGTGCCGGAGACCCGGGGTGATGGTGGCACTGTGCCCTCATGTCCCCGTGGTGCCACGCGGCTCGCCGGGACCTCGTGGTGCCAGGGGGAAGCAGGCGGCGTTTCCCCACGTGCAGCCGAGCGATGTCCGCAGCCCTGATGTCCCCTGCTCCTCTCCCAGGCCCCCCCAGGACATCAGCCTGGAGGAATTCGATGACGAGGACCTGTCGGAGATCACGGATGACTGCGGGATCGGGCTGAACTATGACTCGGACCACTACGAGAAGGTGCACGAGCCACGTGTGCCAAGGCGGCTGCGGCAGGGCTAGGGGGGACGCGGGGAGGGGGAGCCCGATAAAGCGTGCCCCAGGCAGGGGCTGTCGGGGGAGGTGGATTCGGAGCCCGGGCGTCCCCCGGTGGGGCCGAGCTCTGGGCCCCCACCACCTCCGGCCAGGCCCCGCGGGGCAGCCGCAGGAACAGTGATGGCTCAGCAGCCAGCCCGGTGCTGAGCCCGTGGCCGCTCTCACGTGGCTCCGGCTTACTCAGCTCTTCCCCAGCACTGCCCCAGGCACCAGGACGGCCAGGCTGGGGGACACGGGACAGGGACGCGGGGGGGGGGGGCGGGCAGGCTGCTGCAGAGCCAGGGGCACCCTGGTCCCCAGCACAGAGCAGGTCCCTCTGCTTGGAGGCTCTCTGGGGCAGGGGCAGGAGGCGATGCTGGCCCCGAGCCGCAGGGTGAGGTGTGGGCCTGGCCGCAGGGCCGTGGTGGGGTCCGGCACCAGCGGCCTGGCTGCTAACCCCGTGCTGCTCCCCCCAGGACTGCCTGGTGCTGGAGCGCAGCGAGCAGCCGCACCCCGTCTGCACCTTCCAGGATGACTTCCAGGAGTTCGAGATGATTGACGACAATGAGGAAGAGGAGGAAGAAGAGGAGGAGGAGGAGGGCAACGAGCTGGAAGCTCCACCATCCCCTTCAGCCTCACCCATCCCCTCGCCCGCCCTGGAGGAGACGCAGAAGCACCGGCCCACCACACTCAACCTGACGGCACCGGGCACCCAGGTGAGGGTCAGGGTTGGGGGCGGGGTCAGCCCCTGCCCGGGGGTCTCTGCTCCCGGGGCCTGCGTGTGGGGGGTCTCCGGGGGTTCCACAGAGGCAGGGAGGATGGGGTGAGGGCTGCGTGCCCAGCTGGGGGCTACGGGGCCTGGTGAGCACAGGGAGGGCAGAGAAGTGCAAGGAGGGCTCTAGCTCTGCAGTGGTGTGGCCGAGCTGGGGGCACCGGGGCTGGGTCTGTGCGGCGGCTGCCGGCACCACGGGGTCCCTGCGTGCCCCCCGCCAGGCCCCCGGTGCAGGGCTCAGGGGCCTGTCCCCATGTGCAGGGCTCTGGGGTGAGCTCGGGGTCCGGCACGTCTCCGTGGGGCAATGGTGCGAGGTGCTACGGCTGCTGGCACCGTGGCACCACATGGCCGGGGGCGCGTGTGCGTGGGTGTGCATGGGTGTGCGTGTGCACGCTGCGTCCCCCGGGGCTCTCCGTGTGGCAGGGGGCGGGGGGGGCCCTGCGCGTGGTGCCGCGGGGGTGTCCCCGTGTCCCTGTGTCCCCGTGCGCACGCGCCTGCGGTGCTGCCACCGCGCTGCCGGAGCTGCCGCGCCGCCGCAATGCGTGGGCAGCCGGCGCGGTGCTGCCTGCATCCGGCAGCGTTGCCATGGCGCTGGGGGCTCCCAGCCCCTCGGGGTGGGCTCTGCTCCCCGGCGGGGGGCCGGGGGCCGGTGTTGGGTCAGGGCAGAGCCCTGCCGCCCCTCTGTGCCGCGGGGGATGCACGACGCCCGGTCGCACCGATCGATGACCCTGATCCGTTGTCCCTCGGGGCATGAGGGGGGCAGGATCCGGCCCCGTCGGCGTGCCCGGGGTGCAAATCCCGGCTAATCCCGGCTCCGTCGCGTTTTGCCTGCTGGGGCCAGCGCAGAGCCTGGTGCAGTGGAGCCCCTCAGCACCCCGTCCCTGGGGTGCACAGTGCAGCCCACGTGGTGCTGGTCCCGGTCCCTGCCCCTTCCCCAGCCCCGCAGCCCCCCCGGCCCCGCAGCCCCCATTTGTGGCACTGCGTGCCCCGCCGCACGTTGCGCCAGCCCCGCTCGCTAATCTCCTGGCTCGGCTGGATTATCGCTGCCCGCCGGCACTAATCCGCAGCTGCCGCTGTGCCGGGCGGGCAGCCCCAGCCCTGCTGGCTCCCGTCCCCACCCCCAGGGCCGGTGTCCCTTCGAGGGACCCTCTTGCCACGGGTCGTGCAGCTCATGGGGGGATGGGGCTTGTGCGGCCGTGTAATGGGTTTCCCCTGGGGACAGCACCCGTGTCACCGCGTCCCCTGCTGGGCGCCCTCCTGGGAAAGTGCCGGTCCCCTGGGTCCCCGTTCTGGGGATGTCACGGCTCTAATCTGGATCAGTCCCGGGCACGTGTCCCAGGCGCTGCCAGGCCGTGCCATGGGGTGCCACGGGTGGGACCTGACCGTGGGGTGCCCACGGTGGCGGCAGTGGCCAGACCTGCACAAGGCAGCACCGCGGTGGGACGTCCCCTGCCGGCCCGGTCACGTTTGGTGCCAGCACACGTCCGCAGCCCGGCTCCGGTGCGGCCCCCGCTGTGTCCCCTCTCCCTCCCGTACCCTGCCGACCGCCCCGTACCCAGACATGCTCGGCTCTGCTCTCCCCGCAGGACTCCCTGAACAACAACGGCAGCTACCCGCCTCCCGCGCACCGCACCACGTGGCAGGACGCCCTTCTCCACTCCTCCTCCTCCTCCTCTTCCTCACACACTGGTGAGCACAGGACTGTGGGGCAGGGTCCTGCGTGGGTGTCCCGGGACCTGGTGCTGCAGTGGGGCTGCCCCGGACCCCGTCCCCCTTCTGCCAAAGCCAAGGGATTGTTTGGGCCTTTGTGCCGGAAGCCTCCCAGGTGTGTCCGGTCCAGGCTGGGGGCTCATCCAGCACAGTGTGCGGAGCTGGGGCCTCCAGGGGTCCTGGGCAGAAGGGTCCTCACCCCATGGGGCTGGGGAGCAGGCACAGGCGGGTATGGGTACGGGCGCACCTCGGCACCCCCTCCCCATCCCAAGGTGCGGGAGGGACCGGCTGCGTCGCGGGGAGCTGACCTGGGCGCTCTGCTCTTGCCCCGCAGGACACTCGTCTCCCCACGCCTGCATTCAAGACGGACCCTGCCTGGAAAGCCAGAAGGGGCTGGGGCCGAGTCCCGGGGGGACAGGGCAGGCCCCCACCCCGCCGCAGCCTTCCCTCTTTGACTCGCAAGGCAACAGCCACGAGTCTCTGGCACATGGTAACCCATCGCCCGAGCGAGCCGGGGAAGATTATAATATGAATATCATCTCCTCTGCGCTCAGACCACCACATTCCCCGTCTCACCTCTGCCAGCCGCCCCCTGAACCGTCTCTCTCTCCAACAGGGCTGGCCACTCCTGCTCGCATGCCCGCCGGCTCCGACGCGGGCTCGCAGCCCCAGACCCCCGGGGCCCGGCAGCCCGTGGCTCCGGACGGCCGCTGCGCCCCGCTAAAGCAGCAGGCGGCTGGCGGCCGGGAGAGTCAGGTGCCCAGCGAGGGGGATGGCGCGGGGGCCGGGAGCCCAGGGTCCCCCGTGGCCCCCCGTGAGCAGCGCGGTGCCCCGTTGCCCCCGGAGGAGCTGGCGGCCAGGGCCTGTGCCCAGCGCAGCGAGGGGCCGGGGTCCCGGCTGCCAGGCCCCCACGCGTGCCCCAAGGGGCCGGCGGAGCAGCTCAGCTCCGACGGGGAGGGCCCCCTGCCCAGCCGGGCGGCCAGCGTGCGCGGGCGCCCCTCGGGCTCCTCGGAGACCACCTCGCCCTCCTCGGACCCCGGCATCGAGGCCGACCTCACCAGCAGGACCTCCAAGCCCTTCTTGCCCTGCAGCCGGCACAGCGAGGACCTCAGCTCGCCTGGCTCCGACTCGGACGTGGAGGGGGAGATCGAGGCGGCCTTCGCTGCTGGGCGCCTGGTCAGCAACATGATCTCCTCCATCTCGGAGACGGAGCTTGACCTGAGCAGCGACAGCAGCAGCGGCAGGTCCTCCCACCTTACCAACTCCATCGAGGAGGCCAGCTCCCCCGCCTCGGAGGCCGAGCTGGAGACCGAGCTGGAGGCGCCCGGCGTCATGGGCATCAAGGACTCCCTGCTGCTGGACAAGGGCAAGGAAGAGGAGGAGGAGACCCTGGACAGGGAGCTCCCGGAGAGCGGCATGGTGAGGCGGGAGAGCCTGGCGGAGCTGAAGATGGAGGGCTACTATGACAGCCTGAACCCCGAGGACTCCTCTGCGCCCGTGGACCAGACGGATGTGTCCACCTCCAGCCCCCTGGACCTGAAGATCGACCCAGACCACAGCCTGGAGAGCATCCGGCGCTCCTTTTACCTGCCCGTGGGGCCCAAGCTCATGCCCGAGGCGGACGATGAGGACAACAGCGAGTACGACTCCGACTCGGAGTCGGAGCCTGACCTGAGCGAGGACTCGGACTCGCCGTGGCTGCTCAGCAACCTCGTCAACAAGATGATCTCGGAGGGCTCCTACCCCATCAAGTGCCCGGATGAGTGCTTCCAGCAGACCCACTCGCTCTGTGACACCATCTCCCCAGCCTCTGACCTGGAGCCCGAGATCCTGAGCGAGGCGCTGGACGAGGAGCCCGGCTTGCGGGACTCCCCGGTGAGCGAGGGGGAGCCGGCCGCCCTGCCCTGCGCCCAGCGCAGCATCGAGCTGGTGGACATGGAGACGCTGCGCAGCTCCCTGCAGCGCGCCGAGGACGAGCGCTCCCTGGGCGTTGGGACGGAGACGGCGCCGGAGCCACCTGCGGACGACCCGGGCCCGTTCCTCTTCCTGAGCAACCCCACCAACGACACCATCGCGCCCGTCTTCCCGGGGCGCCCCGTCTCCCTCGACAGGCTGGGTGGCTCTGAGGTCCTGGCCACCTTTGGCTGCTGCACGGGGCCGCCCCGCAGCCCGCCGCGCAGCTCTCCCGGCACCGAGGCCACCTCCGGCGAGCCCTGTGCCACGGTGGAGCCGGCTGCCGGCACCAAGGACTGGGCCGTCGACAAGGACCTGGACTCGGGCATCCTGGAGGACAACGACATGATCGACGACGTCCGGTTAGAGCCCCTGGGGCAGGACCCCGACGCCTTCCCGCCTGCCCTGGATGTCTCCACTGCCAAGACCAACCGCTGCTTCACCATGGCCTACTCCACGGACGAGGACGAGGCGCCCTACCTGAAGGGCTCCCCCTTCCCCGAGGACCCGCGGGGCTTCCCCGGGGAGCTGCCGCTGCCGCCGGCCCCCGAGGCGCTGGAGCCGCGGGCGCTGGACGAGTCCCTGGCCTACGACTCGGTGAAGTACACGCTGGTGGTGGACGAGCACACGCAGCTGGAGCTGGTGAGCCTGCGGCGCTGCACCTCGGTGCTGAGCGATGACAGTGACCTGCTCCGTGCCTGCGACCGCTGCGACCTGGAGGATGAGGCGGCCTTCGAGGACGGGCTGGCGGCCCCCGACGCGCACAGCTCCTCCGAGGACTCGTCCCCCGAGGCCGACCTGCAGTTCTCCAAGAAGTTCCTCAACGTCTTTGTCAACAGCACCTCCCGCTCCTCCAGTAAGTGACCGGGCCGCGCTGTTCCGGCCGTGGGCTGCCTTGTACAGGGGCAAGGCTGGCTGCCCAGCGCCGTCCTGCCTCGTCCACCTGGGCACGCCACCAGCACGGCGTGGCACAGCACGGGGCCCTGGAGGTGGGCAGGGACCGCACTGCCGCGGGGTGCTGGGGCTGCTCCCAGCGGCTGGGGGCTTCCCCCTGCAGGGCTGCGAGGTGCCACTGGTGGTCCTCTGCCCTGGGGTGCTGCGTGGGGCGTGGGGCTGGGGGCTCAGGGGGACCCCAGGGTGATGCCGCCTCCTTCTGCCCCAGGCACAGAGTCCTTCGGGCTGTTCTCCTGCATGGTGAATGGGGAGGAGCGGGAGCAGACCCACCGGGCCGTCTTCAGGTGAGCAGTGAACCCGGCCGCCAGCTCCGCTCCCCACGGCCTCTCCTGTCTTGGGGCAGCTCTGCGGGTGCAGGGCACGGCCGTGGCCATGGGGCGCTTCTCGGGGTCTCGCTGCCTCCCCCTGGCCCCCCCCAGGCATGCGTCTTCCTTCCTTCCCTTCCTCCTCGCAGGTTCATCCCTCGCCACGAGGACGAGCTGGAGCTGGACGTGGACGACCCCATCCTGGTGGAGCTGGAGGAGGACGACTACTGGTACCGGGGCTACAACATGCGGACGGGGGAGAGGGGCATCTTCCCCGCCTTCTACGCCCACGAGGTCGTCGGCCAGGCCAGGGACGTCATCGGTAGGAAGCGCTCCCAGCCCCGCGGGTGCCTCCGGTGGGCGGCACGGGGTGCTGGTGGGGGCAGCGGGGGGCTGCGGGGGTCCTGGGCGCCGTCTCCCCGACTCCTCTCCTGTGCAGGCCTGAAGAGGAACCCGTGCTGGGTGGAGCGGTTCAACGTACAGTTCCTGGGCTCGGTGGAGGTGCCGTACCACCAGGGTAACGGCATCCTCTGCGCGGCCATGCAGAAGGTGAGGCAGCTGGGGGGGCCAGCAGCGCCACGCAGCCCCCCCTCCCCATGCAGAGACCCTGCTGTGCTCAGGAGACGCGTCCCGCTGCCTCCCCAGCTTGGGCAGAGGATGTGGGTGCTGCGTGGGCACCGGCCCCTTGGTGCTTTCAGCAGGGGCTGGGGAGCGGGTCTGTGCCGGGGGGCCCACCGGGACCACGCGCCCTGATGCCCCGTCCCCACGCCCCCAGATTGCCACCACCAGGAAGCTGACAGTGCACTTGCGCCCGCCCGCCAGCTGCGACCTGGAGATCACGCTGCAGGGCATCAAGCTCATCCTGACGGTCAACGAGTACAGCCGTGACGAGGAGGTGCGGGGGCACCGTGGGCAGGGGTCCCGGTGCGTGTCCCCCAGCCCGCTGGGCGCCCACACCCTGCCGGGGTTTTCTCTTCCAGTTTGAGCGCTGCAGCCACTTCTTCCAGATGAAGAACATCTCCTTCTGCGGATGCCACCCCCGGAACAGCTGGTGAGACCCCGTGCTCCCGCACCTCAGGGTGCACGGGGCTGCGCCCGGGCGCTCCCAGCCCCGCACTCCCCTGCCAAGCGGGGGCAGCCCTGGGGTCCCCTCTGTGGAGCCCCCCCCTGCGCTGCAGGAGCCCCCCTGGGGTGAGAGTGGGGTCCCCCACGCTCACCCTGCCCTCTCCCTGCAGCTACTTCGGGTTCATCACCAAGCACCCGGTGCTGAGCCGCTTCGCCTGCCACGTCTTCGTCTCGCAGGAATCCATGCGGCACGTCGCCGAGTGCGTCGGGTAAGATGGGGACGGATGGGGAGGGGGCTGGGGGTGGCAGGGCTGGGGGTGCAGAGGGCGGTGGTGCCGGGTCCTGGCCCCATCCCTGAGCTGCCCGTGGCCGTGCCCTTGCCTTGCAGCCGAGCGTTTCAGGAATATTACCAGGAGCACCTGGAGTACGCCTGCCCCACAGAGGACATTTACCTGGAGTAAGGGGGCAGGGCGCTGTGTCTCCAGCTTCCGCACCCCCCCAGCCCCACGGACGGCCAGAGACTCTGTCTGACCCCACAACCAGCCGGCTTGGCCCCTTCTGCACACGCTCCCGCCCATGCCCGACGGACTCACTGCACATCCTCACTGCTTCCCCGGGGGGCCGGGCGCCAGGCCGCGGCCGTGGGTGATTGGGGGGGGGGGGGCTGGGGTGCGTCCGGCATCGCCCTGGCCATGGGGGTGGCACGGCCATGCCCTGGGCTGGGCCAGAAGCTGCCCCCCTGCATGAGCAAACCAGGCGGGGGCACAGGCCCGGGGCTCTCAGCTGTGACCCGGGCCAGCCGCTGCCACGCGGGGTGGGGGCACCAGGGGAGAGCAGGGGGGGCTGATGTGTGCCGAGGGGCCAGGGCAGCACGGGGAGGGGAAAGGGGCTGGGGGCTTGCTGTGGGGGGCTGATGGGGGCACGGGCAGGATTTAGGTGCCGGGGTCAGCATCTGCCACCACGCAGTCCCCAGCTCTGTGCTGCCCCTGCACCCTCACGGGGGCCCCAGGCAGACAGAGCTGGGGGGGCTGCAGGAGGGGCTCCCCCCCAGCTGCAGGGCCCCAGGAGCAGCCCCACACCCCAGTGCCCCCCCTCTAATGCCTCCCCAGCCCCAGTGCTGCAGCCCTCAGGAGTGTGGCACTGCCCCTCCTGCCCCTTCACCCCCCCCCAAGCCTCCTGCCCCACGCCAGCCCCCCCAGGGGACCCTGCCTGGCCGTGGGGAGTGGGACCGGCGCTGGGATGCGCGGCACTCAGCCGGGGGGGTGATGCTCCTGGCCCCGTGGGAACCCCCCTGGCCTGAATGTATTTGCCCCAGGAGAGGAGGACCCAGGGCTGGGGTGGCCGCTGCTCCCGGCACCGGGCACGCAGCCCCCCCTGCTCCTCACTGCTGTGCCTGGTGATTTATTTTGCTTGCCGGCCCCGTATATCCAACCAGTGCTAGTTTAGTGACTATACCTCCACTCCGCTCTATGTACCGATATTTATCTCGTAACTCGAACCAACAAGAGGAGTCCTGAGCAACTGTAACTTGTACAAAACCCTGGTTAAAGGTTCCCCCCTCACTGCCTTGTCATCCACTTGGTCTTTCAATAAAATATATGCTTGGTGTGACCGCGAGCCCTGCGGCGCTCTGTGGGGGTCGGGGTGTGCGGCGGTAGCCCTGGGGCTGTGGGGAGGGGGCTGCCTGCGTCAGTCCTGGGGGCAGGAGCCCTGGAAAGCTCCTGGGGGTGTGTGGGGCTGGAGAGGGGACCCCGTCCCTGCTGCTACCAAGGGTGACTGACATGGCCAGCCCCCGGGTGCCTGGGCCAGCCCGTGGGACGGGGGCTGCGGGTGGTGGGGCGCACTGCCCTGACCCCCCCTTGCAGTGCTGGTCCCACCATGGCTCGGACAAGGCGGCCAGCAGGAGATCACGGCCGCTTCCATACCCTGGTATTGCCTGGCAGCAGATGTGCACAAGGCCCCGCAGCCGCTTCGCATGCAGCGTTTGCACCTAATTAAGCATATTCCAATCAGGGCCAGTAACCCCAGCAGGGGATTCACGGTGTGTGGGGGGGGTCATCGAGGCAGTTGTGGTTCCATCCTGTGCTGGGAAGGGTGCTGGGGGCTTTCCCATAGGGTACCCCCTGGGGACACTGCGCATCTCCCCGGGTGTTCTCCTTTCCTCTCTTTCTGCCCCCCCACCCGCCAGGTGACCTCGGTGTCGGTGCTTGCCATCAGCTGCAGATGTTGAACAAAGCTTTGTGCGCGTCAGCCCAAGTTTGTGCACATCGCCTCAAGTTTTCGTGTAAGGTCTGGGAAACTCCAGCTACACGTGTCCTGGGCAGCCATGAGCTGCTTTCGCTGCCCTGCTCCTGGACGGCCGGCTCCGTGGCCGGCTCCGTCGGGGGACGCTGGCACACTCGCCCTTCCCTGGGACATCCCCGCGGGGCTGCAGCTGCAGGGACGAGGACGATGCTTCACCAAGGCTGGTTCCTGCCAGTGCTTCCCAGCCTCGCCTGAGGCACCGGGCTGGGTGCTGTGGCCCCGGGGGAGCCCCACTCCCTGCAGAGGGGCCCTGGCTCCGGGAAGCTGCTCCCCAGCACGGGGCGCCCCGGGGTGCTGGGTGCTGGTGTGGGTCTGCCACACACTGCCCCAGAGCTGTGGGGGTCACCGAGAGGCTCCGGCGTCCCCATGCAGCGGGAAGTGGCCTCTGCCCGGCCCCAGCCCCGCTGCTGGCTGAGGCCGGGGGGCACAGAAACCCCCCCAGCAGAGCAGCCGGGCTGTGACGGGTCTTGGTGCTGGGGTAACCAAAGGCTGGGGCAATCCCCAGGGACCGCAGAGGGATTGAAGAGGGGCCCCGGGTGCAACCCTGGTCCAGGGGCTGCTGCAGTGCGGAGCGGGGACTGCTGGAGCAGAAACACCACAGAACAAAGCAGAGCTTTCTTATAAATTTATTACATAATAATAATAATAATATAATATAAGAAACATAGATCTCTGTGGGGTATGTGTATCACAACGTCAAGGGCGGGAGGTGAATGGTCACACCTCCATGACTCTGGAGAAGGAGAAATCTCCTCAGAAAATCCATACAAAATAAGGGTGAAGTCAAACTGACCCTGTAAAATTAAAAACAGAACAAAAACCCACAGGTGAGTTCGTCTGGGGGGAAACAAGAGTGTGGATGTGAGATGTGTGCGTGCGCGTGTGTTCACGCACGTGTGTGCGAGGGTGCGAGCCTGTCTATGCACATGCAGAGTCTGTGAGAGTGTGCACGCGCCCGGGGGCCGTGTGCATGTGGGTATATACGCACATGTATACATGCATGCCGGCAATGGGGGGGGTATGCACGTGTGCTGGGAAAAAATAAAACCAGGCCACACTTTGTTGCTGCTTCGACATGGTCTGAGCTGCAAAAGCTCGCCCACCAGGAACAAAGTGCTTTGGGTTTTGTTTTCTCGTCTCTTAAAGTCAGAATTACAGACAGGGGTTTATGGAGAACAAGGATTGATGAATTTCGTCTGGACAAAGGAAAAATATCAACAACTTTAAAAAAAAAAATCCCTTCAAAGAAAAGAAAAGGTGTATCCATTTTTACAGCAGATAACCCAAGTCATTGAGAAGCCATGAGAATCACAGTAACGGCGGCGGGTCCTGGCGCACCAGGACGTCCTGGCAGGTGGGGCCCAGCTGCGCTCAGGACCCTCGCCGCAAGGCCGGGTGGTTGGGTTCCTCGCCTATCGCTCTGCCTTCTCCTGAATGGCTTTTCAAAATGAAATGTCTCACTGGGTCTGGAGATGTTTGGAATGGAGATGCCAATGCCATCAGAGTAGATATAAAGTCAGAAAAGAGCTATCTACACATGGGAAAAAAAATCCTCTTTGCTTCAGCTGAGAAAAAAAAAAAAAAGTTAAGTAGCAGCAGCTGCGTTAGCTGGAAAGTTACGTTTCTGTCTAGGTGGGACTAGAAATGATCATGGGACAAGACCACTGCTGGCCGTCAGGCCGGTACGCAACCGACTGCTCCTGGTGACGCTGCCGCAGGGAACGGAGCCCCCGGGCAGACCAGTGCGGGGACGTCCTCCAGCAAGTGCGGGGCACTCGAGACCTCGGCTTGGCTGGTGCTTGAAGCGGGGATGAAGCTGCTCGGGGCCAGCACGGCCACTGAGCGGGGCAGTGACCGGCACCGCCGGCTGGCCAGGCACAGGGGCAGAGCCCTGGGCCGCAGGCGGCACCGGTGAGACTGAGCTGTCCGGAGCGGGGAGGCGCTGGCCCTGGCCGCTCGCGTCTCGGGCAGCACGGGCAAGGCAAGCGCCCCGGGTGCCGCCCCGAAACGGAGCAGGCTCGCCCCGCGGGTGCCCTGGCGCTGCCTGGGACGGTGCTGTCTCCAAAGCCCTAGGCCAACGCTCGTCCAGCTCCACACACACGTATGTCTATGAAGGGGACGGGAGGGTGATGAGGAGGATGAAGCTGTCGCTGCTGTGTGGACAGGGAGAGGGGAGCAGGACTTCGTGGCAGACCCAAGCAGCCGCAGGGACAGGGGCGATGGCACGAGTGTGGTTGGAAGTCGCCTTCTTTTGTGTTATGCCTGACTGGGACCAGCCGTGGTGGCCCTGGGGCTGGCGGCCCCGAGGGTTCACGCAGTGTTTGCCAACACAGGTACGGCTGCAGCTGCTTCGTGATGTGGAAGCTGGGGTGCACGTTGGGGCGGCGCGGCCGCCAGCTCCGCCAGCGGCAGAGCAGTGCATCCACCATCTCCAGCCCTCGCCAGGAGGAGGGGGCTGCGCTAGGGGTGGAGGAGGGCTCTTCGGAAATGGCAAGAAGGCGTCCAGCTTTCCAGGTCCCAGACCGAACTTCCTGCAGAAAAGTTACGCTCTGCAGTCTTCTGGCCCCTCGCAGCGAGGGGCGGGTGCAGGCAGGGTCTCTGTGCGTCGCCCCAGAAGCAGCTGCAGAAGGGGCAGAGACCCGCAGTCCACGGGCGAGGGCCCGAGGGGCAGCCTGCACTCAGGACAACACGGTTACACTTCAACCCGCAGTGCCCACCGGCCGCCCCGTGGCCCCAGGGGCCGGGGAGAGGCTTTTGGGGCCGTGCCGGGGGGATGCCAGGGAGCAGCAGGCAGCAGCTCTGCGTGCTCCGGCTGGAGGAGGGGAGCAGCTCCACACCCATAGGACACGGGGCTACCGGGGGTGAGGGCTGCCGGGGTCTGCGTTACCTGCAGGTGGGGCGGAAAGAAGCTGGCAGTGAGATGGAAATGCTGTGGGAATGGAAGAGGTGAGAGCCACGGGGGAGGCTGGTGTGGCCAGGGCAGCGGGGCAGGAGATGGAGGTGCTGGGCTGGGGGGCCGCAGGGCCGGGGGTGAGGGCAGGGCAGGGGCTGCAGAGCCAAGCTGGGCAGCCTGGGCCAAGCCATCAGTGGTGCAAAGGTTTGGAGCGGCCGCCAAGCTGTGGTGTGCAGAAAGAAAGCGTGCTCTGCAGGGCCACGTCTGCCCCTTCCACACAGCCAGGAGCGGCCATGGTGGGAACCCGTGGGACGGAGCACAGGAGAGCGAGGCACGGGATGGCCAGGGAGCTCTGAAGCGTGGGGGAGCAGAGGCAGAAGCCAGCAGAAGGACACGAGCAGCCTAGGGACAAATGGGCACGGGCTTCCCATGGCTCAGTGCAGGCTGGAAATGAGCATTTCTACATCAGTGAGAGGCTCCAGAGCAACCTCACAGAAGCAGCATGAGGAACAGACAGCCAAACTAAATTATTTTTTTTTTAAATTCTAATGTTTTACAGAGTTTGAGGCAGAGCCTGCATGACATGGAGCCTGGGACAAGCCTGCCTGCACGCCCAGTCCCCGCAGCAGCAGAGCTGGCATGCGGCAGCGACACGGAGGCTCTGTGTGCCCATGGGTGCCACCAGGACGTGGCAGTGCCACTTCGCCAGGCACGGGGCTGAAGAAGCAGCATCAGCCTGAACATTCGGGTCACAGGGGGCAAGTGGTGGGCTTGGCTTGTGGCAACGTGTGTACAGACAGCATTGAGGGTCCAGGCACTGCAGAGCATGTGGGAGGCGACGAGGGGGGGGGGCAGGCAGGGGACACATGGAGCCGGTGGGTCTGCAGGCAGCGAGCTACGTGCCAGGGGTGCAGCAGTGGCGGTGGCAGCGGTTGTCGGCACAGCCTTATTGTGCCAGCAAGTGCCACCCCGCCAGCGGCATGGGACATCCCTAGTACAGAACTGTCCCCATCTGTGCATGAGCATGCCAGCAAGCGTTTGTGACCAGAAGGTGACAATTAATGCCAGGACAGGCTAAGGAGCTGGAAATGTGGGCAATGGAGAGAGTGAGTGGGCTGTGGGCAGCGCAGCATGGGGAGCAGGGCATAATTCAGTGCGTCTGAAAGTGCTGCTGGCCTTGCGAGAGGCCATCGTGGAGGGCAAACGGGTGCCTGGGCGGGGGATGGAGGAGGGCGGGTGGCGAATGGGAGCAGCGGGGTAAATGCAGGGCATGGAGGGGTGCACGGAGGCAGAGGCGTGATGGGGCAGGCTGCAGCGATGGGCACAGGGACAGGCACGGCAGCAGGGGCAGGACATGGTCACACACCATACAGCGGTAGCGTTGGCACACACAGGAGGGGCGGGGAGGAGACTAATGAATACGATGGCAAACCTGGTCAACAAAGAGGTGGCTTCAGGCAGACACAATGGTTGCTATTACAATTAGGATGCCTCTTGGCTCACCAGGTTATCGGATGGGAGGCCTGGAGTACCCTGGGGTATCTACAGCAGGATTTTTGCTTGCAGAATAAGAAGGTACAGGTTGAAACCCCCTCTTGCCTTCCCCATGCGACTGTCCCAGCTGCAAGCACTGGGATGTTGCCTGGGGAGGGAAGAAGTGCTTGTGAATACACAGAATTCAGCGGTTTCTGGAGAGCTCTGTATAGAGCCGTTTTGGGCACGTGCCCAGCAAGAGAGCTCAGGGAAAAGGAGACAGCACCACAGCCTGCCAGGACCTGTCCCGAAGAGGGCCTCAGCCTGGTGCTCACACGCAGGAGGGGCTGCAGCCCCAACCCTTGGCCTGTGCCTTTCCACTGGCTGAAGGTTGTGAAGGTTCGGAGATGTGTGAGGGTCAGAAGGAACCTCCTTGTCCTTCCCTCTAGCACCAGAAGAGTTAATGCCTTCATGGGGGACTCAGCTTTTGGGGAACACCAGTCACCAAGCCATCCCCTCCCGAGCTGGCTGGGGCGAGCCCCTGGCCACCCCTGAGCCTGGGTGCGCGATGCTGTTGAGGGTGCAGTGCGGAGGGGAGCGCACGGGGCAGGGGGACAGGGACCGGGCTGGGGGACGGGGACGCTGCCTCCTCCGGCTCTGGGGCCGCCCCTGGGCACCGCAGCCTCCTCAGCCACTGGGTGTAATGCCAGTGCTGCCCCTCGCTTGCCTCCGGCTGGGGTTCCCAGCACAGCGCTCGCGCCGGGGCACGGCACAGCCTGCGCAGCCCTCAGCCAGCTGCGGTGCGCTGCGGGCACGGGGTCCGAGGGCGGGCGATCGCCCCAGCGCTGGAGGCGGGAGGAGGACCTGAAGCCATGGGGGCCCTGCGCCTGCCGGAGGCGCGGGGTTGCTGCAGGGTAGTGGAAGCTCTCCATGCATCTCTGCCTGCGGGGATGGAAGACTTGGTGTGTCCCAAAAACCAAGTTTTGTTTTGTGTTTCTAAATCTTTAAAATCCAGAGTGTCTGAAAGGAGCTGTTGGTTTTTTTTTTTTTTTTTTAAAAAGACTTTAACATTCATTCAGTCAGTCACTAAAAACTCCCATGAGTCATGGGCGTCCCAGGGGAGGGGTGCAGGCACCACCTCATCAGCATCTCAACAAGTCTAGAGATATATAGATTTAGTAAAATTATAACAAAATCAGGTGGCTATAGCTATAGATATAGATATATAGATATTTGTTCTCTCTTTTCAAATATATAGCTGATTAAAAAGATGCAAAATAAGGATGACTAAGACGGAGTGGGAATCCTGTAGTTCAGTATCGTCTCTTGTAGATCATCAGCTGCTCTCTATATAAATGCACGGAGATTATATATTATCCATCAATGTGTCCCCCTTGGAAACAAGACCCCCAAACCAAGAGGAAATAAAACACCTCCCCCCACCCCCCACCCCTTTGAACGTTGGCAAAGCGTTTTCTGCTGGATTCCCCACCAGCCTCCCTCTGACTCCCCCCAAACATGCTTCTATCCATGCGGTTTCGGTCCCTCTCTCTCCAGGGCAAACCAAGCGCAACCAGGCAGGGGAGCAGAGCCCACAGGCCAGGCTCTCTCACGCTTGGCGCTCTTCTCACCTGCACGGCGAGGCTTGCTCCTGCCTGCGACAGGTCTGCCGGAGGAGCCGCGGCAGGGTCGGAGCAGGGCGCGGGCGGGAGCAGGGCGGCCGTCACCGCGGCTCTCCTGGCACGCAGCGAGGCTGCCCTGCCACGGGCCCTGCTCCCGCTGCCGCCCTTCCTCGCCCAGCCCCACGGGGCCTCCGTCCTGCTCCTGCCCCCGCAGCGCCCGGCCTGCCTCCCACAGCAGCCCGCGCTGCCGGGGCCCTGCCTTGCCGTGCTCCCCACACGCAGCCTCTCGGGGCAGCGCGTCTGGCCTGCCACCTCCCTGCCTGCCACACAAGGGACTTGCGAGCAGCGCTGGGCTCGCAGGAAAACCCACGCAGAGCCTGCTGCTCAGAAGCCCTTGCCCTGCACAGGTTCGGTTCCTCAACTGCACGGCGGCCCTGCACAGTCCCCCCCAACCAGGTGTCGCCGTGCCACAGGTCCTGCGCGGGGAGCCCGGGCGCGGCGGCACCTGGCGCCTCGGCCCCTCCTGCCACCAGCGACGCCCCAGGGAAGAGCACATCAAGCGATATACAGGCCAGACTCTCTGGGAGGAACAGAAAAGAGGATGTATTTCATGCAACATTCCTTTTCCCGAAGGCGTCGCGGGCCTGGTGGGGCTGAGCGGGGTCTGCGTGTGCGTGGCACGCAGGCTGTGTGTGAGCGGGTGGGAGCCCCTCGGCTCCGCGCCCTTCAGTGCAGTGCTCAGAGTAGAAAGAGAATCAAACTGGGTTTTATTAGTCTAGTAGAAACGCCCCCCCCTCCCCGTGTGGTGGCTCTGGAAGAGGCCAGCGCTGCCTAGGACGGTCAGCTGTCTACCAGCTGCTTGAGTGCCCGCTCAATGTTCATACGGTGCCCGACCCGTGTCACCCCCAACTCCACAAAGTCCTCCTTGGTGAGGGCGGGCAGGTGTGTGCCCTCTATTTCATGGTCCTCAAACTTGTCTCGGTGCTCCACCAAGTTGATGCTTTCCAGCCAGTCCCCGACGTCGTACTTGTTCCACAGGTGGAGGGGTTTCTGCATGAAGGGCCTTGGTGGGTGGAGGGTGTGCAGGGGCGGCCCTGGAGAGGGGGACGGGGACGGGGAGCGGCTCCGGGCGCTCACGCTCCTCACCACAAAACGCACCTCCTTGGGCTCGTGTGGGATGGAGAGGCTGGAAGATTTGAGGATGGTGGGAGGGGTCAGACCATAGGGCCGCACGGTGCTGAGGGGCTCTGTCCGATCCAGAGCCGGCTTCACGGGGCTGGGGGTACGTCGGGTTACAGGGTAGCGACTGCCAGGTCGAACTGTGTAGGTGGTCCCGGAGCTCCGCTGGGAAATGGTGCTGAGTTCTCCTAAACTACTGAAAAGTCTGCAGAAAGAACGGTACAGCGAGAGAGAGAGGAGAGAGAGCAGAGGGCGGGGTGAGGCCAGGTCCCCAGACACAGCGGCACACACACAACACGCGGGGCGGCCGCTGCAGGGCTGGGCCAGCCTCAGGCAGCAGGGGTGGCTCTGCAGTGCTCGGGGACACGGGCTCGGAGAACTTTGGCCAAGAGTTTCTGCAAGCCCTGCGAGGTCTATTCCAGAGGAGGCAGAAGAGGTTCAAGCAAGTATCTCCGGTTCCTGGCCAAACCTGCCCTAGCTGCCACGGCCCTGAAGCCCATGGAGACCTCCCGGGGAGCAACCTGGCCCTGCAGCCCCCTGCGGCCGTGCCGAGACGGCTGCAGCTGCAGCCCCTGCACCGCTGCCTGCCTTGGCGCATCAGCAGGAGGCTGCGGCAGAGCCGTGCGGAGCCACGCCGGCCCCCTCCCACCAGGAACCATCTCCCCTCGCTCACACCTCTAGCTCCAGTTTGCAGTCAGGTCCCGGCACGGACCCAGAGCAAAACGTAACACCTCAAGCCATCTGCTGTGGGGGCAGAGCCCCTTCCTAGGACAAGGGGACCCCCCCCGCCACCACCCCAGGCAGCGCCGTGCGGGTGGGAGGGCCGTCGTGCCACCCCTAGCATGGCGACAGCGGGGCCTGGCTGCCACCGGAGTGGTGGCAAGCTCCCTAGCTTGGGCCGTGCAACGGGCAAAGAGGTGTCTGAACAGCCTTATCTGGTGTTATGCCACGTGTCTGCCTCCCTGGGCATTTTACGCCTTGGTCTGCGTGTTTGTGTGCGTGCTGGGGGCACGGGCAGGCTGGTGCTGCTGGGGCAGCAAGTCTCGCTTGTCGAGTAGGACGCACAGTATGCCTGGGCACTGGCCTGTCTGCTCCCCACTACCTCTCCATGCTGCAGGAACACTTTCCTTCTGCCATCACCTACTTGTCTTTACTACTTCGCCTGGCATAAACAAGTATTCTTGGTATGTGAAAAGAAACAGACAAAAAAAATGATGGGGAGAAAACCTGGAGGGCAAGGCCTTTGAGCGTAATGGCCTGAGCGAGTCCCTCAGCTTGGGAAGCCTGGGGACAAGCACCTATCACCAGTGGCTGTTGGGGCCAGGACCGGCCAGGGGACCCTGAGGCTCTGCGTGGTCTCTCTGGTCTGGCAGCGGGGGCAAACGCAGCACCCTGAACCCTCCCCAGGCCTTTGGCTGCAGCTCAATCCTATCTCCAATCACCTTGACTACTGCTCTTTGACTGGGCTGCGCTTTGCTAACGTACACCCAACAGAACGCGTTGGCCTTGGTGGGCGAGCTAGCCCACCACTGCTGCCAGGTCGGAGATGAGCACAGATGGTTTCTGGAGAGCAGCCGGGTGCTGCGGCCTGAACGCCTGCAGCAGCTCCTCAGCCTCAGGGCTCTGAGGCCTGGGCAGTGGCCCATGAACCGTGGCTGATCGGGGCCTGGGTGGTCCCGCAGCAGAAATGCTGCAGACCTGAGGTGGTGAGAATGCTCCTGAATAGAAGCAAGGGTCTGCTGCTCTGGGTCTGCGCACCCCTGGGCCGGGAGGCGCAGCACTACTGGGGCTGGACTGGCGATCTCTGCTGAACAGCGCTGCCCACTGCTGTGAGTCAGGCAATGTCAACGTGCTTGTCCTCTGAGCGGGGCTGCGGCTCCCCGTGCCTGCAGGCTGCAGGTACGCCACCGCCACGCCGGTGACCAGAGCCCCTCAGCCCAGCCCCGCAGAGCAGGACGCTGCCCGGGCTCCTGCTGCCCCGTGAAGTCAGAGCCTGAAGCTTGGCACTTGAAAGCATCAGAGTGCTCCTCCCTGGGCCGGCAGCAAGCGGGACCTCCCAGTCCTGGTGCCGCTCTCGGGCTGCAACGAGACAGCACGGTGTGCACGCCTGGCGTCCCCAGGGCCGCTGCCGCCTGGCACCGCCACCTGCAGCCTGACGCACTGCAGTCCCCTGCTCCCCTCTGAGCTCTGCCTTCCCCTCGGGGTCACTCCTGGGACAGACGGACACTGGAGAGCCTTTGATAGCTACAGCAATCCATGGACTACACTAAGCACGCTGCCATTAATGCAGACACCACACAAGACATGGTCTGGGAAGTTAATACATGTCAATGATTTCTTAGAGAGATGGCTCCGAGAAGATGAGCTTAACATGAATATGAAGGTCTGTCCAGAGTCTGTGGGCTTAGCCACATTGCCTTTTATTCTTATTTTCTTCCTACCTTGGCACAGAAAGCAAGAGTGATAAAGAAGCGTGACGATGAATCACATTTAGGAAGCTCCATCAATATAAAAGAGGAACAACCGAATGACCTTGAGGACTGCAGTACAAAAAACAGAACAAAAAGTGACAGTACAAAATTCAGTGTCCTACTGGCAAGGATCTCTGCTTTCAGATGGAGCTCGTCTATGGGAATTGATGAAGGAAGAGAAAGTTCTGGGTCTACCGGTACACCCTAAGCTTGCCGGGAGGCACCAGTGTGGCAAGAATACTGCAAGATCTGAAGTGTGCATTAATGTCGCCACACAAGACACCGATACAATCTGTTGTGAAATTCTGAGCACAATTCTGGTCCCGTATGTTCAAGAAAGGTAAATTTGAACAGGAATGGCTGCAGACAATGGCAGCTGGTGTGCCAAGAGCTTGTTCAACCTGGCAAAGGCAGGACAGAGAGGGAAATTGCTGTCAGAGGCTGTGAAAGGAGAAGAGATGCTTAGCCTGGAGGGTGCCAAGGACGCCAGACCTCAAACACACGCTGGCTGGTTAGCAGACAGCACCTAGCTGTCAGACCGATAGCGCTGGTCGGGGAAGCTGGTGGCCCACCAGGCCTCAGGTCCGTCTCCAGAGTGAGGACGTGGTTAGGGCCCACGGCGAGCAATGAACTGAGACAAAGCCCTGGGCCTCGCTTTTCAGGCACGCAATTAGCTGCACAGGGCTATTGCCTGAAGATTCACCTTCCACGCGGTTTGCAAAACAACCCCGAATCTGTGTCCAAACATGAATTAATCTTGGTATAGGAAGAATGACAACTGCTGCACTGAGGGTTTGAGGGCAGCAACACGCTGCGCGCTCCTGTCTCCAGACATCGTCTGCACTACATCTTCCTGGGCAGCTGTTCAGTTTCTGCTTGTACAGTCGGTAATGAGATCTTCCACACAGGGCTCTGTACGGTCTGTTGTGAGAGAACTTCTATGCCATGGCGTAACCAGGACATTCAGGATGTGAGAGCAGACTGTGGAGACCAGCCCCACAAATGCTGCAACTTGCCTTGAGTGTTTTTGAGTTCAGGCTGCAAATAAAGAGGGTTTGTGAGAGTGGGGCATACCCTTCCAGAGGATTTAGAAAACCCCACAAATGGCACAGTGGGCCATTACTGTCCAGTTGTGTTCTGGTGTTACTGCCACCCCTCTTTCAAGAGCTGGGGGTAAGACTGCCATGCAGGTATCTCCCAGACAGCAGCAAACACAGCAATGCTTCTATTAGTTTTCCCCTGCCTGTGACAAGGGATTACCAACCATGTGGTGAGATGCTGCGGTGCTGGGGGCAGCGAGGCCCTGCTGGCGTTGCAGGCGGTCCTTCCGCAGCAGGCAGTGCCCCCAGGGAGATGCAGAGAGGCAGCGGGACCAAGCCTCCAGCAGTCCTGGGCATGTGCCCCCCCAGGAGTGGTGGGCACCTGATGCCTGTCCAGCAGCATGGGCCTTGCTACCAGGCGTGCAGGTCCCAGATGAGACCGTAGCAGGCCTCTGTGGCTCAGTTTCTTCTCTCAGGGTCTGGAGAGCTTGGGGAAAGAGCTTGCTGGAGCCCCATGCAAGAAATCAGCTGTGTGCCCAGGCTTCCAGGGCCAGCATGTTCCTGCGGCAGTGACACAGGGGAGCCGAAGCCGACCTTTCTGGGCATGGCCGGTCAGCAGATGTAATTTGCAGGTCTGTTCTCTGCAGAGCACTGGCTTGCTCAGCACAATGGACTGCTGGCAACACACTGTTGGCTCTCAACACTTCCAGGAGGACTGTTCTGCCAGCCACGCATTATGTCCAGAGGTCTCTGATGCCCTGTCCAGCTCTGGAAGATGACTTCATTACAGGCCATCAGGACAATTGTTTGCTCACAGGCACTTTATTCTGTGCTGAATCCAGGTAAGTTTTTCTGGATGTGATCCTTCACAAGTGGTATCTCAGCACAATATCCTTTCTGACAACTTGCACATTATGCATAACAACCGTATCTGCTTAGAGGGCTTTTTCTGGGTCATTGCTCTTTGTTACAGGTTCATATTGGCATATTAGTGTTTTGCCAGAGGACTACACATTGATACAGACGTACCAACCAGCTGGAACAAGCTGAGACCAAGTGCTGCTATGGTTTAGGATGATGCTATCAAAGCCTTTATGTTTGTCAGGTTTCATGAATACTAAGGTGTTGCCCGCTTCTTTGGGCAACATCATGGAAATGTAACTGGGAAGCTTGACAAGAAAAACAAAATACTTTCTTCGCTTTCCACTTACAGTGATGCTCCAACTGGGCCTCGGAAGATGAGCAGCACAGAAATGGTGGGGTTGCTGGCTGTCTCAGCACTGATAGCTGTTACAGGGCTGCCTTCAAGCTTTCCTTTTCTGAACAAGTCCAGGTTCTGGCAGCTCCTACCCCTTGTCGTGCAGAGTTCAGTGATGGCAGTCTGTTGGCAACAGCAGTAGCAGTAGATTGGTTGCCTGGATTGCTTCTTCAGAGCAGGCAGAAAAAGCAGCCTTTGAGACGCAGAATGCAAGGCCTGATTTGCACACCACAGCTTATGTATGGAACTGACTGAAATCAGTAAGAGGGGGAGAACAGGTCTCATGGGAAGCAATCTCAAGGCAAAGAAACGCCAGCTTGCTGAAAAAGGAAGTTATAACCAAACAAAGAGGGATTATGCATTTGCAGGACAGCTAATTAAGCCTTCTGGGAATACTTTTACTGAAGGTATTAAACCACAGATTTCTTGAATAAGTCACTAATGGATGAGCATTCTTTCTTTGAACTCTGTATCTTGGTCCCAATTTCTTCAAGAGTAACAAAGGCTAGGGCGGATTCAGCAACAGAAGTAACGCACCGCCAATCACTCCGAAGAGAAGCCACTGCTTTTGCTCAGCAAGTCTTTGTTTTTACTGCTCTTGGCTTCCAGGTGTTTTCCTACTGGTGTTCAAAGGCATCGCCACTGCTTTTCATTAGGACTGCATGAAGGATTCACTGCATGTGATGAACAACCTTCACTACCAGATCACCGAGACACAAGACTGCTCTCGTGATTCTCCATCAGTGCTCGGTGCACCCAAAGGCTCTGACGTGGAGCTTGGTGCGATTTGGGATCGTGGCCAGGCTGTGCTTTAAGGTCAGGATTGGAGACTAATCCTCTCTCTCTTTGCTTAAATGCAGCTGGGAACTTTGGTTCTTGCTGCCTAGGAAGGTACATACACAGATGATATCGCACCTCTACAGCTCTCGTCTCAAAAGGATTTGATTTTCTAGAATTTTCTCAAGAGAACTGTCCCTGAAAAGGGATGGCAAAAGGGAAGAGTACGGAACTGAAAGAAAACCTCTCTGGATAGCCTCTAAACCAAAAATCAGAAGCACTTGCGCTACTTGTCACCACGAAAATAACACAGCTGCCAAGCAGGACAAAGACTGGTGTGAGCTGGTTGCTCCCACACGCTGCTTTCCATGTGACCAAGGTGTACCAGGGGAAGGAGCACTTCCCATCCCCGCCTGCGGTTCAGATCTTGCTGACGGTCAGTTCGGGCACGCTTTATTTGGTGGTGCTGGTGGAGGCGTTTGGGCAAAAAGCTGTAAAGAGATACAGTTCTTCACAAACCCTTGAGAAAGTCCCACTAGCAGAGCACCAGGCAAAACCTCGTCATGTCAGAACTAGGAAAGCAGCTCTGTGCCCGAAGCTGTACGCTCTATCTAGACAGAGAACCCACAGGAAAAAAGGCAGCGTCGCAGCCATCCTGCTTCCACACAGTGCACTGCACCAGGGCAGACAGAGCTGCATTAATGGAAGATTTATGAACTCTTCTCAGGGACCATTTGCTAACCCACTGCTCATCCTTAACTACTGAATTTCAGCAAGAAATTTGTTACTGGCTTTCAGCAAAAGAATCCAAAGAGAGGATAAGCTTATCCCCCTAAGAGAAACCCTGCAGGGGAAGGGGTGCCCAACAGCGCGTGAGGCTTATCTGAAGAACTACTGAGAAGAAGGATTTTCTCTGAAGGCAATCTAATTTCCTGCTGTCATTTTTTCTTAGGACTCTACTCGTGCAGCCACCGCTTTCATTAAGGAGGATAAATCTGGCACTCCTGAATTATTCTCTTTCACAGTAAAAAAAGCAAAAGGATACTGAGAGGGAACACCTACAGAAGCGACACAAACAAGTGGGGTTAATTGTACACAGTGTATCGTCCTTCCTGAAGGCAATGCACTAACTCTGCCAGCATCTGGAGGGCCTGATGATGCTGAAGAAGAACTGGACGAGTCTCTCTTACACAAGAATGAGCAAAAAAAGAATAGAATTGCTACAGCTTGTAACTCTAATGGCTGCTATGCTTCTGCACGGAGCCTCCTGAGCACAAATAAATGCAGAATTGTGGGCAGCACGTATGCATGAAGTCCTGGAGAACAGGGCAGCTTGGTCCTGTGAAGCACAGTTTGCGAAGATGGGCTACCACGGGCAGAGCTCTCGTATTCTTGGCATATCAGACTTAAAATGCGCAGGAGACAGATCAGCAGTGCTGATCATGTGCAACCGGTCTCACATTTCCAGAAAGGGTCAGACTTGTATATGCTGTGTCCTTATCGATGGCCACGGGAGCTAAGCCCTGGCGCAGGTGAGGTGCAGCCGCTTCGCTGGAGAGCCAGCACAGCACAGCTTTCACAGGGCTCACACTCTGCAGGGCACAGAGACTGCATTGGGCGTGACAGATGAAGTTGATGCCTTCTGCAAGCAGCTGATGCACTGCACAAGAACAGTATAATCAGCTCGTGCAAATGACGTGGCTACACACAGTACTTCATGCATGGAACAGCCCTGCTGCAGCAGCACTGCTGCAGGTCACACGAGCGTGCCAGAAATCTCAGGCCAACTTCCCAAATCATCAGATTCATTCCAGACGTTGTTTCCAGTGGGAAGGCACGCATTTCTGGGAGAACTCAGAAGTAGGTCACCTCTCTTCTGAGAACGATGACTCCTTCGGACCAGACTGCAGGTCTGTTCCTTCCCGGGAAGTGGCTGGTAAGAGAGCCGCGCGAGCTACCGGTTAACGTGGCTTAGGGCAAAGCAGGCAGCGGGCAGAACGGCCTTCCAGACACCCCACCGTGCGGGGGGAAAGGGGAACCGTGCGGCAGCTCCGGCAGAGGATGGTGACGGGGTACCTGCAGGGGCTGCACCTCCCCTCAGCCTTCGGTGAGGAGGGCGAGCAGCCTCCAGAAAGCAATCCTTCTTTTCCCACTGCCTATCGAGTTGCTGTGGCAACCAACATGCCTAGCCTACGGAGCAAGGATTCGGCAATGGCAGCCCGCTCGGTGCCTGTCTCGGCTGCAGCCATTGTCCGGCTGCTCAGCAGAGCAGCGCTGTAACTCCTCGGGAACTCCTGCCTTCAGGGAGGAGGGCGCAGGGGGCGCCAGGCTGGCCAGCCTCACACCGGTCCCTGGGCAGGAGACAGAGAAAATCACCCCGGAAACCATTTCCAGCCATACCGAGGATGAGAAGGTGACTGGGACGCTGTGAAGGGGAAGTCATGCCTGATCAGCCTGGCAGCCTTCCGCAGCCAAATGATGAACTTGGTGGAAGAGGAGAGACTAATGGATGTCTTTTATCTTGACTTCAGCAAGGCCAAAAACCCATCTCCAATAACAGCCTCACTGGCAAAGCAGTGAAGCATGCACTGGCCAAGTGGAAGGCAAGGCTGACTGGGAACTGGACGAGCTGCCAGGCGATGTGAAGGACTGTGGTCAGCAGTCCAGTCCAGCTGGAGGCCGGGTAATGATGGTTACTCCGGCTGCTGGTACTGAGGCCAAAACCGCTTATGTCTTCATCATTAATTACCTGGACGAGGGGGCATAGGATACCCTCAGCAAGTTTGCGGATGGGTTTATAAAACAAGGAGGGGTGTCTGATAAACCAAACGGGTATGCTGCCCCTCAGGGTCCCTGACTGACTGAATAGCGGGCCAAGAGCAATCTTCCCAACAAAGGGAAATGCAAAGTCCTACACCTGGGAAGGGGGGAACAGCCCCATCCTCCAGGGCATGCCAGTGGCCAACCAGGTGGAAAGCAGCTTTGTGGAGGAGTTGTGGGTCCTTCTGGACACCAAGTTGAACACGAGCCAGCAATGTGCCCCTGTGTAAGAAAGATGGTATCTTGGACTTGCACTGCCAGCAGGTCGAGGGAGGTGATCCTGTCCCTCTTCTCGGCACTGGTGAGGGCACACCTGGAGCGCTGTGTCCAGTGCTGGGCTCCCAAGTACAAGAGAGACATGGGCATACTGGAGAGATCCCAGCAGAAGACCAGGAAGATGGTTTAAGGGACTGGAGCGTATGACACAGAAGCACAGACTGGGAGAGCTGGGACTGTTCAGCCTGCAGAAGGTCCAGGGGGAATCTCATCACCGTCTAACTACCTGATGGAAGGGAGGAGAAAAGATAGAGCCAGGCTCTTCTCAGTGGTGCCCAGTGACGGGACAAGCAGCAATGGGCACAGTTAAATATAGGAAATTCCATCTGAAGACAAGAAATCACGTTTTTACTGTGGGGGTGGTCAAACACTGGCAGGCACAGGTTGCCCAGAGGGTGTGTGGAGTCTCCAACCCTGGAGGCAGCAAAAACCTGAAAATGTCCTGGGTGTGCTGCTCGAGGTGGCCCTGCCTGAGCAGGGGTGGGACGATCTCCAGAGGTCCCTTCCAACCTCAACCATTCCGTGATTCTGCGAATGCAGATGGTGGGAGACCAGCACACCCCTGCGGGCAGCCAGCAGCAGATGTCCCGATGAGAAAGTGATGATCACATCAGCTCACTGCTACAGATGATTATTTCTTTTTGCCACAGCTGCCCAGTGGAAGAACCCTCCACGAGGTTTTACAAGAAGCCTCTGTGAGGATTTATGTAGAGAGTACTTGAGCTTCCGACAGATCTTCCAGACACTGTCCTCAGCTTTCACTGGTGCACACGCAGCAAGCAAACAGCAGTGTAGTCCTGCACCACCATCAATACCTCGCTGTCCCTACCAGCCCGCACCATTTCAGTATCAGCTTTCACTTCTTGCTGCCTGTGGTACAGAGAACACTGGCGGCATCAGGAACAGTGCGAACACCAGGTGGCCAAAATTCATGGCTGGGGACTGAGCTCTTTGACCTGCGGAATTTAGCTTTTGCACTCAGCTGCCCATTTCTTTACATTTATTAACATTGAACTTCCTTTGCTATCACACAATTCACTCACCTAGCTTGGCTAGTTTCCCTCTAGTTCTTCACTGTCCTCTCTAAGTTCAATGTCTCCCACACTTCCATGTTTTCTGTAAATCACGAATTCTCATTAATTACTGTGGTTTTCATATAATTAGTAACTCTGTTACTAATGTTAAATGGGACCCTACTAGAAAATACTGAATCTCTGCAATTAACCTTTTTCCACAATGACAAGCTACTCCAACTCTTCATTTCTATTTTTCTCCTCTGTAAAACGCATCAAGACCAAAGTCTTACTTCTTACTCTGAAATAATTCCTCAGTTTTAATAATCCATCTCCTGTGCTTCCGACGCCCAGCTCCTGAACCACAGCCTGGAGCAGGGGCTGCTGGCTTTGCTCCTGAGACATGGGCAGCTGGCAGGAGAACACACACGTGCCTGCCCAAGAGAGTGGCCTTCCTTAGGGGCTGTGAATGTGGAACAAACACAGCTCCCTTGAGCCAAGCGTCCAGAGTCGAGGCACGCTGCATTTAGCTCAAGTCCCATCACGGCATCTCACCATTGACAAGGCGACACAAACAATCCACTTGCAGCTTTCTGTCTGGAGAGGGAAATGCAGAGGAGCCCAAGGGGTCTCTCACTGCACTGCTGGAGGTCCTCAGCAGTGTGCAGGCTGTGTATGAAGATTTCAGTTTCCAAACGAGTGCAGAACTGCCAGCACTGGAGAAGTGGAAGACACGCAAGGCAATGAAGTGGCCTACAGAGGACAAACCTTCCTGAACCAAGGCATGTGCAACACTGACACCTCTCTGCACGGGGGACTATTTGGAGCCAGTGTGTCCTCCATCCATGTCACACCACTGTACAATGAAAACCTTTTCTTCTTGCATGGAAAGGAGGGGAGAGATTTGAGTTTCTAAATCTAAGACATCAAGTTCTGGATTTCCTCAGTCTGCTCAGGACTGGACTTTCTTCTACTTATTTCCAGAGCTGAAAAGAAGTCCTAGAACTAGCACAGATTCAGCATCTCCCTTGACTCTGGGGACAAAAGAGATGGAAAAACTGATTTCTATAGCTTAAGCAGCAAGTAGTGAACGTGTAGCAACTAACCAAGTGAATCAGGCCAGCTCTATGCTGCCATTCAGGTGTTCAGCAAGACAAGCTCACTTGAACAATGAAGTTGCTTATAAACCCTAATGCCAGATCATGAAGGACTGCCAAAGCTCACAGATCGCATGACTACAGGGCAGCAGTGCACGTGGCCAGAAGCTCGGTGCTCCACAAGCATGGGAGCGACCAGTGGAAGAAAGCAGTACGACGACGTATACCACTACTTTTGCAAATTGTTTTTTCTCTCAGAGAAGCATATAGTGAAAGCCACTTGAGCCATGACTTCTTGCATGCCACGGCAGTAACCCCTACACTACTGCTGGGCTGAGCTGCCAGGGTGGCACAGCGTGGGCTGCACCAGGCAGACTTTCTGGGAGCAGCCTGTGAGCACTGCAGTCAGCGGCCAGGAGAACAGCCATCACAGCAGACCTGGGCAGTGTGAATCAAGCTCTGCATGGCCAGCTGCTGGCCTGGTGCACTGAAGAGGAAAAGCAGGGAGCGACTTGCCTGCAGTCAGGGAACACCGTCAGGTACAGAAAGCACCAAGTACGAAACACGCAGCGGGGACAGGAAAACGAACAAATCCATGGAAGTTAAAGGCAAGCAGACACGAATGGAAAATATGGCACACGTGTCAGGTTTGTAGGTGATGCAGACCTGACTGAAGCAGCAGGGGAAGCCCTGGATGCCTTCAAAGCACAGCACTCAGACCTGGGTGCACTTCTGGGAAATTCCTGCTAGCATTGAGACAAAGAGCAGGGGCCTGAGGCTCTCCACCCAAGGAGCACGTAAGACTGGCCTGGTGGAAGCTGTGCTAGAGGTAACAAATGATTTTCTGGATTCTTGTATATCACTTTAATAGAGTATGAAAATCTTCTCCAGAAAGATACTGTGTCACTGTGTTAAGCCAGTACCTCACCATGTGAGGACAAAACAAAAACTGAGCAATGGGATGGTGTCACTGATGACGCAGCTGAGCCTGCTACTCCTCATTTACCATGTCACAACGATCTTTTGCTCTTCATCACACTATACATGGTCCTTCATGTGGGAATAGGACACCCCTGCAGATGTGCTTCTGATGGAAAAAGAGCTAAGAACTTATGATGTTTCCTTGAGCTGATGAAGGGAACGGCGTGGACAAGACAGGACACCTGCTTGGCACCTGGGTAACAGAAGGATGAAGTTGCTGCTCTGAGGCTTTGATGAAGTGCAAGGTGCAGCTGAAGACTAAGCCCTGAACTGGCAAAATGTCAAAGGATGAGACTCACCTATGAGTCAAGATGAACCGTCCACTGCCCCCGATCTCTCCACAAATGCACTGCCTTCCTTATGGAGAGAGAGGTCCCTTACCAGCCTCGGTCATGGTCAGATGAAAGCAAATTTCACTTTTGCTGGGTTTATTGATTTATTTATTTTTGCTCTCCCAAACTGTTTATAAAACATTATCCCAATGAAGCAGAGCCATGAAAACCCTTGAGGCGTATGCCCTTTTGTGGCTTCTCAGTGTAAACGTCTCCTTCCTGTTTCAAACCCACTTTTTCTCTCTCCATGCATTTCCCTCTTTTCTCTGATCAAACTCCTGCAGCCAGGACAGTAACCATTCTGGGTGGTCCCTGTTAGAACATTTTCACCTGACCCCAAAACACTAATTGTCCTTTCTTCACCTGCTCTTCCCAGCTCACTACAGTGTCCTACAAACTTCATCGGGAGCTGTCTCCCGAGCCAGAACTGCCTGTCCTCCCTCTGCTGAGCTCCTGGCTCCCAGTCACAGGAGTCTGACCTTGGCCAGTGTCTGTGCTCAGCAGGCTCTGCGCAGATCACGGGATGGCGCAGGCCACTGGCTGCTGGCAGACTTGGAGCATTGCACAGAGATCTCTTGCACAGAGATCATCTAACATGACCCTCGTAGCACCTAACGCCTCAGAAGTGAGTTCCTAGTGGAAAAAGTGACTGGAAAAGAAGGACCCAGGGCTCTTCATATTTATTGCTCCTGCTGGTCTCAGATCAGAGGAGGAAGGGCACTTCTGTGTTGTTTTTCTCTTCCTAATTCCCAGAGCTGAGCTCTGAGAGCCAAGACAGAGCCTTCCCCTCTCCGGCAGCACCAGCTGCAGGCACCTGCAGGCCAAACCAAGCCCTGCAGGCACTGCCACCTTCCACGCTCACCCTGTCTGCTGGCAGCCAGCGCTGCCCCAGGCACTGCAGTCCCAGCCTGTTTCAGTGCGCTCAAGTGCTGGCACGGAATGGTGAGGCTCGTTCTCAGCTGGCTGGGCCCAGAGGCTGCAGCGGAGCTGTTTTGTTGCTTTCATGCAGACCCAGCTCTTCTTGTGCACCTCACTGACAGCTACAACCTGCCCTGGGCTCGGGCTCCTCTTCTGCCCGGTGCCACCGATCGCCAGCGTCAGCGCTGGGCACGTCTCCGGGCCTGACCTCAGCCACCTGCACAGAAAGGCAGGGCCAGAGCTTTCTGCTCAGGTGAGGAGCTGTGTCACACGGGAAAGCTACTAGTTTGCAGAAAATGACTGACCCCGATGGGACTGACGAGTGGGAAAGTTGGCCCAGGAGTGTTTGAAATTTGATGACACAGAAGGTTAACTTACAGGGTTGCAGGACATCGTTACGTACACAGAGCTAACGACATGCCTCCAGCCAGCAGCAAGCACTTCTGCGCCTGAACTGATCATGCCTTAGAAGTGGTGTAGAAATGAGTCTCCTCAGTGCAGCCTAAAAATATCCTGGTTTTACACCACCTCTTTTCCAGGAAATTAAATGCAAAAACTTGTGCTAGGAAAATATTAAAGGTGCTCAGCTAAGCAGGCACCTGTGAAAAACAGGGTGGATTACCCATCCAGTTTTATCACCGGTCACTTTGGACAAAGACACCAGCTGACTTTTTTTGCACCATAATTGGGAATAACACCACTCCCTTAAGTCCCTGTGCAGTCGGTGCCCGCTGCCCACCCCCCCTGCTCGTGCTAACACAGCCCTGTTTGGCCATGGCCTCCCCCCGCTGCCTGCTGCTGTGCCGCAGCCCCTTTGCAGCGCCCGTTCCCTGTCCCGGCTGCACTCGGCGCTCAGCGGGATGCTGGGCTCGGGCGAAGTGGTGTCCGAAGCTGTCATGCCAATGGGGTTGTGCAGCAGAGCAGGAACATGAACTGACAGGGACACTCAGCCAGCTGGGGCTGGACGGGAGCAGTGCTGGCTGAGCCCAAACGGACGGGCGCAGGCTGGGAGCATTGTCTGAAATGCCTGCTCAGCTGAACGAGGACGGAATTGGCTCCCGTTCGTTTCAAACAATGATAATCATGTTAATGCTGTCTGACGAGCCGGTGCTGTGCTGGGACCGCTGGGCAGCGTCCCCACAGGGTGGGGGGCAGAAGACAGGTCTGGGCAGCCTCTAAATTGGCCCCGTCCTGCTGCACGCAGCACAGAGCTGAGGGACGAGCCCAAGTGCCCGCAGCAGTGACGGGGGGGCAGGCTCCCCCTGGGTGCAGCACCCCCAACACTCAGACGCTCTGTGACACCAGCAACAGGACGGAATGCATGAAGACATGGGCATATGCAATGACATGAGCAGGACCCTCCCACCGCTGACCAGAGGCAAACAAAGCAAGATTTATGTGCCAAACCGGGGCGCAACTTTCTGCCCAGCTCTAGCCAGAACAGTGCCCCATCTCCAGCTGTACCTACGGGCTCCACCACCTCTCCCCACCAGGACTGCCCTGGGCCAGATGGCGCCTGAGTTTCCCACAGCTCTGCTTAAAGCGGCTGTGTGTCACAGCCCGGGAGTGGAGCAGACCTGGTCCCTGCGGATGGCATCCACGCGGCTGTCTGGAAAGCGGTACAGGAGAAACCAACAGCCCAGCGGTGGTGTATGGCATCTGGCAAGAGGAGTGTCCTAGTGTGCTGCCATTCTGCTCTCCCAGGGACTGGCCCTGTCCAGCTGGACACCGGAAAGGGGATGCAGACTCGGAAATTCAGCAATTGGCAGAAAATGACAAGTAAAATAAAACATGAGACTGTCCAGAGCTCTGGGGATGCTCTGGGTTTGCCTTCACACGTGGAAGCAACACAGGTGTAGGTAGCTAGTTTCATACACACTACGGGTAAAAAAAACAGGACAGACAGACAAACACGGAAGAAGCACAACCAAGACCACACAGCTGGCCATGCACACTGGGGAAATTCACTTGGTGGGCAGCCTGGATCGGGAGCACGTGCCACAGCTCGAGCCCTGCAGAGCCCCTGCAGGCCCGCAGGCCATCTTCCTGGGGAGGAGGGAGGCAAAGGGGGCCTGCCGCCAGGTGAATGCACACAGCTGGCCAGCCAGGGGCTTGCAAGGACTGCCAGCAGCACCGGTGGCAGCTGAGACCTGCTGGGGACATGGGCCAAGTGCTGTGCCAGCGAGGACTTCTCCAGCAGCCATTAACCACCTTGGGAGAAGGGAGGCAGTTTTCTGTCGTGTGATTTCCCCGCAGCAGTCCCAGGTAAACCTTGATCTGTGGTTTAAGTCTGTGCCTGCAGCGGTTTCCCTGGGGCACTGCATGTCACCGGCTGTGGGCCACCGGGCTGGAGCTGCCAGAAGGCAGCACTGTCCCCTTCCAGGCCCACCCTTCACTGCCCGTCAGCTGGGCTCAAGCCTGGGGTCTCTGCACGATTTTGGACATAGAAAGAGCGTAAAAGGCTGCTTGCTTTGTCTCATCAGGCTACTGCTCCAGGAGGTGACCGGCAGCGAGGGTGAGGCCTAGGGCACCTCTGAGCACGGGGCAGCTGCCAGGGGGCTCGGCAAGGAGCCTGCTCCCTGGGGGCGGCTGGCTCAGCCCTTTGCCGGCGTCTGTCCCCAGGCCTCGGGGGCTGCGCCGCAGGGGCCCGGCCTGGCCCTGGCTGGCTGGGGCACGTGGTCTCATCCAGCCACGGGACAGGCGCCATCAAAGCCCGAGGGAATTTCCTCAGTTGTCGCCCAGGAGGCAGCAGCACACAACGCCACGACACGGGGACACGGACATGCTACGGGGCACACGAGGACGGGCGGGCGGACACTCACGAGGCAGAGCGGGCGCCGCTCCCTGCCCTCGGCCACCCGGGCACGGGAGCGGGGAGCGGGGAGCGGGACGGGCGGGCGGCGCGGGGCACGACATGAGTTTGCTATGAGATGAGAACATGCTCACTTACACAACTCGCCCACCCTCCTGAGGCCAGAGGCGGTTCTAGACAGAGCAGCGCAGACATGCAGATGTGAGAGCAGGAAGAGAGCAATGAGAGAGAATGTTAGCTCCGGTCCGGGCGCAGCAACAACACGGAGTGAACAGAGGTTGGCACACGGCCGCGGCCTGGCCAGGCCGCGCGGGCCCAGGGGCGGTGGCTGGGGCGTGGGGCAGCGGGGCAGCGGGGCAGCGGGCCCCCAGCCGCTGGGCTCAGTGTGACCGAAACCCAGCAGCTCCGGGGGGTCGCTCCTGGGTGGGGGGCCCAGGGAACTGCCAACGGGGCTTCTGGGGCCAGGTACGTTCAGGTGGGTTCCGCACTTGCTGAGGGTACTTTCGTGTGTTTACTACGGGAAATGGGACAGTCATAATTGCGTGAGTTCAACAGCCAAAGCCTGAACAATTCAACAGTACTATTTGTAACCGCTGAGAAAAGAAGAAGGGAGGAAGGGAAAGAGAAAAGGGATGGGATGGGGCAGAAATTTGGGGAAGAGCAGAAGGGGGAGGAGAAGGAGGGGAAGGAAAGAACATATGCATGAGAAAAAAATGGTCCACAGCAAGAACAAGAAAGAGTGGCAAATACAGTTCAACATCTTTTCTGACTTTACCAAATGTCTGTGTTAAGTGTTTTGTTTTTATGACTGTGAGAACAACAGCTACAACTGGAGGTCAATGGAGTATTATTAGGGCCTTGCAAGTGAGTTAATGTTTCCCAAAGGGGATAATCACAGTTTCTCTGGTACACAAGTTTGTGTTAATGCTTTGCTAGGAGTCTGTGCTATGCCAAAGCACTGGCCCTGAGCTGGCAGGAAAGGCTCTGGAGGAAAAAAAAAACCAGCATTTGATATCCAGTAAGGAGGTGGGACACATTGCAGGGGCAAGGACGGCCTTGCAGCCTCTGCCTCGGTATTGAACTTCCTAGACTGCCTTCTTGTGCACTGTGAAACCCCTCGGCCTTGGCTCATCTGGACGGCATTGCCCACCTCCTCCTAGCAGAGATTCGCTGCCTCCACGCGCTGCAGTGCCAGGCCCTTCTCGTTTCCTGAAAGTCCCCGCCATGTTTCAGTTTGGCATGGGGAATACAAACATAAAAAAATAATCTCTGGTTTCATTCATTTTTTTTCCTCTTTTTTTTTTTATTTTCCTTTTTTTCTGCAGGTTGTACTCCTAATGCAAAGAAATTCATAGGAATTTCTCATGCCTGCACCAGACTCCAATGGGGAAGAAGGAAGCAAGACAGTTATAGTCTTCCAGATGGGATTTGCTCGGCCAAACAAGGGACTGCAGGTGGAAAGTACTGGCTGGTAGCTGGTGCAGGTCACCAGCATCAAGTGAAGCCTGTGCTGTCTGGGACAGAGATCTAGCTCACTCCTGCACAACCCGAAGCGAATGCACACAGGCAGCGCCCAGGCAGGACGGCGTGCTGAGGAGGAAGCATGGTTATCCCCTGGGAATGCCAGGCACCGCCAGCGAAGGCGTCCCGGCCGTGTCACGGTGATGGACTCACTACACTCAAGGAGTGACCTAGAAGAGCAAGAGGACTTCTAAATGCACTTTGAGCACTCTCCTTCTCATGCTTTTCCATACAAGAGGATCTCAGCCTCCAGCAACATTTTCTTGGGCAGTTTTGAAGCTGGTGATGTACTTGGACTCTGAGTTGTTCAGACTTGGGCTCCTGCCTGCCTGTGCTGCTTTGTGGAACAGGGAGAATCGGCAGCAAAACCTGTGTTGGTGAACATTTACAACAGTGAGTTTCTGGAAGGGTCAGAGCTTTATGGACAGAAGAGCTGCATGCGCCTTAGCCAATGTTAATCTCTTGTTGCAGTAAACCTGTTTTGTCCTCTTCTGATCTCTTTTTTTTTAGGAAAATGAAATTTAGGGCCAGTAGCTGTAGGACACCTTGTCTCCTCCTGTGTTGTCTCTGGGAATCTCCAAGCCAATCTCTTCCTAAACTTTCACTTGGGAGTTTAAGTCAACACGGAAGATTTCCTGCAAAACTGCTCTAAGTTAGCATGCAGGCCTCTTTACATATAGTTGCTTTGCCTCTTCTGTGTTGACAAAATAATTGTAATTTGAGTGTCTCTTCATTTTTCTCCATAAAAAGGAAAAGCCCCTTTTCTATGACTTGCACATCTAGTCTGCTAAGGCCCCTGAAAGGAACATCCCTTACAGCTCTTCTCCCTGCACCTGGGAGACATGTAACTGCATCGTGGGACCTTCCCAGGGCTGTTATCAGCCATGAGTGACTCTTTCATTCTTCTCTTTGAGCCATCTCAGCACTGACACAGTATTGGTGGGACCCAGAGCTCTGCTGATGGAGGTCTACCCAACACCTGCTCTGCTCTCCCTAAATCTCACTCTGGACAAGCATGAGTCAGAGTCTCACTTTGCTCTTCTACTCACTCGGAGGAGTGATGAGTGCATGAGCTGTGATTAGTACATGTTAGTGACCAGATGAGGTGAAGCCAGCTGTGCTTGCTGTGATATGGACACATGCTGAGACTTGCTACCCACAAAGCCCCTGTCTCCTTGTAGGCAATGCACATCAACGTCAAAAACAGACCCTACCCGTGCACCAGTGGCAGGAAGCATCGAACTGGTTCCAGGCCGGTGTCACTCAAGATCAAGGGGAGAGTTCCTATGGGGCAGGTGTTCTCTGAATTTAGCTCTTCACAGTAGTTCATAGAAACTCTTGCCATATTTTCCAAATGCCCGGCCTCCCTCAGCTTATCTCTAAACAGTGTGCTTCCCCACCCCCTTGCTGTCTGCAGTCCCATGGCTAAGTGGAAAAGCCCAGAGGAGTGGACTGGGCGCAGGAGTGCCACATCCTCATCCTGGCCTCCTGCAGTGAAAGCTGGCACAACGCCGTGTCGTCAAGGAGCCAACAGCATCTTTGTGCACACTGGTCTGAGCCATCACCAGGAAGCAAGGAGAGCTGCCCCCAGCTGCCTGAGTGCACCCGCAGCAGAGCTGCTGGTCCCGCTGCTGCACGCCTCCATGTGCAGCACCTTCCTCCCACCGTCAGAGGATGGGGAGTCCGTGGAGCAAAGGATGCATTTTTATAGTTAGCTGCAGAGATGTATTAAGCATCTGTAAGCAAGCTGCTGCAGGAAAACAGACCTGAGTCCCACCATGGCTCCACCACGGCACTGCACTTTTGCCCTTCTCATCAGTGGCTTCAGGTTTCACCTGGCACATTGGGAAAAGGTGGGGTGCTTGGGGGCATGCTGCTGGGGCCTCAGGGTCTCCAGGGGACAGCAGGCTTTGGGAGCATCAACAGTCAGGCTGCTCTAGACAGGACAGCCCGAGGTGCACCCTGTTTTACTTCGTCAGAGGACACAGCTGCCAGCCTGTTGGAGCGATGCAGCCTTCCAGCACCTGAGGCCGGGGTCTGATGCTTGCACTCTGCACGAGACTGTATTTCTCATCGGAAAGGCCACCTCCTGCAAAACCTAAATGCAGCACAAATAACTTCCCATATGCCACAAACTCCCTCTGGGGAAGGGGCTGAGAAGCACAGATCTCAGCTGGCCTCATGAGTGACAATCTCTAGCTTTTCAGCAGCTCTCCATGGACGATTCCCTTGACCATTGGAAAAAGCTCAGATCTCATTTGTGCATCAGTTTAGACAGCATGAAGAGACAAAAAGCCTACAAGGAAACAGGGGGTTGTATCTGCAGCGGCTGAAAGCTTGCACCAGAAATGTTACACCATTTAACTGAAACAGAATTAATTGATGAGTTTATATAGAAAGAGGTAGCTTTACCCTAGGAGCTAAATGCCTAAAGGGCTTATTTTTCTTCTCTCTCTCTTTCAGATCTGTAGAAATACAAAGCAATTGTGGGTTTCCAGAACAGCACCTGAAAAACTCAGTTTTGCATCTAAAATTGTGCTTCACATGATACATTTGGCATGTTCGGCTGTTGCTTAAATACAAACAAACAATCAAACAAAAACCCTTTGCAAAACACCCTCTAACCCAGATTCTTGGCTGAATTAGCTGGAGCCCAAAACTGGAACTGTGTTGACACTTCACATGCTTCTGGCTTGAGTCAACGTGAGCTCACATTTAGCTTTATGGTCTGGCTGATCAGCATCCTAGCAAACCTGTTAGCAGAGGTGGGAGGTTTAGATCTGAGTGTGACTACGCACGATGAGAAATGACACAACCCTGATGAGGCTGGATGGCCACGGCCAGTCACACAACAAAGGGACATTAAACAGGAATGCCATCTTCAACACATGTTCGAATGCTGCACATTGAACGCGTGAGTCACCCTGAGGAGCATGATTTCAGCATCTGGTACTAGGATGCAGTTCTTCAGCTGGCATTTTCATCGCTAGCTATGACTCACTGGATCACTAATCAGAAACGTACACCTCTCATTAGTTAACGTCAGCTTTATTGTGATAATGGATGTCACACAATGAATCCATTTCAGCTCTGAGCTGCAGGTTCCTTCAACTGCTCCTGCTCAGTGGAAGAACTGCACGACATCTGCTGCTGTGTTAGTTCTGTCCCAGGGGGCTCGGCAGTTCAAGTCATAGACATGCCATGGCATCTGGTCACTCTCCTGCAGCTCAGCTTAGAAAAGGCTATTGCGTCTTGGGACACCGGCTCTTCAAGGATCACATTCATGCTAAACAAGGAGATGTCTGCTGCTGGCTTCGTGTCAGCCTTCGTAGACATGCTTTGTTAAAGTAAGTGGCAGAGGAACTCCCAGGTGAGCAAAGTTTGTGTTCCCAGCTCATGGGTCATCTCATAGTCCCACGAGACAGTGTGAATGAAAGTTGTCCCTGCGCTCTGCTGTCACTGCCACCGCCAAACTACGGTGTCCTGGTGAGCACTGTGCAGAAGGCTGAATCTGAGCAAATGGGCATGCTACTGCTTCAGTAGCAAACTAAAAGCACAGTGCACGGGTGCAACAAAGCTTCCCTCAACATGCTTAGCCCTGGCCATTCACACAGGGCCTGATGACTGGGGATGATGGAATATACGTTTTCTCTATTGATTGCCTCAACTCTGACCTTAGGTTCTCATTCTCAGTATTTCTTGACCTCTTTTTCAGTCCCTCTTGTCAAATGTCCTCCTGGGGAAGACTGTCTTGGAAGGAGATACAGTCAGAGTTAGTCGTGGAGAAAGCAGTTTCTGTCTTCTGTTCCTGGAGGCCCCCAGCCAGGACCCTCACAGACCTCTGCAAGAGAACTGCACCAGTGCCTGTGCTACAGACAGCGCGTGCAACAAGAGGTTACCTGCTCTCAGATGTAAATACTGTAAATTCAGAATTTAATGTGCTAGAAATGAATCGCATTCGTGAAACCTGCAACTGCAAGCAAGCTGCTCCACCTGCTCGCAGCAGCTCTTCAAGCCCCTGCAGTGACACTGATAGTGACAGCAGCTCATGAATGGTTTCTGCAAGGGGCCCCTCATCGTCCCACTAAGCCCTGTGGAACTCCGGGACACGTTCTGGCTCTAGATAAGAGCCGCAGTTCAGCTCACGACAGTTTCTGGAGCAGTGTGAAACGTGAGAACGACTGAAAAAGCTGCAGCACAAATCAGGCCACGGCCCGTCAGTCCTCCAAATGCCCTGCAGAGGGGCTGGAAAACGGGCTCGGGCTGCAGCGGCACCTGGGCTTTCAGGATGCCTGGACAAAGGGGTGCCCCATCCCGCAGCCCCTGCAGGGATGCTCAAGGGCCACCACTGCTGACAGCAGCACTGGGCCAGCATGGTCCCACCTCACTCCCTCCATAGCAGTACTGCTGTATTTAGGGGTGTCTGTTGTGGGAGATTTAGATAATACTGTCGTTCTCAGGACAAGCCCAGGGACTGGAAAATGTGTCCTGAAATGGGTAATTTAAGCTTATCTAACTGTTCTTTCCATTATTTTCTGAATTTACAGTAATTTCATAAAAGAGAGGAATTTTCACAATGAAGAGAGTGACTGACATCATTAAATATTCTATTTACAGCTGACTACCTGGGAAATATTTTAAGAATTTGACACCAACCAAGAGCATAAAAATTTCAGAGATGAAAGGCCATGACTTTCAGAGAAAGAGATGAGAAATATTTAACTCTGCAGGACTGCCAAAAAATGCCAAACACTTGGTGGCAGGGTGGGTACAGGACAGGAGGCAGGGACGCATATCCCCGCAGGGCAGGGCAGCAGGTGCCGGCGAGGAGGAGGACGGGGTCTCCACACAGAGGGTGCATTGCAGCAAGACCACGTCACGGGGCAGGAGCTGCGGCAGGGGTCTGCTGCCCCCGGCAGAGATGGGGACCAGGGAGGCACGCTGCCTGCTGGGACACGGGTGGGAGACCTGCAGCCGTGAAGGATGGGAGGCGTTCGAGAGAGGCAGAGGGTGGAGAAGGGGCACCCCCTGGGAACTGGGGGGGTTACTTGTGCCGGGTGGCTGCACGGGGAACAGAGGCTCACCAGTACCTGGTGATCTGGACAGACAGGGGAGGCCAGGAACGGAAAGGGGACAGGTAGAGGGGTTGCTGAGTTCTGACCATGAGGGAGTTGCAGGTGCTTTTCACTGACACCTCTGGGAGGCCAGATGAGGTTGAGGACACACAACCTAGCAGCCCCTCTACCACCATCAGGTGAGGGAGGACTAGCTGCGCCCCAGGACGGGTCCCAGCAAAAGGACAATGTCCTGTATGGGTGAGCTGTTTGAGATGCCATCCCGATCACCATTAAAAGATGAGAATCCAAGTTCACTAGCTTCACTGAAGATGTGCATGGTCAGCAATTTTTAAGAATATGAGGCATGGCATGCCTTATTTCAGAGGGTCCCCAAATGCAATTGAACTAAGGCCATTCAGCTCAGGACCTCATGTTGACCAACTGAGCAGTGCTTGGAGGAGGGACCATGCGTCAGACATCAGTCTGTAGGGAATGGCCGTAATGTGCATTTGAGTCCGAACCCATCAAGGAGATATAATAGCATAGCAGGGCAAGATCCAGAGATCTTATGCCACTCTGTGATCGTAACTACAAGTTGGCACCTACCCAGAGGTGGATCATCAGTGCAGCCAGGCTGGCACTGCCAACACAGGCACCAGCAGGGAGATACGAGCCGGGTGGAGGATGCAGATACACGAGCGCTCCTGCGGGGCTACGTCAGGTTAGGACATTTTACCCCCGTGCTACAGTTTGAAATGTCATCAGCTGTGTTAGCACTACATGGATTTGTAATCCATCACAGCGATGCTCTGGTTAGATAAAACATCTCAAAAGACAGGTTCCCCTTAGCTCAGAGCTCCCTGCTGGTCTGTCACCTTGCTGACCCTGCCACGTGTCTGCATCTGGGTGGCCTGGACATTGTGATGCCAGTGGGACCTGCTTACTGTGCCTTTGTGACCAGGAAGGCATCCGTGTGAAGGGCAGGGTGCAACTGGTGTCCTTGGGTCCCTTCCTGCTGTATCTTTAAATTTCTATGCCTTCTGAGAGTTTGGTCTCAAATCTCAGACTCTAAATTAGAGTTTTTTGGTTTAGTTTAGTTTTACACCTAGATCAGTGGGTGAGCTGGGGTGAAAGCAATGGCCAAGGGGGCCACCACCTCCACGGAGGCAGCAGGTCCGAATGCAGCGCCGTGTGCAGGCTGGTGAGCGGGATGGGGCAGCCGAGGGGGTGCCTGCCACGGGAGGAGGCTGCCACGGGAGGTCTGTGCTGCCTGGGGAACACGATGGGCACAGCTGCAGCGTGGGAGAGGGGAGCCAGTGGCTCCTGAGTGCCTTGAGGGATGAAGAAATCTGAGAATGACTTTGAATGAGAAAGAGGCTTCTGATGTCCTGGGGATTCACACCGTAACCTGGACCGTGACCTTTTTAGACCTGATGGGTTGACCAGGCCCTGAGCAGCTCTGGGTCTGCAGGAGGACGAGGAGGTGAGAGGATCCGTATTTCGGTGCTACGCAGAGACCTCTGCGCGGACTCCCCGGCCCGCTGGCGGGAGGAGGTGCCGCGTGGCGCTGCGAGTGGCGTGGTGCCGGGCTCGGCAGGACACGGCCCGGGCGCCCTGCGCAGCACCGCACGTCACCTCCCGGCTGCGTCCTGCCAGAACCCTCCCTGCGGCCCAGTGGGACTCGCTCACGCCTGGAACCTCAGCCAAGAAATGTCGTGTGTGGGGTTGCTGTGTCCTTTTTAAAGGCTACCACAGACCACCCGTGTGACAGCAGTGACTGACCAGAGCTCTACTACGCAGTCTGACAACATTTGGAGATCCTTTGAAATGAAAAGCACTGGAGAAACATACATTGTTATTAATTGTTCAGGAGAAAACATTTAGAAGTGAAACCCACAACTAAATACAGCAGCTTAACGATAGAATAAAGACAGAGGAGGAACATGAAACAACAGGAAGGCAATTTAAAGGGAAAAAACAACAGTGAGCGCTCTCTACGTGCGTGGTGCGTACTAGAGAGGAGCCATGAACAAATCACACCAACTTCGAGAAAGTTTGTCTCGGCATTTTTTCTCCCCTGTGTAGCTGAGAAGTCCTGACATCTCTGAAATGCCCCTCAAACACATCCTGAATTACTCAGCACAGTTATACCGTGCCTGTGCAGCTCCCTATCTTTCTGGGTGCCTAAGCCCTGCACCAGCCCCTCCCCGACCAGCGACCAGCATCTTACCGTGCCGCGACCACCGGTGACTTCTTCCCGGGATCTAACGTGGACCCGGCAGGTTCCTCCCCCAGTGATCGTGTATCCTTATTCAGTTGCTGTAGTCGGGAACTTAGCTCACTGATCACAGTTGGCTTGTCATCATCAGCCCCATGGATTGGCCTGCTCTCCATGGGGTCCCCCCATAGCTTGGACCTTCTCTGAAAGAGGTAGCGTGGCCGGCCAATGCTGGCTGATGCCAGAGTGGCCGCATGTTGCTGGGAGATGAGCTCGCTGTCCGAAGACTGCTTCAAAAGTGGGTCCCTGAAAGTAACTGGCCCCTTGCTGAGCTGGGACTTGAGTTTTGGCTTTGGAGGCACTGGTGGCTTCTCGAGTATAAAAGTTTGTCCATCCGCAAAGGAAGTGTATGTGTCAGTAGGCTCCCCGCTTTCTGAGGACAATGTAGACATGCTGGAGACCGTAGAGATGGTGCTTGTGGTCTCCAGGTGATGGTCACTTGAACTTCTGGTGTCCACCTCTTCCACTCCTGAGTCTGCAGCAGACTCTGGGGCTACGGGGGCATCAGAGGGCTTCCCTGAGGGTGTTCCGCCAGTGGTAGAAGGTGCTACTGCTGCCGCTGGTATGGATGGCGTGCTAGGCGTAGCCAGGTGGCTGACTGGTGTGCCAGGGGTGGTGACTAGTACCCCGTTTGCAAACTCATCTGGTGGAGGCACCAGCCCTATCTTGGCCAGCTCCTCCCTGGTCTCTTCATCGCTTGAAGACAACTGAGCTGGTGGGAGGGTAACCGTGTAGGGCTCCACTTCTTCCTCCGAACTCCCTTGCCCCAGTGTCTTGTCAGAGGCTGGACTGACTGGTGGCTTTCCCACGGGACTGGGCTGGGTCTCTACTTTGGGAGACTCTGCTGGCTCTGTGCATGCTTCAGGGACAGCTGGTTTCTCCTCTTTTACCTCAAGTCCTACCTCGTCTTGGCCATTACTTGTGGCGTGAACCATGATAAGGCCAGCAGTCTTCTGCTGTGATGTATCCACTATACTAATAATCATGGACTTCTTGTCTTCTTGTTTTTTCTCCTCCTTCACAGGTGTTTCTGCTCTTGCCTCAGTTTCTTTTCTCAGTGTGGACGGAGTCCCCCACGGGGTCTTAGTAGGGGCCAAAGTCCCAGAGTCCGTTCCAATTGCCCCTTTGCCTCCAGGTGAATACGCAGGGGACACTAAACTCTCCAACTCCCCCCTCTCTGGTTCTTTGGTTTGGATGTCCACAAACAGGGGTGCTGCTCTGTCTGAGTCTGGGCTGTGGATCGGGGTGGGCGACCGGGATGGGACTTGAGTTGAGAGGGCCCGTTCCCTTGCGGCCAGCGCAAGCGCCAGTGGTGAGTTTGGATCCAAGGGCTTTCCTGTGAGGGGGTGGATGAACGTTGAGGATGAGCTGCTAATTAATGGCTTTAAAGCTGAGACAGGGGAAGGCAGTAGTACATCTCGGCTTCCTAACAACCGCTCATCGATAGACCTGGACTGCTGTAAGGATGGCATGTCACTGCTGGGGGGGCTTCCTTCGATGGCCCCAACTGAGAGGAAGACAGTGGATTTCCGCTTCTCATCCAGACGCCGGTCTCTGTCCTTCATGACTCCAGCAATGGCAGTGGCAAAGGGGATGCTTGTGGCTTCAACCTGAGCAATGCCCGTGTGGTGCTGATATTCCACGCCACTCAGGCGATGGCTCCTGCGCGTGGGAGAGGGCTCCCTTGTAAAGCCTCCAGTGATGGACAGTGCTGCTCTCTCCTGTGCATCCTCTACTTGTAACTGCTTAACAAGAGGACTCTTCTTCCTCTGTGGCTTGGTGGGAGCAAACAGGCTGACATTGAACTGACCCATGTTGGCATAAGGGTTGTCAATCACTCTCCCCTTCCTCTTTAGCTTCTCTGGAGGGGTTGCGGATGGGCCAGGCCGGGGGATCTCTGTTGGCTCCACAGGAAGATGAGAGGAATCCTGTAGGATTATCATGGATCGGGCCCTCTTCTGCCTTTCAGGATAAGGAATGGAAGTCCTCGCCTGATCATACATCTCTGCTGCGCTAATGACCTGTGGGAGTCCGTGGAGCTTAGCCTCCAGGCTTGGCTTAAAGCTTGATCTTATGGTATCATAAGCTCTTCCTGGGGGTGGAGGTGGTGAGAAGGATGGCGGGGGGCCTGTGTCAAAGTAATATGGAGAAGGAGGTGGGGGTGGGGCTGTTTGAGGTGGTGGTGGAATCCCATGCCCTTCCCTAACAGTGTCTTGCATCGATGTGCTCCGGGGAAACTTCCCATCTAGCAAAGAAGCAGCAAGTTTCTCGTCTTCACCTGGAAAAACAGAAGAACAATGAAGTCAGAGAGGTCTTCTCCAGAGAATCCAGAGTACAGCAGTCACCACAATTTGGGTATACGACATCCCTTTCTTCCCCCTACCCCTCTTTCTTTCTAAGGTGACTTTCCGCTTCATCTTTTCTTTGCTTGGTGCAAGCATTTCTAGTTTGGCCCCTTGTTCACGTTCACTCGGTACAGAAGTGTGGCCAGACTCTCAAAACATCTGACATTGCTTTAAATCCACCAGACAGTCTTGTCCAATACTCTCCAATCGAGCTGAACGCTCTCCAGACCAACACAGCACTGACATAATTGAACACTTGCTTGATTGAACCTACCAACACCGCACTGCCAACGTGTGAGACAGCTGGGTGCGACCAGGTTGTGTAACTTGCAGCAGGCAGTGCCGTCTCCCATGTGCGGTTCTCGCACTCTGAAGCTCGCTGTTCTCGTGTCACACTTCCCCACTCCCCTTCTGAGGGGTTACATATGCTTAAATGTGCTAGACTGAATTCAGAAGCAGGGTCTACCAGAAATGTAGCTTATGCATTGCAAGAATTGCAAGCACCCAGGGAAGCCAGATTCTGCCATTCTTACTACTAACTTTCTACCTGGGTACACCTTGAGAGCTTTTCCAGGTACCTCTAATATTGAGGAGGTGGGAGTACACAAGTTAACCAACTTGTCCAGCTCTAGCCTTCTGCATGAGTCTGCTGTTCTTTACCAAGACCTGCTTTGCTATGCTAACCATTTACTTGCCACACCATGTTCTTTTCAGTTACAGTTCAGCTGTTGTCAAGGTATAAAACTGCTTGTGAGAGAGAATGCTCAGGATGGCAGAAAGCCACGTCTTGGCACAGTAGTACGGTGACCACCTGCATTTTGGCTCTAATGTTTATTCTGTAATGTCCACCAGCATTCAAATTGCTTTGGCAACTATGCATTATATTACATCAGCAATTTCACCAAATGCTTGCAGATGTGGAGTCTGCTGGGAGAAAAAGGGAATATTTTGGCCAGTGAGCATTGAACTTTACATCTCATCACATTGTTCAGTCTATCGCTGTGTGATCAAAGCTGTGCTATTTTTGCTGAGCACTCTCTGAGGACTTTTAATACCATGGTAGCATAACGAACTGGAATCATGAAACAGCTTCAAAGAAAGATTGGACAAAGCCATGGAGGATATTTTTTGTGGGGGTACTGTGCGCACAGAGATCTCTGAGTTGAAGACACCCTTCCTGGGTGGTTATCCAAGAGAAACATCATCACCCTGTTTTCCCTGGACATCTGCTTATAGACAATGCTTAAGACAGGATCCTGCACTAGATGGAGCCATGGTCTGACTTGGTATAGACATTCTCATATTCTTAACAGCATGAGGATAAAAAAAAATAATTAAAAAAAATAAAGTTACGCCTTTATGCTCATTTCTACTTCTCACGTGGGAAAGGCCAAGAGCTGAAACAAGGAAATTTATGCAGCATGGAGCTCCGTTACCATGTCCTGTTACAGTACATGGTCTAGCACCATTAGAGCTTGTCTTTGGGATATGCTGACCATCCAGCGGACAGGCACTACAGTGTTGAGTTCAGAGATATTTCAGGAAATAAAACCGGAAAGTGTGTTCATCCTCAACTTGCTCAAAGTTTGCTCTGCAAAGAGCAGGCTTGCAAAGTGGCTGCCAGGCCAAAGGAGAATGTGACTGTGAAGCCACTGGTTGCTGCAAGTTCTTGGCTTTGACTGTGAACAGTTCTAGTTGTTCTACCTTCTGGGGCTACCAGAAGCCCCAAAAGCCTACAGTCCCGGATGTGATCTTTTAATGAGTTACAAGCAAAATATTTCAAGTGAAGGAAAGGTGAAGATGTTAGTTAGATAATACAAGCATTTTTGCTGCATGGGTATTACTTTTGGTATTACTTTACATAGCTGCTTCTACGAGTATTCATTTTACTCTCTGCTCCCCACTTGATATTTTTCTCTACTGTAAGCATCTCTCCTGCATTTTTTTTTAATATGTGGTGGGAAGTACTTTGGAAAATGATATCCAAAGCCCTGTCAGGTTCAGTGACTAGCTGGACATCTCAAAAGGACCTAGACAGGCTAGAGGAATGGGTCAGAAGGAAATTCAGAGAATCACAGAATCACAGAACGGCTCAGGTTGGAAGGGACCTTAAATATCATCTAGTTCCAACCCCGCCATGCACAGGGATGCTACCCACCAGATCAGGCTGCCCAGGGCCTCATCCAGCCCGGTCTTGAACACCTCCAGAGATGGGGCAACCACAGCTTCTCTGGGCAACCTGTTCCAGTGCCTCACCACCTTCTGAGTGAAAAATTTCCTCCTAACCTCTATTTCCCCTCTTACTTTAAAACCATTCCACCCTGTCCTGTCATTGTCTGCCTGAGCAAAATGTTGCTCTCCATCTTTTTATAAGCTCCCTTTAAATATAGAAAAGCTGTCAATAAGGTCACCCCAGAGCCTTCTCTTCTCCAGGCTGAACATCCCCAGCTCTCTCAGCCTTTGTTCACAGGAGAGGTGCTCCAGCCCTCTGATCATCCTTGTGGCCTTCCTCTGGACCTGCTCTAACAGCCCCAAATCCTTCTTGTGCTGGGGGCCCCAGACCTGGATGCAGGACTCCAGAGGGGACAGAGAGGGGCACAATCCCCTCCCTCAGCCTGCTGGCCACTCCTCTGTTGATGCAGCCCAGGACGCAGTTGGCCTTCTGGGCTGCAGGCACACACTGCTGGCTCATGTCGAGCTTTTCATCCACCAGAACCCCCAAGTCCTTCTCTGCAGGGCTGCTCTCAATGAGTTCTCCCAGTCCGTGCTCATGTCCAGGATTGCCCTGACCCAGGTGTAGCACCTTGCACTTGGACTTGTTGAACCTCATTAGGTTCATGTGGGCCCACTTCTCAAGCTTTTCCAGGTCCCTTTGGATGCCATCCCTTCATTCTGTTGTATCAATCGCACCACTCAGCTGGGTGTCATCTGAAAACTTGCTGAGGGTGCACTCGATCCCAGTGTCTATGTTGTTGATGAAGATATTGAAAAGCACCAGTCCCATGACAGACTCCTGAGGGACACCAGGTAGATAACACTGGTCAGCCTTCCCTTGTCAACCGATGCAGTCACTCCATCACAGAAGGCCACCAGATGGATCAGGCATGATTTGCCCTTGGGGAAGCCATGCTGGCTGTCTCAGATCACCTCCTTGTCCTGCATGTGCTTTGACAATGCCTCCAGGAGGATCTTCCCAAGCAGAGAGGCGAGGGTCACCGATCTGTAGCTCCTTGGGTTCTCCTTTCTACCCTTTTTAAAAACGGGAGTGATGTTTCCCTTTTCCAGTCACTGAGGACTTCACCAGACTGCCATGACTTTTCAAATATGATGGAGATAGGCTTGGCAACTCATCATCCAGTTCCCTGAGGACTCTGGGATGCCTGTCGTCAGACCCCATGGACTTGTACCCGTTCAGTTACATCAGGTGGCCTCGAACCTCTTTTGCTTACAGTGGGTGGGACTTTGCTCCCCCATCCCTCATCTACAGGTTCAGGAAAATGAGAGATGTGGGAGGTCTGACTGGCAGTGAAGACCGAGGCAAAGAGTACCTGTTGAGTACCTCAGCCTTCTCCATGTCAGTCGTTACCAGTTCTCCCTTCCCATTTATTAGAGGGGGTACACTCGCCTTGTCCTCTCTTTTCTGGACAATGTACCTACAGAATCCCTTCTTGTTATTTTTTGCATCCCTTGCCAAGCTATGTTCCATGTGTGCCTTGGCTTTCCTGCTGCCATCCCTGCACATCCGGACAGCATCCCTTACTCTCCCCAGGCCAAGTGTCCCTGCTGCCACTGCCCATGCGTCTCCTCCTTGCACCTCAGTCTGACCAGCAGGTCCTTGCTCAGCCTTTCTGCCCTCCCTGCTCTCTTCCTTACACTGGGGGATGAAGAGCTCTTGTGCTCTAAGGAAAACATCCTTAAAGAGTTGCCAGCTCTGTTCAGCTCCTTTGTCCCTAAGCACAGTGTTCCAGGGGATCTCGTCCACCAGGTCTTTAAATAGCTTGAAGTTTGCTCTTCAGAGGTCCAGGGTCCTGACTGCTCTTCGCCAGGCCTATATTCCTCAAGATCACAAAGTTAACCAGGGTGCGGTCACTGCAGCCCAGACTGCCTCCAATCTTAACCTCTTTAAAGAATTTGTCTGCACTGGTGAGCACCAGGTCCAGAAACGCTTCTCCTCTGGGTGGTTTGTCTAATACCTGTACCAGGCAGTTATCCTCAACGCACTCTAGGAATCTCCTGGATTGCTCATGAAATTCATGAATTTCAACAAGGACAAATGCAAAGTCCTGCACCAAGAAGGAACCCCTTGACACCAGAAAGGCTGGAGACTGACTGGCTGGGAAGCAACTCTGGCGTCTTGGCAGTCAGCAAACTGAACAAGGGCTGGCCATGTGCCTTGGGAGCCAAGGCCTACAGCATCCCTGGCTGCGTGAACAAGAGCCGCTGCAACAGGCAGAGCAAGAAGACTGTCCCTCTCATTCGCCACTCATGAGATAGCACCCACAAGACTGTGTCCAATTTTGGGGCTCAAGGAACACCTCAAGAAACTGAACAAACTTCAGCTAAGAGCCACCGCAATGATCAGGGCTGGAGCTCTTGCTGTGCCTGGGTAGGCTGAGCGATCTGGGCTTGTTCAGCCTGCAGAAGAAACAGCTTTGGGGGGACCTAACAGTGGCCTTCCCATACCAACAAGGAGGTTATCAAGAAGGTGAAGCCAGGCTTCTCACAGTGGTAGGTGGTGGAAAGACAAAAGGCCAAGGTGCAGGAACAAGGGGGAATAGGCAAAACTGAAATGAAATCAGTTTCAGAGTGGATAAAAAGATAAATGTTATAATGAGGACAGTCAAGCAGCAGAACAGGCTGCTCAGGAAGGTTGTGCACTTTCCATCCTTGGAGGTTTTCAGGACCAGACTGGATAAAACCCTGAACAACACGATACAATCTCACAGTTAACCCTGCTTTGAGCAGCAGGTTGGACTAGAGACCTCCCTTCCAAACTAAATTATCCTTTGATTCTACAACAGAGGAAGAGTGGCTTCATTCCAGTTCTGGTTCACAAGCTGACCATCCTGCTCCTAGAAATAGCAGGAATCATGTCTGTTCCCTGTGAAACTGAATGTCTCCTGTTGCTCCTCAGCAAGAAAATCAACACTCAGGAGAGATCACTGATGGCAGAGGTGGGAGGAAAGCAGAAGCTTGGCAAGCTTCTTCTTCACTACCTGCAACTCACCGTTCTGACATAGCTCCTCGTCTCACTGTATCTGTGTGCTCCGCCATCCAAGTCACGCATAAGCAACTACATCCATTTCCTCATCTGCCTCTCCTCCTCTCTCTGCAGCTTGCTCACTCTCTGTATCCTGTTGATGATACCGCCTCTACTCCACTTCTCCATTTCTCCCCCAGAATTGCAGAAAACAAGGGCAATGACTGTGGATCGAATCAAAGGCACATCTAGCCCAGTATGCTGCCCGACAGTGGCCAACAATAATTGCCAGAGGAAGCACATAAGAACACAGCAAGCATGCAGTGCTGCTTTGCGCCTCCCAAATACTCTGTCAGCTTCCAGCAATTTACTGATCAAGAGCTGGCTGAGTCAGACTGCATTTGTATTTAACCCTTGGTAGACGTTCTTCTGTGCACTTGTCACTGCTCTTTAAACTCAGGCAAATTTCTAGCGCCCACAATAACCCGCAGCAAAGAGCTCTGTGGCTTACCAGCAATGTGTGCAGAATTACCTCCTTCTCTTTCTTTCGAATCTCCCTCTATTGCCCATCTGGCTTGTAAAGACCTTTTCATTAGGCTTTCTTTGAATTGGGTTGCTGTGTTACTCTGCTCTCTTATTCAAATCTTTCACTACCCATTCCTACTGTGACAGCAAAATAATGAAGTAAACCAACCTTTTTTTAAACCTTGCCCACGTAAATATATTATCTGGTAAATCCAGTCATACTGAGTAAATTCTAGCTCTCTCTCTAAAATCTGACTTAGACAATATTTGCCCTAAAGCTAGTATCATCCCAATGCTACCCAGACTCAAATGTGCTTAATCTTTATTAAAATTGTTAATGAATTACAAGCAATATTCTCTCTGTAATTCACTGCTGATTAAACTGTGATCAAATCACAATTGTGACCAAATCACCCATTTAAGCTATGTAAAATACAGTCTTCATTACAGAAGGAAACTCCTCACCGATGTTTCAATGTGATCACACAGGCAAAGTGAAACCTCTCCCTTAACATGGAGAAGCATCTGTTTATAGTTAAGCATGAGGCTAATCATTACTGAGCTTTACTTACTGTCTACGCAGGATATAGATCTGCTCAGGGAGTCTCTGAAGTTAAACAAAGGCAACCAATAATCCCTTGGGAGCAGGCTTAAAACCTGATGTCTTGATTAAGTACTGAATTTATGAATTGCATTCAGCCCTTTAGGAGAGGGTTGGACTCTACATGGACCTCTCCAGAGACATCGAGCACCCAGCCATATGGAAATCCCTTCAGTGAGAGCAGTGCTGGGAACAAGGGTCCTCCTAAAAGATTAGATAGCAGACACAAGACTTGTGAAACCATCCTGGTAGCTTTTATCTTGATGAAATGGAGACAGAATCTGTCTGAGCTTAGGTAAAATACTAGTAGCTAAAAGCACGGCTCTCTTATCCAACCCCATTTCTACGCCTCAAATGCTAACAGTTAATTACCCGTAGTAAACATGTTCATTTTTCACTTCTATCTTAACATTTGCCTGCTGATAAATGCTTCATCAGGTAACGGGCAGACCACAGCCCAAGAGATGGGATGTCTGTAGAAGCAGGAGCCTGACCAACTCCTGCAGCACTTGGAGCCCTTCCACAAGACTCACGGGCACATAAGAGCAGAGCAGCTCTCTGTTGCCTTGTGCACCCACAAACAGCACAGCAGCTGGCAAGGGAAGTCTCCCCATCACGAGCCTAAGATTCTCTCCAGCACATGGCACAAGGAGAAGCTCCTTTAAATTTGTAACACCTGAACGATCATCCTTTCATCCTGCCCGATCCCGACCTAGCAATTACCAGCTTGCCATTCGATCTCCTGTCACGGGGAACACGTGCATCTGAGCCCTTTGTCTGCAGGCACGCTTCACCGGCAGGGACTGCGTGCCGCCGCCTCCCCCGGACCCCGTCCCCGTTCCACACACCCGTGCTCTGCCGCCGAGCGTGAAACCTTGTCAGCTATTCTAGGTTCTGCAGAGGGACGGCGGAGGTGAGGCTGATCACTGAGAAAAGAGCTGTCTGTCACCAACGGCACGACCCTTTGTGTGCTGCCTCTGACCTCCCTCCTGCCGCCTCACAGGGTTCATATTCCAGGTTCGTGAATGGAAAACTGAACTTCCCCAACAAATAAACAGATCTGTCCCTTCACTAGCTGCAGGATCTCTCAGTTTCATTCAAACACACACTGTACCTTGTAGCAGGGTGCACACACACTTCCTACAAGGAGCAGCGAGACCTCACCAGGCTCACCCATAACCTACAGAGGTCGGCACATGCAGGAACAAAGAGCCTGGGTCAAGCCAGGAGCCCGCCGGTGACCAGGAGGGACCAGCAGAGACCTCTGTCCCTGAGCACCGCGGGACGATGGCTCTCGGGGGAGAATCACGCTGCTGCGTGCATGCCTAAAGCGCAGCTTGGCGATCCCAAGCCTCATGGCAACCCCTCTGCAATTCACAGCGCGCACAATGCGTTATTAATCGCTAAGGAAAGCACAATAACTCTCCATAGTGCTTTTGGGCCTGTTGCCATAACAGCCTAAATCCCTGTGAGAATGTAACTCTGCGCATTAATTTGGGAGAGCTAATGAGGTTACTCTCTCCAGCTCACACCCCGGCAGCCCAGCCTTACCCTCCCCGTGCAGGGAGGGCCAAGCAGCGCCCAAAGCTGCCCCGTGCCACAGCACTGAGGTGCCAGGCGCCGGTGCTGGGCTCATTTTTGGAAGGGGAAAACGGGCGAGCGTTACAGCCCTTGGCTTCGCTCGGCTTGCAGCAGCTCCAGGCAACAACAGAAACCCGGCGGGAGGAAGATAAGGGAAGTCACCAGAGAGCAGTGCAATAGAGGGTGCTGGGGGGGCTGGCACTGCGCGAGGTTCAAATTGCAACGAGGGTGAGCTTGAAAGCCTGCGTAGAGAAGGGGAATGAAAGCACTGGGAGCTCATCCAGGTCTTTACAGAGACGGACGGTCCTGAAACTGCACGGGGAGAGGTCTTGTGCCACCCGTGCCTCTGCCAACCCCTCCCTCACGCTGAGCCCGGGGGGATCCGGCATCCCCAGCGGCCCCGAGCGCCCCCGAGCTCCCCGGCGCCCGCACCCTCAGCAGCCCTGGTGCTCCCCCCAGCAGGGCACACGCACTGCTTCTCTCCTTGCAGAAACACCTTCCACAGCGTTTTGCATTGGCTCGGGGGGAGACTCAGCGCGTACCGAGACCGTTCTGCAGACATTCGAGTGTTTTTAACTTCTGATGCTGGAGCAGATGGCACGGCAGCTATCTTGGAAGTCTGACAGAGATCTTTTTGATCAGCCTCCCCGCTGCAATGCATTTCTTTCTTCACATTTTTCTTGAAACATTTCTTCTCTTCTGCTTTCCTTGTAGCAAGTGAAGGGTTAATTACCTTTGTCTCAAGAAATATTTAGAAGAAAACATGAAATATTTTGATCTTTTGTCACAAGTCCCTGGGAATCTGAAACAGCTGTGCTTGTGGAGCATGTGCAATATGCAAATAATTCAGAGCAATTCTTCACCAAAATAAAACCAACAAACCAAACCAGCCAACCCCTGCTTATTTTTCATCTAGTTCTTTGCTGTTGGTAGAGATTTTTATGATGAAGTCAACTGACTGTACATCGTATGAGCCTGTCACTGTGGGTGTGAAATGACAGCTCAAGAAGGACTTCTAAAACAAGTCAATTGCAACCCAATTTCTAATGTTTGGCTGTTTTCTATTTTAGCTTATTTGGAATTCCACGAAAATTAGCTGATTTCTAAGAGGCACTGCTTTTGGTGTGCATTGTAACAGACAAGCTGGAAGCCAGAAGTTGCTGTCCCCTCCTCACTGGAATTGCTTCCATTTTGTGCAGGCAGATACCTTTCTTAGACTGAGCATAATTAAAAGAGATTTGTGATTTTTTTCCTGCATTTATTGTTAGGTCATGCTTGGATGCTGTGCTTGTGACAGCTGCAGCCATTCCAGCTCAGAATAGGCAATCTCCAGGTCTGTTTTAATCTTCCCCGATGCAGATTAAATCTAGCATTTCTAACCCCTTGTTGCATAGGGCTGTACGGGCTGGGAATCCCACACAGGGATCGGGCTCCCAGGTTCCAGGTGCTGAACAAAAAAGACACACATGGGACATTATGCTCTGTGCTTATGAGCATACAAACCCTACACACAACCCTCAAGCCTTACAGTTGTATAAACCCTACAGACTTCAAATTCTTCTTAGGAAGAAATTCTTCACTGAGAGGGTGGTCAGGCTCGGGAACAGGCTCCCCAGGTCAGTGGTGATGGCACCGAGCCTGCTGGAGTTCAAGAAGCGAACACTCTCAGACACACAGTCTGATTTTTGGGTGGTCCTGTGTGGACCCAGGAGTTGGACTCGATGATCCTTGTGGGTCCCTTCCAGCTCGGGATATTCCATGACTCTATGAGGGCAGTTAGGCCCTGGCACAGGCTGCCCCGAGGAGCTGTGGGTGCCCCATCCCTGGCAGTGCCCACGACCAGGTTGGACGGGGCTTTGGGCAGCCTGGGCTGGGGGGAGGTGTCCCTGCCCATGGCAGGGGTTGGAATGAGATGGGCTTTAAGGTCCTTTCCCACCCAAACCATTCTACGATCCTATGATTCTGTAATTCTTCCCACAGTTCTCTGCATAGATATCCTTGACAGAATACCTGATCTACAAGCATCAGGGGTAGGTTTAGATGGATTTCTTGAACCATTGACTCTGCTTTCACAAGTAAAAAGGAGCTCCTTACAGGCAAGTATCTTGTATTTAATGAATACTTTTCCAGTTTATGATCTATTATTGAGCTGAGATGCTATTTCACACAACAGTTCCCCTTTAAAATGATTTCCAGCTGTTGTGGCTTGATTGAACCTTGAACAAGTTCTGCTTAAAAGCATTTTCACAAACATTCTCACAAATAAAATAAACTTCTAGGATAGAGTTTGCAAAACAGACTTGCAGTTTAGACACCACTGGCCACTACAATGCTGGTCCGCCAAGTAGCAGACAGTGGAGATTTCTGCATTGTTAACATGCAAGGCTAGATGAGACGACTCCTACCCTACATGTGCTACTGGCAGTTTTTACCTTCCTGAGAGGATTAACTTGTCATATCTGCTCTAGCCAGGTGCAGGTACGTGGGTCACTGCTGTGGTGACCCAAGGTACCAAGGCAGTCAGGTCTTCTCCCTTCTCACCATGTCCATCAGCATTTTTGCAACATATAAACAACTAATTAATGCCTGCATTTCCTTCCAGCATTGCATCTTATCATTTGCTCAAGCTCAGGCTTTATTTCAGCTCTTCAGTTACAGGAGCTTTACACCTGTATATTCTATGGTGTGACAGCAGCTTTATCAACATGGTATATAAGTACACACACTAGGGCAGTCCATTAAACACCCACTCTTTTTTTTTTAAAGATTATCTCTTTAGTTTGTTTTTCAGATTTATCATACACGCATTTAATTATCTGTAGCTTTCTACTACTCTCAGACCAATCTCACGTGGGACTACAGGTAGCAGCTGCTCTCATACAAACACAAATGTGAGGCACATATGTACAGCAATTCTGTGCCCTTGTACATATAAAAGTACATTTTGAATATGAATCCTTGCCTTTTTCAAATATTTTTACATTCTTGCTGGGGTTATGCTGCTCTCAGCTGTGTATCTAAACAGAATATACTTTCTATTCATTTATGTGTGTGTTAAACACACAATCTGTTTTGGCATCACCACTGCTATCAAAAGGGTTACTCAAAATTAACACTTAGCACACCACCTTCCCCTTGCCCCATAGCTCCAAGTGATAACGCACTCTCCCCAGCTCCAGCCTACACAGCCCTCACACCTTGCTAACACTATGGATTCGTGTTACCACCCGGATGAAACCCACTGACACACAAGATCAAGAAAATGAGACCACCATACTGCCGTTGTGCCACCACCCCTTGTCCATCCTGCCCCTCCTCCAATCGCCTTCCTCCAGCATATTTTTGCTTTCAGTTGCACCATAAACCTTTTGGGACAGGGGACAGGGTCTAAATGTCCCGACACAGTCTGTAGATGACGGCTTGTTACAGACCCTGTCATGTTTACCCTTAGAAAAGATCCATTTGCTCCCTGCTCTGTCATCTGAGCCCGTTACAGCTCATGGCCTAATGCTCAACCCCCCATGTTCAGCACACGGCACTCCCAGCCCAACCACAACACAGGCAGACAGAAAATCACCCACCAGTCTTCACTTGCAAGCACAGAGAATGGGAGAAACGTCTTATCCCTTGCAGCTCTATAAAGAGACTCAGCAAAAGAGGGACCTCTGGAGGTCTCTAGTCCAGCCTTCTGCTCAGAGCAGGGCTAGCGTCAGTGTTAGAGCAGGTTCTCAACACACACGCAGCCTTCAAACTACAAATCACATCAAGCATCCCCTCTTAAAAGATCTTCAGATACAAGACAGTAGAGGGTTGAGTCCTTCCTGCTGCTTCTCATGCATGCATGAATGCTCCCCAGGCATGACCTTTCCTCTTTAGGAACACATTTCCCCCCAGTTTGCCTTACCTACAGATTTTGTCCGCGGAATTCCTTTGCGTAGTGAAACATGGGGCTTCTCAGCTCCCGCAAGGACCCCCGAATGTGCTGCCATACCCTGGCGTTCAAAGAGTGACTGTAGAAGAGAAAAAAAAAGGGAATTTCCATTCTGGACATCAGCAAGAATCAGCTGAAAGGAAACAATACTTCACCTCAGCCCACCTGATGCTCCCAGCTGCCGAGTTCCCAACCCCACACCTGTCTGCACGCCAGACCCTGTCCCTGCAGCTCCACACCCGCAGGCAGGGCCCGGGACAGCTTTAGGAGGGGCTGCTTCCTTGGGAACAGGCTCTGCCCCCTGCCTCGCTTCTGCCTCCAGCACTCCCCCTTCAGCGCTTCCCAAGGCAGAGTGCCCGGGACCCTGCGTGGCTGCCCTGGGGGTGAACCCTCCCCGCTCCTGCTGCCAGGCCCTGGTGGGGCACGCAGCCCCTGGGGACACGCAGCCCCTGGGGACACGCAGCCCCTGGGGACACGCAGCCCCTGGGGACACGCAGCCCCTGGGGACACGCAGCCCCTGGGGACACGCAGCACCTCCCTGGTGACCCTGCTCCAGAGCAGCAGCCTTCCTCTGTGGGAAGGCTTCAGGCAGGCCAGTCTCTGCTCAGATCCAGCCTGTCCCATTTTATCTCCTGCTCCAGAAGCTGCCTCCCACCGCCTGCAGCACGCGTTCACAATCCAGATAGCCTGGAGCTCGCATCCCCACTCCTACTGCATCCATGTTTCCCCTCAGAGACTGCCTTTTTCTCTTCTTTGATTCCTCCCAATTTCCAGCTTCACATCCAGAAAACTGCAGCCAGCCTAAGCTCTCCGACTCAGCTCTCCACACTCCTGATCTGTTCTGATGTCCCTCCCGCTGCCAATCCTGTACTTGTGCACAAAACGCCCCGGTCAGCTCCTCCACCCCCAGCTGGGCTCCTGCTCTCCGCAGCTCTGTCTGCCCCCAGCCTCTCCCCCTCGGGAAGCCCCCTCCCCAGTGCAGGTCCTTTGCTGCAGGCATCCAGCAGGTGACCCAGCACAACGTGCCCTTCCCTTGCCCACCGCAAGCCCTGCTCTCTCACACTGATTTCTGCTGGCGTGATGCGCCGGCTTGTTGGTCGCTGCTTCACAGTGGCTGCCCTAGAATCTGCTTCGACAATGTCTGCTCTCAGCGAGGGCTCGGCTGCTGCCAAAATCTCATCCAGTTTTTCTGAAAATCCAAACATAGAAGCAAACCAGTTAGCAAGGGCCATTGCACCAGGGCAGCTCCCCTATGACAAGCCCGTCCTCCGCAGCGCGACTAAGCAGAGCGCGAGCTTCCGCTTAGCGAACATGGTTCGTGGGCCTGTTGAAAACAGACTGAGGACACGTCTGCTCGTCCTCCTAATCCCCAGAGCCCTGCAGATGAAGACCTTGGTGGCTCTGGAGCAGCACCCCCCTCCCGCTGCACAACCAAGCCCTGACCTCGCTCCACGGGGGACCCGCAGCCAGCAGCTCCGCGCTCCCACCCTGGCTGCAGCGGGCGCCCCTGCGCAGCCCACCCAGCACCTGGGGTCCGACTTGCCCACGCTCGGCTCTGGGGTCTGCTCCCAGCTGCGCAGAGCTGTCTGGAAGTTTGCATCCTTTGATTAAAGGAGCACTTTTTTGCCCAGCAAACTCTTGATATTCAGAATCAGTGATGGTGAAGTTTCTGATAACCAGAATGAGATAAAATTCCCCCAAATTGGGTTACAGGGTGGGGTGGGGCAAGCAGCTGTGCTACTCCAGACAAGGGGAAACCCAGGTGTCCCAGGGAACATAGGCTAGGCAGAAGACTGCAGCAGAGTGCGGCACTCCTTGGGACCCCAAGGGAGTCAGCCTGGCTCCAGCTCAACCAGTTCCATTCCATTGTTAGATGGAGACAAACTGGGATGTTTCCTCCCTGGGTGGACTAATTAATGCAGCTGATGGAAGTAACCTGGCCCCATGCACAGCCCATGCTCCTGGGTCCAGGAGCTCCAGTTAAGCTCGGGACCACCCGAGTGGTACAGCAGCATCTGCCTGCGGTGCTGCCACAGCCATGCCACAGCCAGCCCTGAGCCCGGCCTGGATCCTGACCCACAGACAGACTTCCAGACTTGGGCTTGGCCCTGCCTCATCACCATGGGCCTGCCTGGAGATCTCGGCTACGTCTGACCCTGGTTACCCTTACAAGACCAGATCCCGACCCAGCTCCTGCCTAACCTCAGATCTGCCCCATCGCTGCAAACCCACAGAGCTGCGTCATTCTGCACTTCCCACACCACTCGTGCCAGGAGGGACCAATTACCCCCTCAGACACGGCGCCAGGCTCAGGCTGCCACTGGGACTACCTGCCAGGGGTACTAAGACATCCTGAAACAAAGGACATTGTAAAGGGCAGCAGGCAGGCGCTGGCCACCATCACCACTGACCCTTTCTGAGCTTCCTCCACATGCAGCCAGACAGGGTCCAGCAGAGCCGAGCTAACGAAGCCTGCTGGGCTGGCGCTCGGCCCGTGCAGGATTCGTTCGGGTTGGGCCACTCCAACTCCTACGGCTGCTGGGGCCTGGCAGGGTTCTCTCTGTCAGCTCCATGTCACAAACTGTGCCAGCTCTACCTTCTGAGGACAGCTGGCTCTGAAGTGTGGCCACCACATTGGTACGGTGCTGTGCTGAGGCTTACAGGTCTGTCTTGGCATCACGAAGACTGGATGACTCTACCCCCATGGCACAGCTAACCCACAGTTCCAGTAAACTGCACAGGGAGAGGGGGAACCACGTGCAGCATTTGTCCCGTAAGGCTGACGAGCTCTGCCTGAGGTCAGGGAAAGGCTTGCAACCTTCTCGGCTCCTCCCAGCCTGGCTGGTCCAGTTAGGACTGCGAAATGCCACCAGTGTGGTGTGGGAGCTGCTGATCCTAGTGACCCAAGTGACCTGGAGAGCTCTGACCATCCTACAAACCCCTGCCCGGGGCTGGTGTGACTCACAGGCCAGCCTCAGCACCTCTGCACCCTGTGGTCACAGCAGCTGTCCACCTGTCTTTGTATGACAGCATTCTCCAGTTATAAAACTAAAAATGAGTCCAGTCGCTGGAGGAGCGAGCCCTGTGCAAACACAGGAGGCAAGTGGTCTTTGCCAAGGGGACTCACGTGCCCTCTGACACCAACAGCCTTGGTGGCAGGCACCCATGGCCCTGAGACGAAGGAGCTCCAGGGAAGCCGCTCAGGCCAGCTGCTGGATTTCCTCGGCACAAAACCTCCGGGGCTTTGTAGCAGACCCCCTGGTGCAGCCATGCAGCCCGTCCCTGTCTCTGGGGCATCTCGCAGTTCCTCTCCCTCAGAGCCGTGCAGCCCTCGTGGTGCAGTCACCGCACGAGGCTCAGGTGGCTCGGCCTGAGCCGCCACCTCCCAGCGGTGCGGTGGGAGCCTGCTCTCCCCGTGCTGCCACACACTGCTAAGTGACCACCGTGAGGACCTCCAACAGCAAAGCCTGAAGGCAGGATGGGCCACAGGCTGCTTTTAAAGGACCACATGCTGGAAACACGCCCATGGGTGTTTCTGGAAGCTGCTCTGGGGAGCTCCGGGGGATCTCAGTGCTGTGACAGGAATAACAGCAATGTGCAGCCCTCTCCATCTACCTCACTGGTTGGTTTTATTCTGCTTTTTGTCTTTTAATACCAGCAGAGTGCATCCTCATGTGGCTCCAGGCTGCTGGGGTGGGAGATGTGGCAGCGCTGTAGCTGCCCTGAGGCATAGGGACCCTCCAGGAATGGGGACTGCCAGCTTCCATGCCAGCACAGCCCTGGCGACCTCCTGCCAGTCACCGAGGCATGGGACTTCTGCAGTGCCTCCACCTCTGAGTGCCAGCAGATCTGCTCAGTAGAGAGGTCAGGGGAGGTCCCTGGGAGACCTCCCACTTGCCAGCCCCATTCAGCTTCTCTGCTATCTCTGTTAGGGTAGAAGAGCAGATCTCCCACCTTTCTGTAGGTTCAGGTTATCAGACCAGAATTTGGCTGCCAAAAGGCAAAGAGCTGGGGTCAGGCCTGCAGGCTGCCCACAGCCCCGTGCTGGAGACACGCGGAGCAGTGGGCTGCCATGGGATGGGCCTTCTCGCTTGGCTCTGTCTTTGTGCCGTCCCTTGTGCCGTGTCCCCGTGGACACCGCACAGTGCAGCTTTCATCCACACGCCCATGCTGCAACCAGCCTCACCCCAGCCAGCTTGGGCACTGCGAACACGGCCTTCAGGGCGGATGGCCCTCTCCCCAAACCTCCTCTACCTGCCTAGCTCCTCTCCAGCTAACCGGGGGATGCCCTCCGAGCTGCCTTCACACCCCGCTCGCAGAGCAGGTCTCCAGGTGCTCCCTGGGTGCCGGAGCGCTGGCAGCAGCAGGACAGCTCGCAGGGAGCGCAGCAGAGGCAGCTCCTGCACAGCATGGCTGTGACTTTGCCTGACCGAACCGCGGCGTCCTGACCCAGGGGCTGAAGGAGGCTGCACTGGAGGACCCCAGATGTGGGGACGTTCCTGTACAGGGTATTTCCACTGTGGAGTGCACCCAAAGCAAGCGTGACACCCCGAGGAAGCCAGAGCTGGACATTCATGGGGCCTGGCTGACAAACAGAAATTGCTGTCCGTGCCCAGAGCTCTGCCTGCCTTCAGAATAAGCTTTCCCGTGACTGTCCCTGTGGCAAGGACTGGGGGGCTTGCTGGGCACTGACAGGGAAGGGATGAGCCCCAGGATGTGCGTTTTCACTCACCCCCTTTTCTTCTCCGCATGGAGGCTTGGAATCAAGAAACAAAACACAACACATGAATGGCATGCACAGTTCCTGCTTCCATCCCCAGCTCTAGCCTCGCTCTCTGCCTTCTGTGTCTCATCCCCACACTCTTGCCTCCCGGCATGCTGACAGGATCCGGCCCTGATGGTCCAGCGTGTGTCTGTCTGAGGCCGCTCGCTGCGGGGCTCTCAGTGTTACGGCTCAGGCAGTGCATGGCTGCGGGCAGGCGAGAGGTGCAGCACCACATGCACCCCTGGCGCTGCCCTCTGGTGCCATGGAGAAACTGGTGTGAAAGTCATTGATCCCTCCCTGCTCACTGCAAAGAGACCACAGCCTACAAGCCTCCCGAGGACAGCTTCCTCCAGATGTTTTAACTGCATCCAACAAAAGCAAGGACTGCAGGACAGCAGTGCTTTCTTTGTTAGCAGCTTGCTGGAAATCTGCTTTTCTAAGGGGATTGGCACAACGTGCAGCACAGGAAATTTTAAGGTATCACTGTGGGCACATGGCATGTATGGTAAGCTGCAGGACAGGGACAGGCTTCAAGGAAGAAGAGGCAGGGCCCGTCCAACAAATCTCCCCTGAAGAAGCTGCAGGTGGAAATGGCCCACGCACTAACACCATCTTCCCCTCAGAAAAGGAGACCAGGCTCTGAACCTGCACACCGCTGAGGTGTGGGCATGCTGACCTGCATGGAAACGTGCCCTTTGCAGTAAAAGCAGGAGAGGTCAACCACCAGCAGACAAAGTGAGGGAGGAGAAACAACCCCACCTTCCCTATGCCAGGCTCCTTGGAGAGGCATGGTGGGACTGGCTGCAACATGCTCCCTGACCCACAAGACATGAAATAAGGACTAACTGCTAAAGTCTCCTGGAAGACATCGTGACCAAGACCAGGCATTGTCTACAGATTCCTCTCGTGGGAGAATGAGGCAGTTGTCACTCCCAGTCCCTCTCCAGGTAGAAGAGAGGCAGCATCTAGATGCACACTCCTCAGGGAGACCCAGAGGTCTCCCCTTTAATATATTCTCTGGCAGAGATATTTCTTAGCTTTTTGTGACTTCCCATTCCATGAGCTTGTATCCCTTCCCCTCACACCTGGCAGCTGTGCTTGTCAAAACACATGCAAGTTGTGCCCCATGCCCTCACGCGTGTACAGGTTGTCCCATGGTGATGTCCCACGCCCCACAGCCAGGTGTGTGTGCAGGTGTAAGACAAAGCGCCATGGTTTGTGTCTGTCCCCCTGCCAAGGCGCCTGCGTAAAGCCTGGCTTTGACCTGGGCTGGTGGTCGCCAAAGATGGGCCCGTGCAGCTGGGAACACGTTTTCCCAGAGGCAACAGGATGCCTGCGCAAGAAAACACCTATCACGCCAGCTAGAAACTGTCTTCAGGACCAGTAACTGGGAGTAAAAATATCAACCCCAGGGCCTGTGCAGTGTCTGTGCAAAGGGAAGAACAAAAAGTAGAATAAATGGGCTGTTCTAAATCTTTTCCTAATGGCTACTACTAAACACAGAGCCTTTGAGCTTAGTAATAAAGAGTCTGGGAAAGCAAGGAACAGCTTAGGGTGAGAAACAAGGCTGGGGGCTCAGCATAAAATCACAACGGCCATCAAGCAGTTGATGTGAACCCTTGGATACTATGATTTCTCTTCAAGCCTATGTTTGAGGGTGAACCCTAACCCTCTAGGTCTCCCTTCTTCAGAACCCCGCAGGCTATAAGGCCTGGTCATGCGTGTAGCACAGGGAGCAGAGCAGAGCGAGGAAGGTCACGGACCTTCCCCCAACGCCCTGACGAAGGGAGGCGCTGGGTCTGTGCCCAGGTTTCTCTCTCCCAGCAGGTCTCCTCTCGGCAGGAGAGCAGTGTGCCACGCGCAGGCTCTGTGCTGTGGCCAGTGAGCACAGCTGTGCACACCACCACATTCTCGCATGGCAAAGAGCTCAGCACAGCGAGCAGAAGCAGGAGCCAGAGCAGCCAGCAATGCTGTGCAAGGCTCGCTCAGTGGCTCTGCCGGGGCTCTCACCGTGGGCTTGCAGAACGCTCGGCTCGCTCCACGTCTGCCCTGCACAGCCGCTCTCAGCGGTGCCACACACGTGTGTAGCACAACTGCACCCTGAGCTCTCCAAAATGAGGGTGGAGACTGCCCTGCACCTCTTAGTGCCAGGCGGGACATGGGATGACCGTGACGCAGCCCTCCTGCCAGCCAGCCTGCCTGTTCAGTGCCGGCACCCACACCTCCACCGAGCCCCCTGCCCAGGGCCCTGTGGCCTCTGCCACACACGGGGACGGGGTGCTGCGAGACGGGCACACGAGCCCATGTGCAGCAAACAGACTGCACTTTGGGGGGGCATGAACGCTGACAGCCCTGCAGCCCTGGGCAGGTGGGATGCTATGGGGGCAGGCCAGGACACTGCAAAGGCGTGGGCTCGGCAGGGATGTCAATACAAGGGAAGAGCACGGGGCTCCATCACAGGGTACCTGGATGTGAGGACGGAGGGGGCGGGTGGAGCCGCTCTGAGAGAACACAGGAACATGGAGCTGCAAGCTGGGATGCTAAAGCATCTGGAAACGTGGGTAGGCTCTGTAGTGACAGCAGATCGTGTGAGCGTGTGAGCGTGTGTGCATGTGCATGTGTGTGTGTAAGGGAGGAGGGCAGCCCGGGGGGATGCCAGCTAATCTTGCAGCATGTGCTATCTGCCTAGAGGTAGAGGAAAATAAAAACAATAGGCTGCTCGGCGCATGTGAGGCGCAGGGTGCCCGAAGGACGGGGCACGGGGGAGGTGAGCCTCTCTGCATGCGCACAGAGGCTCCCAGCGCCCTGTCCCAGTCCATCTGCCTGCTGAGGTGGCACCGAGGAGCTGGTCTGGCTCTGTGGGGGTCCTGCGGGCACTTGGCCCCCCGCGCCCTGCACAGCACAGCAGGGACGTCGGTACGGGAGGAGCGCGTCGCCGCGAGCTCACGTTCATGCACCCCTCAGGAAAATGGATGCTGTGCGTGCTGCCTGCTCTCGCCCCAGCCCCCGCATGCTCGTCATGCTCCTCCGCATGCAGGCGCGAGCCCCGCGCCGCCGCTTACCCAGCTCCTCCAGCTCGGCTGTCATGGACTTGGACCGCAGCGTCAGGGTGGTGCTGGGCGCTCTCTTGGGAGGCGGCGGAGCTGAAAGGAAGAGAGACGGCATTTTGCATTTCTTGTCCAGGAACTTACGAGGAGTGGCCAGATGCAGGTGCCACTTCTTCTCCACAGCCTGGATCTCCTCGTACTCGCGGGATGAGGAGTCGCACTGCTGCAGAATCTTATTGAGGCTGCGCGTGGAGGCAAACTTCTTCATCGTCTCGGTCGCACGGTCCCGAGGGCTTGGGGCAGGCCCCGGCGCGGAGGGGCTAGAGGCTGCCGCAGGCACGTGCACGCTGCCCAGGCTCCCACAGCCCTCAGCGGAAGAGAGTCCAAGTCATGTCCCCGGGCTGCTCCTGCCCCCCTGCCGCTACCGGAGATGCTATGGCTATGAAAGCCTCTCGCGAATTAAATCTGTCTCAGGCAGCTGGCTGCCTGCCTGCGGGACTCAGCGCACAGCTTTGATGGCTGCTTCCCCTCCACACTCGCCATGGGTGGAGGGGTAGGAGGGAGAAGCAAGTCCAGGAGGCCTGATTCTCAGTCTCTCATCCCCGCCTCGGCGCGGCGCGTCCCCCAGCGAAACGCAGCCCACCCACCCTCGTCTCTGCTGGCTGGGGCCGTATCCAGGACGGGTGAGGCTCCTGCTGCCCTAGCGAAGCTCTGGAGGCGGCCGGCTCCGTGCCGGGCAGCGGCACATGGCCGGCGGGCGCTGTGCTGGGGCGCGGGGCTGCCCGGGGGTCCCTAGCCAGGCCGGCCTGCGGGTCCGCCCCGGAGGCGCTCCATGCCACGAGCCCACCGGCACAGGGACGAGTTGAAGGCTCTTCCTCTTCACTTCGGTGCCTCCTCCTCGCGCTCGCGCTGTGACAATACTGGCTTCAACGCTCAAGCATTGCCATGGCAACCAGAGCTTCAGGCTGGTGCTGGCGCTGCCTGCATCAGAGACCCCAACAGGGGCGGATTCAGACAGAAAACGCCAGTCCCACACAGGCCTCCATCACCCGCAGGAAAAAAAGGCCCCAGCCGGGAGGGCCGGGGTGCGCCCCATCCCGCGGCACCACAGCCGGGCCCTGCCGGACGGCAGCAGTGGGGCTCGGCCCCAGTCCCTGGGCCCCGTGTTGGGGCAGCGGCCGTGCAGCTCCGCGGGCATGGCTCGGGGCGCCAGCAGCGACCGGGGGCTGCTCACCAGCTATGGGGCTGGGAGCATTAGAAGCAGTGAGTGGCACCAGAGGTGGTCCCGGCACCGGTTCCCAAGCCTCAGCCTTTCCCACAGCTCATGCTTTTGTGCAGCGACAATGTAATTACAGCGCTTGGTGCCAGCGTGCAGAGCTGCCTCCCTCCCCCACTCCCGGTGTGCCGGGCTGGGAGCGCCCCTCTGCTGTCCCCGCTCCCCAAAACCACCACGGCCCCGCAGGCACCTCCCCACACGTGGCCCCACGCAGGTGAGAGCAGGGCCGGGCAGGGAGAGCCTGCCCTGTGCCGGCTGCTCCCAGCGCGCCCCTGCCCTGCGCAGCTGTGTGCCACGATGTGCCCTGCCATGCACAGCTGGCTGCGCCCCTCCAGATGTGCCCCTGCCCTCCACTGTTGGCTGCCCCTATCCTGAGGGCTGCCCTGCCCCATGAGCACATCAGCCCGCCCCCTTGGCCGCCGTCTGGCAGAGGGTCTCACCTCTGCCCTCAGCGCCTGGGGAAAACGGGGCAAAGGCCCAAAGCAGGGGGCTCCATGGCCGCCTGTGCTCCCCGGAGCGGCCGGGCAGCCTCAGGACTGGCCATGCCCCCAGGAGCCCCCAGCCCGCGGACAGCTCCCATCCCCTCCAGGGAGGACAAGCTCCATCCCATCACCCCCCTGCACAACTTGGAGGCCGTCCTCCACCCTGGCATCCCCCGCATCCCCACCAGGTCAGTCCTCCAGGACAGCCCTGTGCTTTGCAGGGGCAGCCCCCACCCCTGCGGGGGCTGCTTCCCACCCAGTGCAGGGCGGGGGAAGTTCTGTGCCATGACACCCCTCGAGGCTGGGGGAGCCCCGGCTCCAGGGACAGGCTGCCGCTGGCACTAGAGGTCAGTGCCCAGACGGGGCCCAGCAGCGGCTCGGCTCCACGGAGGAGCTGGCGTCCTGCTCCATCGAGAGCACCGAGCTCTGGAGCGAGAGCAGCGCTGCCGGAGCGCTGCAGCCCGGCAACGGTGGGCCTGCAGGAGGCCTGGCCAGCAGCTGCCAGCTGTGCCTGGCTTCCCCTTCAGCAGCAGAGCTCTGTCAGCCTCTCCACCCTCAGCCATCCCCACTGCACCACTCCCCACACATGTCCGGGTGTCCGTGCTGCGAGGACAAGCAGGGCTCCCACACGCAGCGCTCTCCGCTCCCAGCAGCCGCAGTGCTGCAGCGTCCTCCCGGCACGGCTGCTCCACGCCGCAGCTCCTCCCGGCATGGCCACGGCTTCTCTGAGCCCACTCATGCCCTGACAATGCCAGCCCTCCTGCTCACAGCACCGCCAAGCTCTGCACTTACCCTTTTTCCGAACAACTTCTTCTGATTCTGGCTTGCGGCTGACGGAAACAACTTTCATCACCAGGTGATTCCCCCCTTGCCGGATGAGCGAGACCACCTGCTTGTGCCCCACCTTCACCACGTTCACACCATTCACCTACAAAAAGAGAAACGGTCCAGTACAGAGATGGCTCTTGACAAAGAGAGAGGGCAAGGCCGATGGATGTCACAACACAGAAGCAGCCGCCTGTCTGCGTGGCCGAGCACACTCAGGCATTTAGGCTGCCTGGTGAGGTGCTGGGTGCCAGCAGCCCCAGCGTGCTAGAGAAGCCGGGGGAGCTGCGCCCGGCCGGTGCAAGCAGCACACGGTGGGGCAGCCGCCAGGCAGCAGAACCTCTGCCTTCTGGTCTCAACTTCGGTGGCTAGGGCTACCCACCCTTTGTTAAAAAAAAAACAGGTTTGCACACTTCTGCATTCACTTTTGAAATGTGCTGTATATTCTAGGACTGCTATTACTCTGGATACAAGATAATGAATGATGGCAAATAAGAGACAAGTGATTTTCTATGGGCAGGGCTACGGCAAAAACAGAAGCACTTGTGTTAATATTTACACTAATATTTATGTTACCAGAAGTGAACCACTCAAAAGATAGGTAATGACCGTAGTTAGGTTGCCCATAATTTCAAGATCAGAAGCTTTATATCCAGGCTGTTGCACGCCAGAGGCTTCAGGTCTCTACTCAAAGACACCAGGAGATGAAGAATTTAAGCCCTACCCCTGAATGTTCCAACTGCTTGGTAACTGCCACTGCTTACCCCCCAGTCCCTATATTAAACTAGCATGAAATCAAACTTCAGCCGCTGGTTCTCGTGACGCCTTTCCTTATTGTGCAGCACCTTCCTCACTACCGGCCTCATCCTCTGGACCTCACCCTCTCTGAACAGAAGTACAACTGAAATGCAGAACTGGCCTGGATGGAGGAAACTTTGACATTTCAAGAATGTTTCCTTTGCATTTGTTCCAACTCCAGCTGGAGATGTTTCATCTTAAGGTCTAAGGTGTTTTTATTAATACTAATTTGGGTGAATGTTGCTGTTTACATAATTAGAACTATGTAGGTTATTATAACACTTGTAATTCATGAGCCGTCGTGCGGTCTTCTGTGAAACACCATAAAAAATACAAAAAAGAAAATGCACTGAAGTCAGTTCTGAAACAGAACATCAAGATTTTCTAAGATACAAAGCTTTTGAAATACTCATTTTATTTCAACTATTTCTCTTATTCAACTTTCATGAAAATATAGGTTTTCCTCAAATAATAGGATTTTGATGAACTTACCAGCCTACTCTAGTTAAATCACCTCTAAACCTTCTTTTTGGATCAGCTGTATTGAACGGAGTGAATTCTGCAGCGTGGTTACCCTGCATTTTCTCCCAGTCCTGAACCACTTCATGAGTTATCCCTTGCAAGCAATGTGGTTTTTCGAAACACATCTAAACAGCAGACTCTGGGGCTGCACGGCACCTTCCAGTGCCAGCCCCCTTTTTGCCCTGCTTCTTTCATCTAAGGCCCTCCCTCCCCCTGCTCCCCGCACCTTCAGAGCCACCGGCCCCTGGCCGCTGCCCCTGCCTGCAGCTCTGCGCAGGAGGCAGAGCCTCGTGGGGCTGATCCATCCCGGTTCCTCCCTCTGCAGACAGCCCTGCTCCCGCCTGCCCAAACACTTCAGCCCGTGGGTCACCATACATTTAATTAGCAGTGATTTCAGGTTCATTTCTAAAACGTTTATGAAAGCACTGAGTAGCATCAGGTCTTGAACTAAATCCTGGAGAGACCACTAGAAGCACCAGCCAGCGATGATTTCTCACTGACAATTACTTGTCAAGACCTGTCATTTAGCAAATTTGTGAACCACTTAACATGCGCTCCACTGATTTCGTACACCACGGACTTTGTAATGGGTATGTTATACAGTAGTAAACAAAGGCCCCCATAAAACTCTATTACATCTGAACAGTTATCTTTATCAAACAAATCTGACATCTCAGAGAAGGAAATTAAATTTGTTTTATGGGATTTTCTGGTGTTAATTATATTCTACTCTTTAATTCTTTACCAACTGCCTACAGTATCAGCGTGTCCATTTTTGCAAGAAACTGGTACCAGGCTCACAATTTTATAATTCAATGGATAATCTCTCTTGCCCCTTCTAAGCACCAGTGCTCTGCCAGTCTCCTGGCATTTCCCCAGTATCATAAAATTAAAAAATGCAAAAACTGAAAAATTACCACCTGGTAGATGCTGACAGCTTCACTTACTAATGGTTTGGAAAGTATTTCATCATCTGCATGTGATACAGGCACATCACCCTGCTCCTTTCCAAATAAAGAACAGAAATACTGATAGAACACGCCTGTGCTTTCTGTTTCATTTTTAATCATCCAAACACGTCCACCCAAATGGGCAGCAGTTCAGATTTTTTAGGTTACTCCAATAGAAAGAAGCAGGAGTGGGAAGCTCTGACCTTGTGGGCTGTAACGGTGATATTTCCACCCTCTTCTCCATCTTGTTGCAGCACTTATGGCAGAAGCCAGAGTACGTGGTCTCCAGGAGAGCATTAACTCCTGTGGCTCCACCTGGCAGAAGCACGATCTGGTCAGGACCCAAGCATCCATATTCTGTTGGTATTCTGGCAGGCTGCTGAGGTTTTTGCTGACAGCTCAAATGACAGATGGAAAATGTGGATTTTCAATTGTTTATACCTTACTGAGACCAGGGATGAAAAAGGTACCAACATGGCCAGATAGCTTTTTGCCCAATGTGTTTTAAAAGTGCCCATAGATGGACAACTCCTAAAAAAGCCGTAAGACACCAATTCACGTTGTACAGCACAATTTCACTCCACTGCTGGGCACTCCTTGACTGATGAGCAAACAAGCAGCAGAGAGAGCAACACTGACCTGATGAAGCACCCTAAGGACCCAGCCAAAAAAGACAAGAAAAACACGATGCTGGGCAGTAAGCGCTAAGTCTCAGCGCTACACTTGTCCAGGGAAGCTGACCTGACCCTGTGACTCTGAAACATCCTTGGCCAGAAGGACGTCAACCCACAGCCACAACCAAGCTGGCCAGAAATGTGCCAGAGCCAGGTTAGGTTACAAAATCTGCCAAGGAAAGCTCGATCACTGGGGTGTGAATGTGAATAATTTGGCCTATGGGAAAAAATAACATCTCTGCCGCTGATTAGGAGAGAGGGAACAGCACATTAAAGGTCTTCCAGTGACAACCGCAAAGTATTAGTCACATGTTGCCAGGCCTTTTATTTGAAAGATGGAATAAAACCAGACAGGTTTGCAAAAACAGGAAGCTGTAGCTAAACCTGACCCACAGGAGATGACATCCTGCAGAAAGCCGGTAAGAAAAGCAGTCAGGAGGCTAAAATAACACAGGAGGTCAAGACTGAACACCATACAACTATACAGCACAGCTAATCACAGAGGAGACTGGTCAGACAATTGCGTGCACCATAAATAAATTCAGAACTGCATTGACTCAATATGGCACAGTAAGCTGCATGTTCCGAGACCACAGAGCCTGGACACCAAGGCTGGTTTTATAACCTATAAGGAGCTGAGCTCTCATTAGCAGTGAGTAAGCCGGTGGTTCGAGATCCCGCTCAGCAGTGGGACGGGAGATCTGGCAGCAGACAGCACCTTTCAGCCTACCTGCAGGCTGCTGGATGAAGCCACAACAGCCAGAGACCTTCGGTGTGAGGCGCCTGGCAGGGAGAACAGCCTGCGGTTTGCTGACGATGCTGATCTGCTGAACCCGGAGAATATCTTAGCCAAGACATCCCCCCGCCTTCCAGCAAGACTGAAACGTCAGAAACGCATTCTCAGGAGCACAATACCATCTCCCACAGGAGGAAGAAAAGTACTTAGACAAAAAGAGGAGGCAGCGAAATGAACAAAGCAAACTGTTTCATCTCTCTGAACAGACCCACTGCACGGAGGATCCCTGTCATGCAGACAGCCCTGGGCTGTCTGACGACGTTCGAGTGACACACGGGAATCGCCTGAGACACACAAAAAAATCAGTTTTTGGTCCCAGTCTGTGAAGTGCAGATATTAATTTTCAAGACGGGCAGCTGGAAGTCCTCCCCTTGAATTAAACACTCCAAGCACTTGCTGGCCATCAAACAGGGAGGTGTGTCAGAATGGGAAAGATCAGACACACAGTGGTAGAAACATGACTAGTTTTGATCCAGCAATAGATAAAAACTTCCAGTTCCTTGGATACATGTGCCTGATGAGGATGCCCAGCTCTTGGAGATACACTTTTGGCCTGGAAGAAGGCCAAATCAAGAATCAAACCATGCAGAAAGTGGCTACAAAACATACATGCGCAGAAATCTGAGGACACTATGTCAAAGTCTGTGGACATTATAAACTGATGCAACTATTTTTTGAGTAGCCAAATGATGCAACAGAGCTGATGAACTCCAGGAGGACTCCCAGGCTGAATGAATGTGCATAAGGTGGCAAATGGGTCACCGTGAAGATAAACGCAAAGTACTGCTTTTAGGGAAAATCCATCTGAACCATGCTACACAATGCTGAACATGGAGCTGGTGGGTACAGCTCCAGAAAGGTTTTGGAGCTGATGCTGACAGCTCTCAAAATCATGGGCATGGTGCACAACAGCAGCCAAAAAAAAACACACCACTAACCAACAAAATATATCAGAAAAGAGATGGAAAGAGGGCAGGCAATGTCATTAGGGGCTGTGCTGATCCTGCACATGCAAGCCTTCAGAGCTGTGTGTGGTTCTGGATCAGCATCTCAAGGGGGAAGTGGTGGAGCTAGAGAAGGTCTGGGGAAGGACAGCTAAAATTGGGATGGAGCAACTGCCCTACGATGAGAGACTGAGAATGCTGGGACTCTCCAGCCTGGAGAGAAGGCTCAGAGAGACACATGGCCAAGGCTTACAAAGCCACCCAAGGCAGTGGATACAGTAAATGCAGATCTGCTCTTCACCAAATAGCGCAGCATTAGAAGGAGAGGGCTCACAATGAAACTAGTGGCAGATCAGATACAGACAAAGCAAGTCTTCTTTACACAACAGACAACTGTCTTCCAGATACAGGGCATGGGAGGCCATAGCGGTAGACAGTCCTGTCAGATTCAGAAAGAGATTAGATGAAGACCTGGAGAGCAGATCCATGCACAGATACTAACAGGACTGAGCAGGATCATTCCTGCTAATGTCCCCAGAACAACGATGTTGGATGCTGGAAGGCACGACGGGAATGGACAACCCAAAATGGCCGGGCACACGTGCTCTCCTTAAGAGCATCTTCTAATGCTCCTGTCACAGACAGGGAACTGAGCTAATGGACCATTAATCTGGCCCAGCAGGGCATTTCATACTTTCAGTCTGATCCCTTTCAGCAGTTGACAAGGATACAAAACTTTAGCAATCTGTCACAGGAGAAAGCCAACTGTACCCTGGGCTGCACCAGCACCGCGTGGGCAGCAGGGCAGGGAGGGGATCGTTCCCCTCTGCTCCGCTCTCCTGAGACCCCACCTGGAGCCTGCGTTCAGCTCCGGGCCCAGCACCAGGACAGGGACGTGGCAGAGCGAGGCCGGAGGAGGCCACGAGGACGCTGCAGGGGCTGGAGCCCCTCTGCTGCGGGGCCAGGCTGAGGGAGCTGGGGGTGCTCAGCCTGGAGAAGAGAAGGCTCCGGGGAGAGCTCCCAGCGGGCTGCCGGGGCCCGAAGGGGCTGCAGGAGGGCTGGGGAGGGACTCTGTGCCGGGGGGTAGGGGTAGGGCAGGGGGATGGCTTTAAACTAACAGATTTAGATTAGAAATAAGGAAGAACTTCTTTACCATGAGGGTGGTGAGGCACTGGAACAGGTTGCACAGAGAAGTTGTGGATGCCCCATCCCTGGAAGTGTTTAAGGCCAGGCTGGACGGGGCTGTGAGCAACCTGGTGTAGTGCAAGGTGTCCCTGCCCACAGGGGGCTTGGAATTAGATGATATTTTAGGTCCCTTCCAACCCAAACCATTCCATGATTCTGATTCTGCGATAACGTCCTCATTCTCCTGGTATCTCCACGTTGCTTTTCCAGCCTGAATTTGTATTTTTTGAACACAGCTGTCTACAGGGGTGGATATTATTCCAAATAAGCTCTTATGTGATTTGAGCAATTGTACAAATACTTCCACCCTGTGACTGACCAATGAACCCCTACAGCAGATGAAAGCTCTGAAAAGAAAGGCAAGGGCTATGTGTTCCTGAAACTCAGGGAGTGACTGGCCAGAGCAGCTGCAAAGAAAGCTGAATCTGCCTCAACAGAAGGGGACCGGAGGACGGCCTTTGCTCTAGATCAGCTGGCTACAGCAGCTGAGAGCTCACCCAGCTGTACCAGCTGGGGATGCACCAGCTCTGCAACTTCTCTGCACCAAGCACTGCACGGACCACAGCGGCACATTCCACGGCTATTTGCTGACAACCCTGGTGTGTTGCTGCTTTCCACATTTGTTCCCTGTCTGAAAACCCTGAAGATCTGGAGTTTGGATTACTTTTCTCCAGGTGGAATTCACCACGTATTTTAAAAGAGACTAATTTTCTTATTTGTTTACCCTTCCTGTCTTTCCCTGCTTTGTTCCTTCTTTGTTCTTTCATATATTCATCTTACAGGTGTCCTGAACACTGATAATTTAGATAATGTAGGGAACTGCTAAACTGATTTTTGCCTACCACTGCGGCTCTTCACTAGAGCTCCTTACACCACTGCTGGCAGCCCCAGAACATACTCCTGACTGTGACCTTTCATTACTCCAAATCTTGCTCCTGAACTATATGCCTGGAAGCAGTTTCCCTCTTACAGCAGGTTAACTTCTCTGCTACAAAAAAAAAAAAAAGAAAGCCAAAAAAAAAAAAAGCCACATCTCCAGAAAATTTTGGGACAACAAAAAACAGTACCCAGCTTCCTTGAAAGTTATTGCCTGCACACATGGTGGGCTGAGTCCCCACAAGTTCCTGAGATACAAGTCTGGGTTCAGCACATCTGGCTATTCTGAAGCATTTGAGAAAAATTCCTGAAGGAGATGCGACCTATGTGGAGACCAATGGTATGTTCAGCAGTCCCTAGCATGGTGGCAGCAATGTGACAAACTAAGTATTTCCAGCTGAAGTCAGACTGTTGGTAAAAAAAGAACAGAAAACTGCCCCCTTGCAAGAAAGGAATTGCTTAACAGTTTATGACAATGTAATGTTTGATTGCTAAAGGATGATAAAATGACTATCCCTGCAGGTTGGACCAGGGAGGTGATCGTCCCCCTGTCCTCAGCTCTGGTGAGGCCGCACCTCGAGTGCTGGGTTCAGCTTTGGGCCCCTCGCTACCAGAAGGACGTCGAGGCCCTGAAGCGTGTCCAGAGAAGGGCTACGAAGCTGGGGAAGGGCCTGGGACACAAGTCCTGTGAGGAGCGGCTGAGGGAGCTGGGGGGGTTTGGGCTGGAGAAGAGGAGGCTCAGGGGAGACCTCATTGCTCTCTGCAACTGCCTGAAAGGAAGCTGTGGGGAGCTGGGGTCGGCCTCTTCTCACAGGTAACCAGTGACAGGACCAGAGGGAACGGCCTCAAGTTGTGCCAGGGGAGGTTCAGGTTGGAAACGAGGAGACATTTCTGCTCAGAAAGAGCGGTCAGGCGTTGGGACGGGTTGCCCAGGGAGGTGGTGGCGTCACCGTCCCTGGGGGTGTTCAAGGAGAGGTTGGACCTGGTGCTTAGGGACATGGTTTGTTGGGTGACATTGGTAGCAGGGGTATGGTTGGACCAGACGACCACGGAGGTCTCTTCCAACCTTAATGGTTCTATGATTCTGGACTCTTCAATAAATCACCACAGTAGTGCAAATTCCCAGGAATAGCAAGAGTTTCTTAGAGGAATGCCAGCGCTGAAGCCTGAAATAAGATTCTTCTTCTCCAGAGCTTTGTTATGCCCTTCTACCCAAAGAACACCTGGCCCAACAACCAGGGGATGCAGACTGCTAGAGGGAACCGAGGGCAATAAATCTTCACCAACAGGAACAAACCTGTATGCCACTGCATGTGCTGATCGCCAACTTCATCCCCTCAGTGTTTCAAAACTCTCATGCTGGAGAAAGCTTCCAAGATACTCCAGATCCTAAGTCACTCCTTTTGGGAACTTGAGCTCTAAACTGTCTTTCCCATGTCTCCCAGGCAATCTCATTCTCTGGGCATAGCATGTACTGGTGCAGAAACGCTTTGAAACAGGATTTCACTGAAATTCATGATCACAGTTATCCAGGGGAACTTCTGCGTATACACTGAGACCTGCCACGAGCAGGACCCCCAGAACAGACCCCCCACAAACCAGGCAATGGAACTCAAACCTGATCGAGTGAAAGATGAACCTGCCCGTGGCAGGGGGTGGGCTGGGTGATCTTTAAGGTCCCTTCCAACCCAAACCACTCTGATTCCATGAATTAAACACCTGCGCACCAGGGCTCCTGCCTTCATGTGCTGAACAAGATGGACTCCTTAAGCCTCCCAAACCTTTTTTCATGTTGTGAATCACTTTGAGGCCCTTGTTTGAATTCCACTCAGTAACTTCAGATTCATCCCGTGGTGTGAATTCCTTACTTGCACAAAGTAATGCTTTAGTAATCTTCCAAAGCTGCAACTAGATATGCAAGTTCACATAACTCTTAAAGCTTATCCTTTACATATACAAACAAAACATCTCTGCCACATCCTACGCAATCAGCTAATGTTAACACAATTATCTTGGAGAAACCCATGTCTTTTGCTGAATTATATTTTCCAGGGTAATCTCATACCGTGTAACCTGGAATCTTTGCTTGCAGACACATTACATTGCAGGGGCTGCTGGAATATGGCTGCTTTGTCAGGAAAGCCAGACCATTCTGCAGCAGTGACTTTACAGGTAGCTATTCCCCCACCATGCGTGACACCTTCAGTCCTTACAAATGCAGCTTGTGTGTCACTATTTTGGAACAGTGATAGAAGTGTTGAGCTGCAGGGATAAAAATCTGTAATGAAGCCTGGTTGGTAATGGCTCCATGCACTGGTACCTTCTCCTTAGCAGATGCTTTCTGAAATGCACCACTGAATGATTTTGTAAAGCATCTAAGCCATACTCTCTCTGCTAATTCCACTTAACGTACATTTATTTATACACAAATCACATGGCTATTAAGGAAGTCAAAACAGGCTATGTAAACACAGTCTTCACTTCAGCCAGTCCTATGATGCTGTCAGGAAAGGACAGCAGGTTTATTTCCACCTTCCGTGGAACCACACTGTATTTTACTACCTGTATTTTCCTTCCCTAATTCTTTGTTGTGTTCCAAATTATTCTTTATTTTATGCAGCACTGGTGTTGATCTAAACAAGCTGAAGCTTCCTGAATCACCTATTTTACACCTTCAGAGTATTAGAATAGCAACAGCCTTCTACCAACTCTTTGAAATTTCATAGATTAGTAAGATTTTGAGGTATTAACATCAGTGGTTCAGACAACTCCTCAGCAAGGCTCTTTTAGACACTTGGGTATATGTTATTCAAGACTGTTAATTTGAGTATGTTTATTTTTAGCAAATACTATCTCACTTTCTCCTTGGTTACAGCTGGGAAACTTTCTGTTCCAAGCACATCATATGGATAGATACATCCTCCTGATTTGTTCCAAACTCAGAACAGAACATTTTTACTTTTTTTTTTTTTCACCAGAATATGCAATTTTATCATTTGCATATAGAAATGGATCTCTACCGGATTTTTTTTTTTTTGCCTCTAATGCTTAAAAATTTCTTATTATTTTTACATATTGGCCTTTGATATTTCCTTTGGCTTCCCTTATCAACCTCCTACGTACTTTAGCTCAAATTATCTGCATTTCCTTCTCTTTTACTTGCTAACCTTTCCAGTAAGAAGGGGATACTGTGGCTATAAGTAATATTTAACTGCTCCTTCATTATCTCACTGAAGTGGGGCGATGTCTTGCCCAGCAGTTTTTTTTTTCTTCCCCTGACTTTTGGGCTGCATTTAGCAATGTGTCCTCAAATAACCTGTAGATTTTCTTCACTATGTAGAATTGATATACCCAAGTATCAAAAACTCTGAGATTCAGAAAAATGACACTCCCATCCTCAGGAGATGCTCGCAGTTTGCTGACATGCTCCACACATGTAAATCACAGCAGATCACGACCATCAGATCTACTACTACTCCTGCACATTTTTATCGGAGCGATCAATTCTTTTTTTTTTTTTATTGTGTCAAATGAAATTAATCCTAGATTACAGTATCTTACACCAAGAATATTTCACTAGTGACAGAAGAGATATTCAGAAAATGCTCCCTGGCTGAACCAACTTCTGACATCAGAGGTTTTCTCCTTACCCATAAGGAAAGGCAGCCAACAGGGTCTCTTCAGTACAAAACAGGCACTACCCCAGACCAGGCAGAGGTCTATACACCTGACTGTTTGGGCAGTCATATCCCAGGTCAATTGTTAATTTCAATTTTCTCCTAACAATGCTTATGTACAACTATATAGCATAGACATATATAATGAAAATATCCACAGATTTATATCCATATTTGTATTTGATGTCCATAAGTTTAGCGTGTATATGCACATATGCATGCATAAAATGAAAATGTACTTCCAAAGGCTGTCTACATCACTACTTACAGGCTCCTCAAGTTAAAATCCAAATATCTAAAGAAGGTCAGGCTTAGAGGAAGGTAAAGAAGGCTAGATACTGCAGACAGTATTCTTGAGCACTGGTCAGATAAGAGAAGACTTTCAAAATCCCATGCCCTGATAGGTCAAAGCTTTGACATTATACCCTTCAGACAGGAAACATCTACAGCTAGTCCCGTAACTGTGGCACTTTCCCAGCCTGATGCTGTCCCACTGACTCCAACTAGGCAGGTGAGCACTAATTGCATAAGTGTAATTGCCCATGTGCATTTTGTTCTGGCGCTGAGCATGGAAAGGCAGTCATTTGGGTGCCCTATGCGGCATCTGCCCGATTCAAATTCTGCTTCATTCAGAGATATCTCACAAAGCCCACCACTGAGCTCTGCACAACCCCTTTATCTTTGCAATTTGAAAGCTTCCCTCAAGAAGCAACGCATCTTCATACTCCTGCATTTCACCCAGCTAGAAACATCTTCATACTCCTGCATTTCACCCAACTAGATGGTATTCTAACATCCACATCCATTCCTCCTGCCTTTTAAAGATTTTCTGTCAATAACCAGAGCATTGTCCACAAGCACTTCAAACTCTGATGTATGCACATCCAAACGCTCAAGCACAGACACTTTTTGCCTTAGCAGTATCTGTAGCATTTACTGACCCAGGCTGTCTGAATGTAGCATGAGAGGGAAGAGCCCACCCCACTCCAATACTTCTGCCAAACCTTACAGTTCCAAGTGAAAGGGCCTAGAAGACGTGCACTGGATACCATATTCCTAGGAAAATGCAGTCCTGATCAGGTAACCTTCCCTTCTCCTTCAATTCTCCTACTTATGTGCATCCTTCGTCCATGGGTCTGCCATGCAGCACCACCAAGTGAAGAAGCTGCAACAGGAGACTGAGTTCCCAGCCAGCGAGACTCCAGCACTGCTCTCCCCAACCCTGCGTCTCACCTGCAGGCTGCAGCACTGGCAATGATGTTAGTACACGACGCCCTTCAGAATGGAGACGCCTCTCAAAGGCAACCTGGAGGACACGAGCCCTACTGAAAGCCCTGGAGAGCTGCTGGCAGTTCCACCCCAGCTACCACACAGAGCCTTCCACTGCGCTGCTCTCAGTAAGGCAGTCTTTGCACTCAGAGCCTCCCTTCTCAGATACCTCTGCTGCAAACTACAGGAGATGAGGGCATCTTCCTCGATGCTTCTGTCAAATGGAGAGTATTTAAAAATGGAGAGAGCTCTGACTTGGAAGGACAAAGCTCAGGAAAGGAAAGAGACAGTGTTCAGTTCTGCTGAGTGACCCTGTTCTGGAAAAAGGTGGGAATCTTATTTATGACCTTGCTCATTACCCTAGCCAACCTTACTGTCACAGGAAAGGCTTACTGGTGATACACCCAGGAAAAACCTGGACCAGCTCAAATGCTGATGTGGAGAGAAGGATTTTAAATTAGGTTCATCAGGGAACAGGGACCTGAGCTTACAGATTAGACAGGTATGGAGGAAAAGGTCCACAGGGGACATTCATATTCTTGCCCAGAGGACCAAGCATTCAGAGGCCAGGTTCATTCAGGTTCCCAGAGGATGGACAACAAGCAGAAAGAACTACATGTCCTGGTGTGGTCGCAGGGCTGGTTAGACATGGTCGCAGAAACGGTTAGACTCACCGAGAGCCACTGAGGGCAGCCCGCATTCATCAGGAGGTGGCCACAGCTGCCTGCAGGCTGCTCAGGAAGGACAGGGAGGTGTCCCCATGCGATGGAGCTCCTGACCGCACGGTGCTGCAGTGAGGAGGCACAGCGGTGCCTTCTGAGAGCCTCTGGATCCAGACAGGGAAGGGGAGGGACGCTGGGTCTGTTACAGATACCCGAGAGGAGGTGGTGGCTGAGGCTGCCCACAACCAGCTAGGGAAGTCTCGCAAGCCCTCATCCTCTCCAGGATTCTGACCAGCCGGACATCTGCTGGGAAGACAGTGAATCACGGGAATCCAGAAGGGTCCCAGACCACTGGTGACAATCCCCTAACACGAACACTGGAGGGGGTTGTCAGAGCTGGCCCCCTGCTTGACTTGCTGCCCACAAACAGGGGAAAACTGGTGGTGAATGTGAACACAGGGCAGCTGGGGCTGCAGCAGCTGCCAGAGGGCTGTGTTCAGGATCTGGAGGAAGGCTTGAAAGGTGAGTAGCAGAATTAGGATCCTGAGGTCCAGGACTGACAGCAGCTTACTTAGGGGAAGCTGGGAAGTAATTCCTGGAAAGCAGCCACAAAGGGAAGGTGGTTCAGACCAGAAGGGAAGAAGGGTCTGGACCCAGTTCACATGACAAATAAACTAAAAAAAAAGCAGCCTACAACTGCTTGCAAGGCACCTGGAGATCAGTGAGCCGGACTCTTCAGGAAGTAGCAGATGATGGAACGAGCACAGCCAGCAGCCACAAACTGCCTTGGGGCATCCAGGCTGGACTTGGACCTTAGGAAAAAAATTCTGAGCAGGGTGGTGCAGCCCCACAACAAGTCACCAGAAAGTCTGCAGCAAGACAATTCTGCGTGACGGGAAGTAAAATAAAACGCATGTTCCTTGCAGAGACCGGTCAAGTTATACTACCATGTAAGTACAGTTGATGAAGTTATCTCTAGCAACACAGTGACAGTGTGGCTTTCCAGAATATACACAAGATAAAGTCAGGCCTAGATGGGTAGCAGAGGGTCTGGTGTATGGCACAACAGCCTCGCTACTGCAATATAGATTAACACACCAAGATACGATGGCCTCTGCAGTGATGATCTTGAGGCAAGTCTTAGCACTGTGATGAAACCTTGTGCTACTGAGGTTCTTGGCCCACCATGAGCTGGAGATGACTTCTGTGAGCCAGACTGACTGCACTGAGAGAATGAGATGGGGGGAATGAACCAGATCTCTTCCTGAGGCAATGGGAAGATCATGCTCAGAAACATGTGCAAAGGCTGAACCTCCCAAGGAAAGCGTTGTGTCAGGAAGGGTTTCTTTCCTCCATGTGTGCTGCTGGAAGACTGCAAACGGCACCAACTCACAGCTACCTCAGGATCACTTCTGAGTCTCCAGACAGGTCAGCACCTCAAGCATACGGACACCACAGAAGCCTCTGAATTCACACTGCGGACGCATTGCAGGTTTCTTGTCAGGGCTTTCCCAGCCATAATCCCAAGAAGTGCCAGTGGTGATTGCACATCCAGCTATATTCACAGTGTCAGTAACACCCTGAGGTCAGCAGTTCCTCTGAGAGAACCCCCCGACAGCACAGGGAACAAATACTGAATGCTCCAAGGAGCGGCTTCATGTTTGGTATTTCTCACCTGCAGTGCTACAGAAAATGTGCTTTTTGGCAGGAGTCTGCAGTGCTGGGATTCACTTGACAGAATGTGCTGTCTATAAAATGGGCACCTACCCCCAAAAATTTGCCCTGCAATCCCTGTCCAGACAGGGAAGAGCTGGTCAGTGAACCCAGCAGACCTTGAGTACAATATGTCACATCCTAAGGCAGACCTCAGGTTAGGTTAGATGAATTAATTACTCTCTGATTTCCACCATCACATTCATTTGGATTCTGCAGACAGAACTGGCAGCTTAGACAAGGCTCCCAGGCGTAGGCACCCAGGTACGTGCAGCCTGAAGTGAGGTGAGATGAACCCCACCACAGATCTCTACCAAAGGCAGGGTATTGAGATCCCCTGCAACTCTGTTGTCACAGCAGCCCTGTGGGTTATAGGACCGCAGCTGTATTTAGGAAATTGGAGTGCCCCAGGGAATGCTGGCACCTGGAAATGTGAACAAGAACATTGACGAGCCAGTGTTAGCCAAGCTAACCAGAGAAAATCAGCCACACAGCTTCATGTGAGAGTTGGCTTCCAACCACTCTACTTGGAGCACACGTGATGGAAGTACAGTTAAAGAGATGCTGAGTAAACACTGAGGTTACTTATCTAGTTATTTCTATACATAGAAATACCGTGGGAGGTGGTGATCTCAGTGCTGGAAGATCAAGGGCAGAGCTCAATGCCTCTGATCTGTCTGCCCTAAGCAAGCAGAAGCCCTGGAACTTTCTGTCCCTTCACATCCCCGAACAGCCCATACCAACCGACAGGACAGGCAGGCCTGCCCATGGCTGATCTGAACCACACTCATCACAGACAGGGACGGTTAGTCACTAAGAAGGTAGCGTGGCCTTTTCACTGGTGACGAACTGATGCTCTTCCTTTGACCTGAGGACATACAGTCACTTAACTCAGTTCATGTTTTTGTTTTAGCGTTAAGAATCTGAAAATAGGATCTTTTTGTTCTTGGATCAGCAGATAACAAAGATGCTGAGCAGGTACTGCTGAAATTTCACCTGGACTGTTTTTCTGGAAATTTGGGTAGAAGCACTTCTTGGAGGTCTCAGGGCTTTTGCTAGGTAAATGAACAAAGCAGGGAGCATGCCCATCTGAAAGCACAACCAGCCATGCAGTTTGAAGCCAGACAGAGTGGCCATGTGTATTGGGTCTATGTGGCAAAGGTTTGCTAGATGGGGGGGCGCAAGGATGGCTTCTGTGAGAAGAGTCCAGAAGCTGACCCGTGTTAGATAAGGGTCAGCTCCATCTGGCTCCAAAAGGGACCCACCACTGGCCAGAGCTGAGCCAATGAACGATGATGGCTGTGCCTCTGGGAGAGCAGATTTAAGAAAGGGGAAAAAAACTGCTGGGGAACAGCAGCTGGGAGAGTGAGGAGTGAGACCCAGCCCTGCAGCCCCCAAGGTGAGTGCAGCAGGAGGCAGGAGGTGCTCCAGGCTCACAGCAGCAGTTCCCCTGCGGCCCGAGGAGAGGCCCCTGGTGGAGCAGGCTGTCCCCCTGCAGCCCACAGGTCCCACACGGAGCAGATCTCCACGCTGCAGCCCGTGGAGGAGCCCCCGGTGGAGCAGGTGGATGTGGCCTGGAGGAGGCCGCGGCCTGTGGAGAGCCCCCGCAGGAGCAGGCCCCGGGCCGGAGCTGCAGCCATGGAGAGGAGCCCCCACAGGAGCAGGGGGTCTGGGGGGAGCTGCCGCCCGTGGGGGACCCGTGCTGGAGCAGTTTGCTCCTGGGGGATGGATGGACCCTGTGGTATGGAGCCGTGTGGGAGCAGTTCTTGAAGAGCTGCTGCCTGTGGGCAGCCCCCGCAGGCTCAGTTCAGGAAGGATGGGATCCCGTGGGAGGGACCCCACGTGGAGCAGGGGCAGAGAGGGACCGAAGGAGTGGTGGAGACGAAGCATCAAGGACTGACCTCAGCCCCCATTCCCCCATTCCCCTGTGCTGCTTGGGGGGGACATAGAAGAGGGTGGATGTAGTGGGGCAGGTGTTTTTAGTTGGCTTTTAGTTTCTCACTGTTCTAGTCTGCTAGTGGTAGGCAATAAATTACATCAATCTCCCTACTCTGAGTCTGTTTTGCCTGTCACGATGATTATTGAGCGATCTCCCTGTCCTTATCTCAACCCTTGAACCCTTTCCATCTTATTTTGTTCCCCTTTTTCTTTGAGGAGGGGGAGTAAGAGAGTGGTTGTGGTGGAGTTCGGCTGCCTAGCTGAGTAAAACCACCACACCATGGCAGGACCAAGGATGGAAAAGGGGGTTATGAAGTGAATGAAAAAATACATCCTAGAGTGAGTAGCAGCTCATGAAAATATGCTGAAGGATTGCAAGACTGACAAAAGCAACGCAGAACAGAGGGGATGCCAACGTTCTGAGTTCAGCCAGCCTGAAGGACAGCAGATAAGCAGAAATGCTCTGTCCAGGCTCATAACGGACATGAAAGCAGCATTCATGCACCTCTCTGTTCTGCTTGTGTGATATGCAAAATGATCTGTGCATTCCACCTGTCCTGCTGTCTTTATTCTCCTCAATGTGTCAGATGCCTGCCACCCCTCTCACAATCAGGTGCCAGACATCTTACAGTCTCCCTACATGCTTACAATCTAGACAGCGGGTAAAATCTTAAGTAATAATAAAAGTGCGATCTGATTCCCACCCAAAATACGCTGCAGCAAACGAGGGCTGAGTCAACATACAAAAGCAGAAGGTCTAGCACTTGTTACAGATGCATATGGTTCGCTGGGATTTAAAAAATGAACCTGTTCAGTCCAGTACGATGAGAAGGCTTAGCTTTCCATAGAGAGAGGACTTGAGGAATGATGAAGGAAAAGAGAAGAAGCAAAAAGCCCAGAATCCTAGGGAAAAAAAAAAAACAAAAAACGAGATGGTATCTCTCTGTGGAATGAGAGCAAGGGCCAGATATTCCAGTCTATTATGGTATTTAAGAGTTGCAAATGCTTCTTGGAAGGTCAGGGACTTGGTTGCTGTACGGGCCTCAGCAAAATTTTAAACACACTTCTAATACTTGAATTTCTGTTGACAGATGGCATTGCAGGACTGAGGTTACTTCTCTCCACAGCTCCTGCTTCCTCGGCCACAGTGCAGAGACAGAAGAGGCTCAGAGGCGAAGATGCATGAGGCAGCCCAGCCCAGCCCAGCCCAGCCCAGCCCAGCCAGGGCTCTGTTAAAAATGGGATCAGCAGGAGATGAACCCCAGTGGCAAAGGGAGAACAGGCAGAACGCATGAATAGGTAATGCCTGCAGACACGATGACGGGTTGTTACTATTAGATTAAGTGATTAAAGGCTAACCACCATAACCATAAAGGAGCAGAGAACAATGGCAGGTGGAGGAACCTGGCCAGTGCTAATGGAGCACCCTGCCTCAGCTGCTCCCAGGGCTACCACAGGAGGAGCCTCGGCCCCAGCCCAGGTCCAACACCCACCAGGTGAGTTGATGGGAGGCTCTCTCCGGGCCACCCTGCAGACCAAGGGGCACTACTGAGGGGCACAGGACACGTTATGGGCTTCCAGCAGGAGCATTCAGGGATTGTGCAAGACCTGCTGAGATCAGTGAAAAGACCAAAAGCTGGAGAAGGGGGGATGATGGTGAATCAGGTGAGAACAAGCACAGGAGAATAAAGGGAGAAGATGTGGAAGAAGCCAGCCGAGGGTAAAGAGGTCACTGGTCAGAATGACCAAGTGTCTGAGGCCAGCTTCTGGCAGATCCAGTGCATCAGGAGATCCAAGCACCAGCAACGGGAGTGGGTCTCAAGGGTTCACATACTCAGGTGCCAGTAACCAGCAATCCATATTGTCTTTATGCATATATGTATATAGTCTCTGTTGACAGGCTTTTGTTCTGATAAGTCAGTGGGGAGGACATGGTCAGGCCACCTGTCTGATTGTGCCTGCAGCATGCCGTGCATTTTCTCATCTGTGTGGCAGGCTGTGTGCATATGGATATATGGTACATCTGTATGTGTCCCCGCTGGGAACACATGCTAAACCTTGCTGCTGACTGAACCTGGGGACCTGGAGCTGCAGCAGCCTTGCATTTCACAGAATCACAGAATCGTCTAGGTTGGAAGAGACCTCCAAGATCACCGAGTCCAACCTCTGACCTAACACTAACAAGTACTTCACTAAACCCTATCACTAAGCTCAACATCTAAAAGTCTTTTAAAGACCTCCAGGGATGGTGACTCAACCACCTCCCTGGGCAGCCCACTCCAATGCCTAACAACCCTTCCGGTAAAGAAGTTTTTCCTAACATCCAACCTAAACCTCTCCTGACGCAACTTTAGCCCATTCCCCCTCGTCCTGTCACCAGGCACGTGGGAGAACAGACCAACTCTCACCTCTTTACAGCCTCCTTTAAGGTACCTATAGAGAGCGATGAGGTTGCCCCTGAGCCTCCTCTTCTCCAGGCTGAACAATGCCAGCTCCCTCAGCCGCTCCTCGTAAGGCTTGTTCTCCAGACCCCTCACCAGCTTCATTGCCCTTCTCTGGACTCTCTCGAGCACGTCCATGTCCTTCCTGTAGGGAGGGGCCCAAAACTGAACACAGTACTCGAGGTGCGGCCTCACCAGAGCCGAGTACAGGGGCACAATCACTTCCCTAGCCCTGCTGGCCACACTGCTTCTTATACAGGCCAGGATGCTGTTGGCCTTCTTGGCCACCTGGGCACGCTGCTGGCTCATATTCAGCCGACTATCAACCAGTACTCCCAGGTCCTTCTCGGCCAGGCAGCTTTCCAACCGCTCATCTCCCAGCCTGTAGCTCTGCTTGGGGTTGTTGCGCCCCAGGTGCAGGACCCGGCACTTGGCCTTGTTGAACCTCATACAGTTGACCTCAGCCCATCGCTCCAGCCTATCCAGATCCTCCTGCAGAGCCTTCCTGCCCTCGAGCAGATCAACACACGCACTTAGCTTGGTGTCATCGGCAAACTTACTGAGGGTGCACTCGATCCCCTCATCGAGATCATCGATAAAGATATTAAAGAGGACTGGCCCCAGTACTGAGCCCTGGGGGACTCCACTAGTGACCGGCCTCCAACCAGATTTGACTCCATTCACCACAACTCTTTGGGCCCGGCCATCCAGCCAGTTTTTAACCCAATGAAGCGTACGCCAGTCCAAGCCATGAGCAGCCAGTTTCTTGAGGAGAATGTTGTGGGAAACGGTGTCAAAAGCCTTACTGAAGTCAAGGTAGGCCACATCCACAGCCTTTCCCTCATCCACTAAGCGTGTCACGTTGTCATAGAAGGAGATCAGGTTCGTCAAGCAGGACCTGCCTTTCATAAACCCATGCTGACCGGGCCTGATCGCCTGGTTGCCCTGTAAGTGCCGTGTGATGACACTCAAGATAATCTGCTCCATGAGCTTTCCTGGCACTGAGGTCAAACTGACAGGCCTATAGTTCCCCGGGTCTACCCTCCGGCCCTTCTTGTAGATGGGCGTCACGTTTGCTAGCCGCCAGTCGACTGGGACCTCCCCCGATAGCCAGGACTGCCGATAAATGATGGAAAGCGGCTTGGCCAGCTCCTCTGCCAGTTCTCTCAGTACCCTCGGGTGAACTTAATTTCCTGCGTGACTTAAAACTCCCGACAGTTACCAGGGAGTTGGCATTTTCCTGCTTCAAGATTATCTTTGTCTATTCTTCCTGGAGGTGTCTGATGAAATTTTCCACCTTCACACAATTAGGCAGAAGTTTTCCAGTATGAACAGAGACCAGTCTCACTGAAGAAAGTATCGGGTGAGGACACCAACACTAAGATGTCCGTGCAATTTTGATCTGAATTTAACACATCTCTAATACATACACTTGGACAGGTTGATGAAGATGTGTGTTGGAGACCTGTATGAGGCTCCAAGCCATATCACAGGATCTCTCTTTCAGAATATTGCTCTCAGGATGTAGCTTTACATTGCAGCAAAGTTGATGTGCTCAGTCTGAACCCATTTCCAGCTTCTCTTCCCAGGGACAACACACATGCTCACTGCTCCTCTTGCAAAAGATTTAATGATCCTGCAGCCACAGGGGAAGTCAGCTGATGGAAGGAAACGGTAAGCTGCTGAGGGCAGGTTACCAGCTAAATACACTTGTTCTGCAGCTGAACATCCAAATTGGGAGGGAGAGGAGAAGGACTGTGAATCTCAGCCATGACGAGGATACTGTGCTGCAGTACTCACCTGCTCATTCCACCCCAAGAGGCTTTATACACATCTGAAATTCCTCCTTGCTTTATACTGTTTATAATACTAGGTATCAGAAAAAGGAACAGCTCTATAATGATTTTGTCAGGTTTATGCCGATTTGGGTTTCACTGTGTCTCTTTAGAGGCTACAGAAGACACACTAATAACGCAGACATTGCTGGCAAAGGTTATGTGGGTCGAGCAGTCTCTGCCAGCACCCCCCAGCTCACAGATTTTGGGTGATGTTCGTGCTGTAAGACCATGCCTTCACAGCACACGGCCCCCTTCTCCCCTTCTTGCTCTGGTCACCAGCTGAGGGATTCACAGCAGCACACAGCTCCACGTCCTCCTGCCTGCCGGCAGCAACACAGCGCATGTGGGCACGGTGTTGCCTGCGGGCGTTTCCGCTTTGCACGAAGGCTGCGGCACACTCAGCGCCTTGCCACAGCACATCACGACTGGTCCCCTGCTCTTAATGCAGGCTTTCCATCAACCACTCGTTGAGCTTCGAGTCTCACAACAGTGCCTGAGGCACTTGGTCTGGAGGAAGTATTCCTAGAAAGAGCCCACAGAGTAGAAAGATCCCACAGAGAAGGGGGATCCTGGCGCGCCGGGCAGCTAGCTGCCTGTTACAATGGGGATGACCACCCATCGAAGAGTATTTTTCACTATAAGCTTCAGACTGTGGGATGAGTTGCAGCAGCTGGGCTGAGCAAAGCCTCACTGCCGCCTTCTCCAGTCCCAGGAACACTTCTGCAACTGGTACAAATGCACACATTTACTCACCTACACCAATCACAACCACAACTTTTATCTTCACATTGAACCGATGCGGTTGCAATATACTGCATTACTGGGTTTAAAGCCTTATGATTTTTGCATGGGAAAACATAAGAAAGAAAATCCCATGGCATGCCTGTCCTTTCCCTGACTGCACACAATCTGTTCAGTGTGCACTATCGCATACTCGCTGCGAGAATCCTGACCACACCATTCACCTCTGCTTTCCCCATGATGTTCCCTTTCCCAGCCCCACCTAACACACACGGCTGTTTCACAGACTCAGTGTCAATTCGGCATCACTCCACCTCTTCTGCTAATGTTGCTCCCTTGGTAGAGGCAGGATTCACCTCACACTACTGACACCGTACACATCTCCGTTTGGAGCAGACTCTCTGGGAACCCTTTACAATGACGGCACAGCAGCAGACATCTTGACTGAGTGATTCACAAACATTTAAATATTTTCTTAACCACCTTATTGCAACAGCCTTTTCTCTGGCTCCAAGAAATGCAGACTTGGCCTATTCATACTATATTCATTTGGCATGGATTCTGAACATAATTTTCCTTTTCAAGTACCATAGTAATTTCTCCTACACTTCTCTCCTATAGTGATGAAAATCCCCGTACACATTAACAAATTAATGTTATCACTCTCTTTCAAATCACTGCTTAAAACTATCCTCTGCTGTGTTCACGAAGAGATGAAGCAGCTGATACGCAAGGACCGGTCCTTGCAGTGTTATCTCCCTACCTAGGGACAGTGAGCATCAGCAATGGAGCACTCACGTAGTCCCATGGGTGCAACACAGCCGTCACCACCGGTCCCGCGCATATGCGTGCTCTGTACAGCACCTAGCAGTGTTCTCCTGACCTGTCCCTGCTGTCTGGGCATATGCTGATACAAACAGGAACAAAATAACAATGCAGCCAAGCTGGGGATCAAGCGAGCGCTGCCACTACTGGAGACCTGTGAGCCACCTTCAGAGCCCTACCACGGTTTTCTCCCAACTCTCCCACCCACGCCTCAGGCAGACTGCATGCCATACTCCAAAGAACCTGCCAGGAGGCACCTGGCATCCTCCCAGCCCACCCCATCCCCAGCCGGTGCCCAGCCCCACACCCAGGTGGGTTTGGAGACCCCCCAGGAGGAGACCCCCCCAGCCCCTGGTCCCGGTGCCAGGGCTCCGGCCCCCGCCTGGCCCAGAAGTGCTGCTGGGGGCCAGGGGGAGCCTCCTGGCTGCAGGCTGCGCCCGGGGCCTCCGCTCCTGCCCTGGGCACCACTGGAAAGAGCCTGGCTCCATCTTCTTCATGTGTCTGTATCTACCTCTCTGCATGTACCACACAGTATTCCCCCTCTCTGTAACTTGCTGCTGAACCCGTTGGCCATTTTTTAAATGTGAAATTGCCATTGACTCTAATCCTTGCTTCCTTTTTGTTTTAAACATGACCAAGAAAATCCAGTCTGCTCTGACCCTAGAGCAGAGTGGAGGCAGGACACAGACTCCAGCAGGACTTCCTCAAGAAAGAAAAAGTGCCAAGTGGGAGATATACAAGAGCAGAGCATTATGCATTTGCTAAATCTAATTCTTCTCTGTAGACCCCAATACTTGTACCACATTGGGCAAAACTGTAATAAATATCAGTACAAAAGAATCCTGGCAAGCCTCCAGAGAGGACATCTAATGAGTCTTTTCTCTGACTTCCATTTTCCCCATAATTTTAGTTAGCAGAAGGGAACCTGTCAGCTCGTTTTCTAGCACAGAGAGCATGTATCTGCTTGAATTATTGTACCGAAGAACATTTTTTCATCAAGACATCTAGGCAGCAGACATTTCAATAACAATTATTACCCAGCTCTCAAAACACCTTACAAAGGAAAATAATTTTGTGCACGATGTTGGCCCTTGTGCTGCAGACGAAGATACTGCTGGCTGCCATCAGTCACTCTCCCTGCCGCGTCCGGGCTCACCTCAATCAGAAAGTCTCCTGTGCGAAGCCCTGCTCTCCAAGCAACGCCTTCCACATCCACTGATTCCAGGTACTGGAGCGCTGGGAAGGCTGGGGTTGGGGTGAACTCCTCAATTGGGGTTTCAGCTACAAAAGACAGAGAGAGAGATTGAAGCAGTGTGGCTAAAAGCAGGCAGAAGATGGTGGACAGTGTCCAGGAGCCTAAGAAAATCTCCATACGTTGGTTTGGAAAGAACACTCATGCAAGGCGCAGCTTGACTTCAGTGCAGGAACCAGAGCTAAAGCTACGTGGCTGCAGTGTTCATTGGATTGAATCCTGAGATAGCCCCGGCGCCTCCCTGAAATGTGCAACTCCCGGAGTCGTGTATGTTCCCACAAGGTCCTCATTCATCTCCCAGTACCACACACAAAATGCGAACAACATCTACAAGCAGTGCCATGAGGGGTGGAACTCGCTCCTTCTGACTCGTAGCTACAGAAGACATGTTTATGTCTGAGTTAGAAGCTCCAGGACTCCCTCATAGTCAGCAGAGAAAAAACTGTGCCAACCACCTGTGTCACTGAAGATGCCAGCCCTAGAGCGGAGCCCCTCACAGTACGGGACCTACAGGAGTCGAGATGCTCAGCAGCAGCGGGCCGCCTGCTGATGCACACCTGCATTAGTCAGGTGAACCCCACTCTTAACCACTCAGGTTGAACTGCATTCCCGGCAGGAAAACCTGCTCCTGCCCCCAGCAGGAACGCTCGTCCAGGGAAGGGACTTTCTCAGGTAGACCCAGGCAGTGCACTTGTATTACCCAGCCTCAGCCCATCCTGCGTCACTGCCCGCCCGGGATGGAGGGGTTGTCCACCTTACAGCAGCAGGTGTGATGCGTGCTACCTTGTGCGATGGGAGAAAGGAAAAAGCTTACAGTGTCTGTTTATCATGAGACTGTTGCAGGCTTTCAGAGACACCAGATCCATGAAAGAAATGAAGCAAAAAGGCCACAGCTACTCTTTGGGCAACTGGGCAGTCTCTGAACCTAGAAGTGGCACCAGAGGGGTTGCTGTCCTTGGCACAGAGTCTGTCAGATGTGGCTGTTTCAGGGACCAGTCACGACTCTCCAAGAATTTATTTTCCCCTTCATGTATTGTGAAGAGACTTGCTTGACTATGTACCTGTTTTTGTGCAGAGGGGATTTGTGTGGTACGACCCAGGACCACAGCATGAAGTCAGTGAGGTCTGCTTCACTAGGCCTTAGGTGACTAGAAACACCTGAAGGGGACCCTGGAGAATCACAGAATGGCTTGGGTTGGAAGCGACCTTAAAGTCCACCTAGTTCCAACCCCCTGCCACGGGCAGGGACACCCTCCATTAGACCAGGCTGCCCAAAGCCCCGTCCAGCCTGGCCTTGAGCACCTCCAGGGATGGGGCATCCACAGCTTCTCTGGGCAGCCTGTGCCTCACTGCTCTCTGAGTGAAGAATTTCTCCCTAACCTCTAATCTAAATCTCCCCTCTTTCAGTTTAAAACCATTCCCCCCTGTCCTGTCAATCTGCTCATGTAAAAAGTCACTCTCCACCTTTTCTATAAGCCCCCTTTAAGTATTGAAAGGCCACAATGAGGTCTCCCCAGAGCCTTCTCTTCTCCAGGCTGAACATCCCCAGCTCTCTCAGCCTTTGTTCACAGGAGAGGTGCTCCAGCCCTCTGAGCACCCTCGTGGCCTCCCCTGGAGCTGCTCTAACAGCCCCACACCCTTCTTGTGCTGGGGGCCCCAGACCTGGACGCAGGACTCCAAGTGGGGCCTCAGAAGGGCAGAATAGAGGGGGACAGTCACCTCTCTCGACCTGCTGAGACCTTTCTAATGAGCCTTTTCTCATGGCATGCCATCTCATTACTGGCTTTCATGTGTTACCAGACAGACGGGCTTTCCTAAGAGTGGGTTCCTCAGAGAAGAAAAAGGCAGAAGTAACCTTTCAGAGAAAAGCGCTTCTTCTCAGCACTATGGCACACATCTGCACAGCCTTCTAGGGAGGATCATGCCCAGTCCTACCTCCACTCAGTGCTAGTCCCAGGACTAGCATGGGGATTGTGCTTCGGTGAATTGCACTGCATTAATCTTGGAGCTGTTCTCATCCAGTTACAGCCTCAAATGTAAAGCTCAAGGTGGGCTACCACATACAAGAGTGCTCAGCAACATTGTGGGGGGTTGCAATCCTGAAACCCCGTATGTCAATGAACCTGCTTTCCCTGTCTGCACAAATAGGAGGTGATGTTCAAGGTCACCCGTCACGCAGAAACGTAACCACTGACACACTGGGAGTAAGACATGGACAAAAAACCTAGGCATGCTCTGACCGATCTGCACTGTCCTCAAAAAAGAGACACACCGGAGGGTCAATGAGTGGGTTTCATTATTCCTTCCCACCTGCAACAGCAGCTTTGCTCAAGGCCAGTTGTAGAGTAACAGACAGCACGTTGTACGGCCGAAGTCCTCTCCTATAACAGCAGCACAGCACTCATTCTGTTGAGTAGCTCTTGAACATACTTAAACCACCAGAAGGAGATAGGGTTAACAAGCCGTTGTTTTTTCTAATGATGCAGCCTATCTCATGCACTAAAAGATATTAATTAGTGCCTGAAACATCTACATTTTGGCTAGTGACCACTGGCTGGCTGACAGCATGGCACTGCAACTTGCACAGGGTCAGAATAAAAGCCTGATGCACAGCTTCTGGCACTGATGGCGTTGATGCAGATTGTCTCAGTCCAGTGCTCTATACAAGCAGTAACTTTAAGTCTAGCGGTCGTGACTGAGGTGCACAGGGAGTCCTGCTGTACTTCATGTTGTCTCAAGGACGAGGTTGTTAATACAGAAGCGTGTGGAGGGGCTTGCAAGCCAGCACCGAGAGCCGCACAAGGGACTCTGCGAGCTTGGCCGATGGCTGACACCGTGGCTCTCCATGAACGATGCAATTCTCACACACGCAGGAGAGACGTGAGAGCTGGCAGTGACAAACGGAATGGCGAGGACACATCCGCAGCTGCTCGAACATGAAGCAGCTGACTCAAACATAAGCAGAGCCAAAGAATTCAAAATAGGGACATGCTCCCCAGCCCCTGGCCAGGCAAGCAATTTTGGGGCCTCGTATGTGAGTCTACACTGAAGGTTCCCACTCAGGACTTTGGGGGGAGTTATGGAGCTGTCTTTTTCTCACATGAATCTTTAGTCCACACAGGATTCACAGGCGCCATTCAGAAGAGCCAAAGATAAAAGGACATTCTTTGCTAGTGTAGGGACAGCCACGTACAGGATGCACTGAAAGGTCTAGCTTTCTAAGAAATCAGACACCAAATGTCTTCTTCAGTGGCTGATGATGCTTGAAAAAACCATTTGCCCTAGACATATGCAACAAGCAAGCCAGAAAAAACAACATTATCTAGTCTGATATCATGCATGACAAGGGCCAGAGCCTTCAGCAATTGCTCCTGTAGATCCACCTCTCACCTCTGAGCTGATGTATGCAGAAAGCATGCTTTATTTTTCTGAACAATATAGATAATGAAGTAGTGCGTCATCACTTCTGGACACGTTATCCATCACTCTATTATCAAATCAATGTATTTAAGAGCTGCATCAAAACCCTTATGAAGCAGAAGATTTAATAACAGAGTCAGCAGATGACCTTGTCCTTAGATCTCCTCCGATGTCAGGTCACTCCAGTAAATGTAACCTACATTCTCTTAATTGACAGATGACCATGTATTTGTGCAAAATGTATAGTCAGTTATTTTATATAGACAGAATATTTCCATCATTTGCCATAACACTTTTTAAAACTTTTTATGTTTTAAAAAAAAAAAATTAAAAAATTAAAAAAAAAATTTTATGCAAGATTTCTTCTGCTAAATCATATAGCCATCAGGCAGCACCAGAGCAAGACAAAGTTTGCCTGACAAGATGCTATTTTCTCAAAAATAAACTGAACGATCTGATTATGCTTAGATGTTTTTATTGACTGCATCCCAGAACAGCTTTCCATGACCTTCTTCCTTTGATGGATCTAGCTTAAACTGGCAAGCAGTAGACAAGTCATCCTACCTATTTTTAAAAATGCCAGCGTAACATTTGATTTCTCCAAATCCTTCAAATCTTCCCCAGTGTTAAACTCAACTTCTTGGATCACTGTTCGCCAGCAAGCTCTTTCAATAATCTGAAGTTAAAAGAACCACCAGCCTGACCTTGTTGCAGATGGCAGCTGCAAAACAAGGTGCCCATTAACTTTTGTTAGACCCAGGCCCAGAGGAACACAAGATTTAAGTGGAGAAAGACCTTGTGTATTGCCTGAATGTCTGAAAATTAGAAAAGGGGAGACTGAATGTAAAGGGGCTCTCTGAATGTAAAGTAAATTATTTATATGATGATAATGATAACACAGTCCCTGCAGAATATCAGCACTGCACTTTGCAAAACGGAGCATCAACATGACATCCCAGTACTGCCCTCTTATCATACACACATCACAATCAAGACTTGAAAAGGCCGAGTGGAAGTCCTGATCCCTGGGGAGGACAGCATTGTGCAGATGAGAGTTTAAGCGGTTTCCCAGCCAGAAGGAGCCTAACATGAGCGAACTACCTATCACAAGAGGCATGAGACAGACCTGTCCCACCAGGCTCACTCCCGCTGTGTTCCCACAAATGCCCAGCACAACTCAGAGGTGCTTGCTGCCCCTGCGTATCCCCAGGTGTACCAGGAGGAAGGAAAGTGAGTGCCCATAGCAAGGGAAAGAGGAGCAGCTTTGGGATTTGGCTCTGTTCCGCCCATTCCTTTGACCTGCAAGCATCAGCACAGTGAAGGAGCAGGACTAAGCCCAGAATGGAGGGCGGCAGCATCAAGCCATGGGCCACGGGGCTGACAAGGAGAGAAACCCTAAATTATAGCTCGGAGTCATTTGAGGGATAGTTCAAGGATGTAGTTTTCTCATTGGCAAACAAAAATATAAACTGATAGGGAATACAGGTAAAATTAACCTAGGAAAAACAGCCTTATAGCCAATTTTGTCACCTGTATTATTGATGTGTTACATGAGGATGACGGGTAGACCATTTTCTGTGGGCTGGAAGTTATATGTGCAGTAACTGCATGCCACTGTACACAATTTTTGAAGTGTCAGTAATGCCTTAAAAAGTCAGTAAACAAGAAAATGCATCCTGAAGTCAGAACTGTATCCTCATGAAAGCAAATACTGGAAGCAGAATTTAATAAAAGAAGAAAAAAGCTGAAAGAGGAAGCGACCGACTCTCTCACGTTACTGCCTGAAGACCCAATACTTAATCACAAGGAACAAGAAGCTCTAGAAGGGACAAGTAAATGTGGATTAAACCATCCCTTCTCCACACAGAGAATGAGAAGATGTGCAGGGGCAACTGCTCCAGGTGTCTCCAACAGCCACATCAGGCAGTAGGTGGAGAAGTTGTGACCTCTGGATAGAGGTACAGTCTAGCACTGGATTTCCCATCTGCCTCAGTACTGCAACATTTAGGCAATAAAGGGGAAACCTACTGTTTAGCAGTCCGCAGCTGTACTTTCTTGTTTCAGATCTTTCTGTTACAGCTGCTTTTAGTTATTCTGTCAAACATATCAATACTGTGCTTATACTTGCCCAGTACCGAATCTGATCTGTATTTCTCTTCAAAGGACCTGCAAAGGGAGAAAATGCTCCTACAGTAGTCAGTAATTAAAACATAATCACAGAATCATAGAATATCCTGCATTGGCAGGGACCCACGAGGATCATCGAGACCAACTCCTACCTCCAAACATGGCAACCTAAGAGTTAAACCATGCACCTAAGCGCTCAAACAGGCTCAGTGCCATGTCCATGTCCCTGGGCAGCCCGTCCCAGTGCCCAACCACCTCTGGGTGCAGAACCTTTCCCTAACACCCAGCCTGACCCTCCCCTGTCCCAGCTCCACGCCGTTCCCTTAGGTCCCGTCGCCAGAGAGAAGAGAGCAGAGCCTGTCCATCCACTCCCTTCGTGAGGAAGCCGTAGGTTTCCTTCCCTCAGCCTCCTTTTCTCTGGCTGAGCAAATTAAGGGACCTCAGCTGCTCCTCATATGTTTTGTCCTCTAGTCCTTTTACCATCTTTGTTGCCCTCCTTTGTGCCCTGCCCTGGACACTCTTTAATATTTTTATATCTTTCTTATATCGTGGAGCCCCAAACTGCACACAGTGCTCAAGGTGAAACTGCAGCAGTGCTGAGTATAGTGGGACTATTGCTTCTTTTGACCAGTTAGCTACACCACTTACAATGCACCCCAGGACCCTTCTGGCCCTCAGGGCTCACCATCGACTCACACTGAGCTTGCTATCAACCCAAACGCCAGATCCCCCTCCGGCCACTTGTCCCCCAGTCTGTATTACATTCAGGACAGCATTGCTCTAGGTGCGGAATCCGGCACTTGCTCTCATTAAATTTCTTACATTTGGTGATTGCCCAGTGCTCCAACCCATCAAGATCTCTCTGTAGGGCCCCTCTACCCTTAAGGGAATTGACAACTCCTATCAAGTTAGTACTGTCCACAAACTTACTTAGTGTGTGCTCAGCTCCTCTGTCCAGGTCACTGATAAAAACATTGAAGAGAACTGACCCTAAAAAGGAGCCCTGGGGAACCCTACCAGCGACTGGCTGCCAGCCTGGTGCAACCCCATTTACTATAGCCCTTAGAGCCTGACCCGCCAGCCAGCTGTTCGCCCATCGTACTGTGTACGAGTCCAGCTGCACGCTGCATGTTTTGTCCAGAAGGGCCCAACCCGGTCTTTGTTTTTAAGCTGATGGGTACTGGGCACATTGTTTTCTCATAAGAAACAGAATTAAATGTAATGTTGCTAGAAAGCCCTATGAAGCGCCTACAAACCATGCCACATTTAAGACACCTTGGTGGCGCGCACGTCTCCTTCCAAACCACAGCTGAAAGGGGCAGAAGCACCCCTGCAGAATAGTGCTCTGCAAAAGATGAAGCGTGAATGGAAAATTCACTGCTGTAGGAGAAACTCTGACCATCGCTGTCACTCCTCTGCCCTCGAGGCACTCTGTCCAGCCCAGAGCCAGGAAAACCTGTGCTCCTCGGGGGCACGGAGACGGAGCGCTGCACGAGCCATGCTCCACAGGCTGCCCGCGCGCAGCGGGACGCAGACATCTGGGCACCGCCTGCACGCAGCACAGCGCACCGTCCGAAACACCTGGGAGCCAGTGCTGGCCTCACACAGGCGACGGCCCAGTGTTCCCCTTCAGCTGTCTGTGAGGTTTGGCCATTTCTAGCATTACTCTCCCTTAAACGCCAGCGAAACCCAGCCGTCCCTCACGGCACCACCTGTAACTTGGTCAGCTCTCCCATCGCTACCTGCCCTGCCGTGCAGCTCCTCACATCACGTCCGTCAGACTTCCACCTCCTGTCCCGTCAGCTTCACCTCAGCCAGGGCCTCATCATCAGCCCAGCCACCACCGAAATAAGGCACCAGAACAATCCACCATGTTCAGAGCCTGATGCAGCCGCAGTAACGAAGGCAGAAGACATTATATGCTCCGTACACAACTTGGGAAACCCAACCTCCGATGTCTCACAGCGGCCCAGGCCAAGCCTGAGTGCAGCAACCCAGCCAACCCAAAATTCGGCTTGGAACCAGATCCTCCCTAATACTGCTTCCAGACCAGAGCCTGCAGGAAAGTGTTAGGTCAGAAGTATGTAATATGGGTAACAATTCATCTGTAAGTACCTACACAGGAAGGAAATAAAATTTAAGGAGGCTCTTTCTATCCAGCTGACAAGGGCATAACTAAATCAATAGCTTTGGAATTAAATTGCAGAAATTCTCACCGGTAATGACGTAGAATTTCCTAACAAGGAGGTCTACTGTTCATTGCAAAATCTCATGACTTTAAATCTCAAGAATTATAATTCGTACCAGTCAAGAAACTATCACGTTAACACCAAAGCTTTAGTTGTACAATTTGATCACTGTGGCCATTTCCTGATCTTAAAAATCTAATGTCATCTGGGCTGCCTTGCACCACAGGCTCTATCCTCAGCTGCACCCCGAAGAGTCAGAAGTCCCGAAAGAGACAGGTCACCAGGGAGCTCGGCAGGAGCTCTGAGAACCCCTCGATGCTGCGGATCTCAGGGCGAAGGCCCTGCAGCACCCAAACCCAGCTGGCAGCGCTGCAGGGCACAGGGGATCTTGTCCCTGCAGGGCTGGTTTGCCCCCGCCGCGCTGCTGCTGCCAGGAGGATGGCACTGATGCCACAGGGGCACCCGAGGGAAAACGACGCCCCAGTTCCTTGGTACCTGCCAGGGCCAGAGGAGTGCCCGGACCTGTGAGCTGTCACTGCCCTGAGCTGCTCGTCTTCGTTAGGAGCTGCTCCCAAGGACCTCATGCAGTAAACCCCAGCCCTGATTTTGACTCTTGCAGCATCGCAATCGATCTCATTTCAAGATGAAGGCTTCGCATTTACAGAGTGGAAAAAAAAAAGGATTCTAAATCATATTTACTGCAGGATATCTTAGCTACTTGGTACTTCTCACCTAAAATCCTGAAGGCACGTCCCAGAATATCAGAGCACCTGGTAGCCACTTGCAGCTAGCTGGTCAGTGGATAACAGGCACCTACAGAGTACGTGTATTTGGAGGTAGGAAGAGAAGGGGTGCCACAGAGGTTAATTAAAATCAGCTCCTGAGTTTTAAAGTTTCTAAGGCTAGTATAAAAGATGGGTCAAAAGCAGCATTTACCATATCTAGATTCTACTGAGCTTTGTTTCCAGGCTTCCATTAGATCTCCATAATGATGATACCGCCCTTAACAATACAGATGACAGACATGGTGTTTGAAGTGCTTTAAATACATCTTCCAGTCCCACTTTGTTATCATCCTGAGGGTCACAAAGTGTCACAGCACTCCTCTGCATAAAAGCCACATTCTGAAAACCATAAATAAGCTCTTCCAGTTCCGTGAAATGTTATGATACCAGCATGTCCCAGAATTTGCTGCAGGGCTTTAGGCCAGCTTCCCCTCTGCCTGCTAGACCAACAGTGAGATCCTCAAGCTCTGACCATGCTTCCTGCACCATGCCTCGTCCTCGTGCCCCCAGGGCTGTGCAGAGCAGGAGCTGCGGCTGTCATAGACCTTTGTAAGGCCATGAGACCCTGCACCAAGCAATTCACGGCACTGACGCTCAACTTGTAGGGGCTTCTGTTGCTGAATGTAAGGTCTTCACACCAAGTGTTGGACAGGAAAAGAAACTAAAACTCCCTCAAGTGCCCAACGGATTGCTACAGATTGAAGCAAGTACAAAGCTTGGGTGGCTGGATCACTGAATTCACCCAAGGCACTTTGTCTCAATAACTGCAGTATCATCAATTCTGGCTGTTCTTTACACAAAGGGATGCAAACAAACATCTTTTGCTGAATATCAAACTTTAACCCCTCCTGCAGAGAAAACATGGCAAAAGACAAACAGGAGTTGGTGAAGCACACGAGTCCTAAAATGCCATCCGTGCAGAGACCCTCCCTGACCTGGCCTTGAGCTCTCTGAGCACCTTGCAACTGTGTCTCGACTGTGGAACCAGGCCAGCCCTAGGCATTTGTAGGACTGGAGAAGGAATCTCAGTGAGCTTGCTGTGCCCAAGCTCACATGATGGCCAGGAACAGGCAAAGAGACATTTGTGATAGCTGCACAGGCTTCCAAGTACAAGACTGGAGCTGTGTGGCCACACTGCCCAATTCTCCCGTGTCGCTAAACATAATCCAGTGTTCATGGGGAGTGCTCCAGAGCAGGCTGGAGACAACACCGCTTCCCAGGCGGTTCTGTTGTGTCCCAGCAAGGAAGGATGGGGTTGGGTTACAAACTGAGCCTTTCTGTCCGCCTCAGCTGGCATCTCACCACTGGCACTGGGTTATCTGGCAGCCCCTGCATCTACGGGATGCCGCTGCCACTCATGTGATGACAGTCCCACGCTTGGGCTGTCTGAGACCATACGTGGAGCAAGGGACCTGGTCTCCAAAGCACAGCCACACCCGTGCATTGCTGTGCCCAAGCTTATTCAGCTCTGACAGCTCCGTGTGACTTGCTGATTAAGTTGTCCCCTAGTGGGATTTCTGCACTACGCCCCACTGGACCTGGCAGTCACCCACGGGAATTGCCCCCAGAACGCCCTCAGACAGAGGCAGGTTCGGGGCTGAGCAGCAGGTGAGCACACTCCACTGCTTCGGCAAGCTCTCCGTAACAGTCCGGCTCAAACGCGTGGACAGACACTGAACGTGGGGGTGGAGGGAGTGCTGTGTCGTGTACAGGAGTGGAGAGACTGCAGAGGAGAGCAGCAGGGACGTGGGGCTGTGTGAAAGCAGGGAGCCCAGGGAGGGAGGGCACGGGTACAAAGCTTGCTCCAAGGAGCAGCGAGAGCTGGGCAGACGTGGAAAGCGGGTCTGTGTCCTGCATCAATACAGGTACTCTTGGTACAGCAGGTAAGTGCTAGCTTGATTGGAAACCTGGCAAAAAAACAAACGAACAAACAAACAAAAACCACAAAGATTTGCAACATTTTGGAAAGAAGCAGGAGCAGAACAAGCCCTGCACTAGGTTGGTACGACATCTTCTCGCCAGCAGCATACAGGATCAGCTGCTGCAGGAGATACACATATCACAGGAAGCAACAATCTTGGGAAACTTCTTGCATAACTTGCCCTGCCTGGGGACTTCTCCCCAAATTAAACAGACAAACAAAAGCTCATGCCCTGGAGCAAGGACTTAGGGCCATTTCTCTCTCTCTCTTTTTTTTTTTTTTTTTTAAACACGATTCACATTATAGACAATAACTTTGCTATTCATTAAATTATCTCCTCCTTAATTACTAAATGGCTGAGTCAGGGACTGTGTGTCCCTCCACCACTTTCACAGAACCCACTGTAACCAGACGCCAAATGAGTATGAACTGGCACAGTCACAGCACTCCTCGCTCAGCGAACAGGTAGCATGGATCTGCTGAAACCATGTGTGAGGTGCGGTCGCTGTATCGGCTGTAACAAGCACTGTTTACAAGGATGGCCCTAGTGAAGTATGTATGAATACTTTATGAATCATACTACTACAGGGACAGTGCCTGATCTGTGGTCATGGTAGGCAGAAAGAGGTTGCTAGAAGAACCTTCCATGTATGCACAGAAGAGTGACTGAGTTCAGGATATTAGACGCCTAGAAATATCATCTCTCAGCACTTCATCACGAAAACATTTCATCTCATACCTGTGCTCAGCACAGGTCTATCACCTGTGTGCGTGAAAGGTAGGGCTGGTCTCTCTGGGCTGAGAAATGCAGCAGTAAATCCACCTGCTCACCACCCTCCTTCAGGGTGCTGAGCAAAGGTGCTGCCTCACTGCTGCCCCTTGCTCCATCCACTCGACTCGCTGAGGCAACAGCTGCGGGCAAACCCCGCGTCAGAAAGCTGCACATCATCTCCTGCAGGGATCCAGGGATAAGCTCTGCCCAAACGCTCCGCTGGTTTGACTGGGACCTGGCCTCCCCCGGGTGCTGGAGGCAGAGGGGGACGCGGTGGGCTGGGGAGGGCTGGCTCCCCCTGCCTGGGATGCAGCCGGTGGGGCAGTGTCACACGGATGGGCAAAGCCGGCTTGGAAGGAACCAGCACGACTGCCAGAAGCCGTGCAAGATTCTCACCATCCTCTGCAGCATGAAGTGCAGCTTCCCTTGAGGATCATCCAGCTGTGTCTCACTTAACCAGCTCCTTCCCTCTGCAGGGACTTTGCTGACTCTGCTCCCTCCCGTTCCTGGGCTCCTTCTCCAGACCACCCCAAGAGACCTGAAGTGCTTCGCTATCTAAATGAAGCGTGAGCAGTGTCGGCAGGTGGGGCCAAGCCAGAAGATCCCAATGCTGTTTCCAGATTAAAGCCCCCAGCAGCAGGAAGCTCGAGGCTGAGAGGCAGGGAAGTGAGGGGGTGACAGAAGCGCCACAAGCCCCTCTCCGCCAGGAGGGTGCTGCTCCCCTGGGGCATCGGCAGACACACGGGCACCCCCGCCCCAGGCGGCGGCACCAGAGACCGCATCCGTCCTGCGGGGGCTTCCGAGACGCGGCCCCTGCAGCCCTGCCGAGAGCCCCTGCAGCAGCGCCAGGCTGCGAATGCCTGAGCCAGACCCCGGCCCCACACAGCCTCACGCCCACTGTCCAACCCGCCCCAAGTCCGCTCCCTCAGCCTCGGCAGACAAAGGAAAATACAGAGCCTGCAGACGTTCGGAGGGCAAACACACAAACAAAAATGGAAATAGGGCACAATTTATCCCTTTTTGTCCTAACACGACAGCTGCAAGTCTGATCCGGCAAAAAAATGGATGCCATTTTGAGCCCTGAAGTTTCACTCCACATTACACAGACCGATGTGAGCAGTACATGGACAGACACGTATGTCACATATTTAGGGAAGGGGAGAGACAGGGAAGGAGAGAGACAGCGACCATATTCTGACTGGAACACAAACACACCCACTGGCACACGGAGCCCCCTCGAGACACGGGCAGAACAAAGGCAATTCAGGAATCCTGACAGAAAATCACACCCAAGATTTAAGTCCAAACCGCAACGATCTCCAGGCACACGCAAGTCCAGGAAAGGTGCAGCTCTACCAGAGGAGCTGGCAGCCACTCATTTACGCTTTCCCTCCCGCATCCTGCACCCTACATGCGGGGAAGGGACGGCAGCCTGCGCCGCTATGCCTCTGCTGCCAGCAGCTGTATTTCAGACCCCCAGCCTCTGCCGTGCCTTCAGCCTGGAAATGCAGGCGAGAGGACCCCCAGCCTGAGGGGGACCTGCCCCCCATCGCAGGGGCTGAAGCCCATTCCTGGGTGAATGTGAGCACATTCATTAACAGTCCTCAAGGGACTCTTTTTTTGTAGCAAAAAGATCAGTTTCTTGAAACAGGAGCCACAGAAACAACCGGGTCCAACGTGCCGGTTGCCAGCGCTCAGGTATTGCAGGGCTGTGCAGGTGAAGCGTGCCCCGGGCACCAGCAGAGGCTTGCTGGCAGCACAGGGGCCGAGGCAGAGCTTCCACCAGCCTGCCCTCGTGCTGGGGCTGAGCCCCAACACAGCCAGGGCCCCCAGGAGGACCCCAGCTGTACACACTCAAAGAACAGTGAAAAACTTCAAGCACAAAAAAAAAAAAAAAAAAAAAAAAAAAGCCGTGGAGGACACCGGCCCTACCCCATGGGGCTTACACCTGTACCTGGAACGGCAGATGCACTTCATACACCCAGTAAATCGGCAGAAGTGAAAACTCTTACAAATTCAAAGCTACAAATACCAGCATCTGCACCAGAAAAACACCCCAGAACGTTCAAGAGATGCACATTTACCACGAATGGCATTTTCTGTACAATGCACGTACCCAGAAATAGACTGCACTCACACTGCCTAGCTGTCAGAGAAGGAGAAAAGAGATTCCCTCAGGAGACCCTGATGCACAGGGCTCGAGGGCTGCTCCATGCAGCCAGGGAAGCAGGGTCCGGAGCGCTAACCGAGGTGACGAGACGGAGCTCTCCCCCAACCCCAGGACCAAGTGAAAGAAGCAGCCCTTACCTTTGGCCCCTCGCAACACAAACCCGAATCCCTCATGCTCCCTCTTCTGCAGCACGGCCGTCTTCTCCTCAATGATGTAGTCACTGGGCAGGAAAGAGCACAAGAGAATGATGCTAGGGTTAGATTTCAGCACCATGCTGCCAGGCGGAGGTGGCCTTTGTGCCTGTGACAAGGAGACCTCTTCTCATCGACTGTTTCATCTCAGCAAGGAGCTGGGAACACTCTGCTTCCCTCCCTCCCTTGCCCAAAGTCAGAACAAAAAGACGAAAGCTACTTTCCCTCAATATGTAGGTGGAGGGAAGCCCTGGCTGCCTGGATCACCCTTCTGCCCACCGGTCCCCTTCTCAGTCACCTGCATACGCATGCAGGGAGCTTACTGATCCCACTTGGGCTTCCCTTTAAATGATGCCCTTAACATGGAACTGAAGAGTGGAGCGCCTGAGCAGAGGAGGTGCGGGGGGAGGCAGCCATCCATCCATCAGGGAAGATGCTCTGAGACTTTCCAGTTGCCTCTTGTATGAAAAAATTAGATGCCTGACAAAAGGAAAGGTGCCTCTTTGGTAAGTTTCCTGGGAGAGAGAACGGCAGAGTTTATATCCTCATCCCGATGCTCTGATCTTCTCTTAAAATCCCCCCCCTCGTTGCTAAGTAACGGTCTGTCATTAGAAGAGGGGGGATGCATTTCATTGTCCTATTTTAACAAAGCCGCTCTTCCCTGCCCTCAACAGCAGCTAGCCGAGAAGAACGGAAAAAAATCCGGTGCTGGAGAGAGAGGAACGGACGCGTGGCTCTGAGCAGCCCCCGGGTGCTGGCGGCCCTTCCAACCAAAATCATCCACAGGCTCCAGGAGAGGCGGGGGGCACGGGGAGAGGGCTTCTCTCCGCAAACGGGAGCTGAAATGCAGCCCTGCAAATCCCTCCCAGCAGAGCCGCATGTCTGACATCAGAGTGGAATTAATCAGGGACCTCGGTCCCGCTCGGCAGCACGGCAGGACGCGTTACGCGCCGCGCCACAGCCCGGGCAGGCAGAGGGGGACGGGCGGCGTGCGGCGGCCCCCTGGCCGCACGCGTGGGTGCCGGGCCCCCGACCCGCAGGGAGGGCACGGAGCGGGCACACTGCGGCACGGCAGCCCCACGGCCGCCCCCCTGCCCCGGGTGTGCCGCAGGGAAGCGGCTGCGCCACGCCGGGACCGCGCGTCCACGGCAGGGGTGCGGGAGCCGCGCTTCGGGGCGAAAGAGGGGCTGCGGGTGCTGCTGCACGGGCCTGGCTGGCGGCCCCGTCCTGTGCACGCTCCCCCAGACCGGGCGCACCTCTGCACCCTGCCCATCTGCAGCCCCGCCTGACAGCGATGCCTCTGTGGGCATCGCCACCCGCTTTTTGGTAGAGTTTTATGAATGCCGTTAACATCACAACGGTCTCTGGCTCTCCTATCGAGACAGGTGGGCAGAGTCCTTTGTTTTCCAAGACCAAGGGAAAGCGATCACAGAAGTCAATACATGCCAGGGCCGCAGGTACCAAGGCACTCTAGGAGACTCAGGAGAGATGCTGTCCAACAAAATTAACACAGAACTCAAGCCTAAACTCCTTGGACTTCCCTGTTATTTCACTGTGTGCTCTAATTTTGGACATCCTTTGGCATTACACATTTAAAAAAAAAAAGGGGAGGTATCTATAAACCCATCACTTCATGCAACGAAGTACCTAGGTGTGGACAAAATTCAACAAAACTATGTGAACTGCTTTAAAGGAGGTGGCTGCTGTCACACAGTCATCCATTTATGTCACATTTTCAACACATTGCCTGTCTTTCAAAAGCAGAGCTGGTTATGCATATGCTCCCTGACACATGTAAAACTCTCCCTTCTACAACAAAATCCTCTCTTCCAAGTCTAGCATGTCCTACTGGAAACAGATTCATACCTGCAACGCCCAGAAGAGGCCATTACGGGAGAACGATTCTCCTGTCCACCTACGAGCAGCCAGACAACCTCAAACCATGATTCCTGTATCAAGCCTTTACCTTCTCCTTGAGCCGTGGCTTACTGTCTAGGAACAGAACTAGACCTAAGACATTTCACATCCAGGGGAATATCCTCCCTTTTCCAATGGACACGTCAAGCCCCCGTAGATGCCCTGCGTGAGATCTTAACCCTATACCATGAGAAATTCTGCCACCTCTACTAGCATGCGTTTGTGCAGGTGTATGTGCAGGAGAAGGAGAGAGAGGTAAAGGCAAACAAATGTTCTGTACAAAATTGTGGTTTTTATTTTACCTAGTGGTGGGCCAAGTGCCCAACTAGTCCTGCTGTGGTTGCTTTATCAATGAAAAAGGAATCCATGATAAAATTCTGTACTTCTAATTCTTCCATAAGACCTCTGTGGTTGTTTTATCCAGACGATAAACTGAAAAAATTCTTGACAAAACCACTTGTATCCTGTATAAGTATGGTTTATGCAGCCTCCAACAATCCTCATCTACCAAGACTTCCTCTAATAATGTACACCTTTAAACAAGTTCAGCCCGCTGCTGCTTTACCAAAAGTTACTTTGCAAAAATATTTCATTCTTTCCTCCACCTCTGAATTAAACCTCCACCTGCAAATAAACCGGCAAGAAGCATCTTAATTCAAAATCTAAACTTGTCAGAAACAATAGGAAAACTCCCCAACATGCTTCTTTCTGTCTCTGGACGCTCCGACAGTAAGTATGTAGAGGCACCTGTGGGTTTTTTGGAAATGTTGGACATTTATTTGTTTTAGCTCACTCCCCTCCTCTGTGTCTTTCACAGAGGGATTTACAAAGTTTGATTTGCAAGGGGGATCTTGCAAGAGCACTCCCAGTTTAAGTCCCTCTGGAACCTGCAAACTCTTTGCCTATTGCCATTTATCTCTACAAACACCAAAAAAAGCCTCGGGTTCATAACTGACTACAGTAAAATCCAGTGGACACCTTCACTTTTTGATATAACCACACTAAATAGTTCTACAGATAGATCTATATAAAAAGTGAAATAAAAACCCACTAAATTTTTGTGAACTAGAATCATGGGGGAGTAGAAAGTCACCTGAGATGCCACTGATTGACACTGCTAGAGCTCCAAGAGCTGGAAAAAGAAGCAAAAACCAGCCTGGGGAAGGAGGTGAAGCAGTGCAATCAAAGATCTGTGATCATGTCATACCAAAAAAGTAACCTGAATTACTCATTTCTTTATTTTTGTCTAAATAAAAATAGGAACTTTCAAAAAAATGTAGTGAGGAGTTATTTGAATTTTAAAATATTTGACAAAGATTAAGCAAAATAGTGATTTAATACTCTTGGGTCATAAATGTTAATCAAGTTATGATACCTGATGGAAAACAGCACCTCAAGTTCACTGCCAGATGACTGTGCCCTACATGTAACCGGTAAATGAGTAAACAGATGAGCTAGTGTAACGACACAGAGGCGTCAGAGCACGGCCCTTCAGAGCTGCTGCTTGAGGCAACGCAAAGCCTGATGGATGGTCTCGCTCCTGCAATGCCAGGGTTGGGCATCAGACCTCCTTCGGCTGGTTTACCTTTTACTGAAACCAAATTACAGACAGTTAATGCACTTGACCAGGGCTAATTATTTTAGTAAATTTGTGACTGTTTAGAGAGACAAACCTAATAGATCAAATGAACAATTACAAAAAAATAGCAAGGTTATGACTGGACTAAATAGCTACAATTAACTCCAGTCATCCTGGTAACACTGTGATGGCAAAGATGAGCTCTGACTTAAGTGGAAAAAACAGCAATTGGAGGAATTCAAATTTTTTATTTTCCATTGTCTGGGCCGGCTGAAGTTCTCTGAAAGTGCCTGGGGAGCTGGTGGAAAACATCTGAGAGCTATGATGGATTGTTCTGAGAACTTGCATGGGATGCACGACACTCCAGAAGATCTGAAAAAGGCATCATGCGCATCTTTAAAAACAGGCAATAGAAAGATCAAAGGAAGTATAAATTGAGGTAACTCATCTTAATTCCCAGGAAAACTCTAACAAACAACACAACAGTTTAATAAAACATCTAGAAGAAAAGAAGGTGATAAATCCCAGGTGGCACGGATTTGAAAGAACAAATTGTGCTAAACTGACCTAATTTCTGTTTGAACATAGTAGGTCTCATGAACATGGGAAAGGCAGTTCTGTGATATATATCTTGATGCCAGTTAAACACTTTGAATGCTCTCACAAGACATTCTCACAAAAAGCAAGGGGAACATAAACTGCTGCACGGTGAGTAAATAGCTGGTTTGACATTTTTCACCGTTGAACTGGATGGAAATATAAAGTGGGATTTAAAAGCGGGTCTGTCTTGGGACAACCTCAGTGTCTTCACCAATGACTAGGATGTAATAGGGAGTAAACTTAAACTTGCAGAGGGTCCTAACTCGAAGGACAGCAAAATGTTGGAAGAGGGGACTTGGATTCATGTGGTACCATCACTGGAAAAATGGCCTGAAAAATACTGGAGGAGAAAGGAAAGTTCAAGGCACTAGGCAGGAACTATGAAAAGAAAGGCAGAGGCTGCAGAAGGACCGGCTGGACAGCCAGCAGGGAAAGCCACAAATACCACTTCGGACTCAGAAGCATCAGCTGCAGTGTCACACCGGACAGACTGGAGAAAAATAAGCAAGAGTGCTGTCTAAGATCTGACATAGTCCTTCTGCCCTGCTCCATGCAGCAGTAGCCTTGGGAGTCATCGAGTTAAATGTGGGCGTATATAAAACAAGCACCCACAGTGAGCAAGTTGCTCCAGGCTCCTTTTAGACTCAATGGAGATCTGTTCGGTGAAGTCAATGGAGCTGTGATTCATCCCATGCTGAAATGACCGCCTACATTTTGTCAAATGAATGGCACCCCTGGCTTCACTGACTGCACACATCTGCATCGACTCTCAGGGAAAGCCAGGGCGATGAGCTCAGACACCTACATGGTAGACACCTACAGCGAAGTGATGTGAATCACATTCCTGAAGTTAGATAAAGAGTACCGCTCAGCTGTCCGGTTGCCAGCACCACACTTCCAGAAAGATGTGGGTCAACAGGAAAGAGTCCTGAGGAAGACATCTGGAAGATAAAGGGCCCAGGAAACATAGCCTGAGGAAAGACCTGGTTTGATGTACTGACTCGATTACTCCCAGGAGAAAATGCTTAAAAGGTGCCACACCGCTTTTCAGCAGTAATGATGCATGCTGAGGCACAGGAACAGAGGTGGTGGTGGAAGGTCACTTACAGGGAGCTTTTAGGTAAATCCTCCTCAGGAATAATTTAAGGTCAGCTGAGCCTGATGTAGGTGGAAGATGAACCACACTAGGCCTCTCCCAGTAAAAACCTCACACACCATGACCCACAGCCAGGCAGTGACACAGCAGTGTAATTCTGCTCAGGTACCTTGTGCAGAAAATGTCTGATGCAACAGAAGGATGATTTATAGCAATGATGAGTAACTGGGCCACAGACCAGTCTCTGGCCACAGCAGTCCAGGTCTTCGTGGACAAACTTTCTTCTCTGCCCCAGAAAATTAAAACCAGCACACAGAGCAGCTCTTTCCAAGCTGCATTTCAGAAATTGCCTCTGACGAGAGCCGGCCTTGCTCTATAACTGGGATTGTCTGGGAGTTGGCCCAGTTCAAATCTATCCCGCGGAGCAAGCTAGCAATGAAACAGCATGGATGCCTACGGCACATCCAGGCCTAAGGCCTCCTTCCTCACCCATCTCACTTCCCAGGGCTGGTGAAGCTTTAGGGAAGGCGATCACCATTAGACTTGTACACCAAACACTTAAGTTTCTAGCAGAAATCAACAGGATACGGGCATGTGTCCTGGAGGCCTGGGATGGACTGGGCACATCGCTATTGAGCGGTTTGCGAGGTACAGCATCCCTGGCAGCAAGGAGGCCGTGGAGATCTACCCAGGCCCGAGCGCTCTGCAGAGGCAGGTGTCACAGTCCTGCTCTGCTGTGACACGGGCAATAGCCAAAGAGTAACACGGCTGTACTGGCTCTGTTTGAATACAAGAGAAAAAGAATGACCCCAGCAGGTCAGACTAAGCATCTCATCTCAAACATTTACTGCCAGCAGAAGCCTGGGGAAGAGTAAAGGAGCAGGTGTCCTAAGTGTACTTCTGTCCCAGAAGAGCCTCCCAGCCCCTGAGACTGGCAGCCAGGGGACCTGAGCAGTAATATCAGAGTGGAACTGGGAAAAGCCCTATCCTGAATAGAAAAATAATCCACTTAAAACTCCACGAAAATGGATCATGACATCTCTGGAAATGCAGGTGACAGCGGTGCTTCTGTAATGAAAGCAAAGGACACCAGGAAATGGAGAGGGGGCCAGAAAGGAGCCTATTTATGCTTGTAACTGATCCTAAGGCACTGATTATCATCAGTAACATTTTCTGTTTAATTCAGTCAGGAGGTAGCTCATTAAAGGCACTGATTATGAACTACGTCAAAAGCAAACTGACACATGAAAAGCAACTCTTCCCCCAGAAGAAACCACCTTCCAGCCACACACACACACACACACAATTTGAAAGTGCAGCAAAATCCCAGGAAGGATGTGTTGTTTGAGATCACATTCCCTCCTGCATTGGTCAAACGCTTTTCAGCCATCAGTTAAAAACCCCAAACCACAGCTGTTCAGTCCTAGACGAAATGTCGGCTTTGAGAACCAGAGAAATTCTGAAGATCAGATATTGCAGAAAGTGAGGAAGACGGTTAGGAAAAAGTATCACCTTCCCAATTCAAATATGGACAGTTTTCACAGGGTATTTTCAGTACTGGAAGCATTTTATTTAAACACACCAAACTAGTAACTTCTAGGAAGTTAACCAAAACATTAAAATAAAGCACCTCATTAAGGGAATGAGAAGTCTACGATACATTTCACCTGGACTTCAAACCAACAGAGATAATGAGAAAGCTGTTAAGACCTTGCTGAAAAGCAGTCGAGTCAAGGAAAAGAAGCCATCGCAGAGACACAGAAAAGGTAAGCCTGTGGAATAATCAGGCTGATATTAGTGCTGGCAGAAAGAAGCTATTTGTCCCAAATTTTTCTCCTCACTTGCCAGAAAAGGCGTTGCAGCTGGAGAGGTGCTGCTCTCCAGCTCCCTCTCACTGGGTGTGCTCTCCACCAGACGTGCTGAACCCGACGCTCCGACAGTGACCACGGGACGCGGACCAGCGAGTGTGGCCCCAGGCTGCAGAGACGAGATTCATCATCCGCTGCCTTCCAGCATCACTTCTTCGGCAAGCGGTGGAAAATGGTGTCGACTAAAAAAGGAGGCAAAGGCAGGCTCTCATGCATGCTTAACGCTGCTAAATTACACCTGTGGGAATTCTGCTCCACAGAAACAGCGTTGTTCAGAGCTGACATCGGAGCCACTCGGTTGTGCAGATGCACAGAGAGACAGACAAGGTAACATGCAACGGCATCTCAAGTCTTAAGATGTATCGCTAGCTCATGAAACCTATGCTGCATATATTTAAAGGGGAAAATCGTCACAAACAGGGACGTTACAGTTAGTGGTATCACTGGCTTCAGTTGCTGCATGTACTGAGAAAAAATAGATGACATCTAAAATCTCCCTTTGCCTGAATGTAAGGAGATTAAAGAACATTATGTCTGTGTTTGTCCAATATGTATTTATGGAAGAACAATGCATATTTCTATAAATAATAAAAACAAGTCATAGAAAATCCAAATTCTGCAATGTGGATTTATCCTATCCTCAGCAAAGGAGACAGATGGAGACTGTTTAAGGACACCGTGCTGGAGACACAGTGCAAATACATTTTACAGATTGACAAAGAACAGAAAGAAGCTGGCATGGCTAAACAGCAGGGAAATGGAGGTTATAAAAGACAAGAAAACATCCTTCTTAAAGCTGAAACCATGGCCAAGTGAGGAACAAGGAAAGAATTGTAACTCTGTCAGGCTAAATGTAAAAACAGTTATGACAGACCAAACATAAATCTGTGGAACAATTTGCAAAAGGCATCAAAACTAATACTAAAATCAGTTTTCACACACATATGAAGCAGGAAGCCTACCAGAGAACCTTTGGGGTGGGACAGTCACAGTGCCAAAGCTCCATGCAGGGTACAAGGCCGTAACAGACACCTGAACAAAACCCGACCTTCGTGCTGTGGGGAGGTTTTCCCTTCAGAAGCACAGGGATTCGCAGACAGATCCAAGGCTGAAGCGCCTCTGCAAGAGGCCATGGAAAAAGAAAAAGGGTCACGGACCGCCAGGACTAGACTGCAGACAGCCAAGGTCCTGGAGCACCCTGTGGCCGGAAGAGCGGCGCTCGCCGTGGTGTGCGAGCTCCAGCGGGGCCGGGCTGGCGGGCGCGTGGTGCTGGTGGGCGCACGGCGCCGCTTTTTGCAAGACGGCAGCAGAGGGGACAGCTCCAGGCCTGTGATGGCAACACTGGGCACGACTCTAGCACTGGGATACAGCAGCCAGCCAGCACACGCAGGGGTACATCCCAGCATCACAGCTGGGAACGTTAACGCAGCGTTTTAAGAGAACACCTTGCCTCTAATCTTACTGCAGTTCCCTGAGGTCATACATACGGATGCAGAGAAAGGAGGTCCCTCCCAGCCTCTGCGATTCAGGGATTCTCTGGGATGTGTAGATAGCGGGGATGAACCAAACTTATGGGGGTGCAGCCAGCCCCCTCAGGAAGCTGTCATGGACCCCCAAAATAACCAGTGCAGAACAGCTTGTGTCTGCACCATTCGAGCACCCCCCTTTGAGCCCAGTGCTTAGGGACGTGCGTTGCATGAGCACAGCACAAGGACAGGCAAAGGTGTTGGAGGCTACGGGGCCTGCCAGGATTGTGCTGGTGGATCGTGCAGAGAGGAGGCAGCTGAACTCAGCGGTCTCACAAAGAGCACCTTTAGGAAGCGCTAGCTTGAATCAAATCGCCCCAGCACCACAAGCAGGTTTTGTTGCAGACATGCAATGGGCCAACACTGCAACAGAGCAAGGGGTAAACTGACACGCAGCCAGAGAGAATGGCCAAAGACAAGGGCCTGGGAAAAAAAGCATAGATACAAGTTATTTGACAAGAGAAACTTAACTGAAGTCAACTTCCAAAACCATTTGACAAAGTCCTTCACTAAGATCTCTCGAGGAAGCCATGAAGCCATGTGATAAAAAGGAAGGTTCTTACGTGTTCAATTTATTAGAAGGTAGAAAATTACAGGATTTCACATCAGATGAAAGGTCAGCAGTGGAGTCTTGCAGGGAATTGGTGCCAGGACTTAAGCTGTTCAGCATAGCCCTAGACCACTTATGAGAGAGGAATGAAAGGCAACCAGGTTTTCTGATAATGCTGAACTATTCAGAGTATTAAAGATGAGGAAAACTGTGAAGAACTGTAGAAAGATCTTCTGTCATTGGGGTTAAAAATCTAAGATGAAATGTAATGTTGAGAAAAACTGAGGCACAAGGAAAAAAATTCTCTCCTCATACATAAGATCCCAGGCTCTGAGATGACCATTACTAACCAGAATTAAGAACTCTGGGATATGGTAGACAGCTCAAGAAAAATGTCACCATAATGTCCTACAGTGGCCAGGAACTATTAGAAAAGAAAAGTGAATTAGACAGAGAACCATTATATCACTGGCACAGCCGAAGTGCCCCCACACCTTAAATACTTGTAGTTGCTCTGCTCTTCCCACTTTGGAAAAGAATACAATCAAACTCAAAAAAAAAAAAAAAAAAAAGAAAAAAAAGAAAAGTTTCACAGATTTTTGAAAGTATGGAAAGTTTTTTTTGCACAAGGAATGGTGCAGCTTAGTACTGCATAACCTGGAAAAAACACAGTTCAGGGGAAATAGTTCTACCAAATCCTGAGTGCTGTGGAGGCTAACTTTATGATCACTCTTAGGGAGCTCTGCAAAAACCCTTTCCAGCTCACAAACCACACACCTGCACTGAAAAGACACTTGGCTGCCATATGTACTCTGCTACTCTGAGTGTTTTCTTTTAGGAAAGCCATTTTGCATTTGGGAAGAAATATGGCTCTAAAGAGTCAAAACCACCACACCTAAGCCACTTCTGAAACCTTGCTGGTAGGAACTGCAGGAGCAGCAGGCTTGCACAGAAGACCCAAGCAAACTCCTCAGACTGCTGGAGTCGCTCACTGCAGTCTCTGGTTGCTTTGACAATGCACGCAGAACCGTGCAGTTTCTGAATCAACACCTCAGACAGCACTGAAGCCTGGCTGCCCGTGGCCTGGTGAGGAACGTGTCAGCGACGGGACTGGCTGGCCTGCTTCGTGCTCTGGCAGCTCAGATGTTTTAAGTGATTCACATTGATAGCTCTGTTCCTGCAGACCCTAACTGGAGAAAAACAAAGCAAAACAAAACAAAACAAAGCAAAACCCCTTCACACATAAAACAAAAGGTAAAACCTCAAAAAGACCCAAGTATTTGATCGTACCTGATAGAAAGTCAGAGCTTCAGCTGCTGAAGAAATGCTTAGAGCGCTGGCAGCCCATTCAAAAGCTCTCATCAGCTACTGTCTGGTTTTGGTCATTGCTGCATCATCATTGTAAAAATTAAATCAAGAAAACTCATTGCAAGCCCTTCCTGGAGTAGATAATTTGGGCTTCATTTAACCTCTCCTAACAACTCGACTCTATCCACACATACTCAGAACTTCCACGTGTGAGTCGAGTTGCCAAATATTCTGATGGAGATCACTTGTGTGACGGAGTAGAAGGGACAATGGCTGTTAAGTTTGCACAGTCTCCTGGCTTCCTCTTGTCTGGCAAAAACAAACTATACTTTGGACAGATCTTTTAGAACCTTTAGGAATCAACTACGACACAATCCTCATCTCAAATCTTTCTTGCTTTATCCTAGCAAATCCTAGTAAGGCTGGATTAAACAATTTGCACTTTATCTGGGGTATGTACTGGCTACAGTTTGTCTTCCCACTGGAGCAAAAGGAGGAGGAGCAGTGTGTGCGGCGTGTGGTAACCTTGTCACCATCCTCCCGCTATTGGAGTGCAGGCAGCTTGCTGAGAAGTCACCTGTTTGGTGGCATTAGCAGCACACAGGACTTCTGTCTCCTGCAGCATCTGCGCCATGGGCAGCGCAGGTCAGCGGCACAGCCCTGGCTGTCGACTGGTTCTCCTGTGCAGGGCTATCAGTACAGGCCATGCCTTTAACCCCTGATTTATTGCATCTCTTGGTGTTTTCTCAGACATTTCCACTGATACTTTATTCAGTCATGCCACCCTTGGTATTTCTCTCATTGCATAAAGCTGCATCATGGGAGGTTCGGACTGGGCGTTAGGAAAAGGTTCTTCACCAAGAGGGTGGCAGGCACTGGGACAGGCTCCCCAGGGCAGTGGTCACGGCACCGAGCCTGCTGGAGTTTGGGAAGTGTTTGGACAATGCTCTCAGACACACGGTCTGATTTTCGTGTGGTCCTGTGTGGAGCCAAGAGCTGGACCTGATGATCCTTGTGGTTCCCTTCCAACTCAGGATTTTCTGGGCTTCTATGATTCTTGCAGTTTCCACACCAGGACTCACCCAGTATCTGGGAGCCCTGTCCTCCTGGGCAGCAGCTCTGGCATGTGTCGCAGGATGCTGCTGGTTATGTCGACCAGCTCCCTCTGTGGAGTTGGTCATGCTCATTTTGATGAAAAAGAAGTGATGGAGAACAGCAACTAATCCGAGGTCACTAGATGTCAGGCTTTCTTGATACACACTCGCCTAATGAGCTGATCGTGTTCAGGCAGTGCTTCAGCATTGTAATACTGGAAGCTGCTGCACGCTGTACAGTCTCCAGTCTTGCTCTCTACGTTATTTAATGGTAATGGTTACGTGACCCAAGATATGGGCACTGTTTCTTCAAATCACACCTCTTTTCATTAAAGGTAAATCCAGCTCCTTGTAGCTGCAGTCCTTTAAGATATCATCCTCATGAAGCTCAAAGGTAGGGTCCCAAATCACTGAGATAATTTGTCTTACCGCCTTTTGAAAGACATTAGATTCGCAGGATACTTGAAACAGTACAAAAAGCAGCTCATGACCCCTAAGTGGAGCAACGAATGCAATGGGAAAATGCTTTTGCTGGAACGATGCATTGATTTCCAATTTGCTGAGCAGTTCAATACCTTGCAGCCTGGGGAAGGAGTACCTGGTTTTCACACACTTACTGGGTATTCGAGTCTCCCACTCTTACTGAAATATCAGTGCACAAGCACATGACCTCAGAGTACCTTGTTTTGAGGGCTGTGAGCACACAAAAAACTCATCAACTGATGCAGTAGCTTGCTTGAGGGTCATACGTTTGAACTGATTTTCAACAGCCTTCGTCAGTGGAGATGGTACTTAGTAAGGGGCATTGTGAAAAATGTTTGAGTAACCTTCTCAACTTGGGTCCTTTCGTATTGTTTCAGTTTTTCTTTGCTGTTTTACAGACAGAGCATTTTATTGTACAGGCTGTATTCCTGCAACTTGAGATTTGGCCAATTTAGTCCTAATTTTCTAAGAGCTCAATAGCAATTATTTGATTTCTCCAAGAGTACAGATGTCATGTGTGCAGCATCTTACATTACAGCTGCTTCCTTGCTGTTCTGACAGTTCACAGGGATGACTTCTCTTGCAAGCAGACTCTTGTCATCAGCTGGTTCAGGAGATGAGTCAGAGGAGACCTTTAAAATTTCTTGGTGAAACCATGAATGGCTGTGACCACCTCGAAGTGGCTTTTTATGTGTCAGACTATAAAATCTCCACATTTCAGCTCTAGTCATCAGTGTACGTCCCTGGACAGCGCTTCCATCAGCTTCATCAGCTTCCAGCCCCGAAGTAGGGCTTATTGCCTGACTGCGCACATTGATCCCTTCCACAACATCTGCAACAAGAACCTGCTTAATAGATGAGGGAAAGGCCATGGATGTTGTTTATCTGGGTTTAGTAAAGCATTTGACACCGTTTCCCACAGTGTTCTCCTGGATAAAGTGGCTGCTTGGGGCTTGGACAGGTGTGTGGTTTGCTGGGCGGAGAACTGGCTGCCTGGCCAGGTTCAAAGAGCCACGGTGAATGGAGCTTGGTCCAGCTGGTGGCGGTCACCAGTGGTGCTCCCCAGGACTTGGTCTTGGGGCCTGTATTAATGTTTTTATCAACAATCTTGTTGAAAGGATCGAATGCACCCTCAGAAAGTTCATGGATGACACCAAGTTAGGTGGGAGTGTTGATCTGCTTGAGGGCAGGAAGGCTCTGAAGAGGGGGCTGGATGGGCTCAATGGGTCACATCCAGTTGTGTGACATTCAACAAGGCTGAGTGTGAGGTCTCGCACTTGGGTCACAACAACCCCATGTACTGACACAGGTTTGGGGGAGAGTGGCTGGAAAGCTGCCGGCAGAAAAGGAACCTGGGGCTGCTGGTTGACAGCCGGCTGAACAGAAGCCAGCCGTGCGCCCGGGTGGCCAGTAAGGCTACTGCTGTCCTGGCCTGCATCAGAACTGTCATGGCCAGCAGGAATAGGGAGTGATCGTCCCTCTGTACCCTGCACCTTGAGCACTGTGTTCAGCTTTGGGCACCTCACTACAAGATAGACATTGAATTGCTCGAATGTGTGCAGAGAAAAGCAACGAAGCTGGTGAAAGGACTGGGAAATGACATGACGAGCAGCTGAGGGAACTGGGGCTGCTTAGTCTGGGGAAAGGAGGCTGAGGGAAGACCTCATCACGATCTACAGCTGCCTGAAAGGAGGCTGCAGCGAGGATGGTGTTGGTCTCTTTTCTCAGGTGACAAGTGATAGGATGCAAGGAAATGGTCTCGAGTTGCACCAGAGTAGGTTTAGACTGGGTATTAGGAAGATTTTTTTTCCACAGAGGGCAGGGGTCAAGCATTGGGATGGGCTGCCCAGGGAAGCGGTGGAGTCGCCATCACAGGAGACGTGTGGACGTGGCACTAAGGGGCATGGTTCAGTGATGGGACTCGGTAGGTCAGGTTGATGGTTGGACATGACGATCTTGAAGGTCTTTTCCAACCTAGTTGACTCCGATTCTAAGAAATGCCTTTAGCATGTAGGTATGTCCAGATTAGGAGTATTCTGCCATTGCAGCTGCTCCAGACTCAGCACAAGCAGTGTAGTCACTATTGATTAACACATCCTTTATGAAGCAGTCATTGGTCCCAGCCAAATGACACCAAACTTGGAGGAGTTGTGGACTCGAATGAGGGTGGAAAGGCCTTGCAGAGGGATCTGGATAGGTTGGAGAGCTGGGCGATCACCAACCGCATGAAGTTCAATAAGAGCAAGTGCCGGGTCCTGCACCTGGGACGGGGAAACCCTGGCTGCACGTACAGACTGGGCGATGAGACGCTAGAGAGCAGCCTAGAAGAGAGGGATCTGGGGGTCGTGGTTGACAGCAAGTTGAATATGAGCCAGCAGTGTGCCCTGGCAGCCAGGAGGGCCAACCGTGTCCTGGGGTGCATCAAGCACGGCATCGCTAGTAGGTCAAGGGAGGTGATTGTCCCGCTCTACTCTGCGCTGGTGCGGCCTCACCTCGAGTACTGTGTGCAGTTCTGGGCACCACAGTATAAAAAGGACATGAAACTGTTGGAGAGTGTACAGAGGAGGGCTACGAAGATGATGAAAGGCCTGGAGGGGAAGACGTACGAGGAACGGCTGAGGTCACTGGGCCTGTTCAGCCTGGAGAAGAGGAGGCTGAGGGGAGACCTCATCACAGTCTACAACTTCCTCGTAAGGGGGTGTCGAGAGGCAGGAGACCTTTTCTCCATTAACACCAGTGACAGGACCCGCGGGAACGGGGTTAAGCTGAGGCAGGGGAAATTTAGGCTCGACATCAGGAGGGGGTTCTTCACAGAGAGGGTGGTTGCACACTGGGACAGGCTCCCCAGGGAAGTGGTCACTGCACCGAGCCTGTCTGAATTTAAGAAGAGATTGCACTGTGCACTTAGTCACATGGTCTGAACTTTTGGGTAGACCTGTGCGGTATCAAGAGTTGGACTTGATGATCCTTAAGGGTCCCTTCCAACTCAGGATATTCTATGATTCTATGATTCTATGGCTTAACTAAGAATTTCTATCTCTTTAATGAATGACTTATCACTTGTAGAATGAGAAGAGTCACGAATGATGTTTTTTGGTTTGACACCTTCAGTTGTCCAGCTGAATTGCTCTCTGACGAATTAGTCCAGGTAGGAGGACTGTGATGGTCCCTCCACAAAGAACAGCACGACTGTGCACCACTCCGGCCAGGGCTGCATGCAGAGCCATGGTTAAACCTTCACCTCTCACTGCTGGGCTGCGACGGACTGCCGACACCACAGACAATCTTAGCTCAGCTTCCTGGCTCATTTCAAGGGACTGCATCACGCAAAGATCATTTCACAAATTTACTAATGAGATGAAAATAACTTAGCTTACAATACTGAATGGGTCCACTTCTCAAAACCACTTTGCAGTGTTCTGTGACAAGAGAAGACCACATGGACAATCTTTCTGTGTGATCACCACACAGTAGCCTCTACCACTCTATTTTCTTCCTGGATCTGTGTTTCCATGTTCTACTCACAATATCCAATAATTTGCACAATTCTCATTCTGAAGCAGTGGCTGTTTCCTGTGAGTCGACACGTTTGCTTTGTAATAATTATCATTAACTTTTTACTGTAATTAAGAATAACTTGAAGTTAACTTACTCTGGTGCTCTCAATATATTTTGTCATCTCTGTTTAAAACATGAATGCCCAGAAACAAAACCTCTTTTTTGTACCTTATATACTGATAATTTCACATTCAGTGGTTATAGAGGGTTTCTGCCCAGAAAAGACATAACATGAAAAACAGTTAATTCACTGCTGCCTCCCAAGTTTATCAGCTACTTATACTGACATTAGGGACAGATACATATTTCACTGACAGCTCAAATTGTTAACTAAACTTGTTTGCACAATCCTAATGTTGCTAATATTCAACACAAGTGCTCCTTTGCTCTGAGTCCAGTTAGAGGTGGAAAGTATCTTCTCAAACTTACAAACTGAGCAATTTAGATCTGAATCATCAAGAGTCTGTCCCTGTCTGGTATGAGCCTCTCTTCCGTACATTACTGAATTTTTGTAAATCAATCACCTCCTCTTTCCTCCCCATCCTCCCTTACTTACTGCCACATACTCATAAAATGGACTGCAGACAAAAAAAAACAAATCTCTCCTTTAGGAACCTGTTCCGGAAATGTATTTATTACTTTTAATTTTGCTCCGATAATAAAACATGCTGGTTGTCTAGAGCCCCATGTGTACTTCCACCTGTAAAAAAGTACCTAGAAATGGCACATACTACCATGAAAGACCATGACCACAGTGTAACACAGCCCACCTGAAAAAGCAATCCAGGATAATTTCCCTAGCACCAACCCCAGCCTACCCCTGCCCCACCAATGTCACCCAGGGCCCGCCAGCCAAAACCCCTCAGCTGGTTTTTATTATGGGAGAGTTCACACTCATTTTTTAGAGAGCCTTGTTCACAGCTGATGGTTTGAATTGGAAATCAATGCAGCGCACACATAATGTGCTTAGCCCAGCTTTCCTTGCTGCTAAGCAAGCTGTTTGTCACAGCATTAAGCTTACAAGTAGTCTTCAAAAAATGAAAAGGCCAATATGACCATGACATAAGCATGTAATATCGTGATAAGGATTGTATAGGAAAAAGTAATGATCGGCTGAAAAACCAAATGTGGAAAAATAGCTGTCAGGCACAGTTGCTTCTCAAGGAAGCAGAAGAACATATGGATCTGAAACCTTGCATTTCTTCGACTGTCTACAAAAAAGGAGCATGGATTATCTACCGAGGCAGCAGACCCAAAGTTACAGATTGCACCAGCAGCCCTGCAGACACTAAACCATCACCTTGGCATTGGCTAAGGTTCACCTTTTTCTCATTCAAACACTTAAGTCCACTCAACTCATAGCACAGGAGTCGCGTGCCAGAGGCGCCTCTTAACTTCAGGGGATGGTGAAGTAAAGAAAAAAAAGACCATATTTCTTAAAGATATAATGCTTTTGACTTCTTTAGTTCTTATACTATAGATTTATTTGCCCACATCAATTTAAATAATGAGAAGAAGCATTTGTAAAGGTAACCCTTATGAAAACAACATAAAAAGAAAAACACCTCCAAGACAGTAACAGGAATGTAAATACTTTGATAATTAATACTTGCACCTTGGGAACAAGTGTATACATATCAAATGTATAGCAACCCTGACAGCTATTCTTGAAAAGACAGAAAATAACATAAATACAGCAGAAACTTAAGGAAAGCAAACAGAAAACAACTTTTTTTTTTTTTAAGGTAAATGATCCAATTAATCACAAGCCTGAAAGTTAATTAGCATTCCTAACAAAACAAACATTAAAGGAAAATCACCCTCACAGAACATTCACAAGCAGCAGTAGCATACCAGCAGCCTTGATTGCTTTGAAGCCAGCACTGAACAGTCAGTGTACGGAGGAAGAGGGACTGATTTATAGTTTGATTCTCTTCTGCCCTGCAGCTTGAGTAGTAATTTACGCCCCCACAAATAATTATAAAACCCACTGTGATTTGTTAGTATGTTATTCCTACTGTGCACATGACTGTTAGTATTCATACATGCAAATATATGCAACTAACACACGTAGCTCTAAAAAATCTTTGGACTAATGCAAACAGCATTCCTCATCCAGGGCAGCTGTGATCCAGTGCCCTGCAGGAGGGTGGGTGGCTGCATCAGCTCTAGCAAGTCCTATGGAACTGCTCAGGCTCAGCGCCATACAAACGACAGCCAGAGATGACCCTGTCCAGCCAGGAAGACTTACCTTCTGTACGCCTTAAAAATACCATGGCGTTTATGGTATACCATAAACCATAATACCACGTCCTTTACAGGCAGGGCAGAAGGGACTGCTGGGCAACATGAAGTTTTTTTTGCCTCCATAGTATCAGTTATGAATCTGAAAGTGATGGTTATACTATTGCTAATTATAATTAACATTCAGGCCTGCTACTAACATTTTTAACTCATTCTTTATAGATAGAAACATCTGACAAGTGCAGTTCTGGAAACAGACAGGTGGAGACTAAGTTTTCAGACTGCTTATTTTGCTTCCTCAAACCACGCTTTTGTTGCACCAGTACCACGCATTGAGCCTGCTGCTGCTCTCTGCCATTACCTCTGTGCATGGCTTGCATTCTGCAGTATTTCTGTGCTTTTTTACAAAGCACTGAAATCTGCCCTTCCCAGAGATGGGCTGTTGTGCATGCTGCTGCTCACAGCAGTTTTGAAAAATGCCTCTAATAGGCAGTTTGTTGGTATATCTTGCTCGCGTGCTTAGAGCTAAACTGATTAGTATACAACCAAGACATTCTTCTTTAGACTGCTAAGTACTGCAGGGTACTGTTGCACACTTTTTTATTTCTTCTGCCTTCCTCTGTAACATGAAGTCCACAATTCGGGGTCATTTCAGCAGTTCAATTTTCATGCAAAATTAGGAAAGCAGCAGCACCTTATTTCCCAAGTCAGCTGCCTCCAGGATCTTAGGTTCAATCTTCTCTTGCCATAAGATCTATGAAAACCCACTAGAGAAAGCATGATATTTAATTTCATGAAGATGAAAACAGCTCTTCCAGAATACCAATGGGACCCATTATTAAATAACATCTCTGACTGAAACATCCAGTTTCCCATTTGGTGATTGAATTTTCCCTTACCCTACTGAAGCCCTATTTGGCCTTTACATGAAGTGCCAGAACCGGCTATAATCATTTCTCTGGAACGAATCTTCTCTTCCTCAGCATCTCTTAAAGAAGATGGGCCAAGAAGCTACTTTCAAATCCCCACAGCTGATGTCAGCATATTAAATGTTGTACTAACTGGATTCAGTTCAAATCACAAGACGAAGACCTGTTGCTGCTGTCGTTTGAACTCGAAGGATACCTACGCCCTGCGCCAGTTACAGACTCGGGCAGGAGTCCCCTGCCTGCCCCAGTCTCCACCACCAGCACCAGGGCAGTCCAGGACCAAGGAGGCTGTGGCAGGCCCGGGGCCGGGACGCTGCTGTGCCCAGCTCTGGCCTGCCCAGCAGCTGCTGGCTCTGCTCTGCCGGCAGGCGCCGAGCCCGTGCAACCCGGCCTGGCCCCCCCAGCCAGGGCAAGTCTCTCGGGCCTCACCGGTGGCTCGGCAGGGAGCGACACGCAGTGTGGTGTGGGGCTGGGGGTGGCCGCCTTTGGGCTGGGGACCGAGGGCTCCGCTCTTGGTACCCCTGTGCTCAGGAGACGACGGTGGAGCTCTGGCCATGGCCGCTCAGCGCGCACAGCGGCAGCGGCTTCCCACTCAGCGCCCTGGCACGGCTGCCCCACGGCTGCCCCCAGGCACACCTGGCCTGTGCAAGCTACACCGGAACAGCGACCCGTGGTGCAGAGGACTGCGACTGGCTCCCGGCAGGGCCACTACGGACTTCTGACACCCGACGCGTCCTGGTCCTGCACCCCGGGGCCCAGCCCCAGGCCTCGCGGCGAGGACACACTTCTCTGTCTCTCACTGATCCTGGCCTCAGGGATGGCGACTTCCGTCAGACCGCCCCCACGGAGGACAGCCTCCTGGATAGAAGCCACAGATTTTCACCACGCAGATCCTGCTCCGACGCTCAGCATGGATGGATTATCTCATAAAGGGGACTCCACCGTGTTCTTCAGCTGTTTAACAATAAATTACTCGCACTGTCAAGTGTTACTGCCCGTGAGGCTGCGCTGGGCCGGCAGACCCCAGCCCGAGTTTGCTGGGTGCAGAAGCCATTCGTTATCGGCTGCTCCCTGGCCCCGTGTCACAACCAGGCTGAGCTTGCACAGCAAGCCAGCAGCAAAGCAGAGAGCACAGCATTTTAGTTCTGACTGGATGATTTGCATCACTTTTTTAGTTCTTCTTCTTACAATGCATGTTTTCTAACAGATATATCAAAATCTGATTTATCCTTCTCTGTAAATTCAGCACTAGTCACGAGTTCCTTTGGTGGAAGAGTTACAGTCAGCTGAACTCCAGGAATGCAATCGAAAAGAAAACAACAGCATAAACCAAGACCACAGGCTGCACTTAGATCAGGACACTACTGGCATAAAGAAAATTTTGGCAAATGTTTGCCAGAAGACCATTTAAAACAAACAAGCAAACAGACCTGTACTAGAAATAGCTCCGACTTAACTGAGTGCAAGGGATGCTGCAGGTCCTGATTTGGCTGTTAAGTCAAAATGACTCCTGCTGAACTAATTTAATCTCACAAAGCTCTCTTATGAGGTGAATCTGCATGGGTGATGTGGTGCAAACGTTATTTTGTTCACTTCCAGTCTGTAGCGTATGCCAGCTGCAAAAAGAGATGGCCTTCAAGTTAGATGTGGTGGGTGATGAAATGTGAATTGAAACATAGGAAAGACAGAAATGTCCAGTAAGTACTGTGGTGTTGAATTTGGAACAAAGGTGGCCACTGGAATGATACAGGTGGAATGGAAAATTTGTCACCTCTACGGAGCGCATGAAGTACTACCTGCTAAAGTGAAGCATTTTCACATCCAGAGCTGGAATTCTTTACACTGAAGAGCATTAGGGAAATCAGCTAAGGAGCTGTCTCAGTAACAAATGTCAGTATTTAAGAAATTCTGGAAACTTGGGAAATTCCAGAGCCTGGAAGGAGTGCCAGGGATGACACAAGAACTATAAACTATCAGCCTGACACCAATCCTAAGTAAATTAACAAAATGCTTTATCTGGAAGATGGAATAAGAAATGCTTTTGGTGGTGTTACCAAGAGGTAGATCATGCCAGCATCTTGTCAAGATTCCAATATAATTGATGACAGTAACAATAGGAGACCACTTACTGTGGCTTGATACCACCACATGAATTAACTCTGTACAGTGCAACTTTCTAGTAGGCTATTAGAAATTTGTAGGCAACTTTCTAGTAGGCTATTAGAAATTCACTCACCAACAGGTCAAAAAAATACAGTCATAAGTATGCGGACACTAGCAGGGACAACTGCCTCCAATTAGTCCCACGAGGACCAGTCCTAATCCATCATGCAGGCAGTGATCTATACCAGAGCTGTACAACTTCTGCACCTTTACAGCTGAGTTACACTCTTCTGCAGAGTCACACGTGTAGCAGAAGTCCTAGGGCTGACCACAGATACTAAGAGACATCTCACACAATTTTAGACTGGACAGACTCTTATAATAAGCCATACCCAGTTCGTGAATAACGTTGTAAAATCCTGATTTAGAAACACAAGACCTATGTGTTTGAAGAGGAAACAGAGAATGCTGCCATAGCAGAGAACTGATTATCAGAATGATTTGGATTGTGCCATTAAACAATCAGGACAAGAAAGGTTTGAGATACAGGTAAATACGAGTGTCAAAAGTACAGGCTCTATTTCAGGATAAACAACATTCTTGAAAAGCAACAACTAAAAAAAGAGAATACTGCTGCAGCATTAACGCTCACTGCAATCAAGTGAAGAAAGGCAATCTCTGGACTTATAAAAATTATACAATAGAAACAGAATTAGTATTTTCCTCTGAAAACATGGGTAAGACTTTACTGGAATAGTTCTGCCAGTGTCTTCAATAATGATGTGGAAACATTTGAGACCACAAGGCAATGAAAAAACAAGATCAGGAGTTGGAAAAAAAGTCTTACAATATGAAATTCATCTTGATTTACTCCTATCAAAGAGGTCAAGAGGCATGTAGATTACTATACCGAACATAATGAAAGAGAAATATTTTCAGTATTTTAGAATTTTCAAGCAATGCAGGGCAAAAAGACCAGATTTCAAGATATGACTCAGAGGCCTTGAAATTCAGCCTTGAAATAAGGCCAATTCCCACTACAGTGGGCAATTAAACATCGAACACCGTGTCAAGAAAGTGGTGGACTCTTGCTTGAGGCTCTTCATTGACAACTCAGAGATTACATTTTCACTTAGCTTTTCCAAATTATGTATGGGAGAGGACTAGGTTGTTTGGAAGCTGATTCCTTCTGATCTTTTACATCTGCAATGACTGCACACCCCCAGCTTCTCTTTCCACTCCCCTCCTTTCTGGATGCTGCTTCAGGGAAAGCTGAAACAAAAACTAGCTGAAACAGGATAAATGACAATGGATGGGACAAAGCAGCTCTCTGAGGTTGTACAAGGATGCCTGAATGCTCTGAGTCGAACAATTGCTGTATTTAAGAGGGGAAGAAATAATCTACCAAATTAGACTGTTAAAAAAATCCAGGAGTTTTCACTTCCTTTGCATCATATGATGCTAGTCATATGCCAAAAACCTGTATCTGCTAAATTCCCTAACAGTAGGAGGGTGTTTGAGGCAAACAACAGTTTTGTCTTGTGAATATGCTGTTTTAGTCTACCAAAAGTCTTTGTAATCAAACACAGTACCTAGGTAAAATTTAATGGGCTGTTATACACAGGAAGTCAAATTAAATGTAATTGCCCCTTCTCACTCATATTTTATCGAAACAGAAAACATTTTGGGGTAATTTTTGTCTATTTAATTGAACTACTGTGAGTTGATGAAGTGCTAGAGGAAAGAACATTTGACACTATTTTTTAGAAATTTCATTTGTTTATAATGATCTGATTATCTTCTCTCTGGAAGAACAAGAGCCATTAGCCTCTAATCAAAAGAAAAATCCACCAAAATTCACTAAGAAGATATTGTTAAGAATCTGCACTATCTTTCATAATCCTACTTCCTAGGTAATGACGTAGCTCAGAGATATACGGCCATCCTCTGTAATACCTGTTTTTAATTGCTTTCTGGAAATCCGTAGAAATAACTTACAACTGATCATGTTGAAGAAAGACTTTTGTTTCCCTTTCCTCATGACACTTAAAAGACTAGCTACCGTAGCTGGCAGCGACACGTGCAATCTGAAGCCCTATCTCTCAGGAGTGGAATACTTGATGAAGATCTGGAGACGTGTAGCACAGCAATGATAATAAAAAATCAGAGAAAACCCAGTCTACAAGTGATTTTAAGAAGGCTTGCTCCAGTGCAGAATCAATTATACCAAAACACTCGTAACAGATGTTTGCCTAAAGTGTTCTTTATTTACCAAACGAGAGACCTTTAAATAACTATCTAGACAATCTTTTCTAATGCTATGCTACCCTTATGATTAGTTTTCTCCTACTGGCTAGCTTAATTTTGTTTGCTGTGGTTACTGCTGATGACTTCTTGTCCTATTCAAAAAGGTACTGTGCAGAGTTTATTCCCACCTCTGCAGTTAAAATTATGTATTTGAAGACTGTTACCATGCACTCTCACTCAGCACAGCACCCCAGTTTATACTTTACCAGTGCTAAGCTAAGCTAAGGAGAATATTTATTTCAAATGTTTGCTGGACTTCTGTTTGAATACCCCAGTATCTCTGGGTTTTTACATTTTGATATCGCTCACTGATGCTCAGTTTAGGATCGCTGTAACTTCCAAAGTTGCTCTGCAGAATTGCTACATAACCAACTGTTCTCCATTCTACATTTGCACAGTTGATTACTTTTCCGCAAGTGTAGTAATTTGCATTTCTCCTTACTGAATTGCATCTAAGCATTTTCAAAGAAGCGTTTCTATTGCCATGATTATTCTGAATTCCTATCCTGCCTACAAGTTTGCAGTATTTGCAGTGACTCACTGAGGGCATTTACGATGTCTTCTGTTCCTCATCAAGCAAGTATTCTTGTCCAGAAAAGGGGGAGGACGATGCTTGTTCCAGTGCTTAAACATTCCGGGAAGCAAAAGCCAACAGAGGTTCTGTGGGTTTCTCTTCTGCTCCTTCAGGTGTCCGAGTCAATAAACAATAGCAATGATGCTAAAGACATTCACCGTTACTCAGGCACAACACAGGGGAAGGTACCACAGCAGCAACAAATCTTGGTACAAAACAGAGAAGACGAACTGATTGTAAAGGATGAGTCATGTCTTAGGGAATGTATCTGACATCAGATAAATTTTGCTCAGGAATACCTTATTTTTCATCAACAACCGGGTAGTTAAATGAAGAGCTTTTTGTTGCCAGCACCTGGAGCAGGATGCATCTTGCCTAAGTTATGACACTGACGGTGGCTGTGGTTTAAACCCTATGGGCAGCTAGACACCACACAGCCCCCCTCGCTCACCGCCCCCACCCCCTGCAAGAGAATCAGCGGGACAAAAGTTGGAAAACTCACGGGTCGAGATAAAGACAGCTTAATAAGTAAGAAAAAAAGAAAAGAAAAAAGGAAAGTAAAAAGAAAGAAAGAAAAAAAAAAGCAAAGCAAAGAAAGAACAAGCAATGCAAAACGCAACCGCTCACCACCCGCTGACTGACGCCCGGGCAGTCCGAGCGAGCCCCGGCAGCCCCCCGCCAGCTCCCCCGGTTTATTGCTCAGTGTGAGGCCACACGGAATGGGACATCCCTTTGGCCAGGCGGGGTCAGCTGTCCTGGGCCTGTCCCCTCCCAGCTTCTTGTGCACCCCCAGCCTCCTCGTTAGCAGGGCAGTATGAGAAGACAAAAAGTCCTTGGCTTAGTGTAAGCACTGCTCTGCAACAACCAAAACATCGGTGTGTTATCACCACTATTTTCATTAGACATCCCCGAACACTGCACGACATGAGATACTACGAAGAAAGTTAACTCCTCCGACCAGCACAACAGTGTACACGTCTACATGTGTGCTAGTACCCCTGGGGTTCCTTTTGACTCATCTTACTTCTTTTAAATGTTTTAGATGGAAATTAAGTGCGCCCTGCAAGTTCCCTTTTGCTACTTCATACTACAAAGGGAACATTGATGGTAAGGTCAGGCAGACAGGTACCGACCGTCTGAAGGTACGCAAGACGAATTGCTCCTCTCTAGTCAGATGACAAAAGTCTCTCCTCTCCCCTGTTCAGCAGATGGCAGAAAACCATTAAACAAAGCGCAGTGTTACAGAAAACATTTACGCTTCGGTCAAAGACACCGAATAGTTGATAGGAAAACAAAGTTTTCAAAGACCAAACAAAGAACTGCACCATGGAAGAAAAACAACTGAGCTTAATAGCTGTAAAATGTTCAAAGAGCCAAGTCCTTCCTTTCTGAAGGTGGCTGAGAAGAAATGAAAAGGCTCCGGCGTGTTCTAACTTATTTTCTTCTTCCACCTAGCATGAAGGAACGAGAACAAACCTTTTTGGAATCTGTGATTATTTTTTTAATTAGTCTTGAGTGTTAAAACACACACCATGTTAGAGTACAGAGAGAGACTGATTCCTCTCACCTAACGGCCTTTTGTAAACCAGAATACAAGGACAAGGCTACTGCAGGAGACTAGGGGTTGGTTCATCAACACCAGTGTCCTTTAATGAATAATGGTCGGCAACAAACAACAAAGGAAAGACCTTAAGAAACAAGCTAAGTGATCAGCTCAAGGAACACCCTCCCTGCTTCTGAAAGCTCGTAACCGAATTCCTCCTCTCGAGCCCCTGACCAGGTCACAACGTTTCTTGATCACAAACTTACTCTCCACTAGTTTTGTATGCACTTTTTGAATGCGTTGATATTTTTGGCCTCCACAACATGCAGAAGGAATAAATTCTACAATATAAGCACCTGCAGTGTGACAAAGTACTTTGTTTTATTTTAATCTTGCTGCTTGATAATTCCACTGAGTGCCACCTCATTCCTTTGTACTAAGAAATAACTATTGTTCCAAATTCACCTTCTTCTTGCCTACTCATAATTCTGCAAAACTCTGTCAAATCTTTCTCAGGTACCTCTTCCCCAGGCTGAAGAGTTCCAGGCTATTTAATCCTTCCTCAAATTAACAATGCTCCATGCTTTGGGCCACCCTTTTGCTTGCCTTTGAACTTTTTCTAATTCCTCTGATTCACACGGGTAAACTACAACTGCAAGTGCTTTTCAAGAGATTGTCAAACTATGGACTTACATAGAAGTGTAACAGGATTTTAGGAGACTTTCTATTTCTTTCCTATTTCCTAACATCCTATCTGTGTCATCAGTTGCTGCCTAGATGACGAGTCTACCCAGTGATGAGAACTACCCACATGGACTCCAAAACTGCTCAGAGTAAAATGCTGTTAAAGGAATCCATCACCACGCAGGTACACACTTCAAAGACTTTCAACCCCAAGGACTACAGGAGCCAGAAGGACTTTAGTCTCAGACAGACCAACCAGTCATTGCCTTGTTCAAGCTCTGGTTGCGTTCCTTGTATTGCCTAACCAAAACATACTGCAAGTACTCCGTGGAAAACAGGACTCCTCTGACCAAGCCTCATGACAAATGCTGAGGGTGGTGCATGTTTCCCTTCCCTCTACCCCGCCATAAACCCTTCTTTCCAGCATTTCACCTACAACAACAGGCATGGCATCCTTTGCTTAACTACAAAAAGAAAGGAAAAGCCCAAGGAACCCCTCTTAACTCTTGTGCAGCCGGAGGGTTATTTTGCAGACAAGTTGTTCGTACGTTTTCCCCCAACCTAGTTTCCAAACTGCTAACTAGCTTTCCTGATTTTCTTTTCTTTCTTTCTGTTGTTTTTTTTTTTTTTTTTTTAAGAGAAAGCAAATGATAATAGTTTAGTAGACAGGTCTCCTTTCCAATGCTTCTTTAACTATTAAAAAGTATCTTTGAAAACTGTAGTTGTTCACAGCTTGGGTACCTTTCCTACCAGCTCACATTGGCTGGCTGTACTCTGCTTTAACCAATTCATTGCAGCACTATCTGGTCCTGTTTCTTGTAAAAAACTGGCCACAAAACCTCACATTACCCACCAATTCTAAAATTCTAAATTCTTAATTCCAGCAAAAGCTGAGCAGTCTAGTACATGACTCCAGGCAAAAGGACTGCTTGGGGAAAAGCAAGAGGTTCGTGGGGGTTCACTCTACCATTTCATTGAAACTTTCTGTGAAAGAGGTAAGTGGTCCCACAAGTCACTGTTCCCCAAAAGATTTTCAAAGACTATTTTGAAGGCATGCTAATTTGACAAGTGGATTATACAGGAGCCTTTTCAATAAGAGATTTAATTTTCTCCCTCTACACTTCTGTTGCTATAGAAATGCACGTTGCACTAGCCCAGTGCAGATTACTTTTTTCCAACTAGATGTGCTCACCGCTATAAAACCCTATTTCCTGTAATATACCAAAAGCAGGCACCCTTCCAGACCAGCTAAAGTGAACCGGTCAGCAGTTGAAGTCGCACAATAAATTTGTCAAAAATTCATTCCCCCTTGTAGTTGCTAAGCATAAGCTCCTTTTGCGGGGATATTTTTGATGACCCGCTCTGTAAAGCCATTGCCTAGGCCTCTTCCAGGCTGCTTGTTGAGCCCTGTCTGTAACACAGCTTCTCTCAGAGAATGCTTGCTAATTAGCCCAAACTAATCAGAACGACAAAGCTGATGCAATTCCCAGTTCCCTGCCTGCTGCTTGCCTCCTAGATGAGAACTTGCGGGAGCATCAGGAAGGACCCCACCTGCGTAACGCCCAGCACACTTCAGGAGCGATCTCATACGCGCAGCACACCAGGGACTGGTGGGAGAGGAGCAACCAGCAAACAAACTGCAGCACAGGAAGGAATAAAAAGAGTTGTCTCGGAGCCCCACGTGGCCACGAAACAACTCGGGGAAATTCAGAGCCAGTATTTTACTTGGTCTGATCTGGAAGAACGGGAAGCAGCTTGCTGCCTGCACATCGCTACCACTGGCACCGCGCAGGCTCCCCAGAGGCACAACAGCCTCGGGAAGCGGCCACACAGAGGTGGTGCGTGGAGGTGGCCAATTCTGGTGACGGACACAAGCAGAAACGCTAGTATCAGCGGAGGAGGAGTAAAAGCTACAACCGTCACTGCCAAGGGGGATGGTTCCTGAACAGGACCTAGAGAAAAGAAAGAAACAAAAGCCACCAAAGTGCCTCTGCACCAGGAAAACGCTGCTGCTATTCTCGTACATGTTGGTGAAAGGAGAAATAGCAAGTTGTTGGTGCAGTCCCAAAGATTTCTAGGTTATTTCACCGATCACTTACAGTACTGATTTGCTCTCTCAATCCACCAGAATATTTGGGGGCTACAGCATACAGCGTACAAGGGGACGCTGAGAAAGCTGGGCTTGCTCGGCCTAGAGGAGAGCTGGCGAAGGGGGCCCCTCGCTGCCACCGCAGCTGCCTCACAGAGGCTGCAGAGAAGAGAGCGAGGCTCCTGGAGGCACACGGGGACGGACACGAGGCTTCGTGCACAGGTCAGAACAGTGAGAGCACAAATGTTCTCGTGCCAGAAACAGACCCAGACCACAGGCCCCGGGAGGCTGTGGGGCCGCCAGCCCCGGAGACATGCGAAGCAACCTGATGGAAGCTGGCCCTGCTCTGAGCAGCACGTTGTTCTGGAGATACCCGGACACCCCTTCCGACCTCAAAGATTCTGTAACTCCGCACATTGACGTGTTTGGCCAGTCACAGCGTTTTGAGGCACAAAAATCTCTGCGTAGTGACTCCTTCATGTTTTTCCTCTTTTAAGGGAGACCCGTCCAGATGGCTTGTGAATACTGACCGCTGTAATCACTCTCCCTGCTCAGGTAATCCCCATGATTGAATAAAAAAATAATCCTAAATTGTCTGTTGCTCCCAATTCTTTTGCTTCCCAGCTGTGCCATGTAGAATGTGGGCTCTTAATTTTATGGAGTTAATTTCAAATCACTTTAATCTCTTTCCTTAACACAGTTCATCAGGGAACTCAATTCCCCTTGTGACTGCCTCTTTCTGATAAACACGAGCTCAAACTTTGCTGCCTGTTTGCCCTATTCCTATTTCAGACCAGATTATATTTGCTGAGCTCTGTCTCACACTCCTCATCCTCAGAGGTCTGGGGAAGGCTCTTGTTGCCCCCTGGGACCTTGAGCGCACCCCAGCTGTGGAGCAGCCTCCTGCCTTCTTCCTTCTGTAGCTGCTGTTACGCTTCAGAATGGTTATCAAGTGAGAGGAGGGGAGCCTGCCCCACAACAATCTCTCACCCTGTTCCAAAGCAGACCTCCTATCTATCATTTGTTATCGGCAATGTGCTAGTGAGGTTTAAAACTGAAATACTGCTTCCCTAGCGGTTGATTCCACAAAAGGAAAGACTTTTTTTCAGTATATAGCCTACTATCTTCTCATGTTCTCAAATATATCCCTCCGTGTATTTGTAGCTTTCTTTTCACCTTATTAAGCAAAAAAGAGTAAATTACATACCCCTCCCAAATCTGCTATTCACCACGTGAATGCTGTTCCCTCCTCCATTTCACAGGATATCCATTCAAACCTTCAGCCATTTCAAAGGCTTCTTCTGAAAACTAAAGTCACTTGTGTGTAATTTTCTCAAGTACTTTTAAGTTGTTCCTCAAACATTGTCATTATGTTAATCTCCCACGTCTGAGACCTCCAGTGAAGTCAGAGTTGACGGAATAAGCACTTGCCTGCAAATCACGTTAATGTCTGCTGCACAGATCTTACAGCATCTTAGTTACTTCTTGATCTCTGCTCTAAAGGGATCTATCGGTTCAAGTGTTTAATTGTGGTGATTTCACACCGATGGGCAGCTAAGTTACAATGTACCGCTCTCTCACTCCCTCTCCTCTAAGGAACAGGGGGAGAAAATACTATTTAAAAGGGCTCATGAGCTGAGATAAGGACAGGGAGACACTCACCAATTACCGCCACAGGCAAAGCAGACTCAGAATAAGGAGATTAATACAATTTATTGCCTCTGATAGCAGACCAGACCAGGGAGAAATAAAAGCAAACTAAAAACACCTTCCCCCCACCCACCCTCTTCTATCTCCTTGTCCTGAGCGGCACAGGGGAACGGAGCTGTGAAGAACAGGAAAAAAAATATCCATTTATCCTATTTATTAAGGCAATCCTAAAACCAGCATGTGAATCCCCATACCACACAGGCCATTCTGCCTCCTCTCGAGTCCAAACTCCGTTTCGATCCCGAAACGCCGCTGAGATGTGCCCCGCGCAGCTGCAGGCTCTGCTCCCCGTGCTCGGCGCCACGCTGCAACCGCAGCGGCCAGCGCCGCCTGCGTGCCCCAGCCCCAGGCACACGGTGGACTCCAGGGAAGAGAGCCGATGTGGCTCCATGGAAATGGTAAGGTGCTGCTCCTGTCCCGGGGTGTCTTTTGCTGTCAGGGTGGCTGAATGGTGTTTCTCACATCACCTGCATCCAGGCCTTCAGACAGGGGTCGTGGGTGCTGCCCAGGCATCAGCAAAGCCAACACGCAGCCTCAGGGAAGGCAGCAGCTGCAGTTACCTGTCTTACCCTGAGCCGGTTTTCCCTAACTGAATGGCGAGGCTATGTTTTGTTTCTGCTTTCAGTGAACGACAAGCTTATACACTTTAACAAACTTCTTTCTGATTTCCTATCAGCATGCTGCAAGTATTTTGACACAACAGGAGCAGCAGACGCATGCACCCCACCGCTCAGCACCACCTCTGTCTCACCGTCTCCACCAAAGGCAATCCCGACCCTTTCTCCATTTCAGGAGAGAGAGTGAAAGCACTCAAGTTACATGTCACTAGGCAAATTGATGGAATAACGATCCATTAAAGGCTATTAAATACAAGGACATTGCCTCTGGCACAGGAAGACTCTGAACAGTAAACTGCTGCAGGCAGGAATAATATTTTGGGGAGCTACTGAAATGTGCTTATTCTGTACTCATTGCTGCACCAAGCACTGCCGCTGGCCACGGGGCAACACACGATACTGGCCTAAAGGGTCTTTGTCATGCTCCAGAGGGGCCATCTTCATGCTTTTATGTTGCATGACTACACACTATATTATGGGACAACAGCTAAAATCATCCAATCTGTTTCAGTTTAAACAACCAAAATCTGTCAAAACCCCAAGTTTCCACATCCAGGCTTAGCATTGTTACTGTGATCCCGGCACACCCCGGTCACACCGTGGCAAAGCAGTCCAGCACACCACTGACTGCCTGGGAGTGCCGAGACCAATGGGACTACGGGGACAGGTCCAGAGAGGCTTTATATCCCCTGACACGTAGCCCCGGGGAACTTTAAGATGAAAAGATGCATTATCTTGTCTAAGGCGTGCAGTTAAAGACAGACACATACACAATTACCTGACTCATTCCCCTCCTCCCCAGTTGATTCTGCAGTAACAGGACCACTATGGGCAAAACTGCCACCACGAGAAAAACTGCCCCCATTTTTTCCTCTTTCATGAGGGTCCCTGGATGCCAAGTTATAAGACAGATGGGACAGCTTCTTATTCCCTCGTGCAAGACCATTCCAGCCAGCTGCCCTTCCCAGTACGCTCCCTCCATTGCACCACCTCATCATACAAAAATTTCTGTGGATTTCCCTCAGGTCAGAGGGAAAACAGGAACAGGCCAGAGCCAGAAGAGATCGCTCTGCTGCAAGCTACAGCCCACAGACTAAAAGGTGAGCACCTTTCTCTAAGTACAGCCTTTGGTTTACTTCACGTAGGAAACTGCTGGCTCCTGTTTCGCTCAGCGTCCACCAGGACGCCCAGGACCTTTTCTGCAGAGCTGCTGGGTGGCCCCCAGCATATCCTGGTCTCTGGGGTTGTTTATCTCTGGATGCAGGACTTTGCATTTCCCTTGGCTGAACTGCATTAGGTTCTTGTCAGCCCATCTCTCCGCCCGTCCAGGTCCCTCTGGATGGCAGCATGACCCTCTGGTATACCAGCCACTCCTTCCAGTTCGGCATCATCTGCAAACGTGCTGAGGGTACACTCTGCCCCATCATCCAGTGTATCTACAAAGATGTTGAACAGTATTGACCCCAGTATCAACCTCTGGGGTTCTCCACTAGTGGCTGGCCTCCAACTGGACTTTGTACCACTGATCACAACCCTCCGGACTCAGTCATTCAGGCAGTTTTCAATCCACCTTGCTATCCAGTTATGGAAATACACTTTGACAGTGCATCTTTGAGGATGTTATGGAAGAAAGTATCAAAAGCCTTGCTCAAGTCAAGATAAACAACACCCACTGCTCTCCCCACACCCAACGAGATAGTCACCTCATTGCAGAAAGTCATCAGCTTGGTAAAGTAGCATTTCCCCTTCGCAATTCCAGGCTGGCTACTCTCACTCACCTCTGTTACCACGAGGATGATCAGAGGGCTGGAGCACCTCTGCTATGAGGACAGCACAGAGCTCCCCACGCCTTCCTCCTCACCCTTCCTGAAGACAGGGCTGACATTCGCTTTCTTCCAGTCGTCAGGAATCTCTCCCCACCAACACAGCCTTTCCAAGATAATCGAGAGCGACCTTGCAATGCCATCAGCCAGATCCCTCAGCACTCCCGGGTGCATCTCGTCAGGCTCCCTGGGCTCATGGATGCCCAGTTTGTTTAAACATTCCCCAACCTCATCCTCCTCCACTGCGGGCAAGCCTATCTTGGCACGGACTCTCCTTCTGGTTTCAGGGGCCCCAGGCTCCTGAAGGACTTGCCAGTGAGGACTCAGGCAAAGAAGGAAGCTACTCAGCTTCACTCAGCTCATTCAAACTCTTCTTGCTGCATAAACATTCACCTTCCTTAGGAAGCAGGGAGAGAAAGCGTGAGTTTGGGGGCAGGCAGGGAGAGGAGCAGATGGGTGCCAAGGAGCTCTGAAGCTACAGCAATTCGTGCCAGGCACACCAAAAGGACAGCACTCAAACCCAGCAGCGTCGATTCAGCTGGACTTCAGAAGGGCCTGGCTTGAAATCGGGGTGTCATCTCTATCTGGCCAAGGCACTCAAAAAGCCTGCCTCATTTTCTTGTTCAAAATCATGCCTTTCTCTTTTAGTGCCGTACTCAGAAGTCCTCGTGAGCCCAACTTGTCTGTGACAACCACCGGTCCCTGCAGGGGCCCCGGACTGAGTGGGCAATACCGCAGCATTCAAAAAAAAGCTGCGACTGCTGAAGGATGGCCTTACCAGTGAAGGCTAAGGCACTGAGTACCTTGGTCTTCTCCTTGCCCTTTGCCATTAAGGTCCTTGCCTCATTCAGCAGGGGACCAATATTTTCCCCAGTATTCCCTGATTTGGCTTGCAGAATCCTGTCCTGTTTGCCTTCTCCTCCCTTGCCAAATTCAATTCCAAGTGGGCTTCGGCTCTCCTAACCCCGTCCCAACACTCTCAGACACTGTGTCTGTATACCCCCCACGTCACTTCTCCCTGCTTCTGCCCCTTGGTCACGTCCTTCTTCTGTCTGAGTTTAGTGAGGATCTCCTTGTTCATCCACACCGGCCTCCTGCTGACCCATCTGTTTTCCTGTTTGTCCCGATGGACCATTCCTGAGCTTGGAGGAGCTGATCCTGGAGCATCAGCCAGCTCTCCTGGACCTCTCCTCTCCCCAGGATGGCATCCCATGGAATTCCTTCACACAGATCTCTGAAGAGGCTAAAGTCTGCTCTTGAGACAATCAGGTCAGATGCCCAGGCTTCCTCTATTATCAGAGTGAAGAGTTCAAACCAGGGAACAGGACTACTGTCGGCCAGGTGCCTGAACACAAAGCCATTTCAGCAGCCACACAGGACGCCAAGAAGGCAGCCGTGCCTTGAGATCTGCTCTCTGGGGAGCCTCACTTTGGGCTTCAGAGAAAAGCCTGCTTCGCCCCAGTTCACAACAGTCATCAAGGGTCAGGCCAGGAATCCTCCTGACTTCCTAGCAGCAGCTAACCATCGGAACATGATGAGGAAATTACAATAGAGTAACCATAGCGCGGTGCTTCCGCACTACGTGCTCCTAACCTCTGCTGCTGCATGACTAACTGAATTCCTGAGTCAGAGTCGATCTCTTCGTATTCAGAAACCTGCAATGGATTTTTCTTTCTCTGATTTGTCCCGCTGCTTTCTGAACCTGTGTCAATTTTTAGCACTCTGAATGTCACTTAGCAAGGAGTTGCACGGTTTAATTGTATGTTACATGAAGAACCTCCTCCTTTTGTTCACTTTTAGCATTCCACGTACTTATTTCATTCAGTACCTCATGTTCTTGCACTGAAAAGACGGAGATCAACTACCTCTGGTTCACCTTTTCCATATCACTTATTATGGACTTTCACCAAGACCCTTCTCCTTCACCAACATCTTCTAACCACGAGTGTTTCAGTCTATTCAGTCTCACCCTTATGGAAGACGTTTCACTATTTTGAGCCCCTGTTAGTTTTCCCTGCCAGCTTTTTGACAGCTATGTTATACACCTGAAAGATGAAAACTGGATGCTGGTTTCAAGATACTTGCATAGTACACAGTTATACAGACACTAATATTCATGTTTTCCATTTTGTCCTGTTTTCCTTTCTTAACAAACTAAATTTCCTTTTCCAGGTTTGGACTGGAATTGAAGTAATCCCCCAGTCTTATTCCTGAGCAGGAGAAGTCAGTCCAACACCTCCACTGAACACAAAATACTACTACTACTTTTTTGCTTGCATGCATTATCTTTTATTTTCTGTATTGGAGTTTAGCCGCTCAGTACCCAGTGTCACAATATTCAGTACTGTGCAATTGTTCTGCAACTAAACTCCATTTTTTTTTTCTACAACCCTGGCAATCTTAGAAGTGTTGAGTAACTTTGTTAGCTCACCATGCATAAATGATGTGGAAGGGAACCAAGCAGGTTCAACAGCACGGACTTGAGAGCAGGTTCCCCTGGAAATCCAGGGGTGAGCCTTCTCCAATTGCCCTCCTACACAATCGCTTTAATTGTATTTTCTGACCTACTCTTGTTTGCTTTCTGTGAATGCCTCAGTATTAACGAAGATGTTTTCACTGTGATATCACAGTGATGTCAGATCTTTTATTCCTAAGCAATTACAAAGACATGAAGAATCTTTAATAGGCAAGAGTACCTTGCAGCGTTGCTTTGAATGTGTGCTGTCTTTCATGTTGCAAAATAAATTTATTCTATTATCCCACTGTTTATTGACCCAGCTTGATGCAATCTCATCCATCTGCCCTTGTCTTCCTTACGAATTTTGAATAATCTGCAAATTTTGACCTATTTCCTGCCCTTTTCAAGACCTAGTGCAACCAGTGACCCCAGCACAGATTCTCTGAGTTCCGTGCAGCATTTGGCTATGATGGAAATTTAGTGTTTTTCCCTCTCCATTCTTATTCTTCGCTGTTTTCTGAGTCATAGCAGCATTTTCTCTTTTGTCCCATGATCAGTTAAGAATATAAACAGCTCTGAAGAAGCATGTCACAGGATTTTTGAAAATCCAAACAAGCTACACCCATAACTTTGAGTAAAAAAGTGTTGAGAGCCATGGAGACAGATTTAGGAGAAGTAGCTCAGAACAAAGAATACATTCACTGCTTTGCTGGTAAACTCAAAGACTTCAGGATAACTTAATTTTGCATAATGAATTATCACAATTTGCTCCTTTCACGTCATTCATGCTTATTTCATAAGCAATAATGCCCATCCAATTACTTTAATGACCAACAGTTTGAAATAGCAATGAAGCCTGACTGCAAGTAGGGAGTGCATTACACAGAGTAACCCTACATCTACCCCTCAAGCACATCACACACAAGCCGTGTCAAAAGCACACTCTTGAATCCAAAAAGTAGAGCCACTCCTACAGCTCAGTCTCCTACAAACATGTCCACCAGCCACACGTGCTCAAGACGACATACAAAAGAGCAGCACCACCCCTGCTTTCATGGTAATTCCAAGCTTACTTCAGTATCAAGCCTGACCATTTTCCCAAACGTCAGTCTCCCTGCCAAAGTGAGTACACCCGATCGGACTCGATGATCTTTCAAGGTCCCTTCCACTCCCTAACATTCTGTGATTGCCACATACCTGAACACCCCAGGTGAACATCCCTGTAGTCCAGAGAGCACATTCAGTACTGCCAAGGGGCTCAAGTGACTGCAGTCTGCATGCTATCGCCTGCACAGCACCATCCTCTTCCCCTTCATAAAGGAACCATAATCCCAGATCTGCATCCAAACCATTTCCTTCAATTCCTGGAGCACACCACAAAACCTCCAGAACACTTATTTCTAAGCTAAAACACAAGCCGAACTGCCCTGTTCAGTTTCAACATTTTATGCAAGCAAGCCTCATCTAGGACTTACAGTTTAGACTACAAATGAATTGACAGAAACAACCAGAAAGTTTCCTTCCCATAAAATTAACATGACACATACTGCACAGTCAGAAAAATGAGATGTTCTTTCCATGGAAATGAATCTCCTTATAATCACAAAGCAAAGATGCTTACCTGTGAGAGGTGAAATTGTCGTAAGAGCCCACAGTATAATGTCGGAAGAGACGCTTTGTCCTGTCTTCTCTGGTTTCTACAAGAGAAAAGACACATCACAAAGCTGAGAGCTAAAAGAACACTTATCATTACCTCTGTTTTCTCTATATGTATACAGAGTGAACCTCGCTTTCATGCAAACATTAATTAATAAACACGCAATAATCTGCGTGCAGACGTGTCAATGTGATCAGTCCCATGCATACTTGGGTACAGTCCCATATGCACACAAACAGCATCAGTGAACGTAAGATCTCTTCGCTAGGACTTCTGAACCCAGAGATTTTAATATACCACGCTGAAGCATCAAATCTCGACAAACTCCAAAGTAGGGCCAAAGAGGAGAACCAGCCCCAGTAAGGCAAAGACATACTCCATGTCCCAAGGGAGCTGCCAGATTTTGTCCCTTTGCTCTGTTTGGCCACTTGAATTTTAGGCATGTCAAGCAATGTGGATGCAGTTGCCACAGAAAAATTGGTAACAACTCCAGTCAGCCTTCATCTCCTCAGGCGGTCACTGAGATCTCCGAGTTACGAGGAAGGAAAGCCAGGAACCCAGAGAGGCTTCTGCTACCTCCCGTGTGAACCAGCAGCACTGCCCCAGCGGCTCTTCGGCCGAAGTCAGCGCGTTGGGCTCTTCAGGCCACACATGGCCCAAATATCCCCTTTTGGGTGTAACAATTCCAGAGTCTACTTGCTTGCCTCAGAACGGTGGAAAAAGCCAGAGAAGCTGCCAGCCTGACCTGACACTTCAGGGCAAATACAGGAACCCACAGGTAGGCACCCAGAGAACTCCAAAGCTGACAAGAGAAGAGATGCTTGGGCCTCCAGGCTGCTGGCCGCTGAGGAAAGGCAGCTTGAGTCATGGCTAGTGGACACGGATGCCACTGCAGCCATCGTAATGTGGCTGGCAGCCACTGGCTGAAAGGTGACAGGGAGAATTTAAGTTAAGTATTTCATTTAACAGTGTAAGAATTTAAGCTGGACATTCCCAGTTACCATTTTCCTAACCCAGAAGAAATTTGCATCACACTACCAAAACTGAAGTTATTTGCACGACCCAGAATTAATATGCAAGACTCAAGCTGCAGGGAGCAATTGAGGCCTTGCGCCAACCAGACTGAGAACATCACATTGAACCAGCTCACACACGGCTACACTAGGGTGGTGGCAGGACACCAAACCATCAGGTCACTCCATTTGCCTTTGTCACTACATTCTTTTGAAGCACTTGGTGTTGTTCACTGCATTAGCGGCTACATCAGGCAGGCTGCTGATCTGATGCAGATAGGGAACGTCTTTTAGCAGACTGAGTAGGGCAGTCAAAAGGGGGACAGAATGAAGGGGGAAGGAGAAGAGACGAAGAGTAAAACATTTTTCTCTTCAATAGGGACACAAGCTGTTTGCACCCAAAGCAGCAACAACACAAAATAGATGTTTGCTTTCACCTGCTTTGAAATTGTCATTTTGGAATGACAAAAGCCAGCAAGAAGGGGCTACAAAAGTAGAGGGGCAGGAGTTTTTACTGCCATTGCAACGCTGTCAGCCTAAGGAGGCTTGTTTTAAACTCAGGACAGGATGCACTTTCAGAGCTTTTACCCTGGTCTTGCGATCAGAAGGAACCATCACCGCTGTCCTAAGCCGGTGAGTGGAATTGCTGCTACAGTGGTCACAACGCCAGCCGCCCGCCGTGGGGACAGGTGACAGCCCCCGCTGCATCAGCAGCTGCCGTGCCACAGCCAGCACGCTTCCCTGCACCCTCGCAGCTCCCCAGCAGGCGCGGGCTGTCCTCCGCTACTGGAGGCTGCGTCTGGAGGTCGGCTTCGCATCTCCTCTCCCAAAGAGGCTTGTGCAGCGGGGTGTGAGGCATGTACTTCGACAAAGATGTCCTGCTCGGGGGCGAACCTCGCCCTCAGCATGCGCTTCCACTGCACGCACAAAGCACGCTTACTACTGCCAAGGTTAAACCAATAATTACCTTCACCAAAGCGTAGATATGGATTTGCCAAACACAGCCTTGTATATTTTTTTAGATTTTTTCTTTCTGATGTCCTCTTTTTGTTTTATTTTTTTAGATTTTTCTTTGTCATCTCAGAAGAGCTGAAGAGCAGCCTTACCACGTCCCTGCCGAGTAGCGCCCCGTGCCATGGCTCCGGCTTTCCTTCCCACCACATCAGACACCTCCAGGCATGCCTCAGTGGCCTCCGAAGCGGGGTGTGCGCGACAAGCCAGCGTGGCGTGGCAGTAACGTGGTTTTTGCAGCATTGCAAAAAACTTTCTCAGAAGTGTTTTCTCTGGCTCCGTCTCACGCGTTTCCAGTTCCTATTTTTGCACAAGCTTCGCAGTGTACGTGACGGAGCAGTAGGGACGAGCACGCGTACCGCACCGTACCGATCTGTACCGCACCGTTCCATTCTGTACTGTCCCGTACTGTGCCGTACCGTACTGTATCGATACAAAATTACTGTAAATTACCGATATAACACGTAATCGTACGATTCCTGCACGATTCCTGCACGATCCCCCTGCGCTATTTTTTAGCGATACGGTTCAGTGGAGGACTTGTGTTAGGCCAGAGGTCGCACCAGGTGATCGCGGAGGTCTCCTCCAGCCTAGACGGCTCCGTGACGCCGCGGCACCGCGCCGCGCCGTGCGGGGGGGCCGCGGCTCGGGGCTGCCGCCGGCAGGGGCCGCCCGCGCTCCACGGCGGCGCCGGGGCCCCCCCAGCCCGGTCCGCGGGCGGCCCCGGGGCGCGCAGGGCCCGGCGGCGTCACCCGGCCGGCGGGGGGGCGCCCCGCGAGTCCTCCGGGCTGGCGCCCTCCCGCCCAGCCCCGGCGCCGCGGTCCCGGGGGGGCGGTCCCGGGGGGGCGGTCCCGGGGGGGCGGTCCCGGGGGGTTGCCGCAGCGCGGCGGGGACCGCAGGGGCTGGGGGCGCGGAGCTCCCGGGCGGCCGGGGGGGCGACGACCCCGCTCCTGCGGCTGGAAATCAGCCGAGGCAGCTTCGCACCTCGCTCGTAACCCTCCGCAGCGGCGGCGGACTGCCAGCCCCTAACGCCGGACGGGGACGCCCGGCCTCCGCCACCGCGGTAAGAGCACGCGGCAGCCGCCGAGGGAAGGCGGCACCAGGAGCCCCGGCAGGGCCGGCGGGCTGCCCGGGAAGCTGCGCACCGCACCGCACCCCCAGCAGCAGGGAGCAGCCCCAGCAGCAGGGAGCAGCCCCAGGAGCAGGGAGCAGCCCCAGGAGCAGGGAGCACCCCCAGCAGCAGGGAGCAGCCCCAGGAGCAGGGAGCAGCCCCAGCAGCAGGGAGCAGCCCCCAGCAGCAGGGAGCAGCCCCCAGGAGCAGGGAGCAGCCCCAGCAGCAGGGAGCAGCCCCAGCAGCAGGGAGCAGCCCCCAGCAGCAGGGAGCAGCCCCAGCAGCAGGGAGCAGCCCCAGCAGCAGGGAGCAGCCCCCAGCAGCAGGGAGCAGCCCCCAGCAGCAGGGAGCAGCCCCCAGGAGCAGGGAGCAGCCCCAGCAGCAGGGAGCAGCCCCCAGCAGCAGGGAGCAGCCCCAGCAGCAGGGAGCAGCCCCCAGGAGCAGGGAGCAGCCCCAGCAGCAGGGAGCAGCCCCCAGCAGCAGGGAGCAGCCCCAGCAGCCCCCAGCAGCAGGGAGCAGCCCCCAGGAGCAGGGAGCAGCCCCAGCAGCAGGGAGCAGCCCCCAGCAGCAGGGAGCAGCCCCCAGCAGCCCCAGCAGCAGGGAGCAGCCCCCAGCAGCAGGGAGCAGCCCCCAGCAGCAGGGAGCAGCCCCCAGCAGCCCCCAGGAGCAGGGAGCAGCCCCAGGAGCAGGGAGCAGCCCCAGGAGCAGGGAGCAGCCCCAGCAGCAGGGAGCAGCCCCCAGCAGCAGGGAGCAGCCCCCAGGAGCAGGGAGCAGCCCCAGCAGCAGGGAGCAGCCCCAGCAGCAGGGAGCAGCCCCCAGCAGCAGGGAGCAGCCCCAGCAGCAGGGAGCAGCCCCAGCAGCAGGGAGCAGCCCCCAGCAGCAGGGAGCAGCCCCCAGCAGCAGGGAGCAGCCCCCAGGAGCAGGGAGCAGCCCCAGCAGCAGGGAGCAGCCCCCAGCAGCAGGGAGCAGCCCCAGCAGCAGGGAGCAGCCCCCAGGAGCAGGGAGCAGCCCCAGCAGCAGGGAGCAGCCCCCAGCAGCAGGGAGCAGCCCCAGCAGCCCCCAGCAGCAGGGAGCAGCCCCCAGGAGCAGGGAGCAGCCCCAGCAGCAGGGAGCAGCCCCCAGCAGCAGGGAGCAGCCCCCAGCAGCCCCAGCAGCAGGGAGCAGCCCCCAGCAGCAGGGAGCAGCCCCCAGCAGCAGGGAGCAGCCCCCAGCAGCCCCCAGGAGCAGGGAGCAGCCCCAGGAGCAGGGAGCAGCCCCAGGAGCAGGGAGCAGCCCCAGCAGCAGGGAGCAGCCCCCAGCAGCAGGGAGCAGCCCCCAGCAGCAGGGAGCAGCCCCAGGAGCAGGGAGCAGCCCCCAGCAGCAGGGAGCAGCCCCAGCAGCAGGGAGCAGCCCCAGGAGCAGGGAGCAGCCCCCAGCAGCAGGGAGCAGCCCCCAGCAGCCCCAGGAGCAGGGAGCAGCCCCAGCAGCAGGGAGCAGCCCCCAGCAGCCCCAGCAGCAGGGAGCAGCCCCAGCAGCAGGGAGCAGCCCCCAGCAGCAGGGAGCAGCCCCAGGAGCAGGGAGCAGCCCCCAGCAGCAGGGAGCAGCCCCCAGCAGCAGGGAGCAGCCCCCAGCAGCAGGGAGCAGCCCCCAGCAGCAGGGAGCAGCCCCCAGCAGCAGGGAGCAGCCCCCAGCAGCCCCCAGCAGCAGGGAGCAGCCCCCAGCAGCCCCAGCAGCAGGGAGCAGCCCCAGCAGCAGGGAGCAGCCCCCAGCAGCAGGGAGCAGCCCCCAGCAGCAGGGAGCAGCCCCCAGCAGCAGGGAGCAGCCCCAGGAGCAGGGAGCAGCCCCCAGGAGCAGGGAGCAGTCCCAGGAGCAGGGAGCAGCCCCAGCAGCAGGGAGCAGCCCCAGCAGCAGGGAGCAGCCCCCAGCAGCCCCAGCAGCAGGGAGCAGCCCCAGCAGCAGGGAGCAGCCCCCAGCAGCAGGGAGCAGCCCCAGGAGCAGGGAGCAGCCCCCAGCAGCAGGGAGCAGCCCCCAGCAGCAGGGAGCAGCCCCCAGCAGCAGGGAGCAGCCCCCAGCAGCAGGGAGCAGCCCCCAGCAGCCCCCAGCAGCAGGGAGCAGCCCCCAGCAGCCCCAGCAGCAGGGAGCAGCCCCAGCAGCAGGGAGCAGCCCCCAGCAGCAGGGAGCAGCCCCAGGAGCAGGGAGCAGCCCCCAGCAGCAGGGAGCAGCCCCAGGAGCAGGGAGCAGCCCCCAGCAGCAGGGAGCAGCCCCAGGAGCAGGGAGCAGCCCCCAGCAGCAGGGAGCAGCCCCGAGCAGCCCCCAGCAGCCCCCAGCAGCCCCCAGCAGCAGGGAGCAGCCCCAGCTCCACCTGCACGCCATCAGCACCGCGGGGATCCCGCAACGCTTCCCACAGAGGGAGCGAGGGAGCGCTGCGGGGGCCTAAGATCCACCGAAAGCACCAGGATGACACCCAAGGCCAACGTGCCTGCGAAGGAGCTGTACCCACAGTAACGAGTTGACACGGATGCAATAAAAACGGGAAGGGGGTAGTGAAGCGGGACAGGTGGGCAGGCCCTTGTGGAGGTACTGGGACAGCGCAAGCTGAGCAGACCACGACAGCTGAGGTGAGCACGTCCACCTCTGCCTCGTGGTACGCAGAGGGTCTCAGCGCAGACACAGCCACAGCCCCCTTCGGTCCCCGTCAGGGACAAACACGCTGCTGCTGCAGCGCCACGAGCCCTGCTCCAGGCAGGTTTCCCCTCGCCTCCGGCCTCTCATCGCTGCTCCCAGGGGCCCCCAGAAAGCCCCACTCCCCGTGTCCCCACGCACCTTCACTTCAGTCCTTTCCCCTTCCCCTTTCTCTACCATACTGTGCCTCCTCTTCCTTCATCTCCTGCCTCCCATCCACGCATGCACAGACACGTGTACCTCATCTGCAAACATCCCTATCGATCTCATTCCAGATAGAGGAATGGTGATTTTGTGAAGGGAGCTGGATTTATGGGCTGTCCGCAGCCCAAAGGCTCCTTCTCTTCATGACTGCTAAATATAGCTGCTGTGGAGTGTGTGTTTAATGGAGCCGTCAAGGAGGCATCAGGGGCTGAGGCTGATGGATGGAGAGGAGCGAATGCTTTGGAGATAGGTGTGGAGAGGGAGGCTCTATATTTAGGGGACGGAGCAAGAGGAGGTAGAGCCCCTGGCTCCCGGGGTGGCTCTGCAGGAGGAGCTGTGCGTGCAGGGCTGCGGGGGCTCCTTGCGATGCACACAGCGGCACGAGGAGGGAACCAGGAGCAGGGAACAGAAAACGCTGAAAAGCGACAGCCTGGAAAGCAGGAGCAGGTAGATGGATGCAGCCTGCACTCAGGCTGTGCTGCAGAGCGCCCGTAAAGGTAACAAATATTTTTTTTTCTAGGTAAGCCTGTCCAGTACAGAAAATGAAAATACAAGAATGCCAATATCCCATGACAGGCCAAGAGAAGTCTCGACGTGCCAAAGAGACGGTCACAGGAGAGAAGCAGCGCTCACGCAGACTGCCTGGATAGAGGGCCCTGCTGGGCCAGCGAGGGGCAGGAAGCCTGAGCGCCATTCCCCCGCAGCCCCAGCACCTGGGTTAGCCCTGTCCTCTCAGCTCAGACAGAGTTATTTTTTCTAGTTGAAACCCAGATTTTGCTTTCTGAATGTGTGAAAAATACCTTTTTATTTCTACAGAATGATAGGACTATACTTCTAAATATTACATTTAATCTTATTAAATGCAAGGTTTATGTCTCTCTCGTTACTGGCAGCAGTTTCTCTTTCATCACTATTTTTGATCAACTGTTCCTGTACCACAATGGGCACCGTAGCAGCAGAAATTCTCCCAGGTTAACAGGCTGACGTTGGCGACAGAAACGCACCATGGCAGCCAAACAAAGGGCTGCTCCTTGCAGCCAGAACCCCCCCACCCCCCAGTGGCTGCAGGCTGAGAACACTTTGGGCCAGCACAGCAGATTCCTGCACTGGGTGAAGCATAAGGAGCCAGGTTTTGGAAAATGATCTCTTAAATGATTTAATGCAGCAGCTGGGACAATACGGTTATCACCCAAGAGCTACATCAAACCACCTGAGAGGTCAAGGTCATAGCAAACCATACAGGAACTGAGGAAGGGAAATAACAGTTCAACCCTGTGCTAGTCAAGAAGGAGGATTTCAAATGGACACAACCTTCCAAACTGAAATTTCACACTGAAATGAGTAATACACAAGTCAGAGGAGATGGGGTCTCAGGAATGGAGAAGGCTGGGGCCTGTACTTGTGCCTTCTCCAGTATGTGGACACTTCTCATGCCAACGCACCCACGAGGAAGGCTCACAGAGGCCCCGTCTGTTTCAGCAGTCCCTGGTGGGAGTACTGATTCATTGCCTTTTGAACTGCCTCACCGCTCTGGAAGAGATACCACATGCAGACAATGCTCTCGGTCAACAGAAATGTCGGGCAGCCTCCTCCTCCTGAAGCAAGCTGGACCATAAGCCTTGGCAGACCCATGGGAGAGCCGCGCCACCCCACAGGCAAAGCCAGTGCCGGGACAGCGCAGAACCCCAGCCAACGCCGGCAGGGCTCAGCGGGGCGAGCTGCGGTGCCGGGGCGAGCCCCAGGGGCAGCTCCCAGGCAGGGGGAAGCGCAGTGCTGCAGCCCCTGCTCTGTGCAGCTCCGCAGGCGCGCGGCGCTGGCAGACGGAGCCTGCTGCCCATTGTGGATTTCACCCACGCGTCCCAAACAGTGCTCTCGAGCACCTGACTCGGAGTAGGTTGATGAGCAGATGCCACCACAATTAAAGACTCTTCCAGGCTCTGTGCCAGTCAGCCAATCTGGCTGGGGCTGCCTCCGAGCACACTGCTGAAAAGAAAGGGAATTATTTCACAAGAAGAAATGCTGAACTACGCTGAAAGGGGGAAGGGCATGCGGAGGCGAGAGAGGATCCTGATGGCCCTCCACACAGAAGACAAGGAGCTGGAGCAGGTAGGACGCCGGAATGCATCCCCTCTGCCACCAGCTGCGGTGACCACTGGCAAGAGCTCCTTCGGTAGCAGCAGGTCCAGTGCAGACGGGGGTCTGCACGCCAGCGTCAGCAAGCCTTACTTGAAATGCAAGCAAGCATGGAAACCCTTGAAGTATGACTCTTCTTCCCTTTCTCACAGCACTGCCAGGAGAATCAACTAATTCATACCCCTGCTGCACCTGGATCTGTTGACTGAAAACAGAAAAGCCCAAGAATGTATTTGCTTAGAGATTTGTGGCATTACCGTATTTTATGCAGAACGGTTAGCTAATTTATGTTTTCCCCATGACTGATTTTTATTCTCTGAAGTTCAAATACAACTTTTCTCTGAAAAGAAATAATTCTAGAAGCCTTGCTGTATAACCCTTAGTTTCACACAATAATTTATGTTCAAGGTGTAGTCATTTGGTGCACCTTTGGCCTGTGTTGCACAAATGCACAGAGGAGATAATTGTATTTGCCCGCTTCTTGCCTTTCATTTATGAGTTATACTTGCAATACAATTATGTTTGTTAGAGTTTTTAGCTTATCTGCTACTGAAAAAATGCAAATAAATGGAAAGTCATCTCTCAAATAACTGTGAGTTAGAGAGAAGCATCTGTGCGTTACCTCTCACATGGACTTAACTGCCCAGGTTGTCAGTTTAAGAGGAACAGGGGGATCAGTTAACGAAGCTGTAATGCTGAAACGCCACGCACAGCAGTAGCAGGGCCCAGAAAACAACGTTCATCAGAAGGTCTCCACAGCCATGCCATGTAGATTTATACAGATTCCCGTATCAAAAGTATTTCCAGGAAGTGCCACCCAGGGAGGTGCAATTAATTCTGAACGATCCAAAAACCTCTGAGAGGGAACTCCTCACTCAGCTCCCCCTTGCCCCAGCGTAACGCAGCCGTGCAGGCACGCAGTCCTTCCCCACAGGCACCTCCAGGGCCAAGCAGCTGGGACAGCACCAGCTGCAGCTCCCCCGGCAGGCCGATCACGCTGGCACTGCTGCCCCCGCGGACTCATCAGCAGGACATGCCCCTAACTCCCCTGCAGCGCTATGGGGGGGGGGGGGGGATGGACAGATGATCACAGCCCCTAATGTGGATTTTTTTCCCTTTTTTCTTTTATTTAAATAAAAACAAAACAAGGCTGTTGAGATCAGGAACTCCCACAAGCTGCTAGTTACCTTCAAAGAAAGCCATTTATGATAATGGTTTGCACAGCCAAATCCTAGCGTGAAGACTGCCACTCCTGCACTGATCCCTGCGTGTTAGGACAAACGGGGACCTCAGCAATGCCACCTCCTTGATGGCCAGTAGCTACCAGCAAGAGGCTCACAGCCATAATCCAGCACAGGTCAGCCTGGGCTCCTAGACCCAGACCATGCCCAACCAGGGGAACTCAGAAGGGCAGGGACCCTACCTGAGCATCCAGACCCACACAAGTTCCTTCATTAGTGACAATTAGGTTCACCTTGCCACGTCTCCACCTGCCCACCTTTGTTTTGGGCAACAAAACTGGTGAGCCGTCTGGAGCACAAGTCCCGTGAGGAGTGGCTGAGGGCGCTGGGGTTGTTTAGCCTGGGGAAGAGAAGGCTCAGGGGAGACCTCATCGCTCTCTACAACTTCCTGAAGGGAGGCTGTGATGAGGAGGGGGTTGGCCTCTTCTCTCAGATAACTAACGATAGGGCTCGAGGAAATGGCAACGAGTTGCACCTGGGGAGATTTAGCTTAGACATCAGGAAAAACTTTTTCTTTCAAAGAGCGGCCAGGCACTGGAACGGGTTGCCCAGGGAGTCACCTGTGGTGGAGTCACCGTCCCTGGCAGTGTTCAAGAAGCGCCTGGACAAGGTGCTACGAGATACGATTTAGTAGCTTAGTGGGTAGTATTGGTGATAGGAGGATGGTAGCACTTCCCAACCTTGTGTTTCTATGATTCTGTGATGCCTGGCACATGTCACTTCTCTCCGGACAGCGCTGTCCCCTCCAGGGACAAAAGCCATCTGTGTTGCGCAAGAACCCCAGGTGCCCCTTCCCCATTCACATGGACCAGGGCTCTGTTGGCACCGCAGGGAACCAACTTCACTGGCACAGCACAGGACAGACATTTTTACTCTGAACGCTTGCACAACAAATTGCTGTCCCACCATTCCAGGGAACCCCAGCTCTGCAACCAAGTGCTGAGAAAATACAGGGTAAGCCAGAGCTATACTCACAGCTCCAGGGAAAAGAGGCAGCTCACAGACAGCATGGGTACCAATTAAAGATGACGAAGACAGCAGGGGAGAGCACTTACTGGCACCAGGCACAGCAAGGGAAAAATGGATGCAAGTTTTGTCTGTCCGCCTGTGAGGTAAGCAGTCAGGTCAAGCCTATTTCTCTGAAGCAGATGGTGCCTGCTTTGAGCACAGTTAAGAAGTGTCAGAATCGAGGCTACCCAAGCTTTATTAAGACCCCTTCATGTTGGGCTTCTCCAATTCTTCACCTTCCCTTTCTTTTTGTCATTTTTGGAAAAAAAAAAAGTCTCCTTCTGCTTCTCTTAGATCCCTTGATCTGTACTTACAGATCTGTGCTTTGGGGACATCAAGGCAGCAGGGAGCACAGGAAACCTTCACTCTTCATAACGAGCTTTCCGGAGATGGGTTGTGTACAGACTTACCCCAACCATAACGTTAAGGTGTGACACGATGGATCAGCAGTTTCAGTTTTGTAACTTAGGCTCCAAAGTACTGTTTCACATATGACTTGGCCACAGAGGATGGTGTCACTGCAAGAACTACAAGAATTTCTACCACAGCAAGTCAGGGAGGATCATTTGTATTTCTGCCTGCTAATCCTCAAACTTTACACTCCTACTACAGAAGGAAAATATCCGCATCACACCAACTACCTAAGAGGAGCTGTGGGGAACAACGGCCGGAGTTGGGGGGTGGTCCTTGGGTTTTAAGCACGACAGCTGAGGAGCCAAAAGGCACTGCTACTGTCTCGTTCAGATCTGGCTTAGAAAAAGACTGCCTATTACTCTAGGATTCGGTAACAAGAAACAGGAGTACTGCTAACAAGGCATCCTCCAACCTGGGAAATAATATGAAGAGTGGGTGGGGAGGGAACTTTAAGCCTGATATAGATGAATAAGATGTTGCTGATTCATTATGTGCCAAGAACATGGTACAGCTGCAGAGGGAAGTCAGTGGAAAGATTGCATCAGTTCTCACTCAGGGCGCTGGTAAAGACGTGGCATCTTTATGGCCATTGTTCTTCGGCTTAATCCTTAGCACCAGAGGCACCAGCCTCAGGGCTGGGGCTCTCTCATTCCCCACAGTGACTTAGAAGACTGCCTGGAGAGGAAGGCTCTGAAGGAAGATCTTTCAGGAGGGCTTCTGGGGGGCTTTGCATGCTGACAAACAGCAGTGGTCAGTGCAGAGCCCTGAACAAAGGCTGTGCTAGCAAAGGCTTCTTTCTTCCCCTCAGCTGAGGGGGTTTCAGAACCATTACTTTATTAAGCCTGAGGAACATAGCTGCCGTGAATTTTGCCTAATCTCTTTTCGGAGCCTTTAATCTCCACCCACTGCTGCAAAGAGTTCCAGAACTGCACGCTGTGTGGAAGTGGTATTTTGTTTTCTGGAGTTAAGGGACAGTCAATGAGATCTGTCAGCAAGCTTAATTCTCACATTAAGGCAAAGAACAAGAACTCATCCCATTTCTCTATACTTTCTCAAGACTCCCATTATATTCTCCTGACAACCCTCCCAACACCTGCCTCTCTTTAATTCTGTCCTTCTTCACCTGGAAACTACCTTGTAGCCTACCACTGGCAATCTCCACCTTGTATAGAGCCTGCATGCCTATTTCTATCCTTTGCTTTTTATATTTCAACTAGTTATATAAAAGAAGCCTTAACAGCTTTTGGAAAGCCTAGGCACAATATATCAACCCTTGTCCCAGTGTTTCTTGACTCCTTCAAAGACATGTAGGACATCTAGTGGACTTTCCCCTACGAAGGTTTGAAAATGAGAAAGAGTCAATAAAGTGTCACTTTATTCTAATTTTCACTAATTTGCATGATGTAAAAAAAAATCTCGATATCCTGGCAGCGGTGCTGACATACTACAATAACACAAAAATAGTGCAGGTCAAACTCTGTAAGCAATGCTTGTTCTTTCCATATAGATAGAAGAGATCATGCATACTGACTCTCTAGTTTTTCTTCTCGTGGTAATTACAGATGCTGAACAACAACTACTAGAGATGAGTACCTTCAAATTAGCAGTTCTAGGCAAGAGTTCTTAGTGAGATCCTTAAAAGATCCTAGCTGATGATCTCTCTGGACATTACGTTTTCAGTAAGCCTCGGAAAACAGAAGTAACCGAGGACCAGAAGAAGTCTGAGTCAGCGGCGAGTGTTTAAAGGATGAGCGGGGACAAATGCAGTTATGGCATGGAATCACAGAATCATTTGGGTTGGAAGGGACCCTAAAGCCCACTTAGTTCTGACACCCTGACATGGACAGGGACACCTTCCACTACAGCAGGCTGACCAAAGCTCCATGCAGCCTGGCCTTAAACACTTTCAGGGATGGGGCATCCACAGCTTCTCTGGGCAACCTGTTCCACTGCCTCACCACCCTCGCAGTAAAGAATTTCTTCTTATATCTAATCTAAATCTCCTCTCTGTTAGTTTAAAACCATCCCCCCATCCTATCACTACACTTCCTGACAGAGTCCCTCTCCAGCTTTCTTCAGGCCCCCCTTAGGTACTGGAAGGCCACAATGAGGCCTCCCTGAAGCCCTCTCTTCGCCAGGCTGAATGCCCCCAGATCCCTCAACCTGCCTTCAGAGGAGAGTGTTCCAGCCCCTTCGTCATCTTTATGGCCTCCTCTGGACTCACTCCAACAGGTCCACATCCTTCTTGTGCTGGGGACCCCAGAGTTGAACGTAGGGCTCCAGGTGGGGTCTCATGAGAGCAGAATAGAGGGGGAGAATCCCCTCCCTCACCCTGCTGCCCACGCTGCTGGCGGTGCAGCCCAGGGTATGGTTGGTTTCTGGGCTGGAAGCACACATTGCTGGCTTGTGTCGAGTTTCTTGTCAACCAACAACCCCAGGACCTTCTCCTCAGGGCTGTTTTCAATCCATTCTCCACCCAGTCTGGATTTGTGCTTGGGATTGCCCCAGCCCAGGAACAGCACATTGCCCTTGGTCTTGTTGAACCTCAGGAGGTTCACAACAGACCCACCTCTCAGGCCTGTCCAGGTCCCTCTGGATGACATCCCTTCCCTCCAGTGCTGACCCCCGCTACTCAGCTTGATGTCATTAGCAAACTTGCTGAGGGTACCCTCGATCCCCCTGCCCATGTTAATGACAAAGATGTTAAACAGCACCAGTCCTAAGACTGACCCCTGAGGGACACCATTCGTTACTGATCTCCACCTGGAGACTGAGCCGTTGACCGCAACAAGTTTCACCATGGAAGACTGACACTGATGTCGAGGTATATATAAAAGCCAACAAGAACTTGTGATTAATTATTAATTTGACTAGATTGCTCATTTTGCAATTACTCAAGTGGGTCACCTGGAATGTAAGAGCATTGCTGTATCATGCTTTACCCTTGAGTGCATAGAGCAGATCTAGGTTGCTTGGAAGAAACCTAACCCTAAACAATGTTCTTAACAGTGAGATACCTGGCCCCAACAGGACCACTCGTGATATGCAAGTTCCTCGTGTGGCTAATGGCAAGACGAGCACTACTGATGGCCTCTAGAGGAAGACTAGGACCCCGTCAATTTGAACTTGAGCTGCCTGCACAGAACAACTTCCTGGAGCAAACTTCCAGGACATTTTCACATGCACACACTTGGGGGCTCAGACTGTCCAGCCAGCTTTGAGGACAGGCACCTGATCAAGAGCAAGGTCTCTAACCTCAAGTATTTGATTGACTTCATTCGCCAGCTACCCAGCATCCTAAAGCTGGGCAAACACATGCTGCAAGCTGCGAAAGACAATAAATTAAAAAGCTAACTGAGAAATGCAGGGAACTAGATATTGAAAGGATTTGTGTCCATTTCCTCCAAGACTGCTGAGCTCAGAAACACTGGGAAATGCATAATACAAAAAAAGAGTACCAGAAGATATTAGCAACTAAAAATGATACAGTTGCTTAAAAAACGACAGAAGTTCTAACTCATTGTGTGAGCTAATATCAAATACAGTACTGGAAATGAATAAAATATAAAACAGACTGAAACAAAAGCAATCATAAGACATTAACTACTGCAACTTACATAGTACCAACAGACAAAGCAGAAAATTTACAAAACTGGAAAAAAAAGCCGGCGGTCAAACATCCAGATGGCAATAAAAAGGGCTGGCTTGTTTCAAGACTTCTGAGTTAGGCACAGACAAGCCTGCATTCACCATGTGGTGACCAGCGCTCTGCAGCAATGACAACAATGCAGAATTCAGAATTAACATTGTCACTTAGAGTCATTAGCCAGAATTTCCTCTCCTCCCAGGCTACAAGGCACAAACAGCAGCAATGCAAGTCTTTGTTCCAGGGAGTCTCTCCTTATACTCTGCAATGTCAATAAAACAATTCTGTTGAGTCCAAATTCTTTCTGTAGGATACTATATAGCCTTGCTTTTTGTTGTTGTTGGTTTTTTTTTGTTCTTTTAAAAAAAAGTAATGCTATGGACTTTTTTCCCCCTTTTATAAGCCTAAACAAATAAGCACAGGAGAAACCACTTCAAGCAACTGCCTTGTTTATTTTTCAATTTCCTTTGAATTCTGAACAGTTCAAATGCCAGCCTAAGAGTGCTTTAAGACAACTGCATCCTTACTCCTTGGAGACACAGTGCAAGTGAGATAAATGGGCTAAGAGTGCTAGAGCATTGCTAAGAGGTTCATAAGTAAAACTGTCACAGAAATCTTGGTACTTTGTACCGTTCCTTGATACACTCTGCTTGACCTCAGTGCTCCTACAGCCCTCACTTAAGGAATGGGGACGTTCAGTTCATGCCCAGAACATTTGTAGTTCTGGTGGTTTTACCTTGTTGGGCAGCTGAAGTCCACTACAACCACTCTCACTCCCCCTCCTTAGAAAAGAGGGAGAGAAGAAAGTACGCTGGAAAGAAAAACACTCACAGGTTGAAATAAGGATAACTTAATTAAAGGGAAAAAGAAGAGGGTGAAATAAACAAAGCACAGAAACACAGAGCAAGAGAAAAGAAATTACTCTTTACTTCCCATCAACGAGCGATGTTTGGCCACGTCCCGGGAAGCAGGGCCTCGATACACACAGCAGTTGTTTGGGAGGGCAGATATCTTCATAACAAGAGCCCCCCCCCCCCCCCCCCCCCTTTCCCCCGTTTTATTGCTGAGTGTGACACCATAGGGTACGGAATATCCCTTTGGTTGGTTTAGGTCAGCTGCCTCGGTGATGTTCCTTCTTCACCTCTTGCCCGCCCCCAGCCTGCTGGCTCTGGGGGGGTCTGGAGGAGTCCCGATGCGGCGGCAGCGTTGCTCAGCAGGAGACACAACACTGGGGCGATACCAGTGGTGTTCTAGCTACACGTGCAAAGCGAGCGCTGCAGGGGCCGCTGCAGGGAAAGTAACTCCATGCCAGCCAGAGCCAGCACAGCACTGCCTAAGCCTGCCCACTGAAGTACCCATGATAGACGCATGTTTTTGCTAAGTGGTCAAATCAGTGCGAAGTGTTCTGTTATCAGAAATATTACGGGAAAGTTAATCTGGAAAGAATCTAGTGCCAAGACTTGCAAGTTCTCGGTGAGGGGTGGAAATCAGCAACTTAACATATATTAGCTTTAGAACCTAAGCAGCACTTGGGATATTCATAATGTTGACCTTTTTTCTCGACTGAAAGAGAAGGCTGCCAGCTGAGTATCAGATTAATTAAAATGAAGTGGAAAGTTCAGAGAAACAAAAGGGATCAAGGTTAAAGGCAGCACAAACAGAGAAGAAGCCTAACATAAGAAGCAATATATTGGATACAGGATCAGTCTTTTGGAAGAAAGTCAGAGAAGTGAAAAAGAAATTAAGGGGATTTTTAGAACACTGGCGTTAAGTACTCAGAGGACTCGTTCCCACCTCGTGTACAACAAGAAATACGCATCAGAAGGGAACGCAATTCTGCTTGCAATGCCGGTTGGTGCACCGGGCCCAGAGGGAGATGAGAGGTTATCTGAGCTCTTGTTAGATGGTTTTAATTCGCACGCTCTTCCAGCAGCAGCTGGCTGGCTTTGTCAGTCAATGCTCCATAATCTGCATCGCTATTGTTACCAGGTCTTCAGCTGTCTCTGCACATGCTCCTATGCATTCATGTGCTGCTGCACGCATAACTCCAGCCAAGACAGTAGTCAGCCACAGAAAGCTGAACACGAGCTTCCTAGCCAGGTACGAGGATGTTCTGACAGGGAATTGTCACCTTACAAGTGGCCAAAGGGGTAGAGTCATTTCTCTCCAGCCAAGAGACCACGGTAAAAGCAGATATATCTAAGTATCAACAAACAGGAAACAATTTGAAGCTGCAAATCTACCCTTCCCACCACTTAATGTGAAAGTAAACGTCTATAAGGACAGTGCAGGAAGCTGTGACAAAAAACAAGGTACACAACATCCACTGGCCTTGTCCTGGGGAGCACCAGCCACCCCAGTGCTTCAGGCAGGCAGGCACGACTTGGCTGCGGTGAGCGGCTGCTGGCCGCTCCAGGCTTTTGCTCCCCTGCTTCCCTCGCTCCTCTGTCCTAACCCCAAGCCTCCTCCAGGCCGCCCAGGCAAAGACGCAGAGCACGAGCATGCCGACCGCCTGCTGGCTCACGCACAACAACGTGGCAGCCAGCGGCCGAGCAAGGAGGGCTCCAGTCCAGCTCACGCTGAAGTCTTGTTCTCAGGGACCAGTAACTGTATGGCCTGAAGGAGGAGACCGAGCTCAGAGCCAGAAGGTGACACAGAAAAGTTCCAGCAGGACAATTTACAGTGCTTGAGCTGCTCCACAGCCGCACCCCACGTGCAAGCTGCCACACAGCATCCTCCGAGCGCGCCGCCTTCTGGCTCATCACCCATCATGGGCGCCCGTCGCGCAGGGCTAAGGTGCACGTCTGCTCCCGGCACAGCTGCAGCAAAGCCTCCACGTGCCCACCTCCTCAGCTAGCATTCTGCAACTCCACGTCGAAGAGTTAGAGAAGTACAACAGGCACCCTTCCTGCACGGCCTCCCAGGGCTGGGCTCCACATCCGGAAGCCTGCTCTGCTTTGACTCCCGGCTTACTGCCCCAAGGCAGATGCCTCCCCAGGAGTTCCTTCCCCTCACATTCAGTCTGTCAGAACCAAAACCCACTCAGAAAACCCACAGTGTACAGACCCAGGGCTCACTGCTCAGCCAGGGCTTCTCGGCAGCTGTTGCAAGTTCAGCTGATGTGTTTTACCTTCCCTTTCTGCTGCCCGTACTTCATCTCCTAGTGCAGTCCTTCTTAAAAAAAGCAAGGTATTCACTAAAAGCAATGATTGCTGAACCAGGCCGTCTGTTACAACAAGCTAGGTGGGTGCTATGTGCAAAACACTATAGCCAAACCAAAGAGACACAAACCATACAAATGCCCACCGGGGACACCAACAGCATCTCAGCCGAAGGACTACAATTCCACATCAGTCTAACACACCATCCGTTCTCACTATGGGTGAGGCTATTATCACCAATTAGTTCAAGATGACTCCACTTTCACTTTAAGTGAAAGTTCTCCAGAGGAGCATCACCGTGAATCAAGGGAGACTCCATAATGCACCAAGAAAACGAAAGAAAAGGTGGCATAGATAACTCACCCCTTCATATGCAGGACACACAGAGATAAGTTACAAAACAGACACCACAGAAAAACAAGGCGACCTCCCCAAAGGCTGGAGCAGACCTCCAAGAGGAAGACAAATTTACTGCAGGAAGTTAGAGAGCTGTAACTCATCAGGGTACCAAAATCCTCCACCATCCTCCTGCGCCTCTGCAACCTACGCGTTTGTATCACCTGAGGTTGGCAGCAGAGAGTGAAGAACAACAGTGCCCTCTACCCTAAGAACAGCCAACAACTTCTGTAACTTCCCACCCAGAGCCCAAACAGCAGGGACAGAACCTGCCCTGCTCTCCAAAACAGGAGAACTCAGAGCGGGCTCTGGCCAGTGGTCGAGGTCCAGACCAAGTCACAACACGAAACTGCCCTTTTGGCACTGAAGCCCCAACGCGCATACAAACACTTCATGATCTTCAGAGACGGTGGCTCTGGTGCCTCCAATGTACTGGGACAGAAAATACTTTCAACTCCCCTAAACAACACAGTGGGAATGGATTATTTAGGAATAGCAATGCTAACGATTTTTTGATTCCCTTATTGTATTATTTGCTCTTCTGATACCTACACTGGTTAACTTCACCATGATGTTCTCATTATTAAACTTGTAAATAATGTGAACTATCCAGCAATTGATATTACAATTTAAAACCACTTCTTACGTAAGAAACTTGTTTCTTGAGCAAACGGTGGTTCAAGCTCCTAAATCTCTCTTTTTTCCCCCTATAACAGGGAGAAGCAGTAACCCTTCTACTACCTCCACTGCTACCCAGAGATACTGAGGAAGTAGTCAATACCTTCCTGTTGTAAGAGAGAAACCATCCCAATCTTAAAATTATTTTTCCTTTCCCATAAAAAGAAGGAATAAGAAAGACTAAGTCCACTAGGAACTCTGTTATCATGGTTTCATGTAATAGTGGTTTAGGTGCCGTGATGATCGAAAACAATTGAAAATCTTGCAACAAACAAGAGGGCAGACAAGCAGCAATAAGGAAAGAAGTCTCTGCCATTCCATGGGAAGCAGACGGTTCACCAGTCATCAATGACTACTCTCATCCTTCTACGGGAATCAAAGCGAGACAAAAAGGGAAAATTCTAGTAAGAGCATGCTCGTGCCACAGTTATTACGTACCGAGGACTAACATAGCTCTCGGTCAGTCCCAGCCTCACGTAACACGCTCTCTGCAACCTAGACCACGTGCCCTGGTCAGCAGCAGCAGAAATCCAAGCCTCCCGGGTCTCTGCGGCTCTGTCTCTTCATCTTCCAGACGGTGAAGGCCCAGTCACCCTTCTGCAACACCTGTCCTGGAGAGCAATTCTGCAATGCGCCCACCTACTGGTCCCGTAACTGCCTGAACCAGGGGCACTACCAGAGCACCTCAAGTCTCCTCTGCTTCAGAGGGAAGGGATAGCTCTGTCCCTGAAAGGCCAGGGAGCAGCCACAGCGAAAAAACAGACCCAGTAGGTTTGTAAATGCTCTTCAGATACAGCCTAAGTCTGCAAAGAATTTCCTTTGCATTTCTCTCCACAAAGACAGATTTGTATGTGGAAGCAGACAAACAGCACAGAGCGTCTCCTAAAAGAGATGTTACATTATCTCCCCAAACAAACAAAACTTGAGAGAAGCGAATAGCAAGGTGATACCAAACAGTCTTGGATCTCTACCAAGGCCAGGTTCCAGGCTTGATGAGCACGGGAGAGCTTATGCTCCACTATCACACCTTCTCTCAATCCACGTACCGTGACAACAGGCTGCTTGCACATATGCATTGTAAGCGTTTGGCACATTCTGCTTCACAAACCCAAACTTGTCCTTTAGTTTCTGAGTATCATTCCTCAAAGATCAGCAAGCTCTGTATGGCAGGTGAGCTCTGTTGCACTACTACAATTAGGTGGGGGAGACAGAGTCAACGTTTACCACAAAAGGTGATTTTGAAAAATGCAAGGGAATGAGGCCACGGAAGAGAGACACAATAGCTCAGGGTGAAATGACCCCAAACTGGGCCCACACACTTCCATGGGATTGCAACATCACAAGGTATGATAAATAAACTTGCACTTTACAGTGCCAGCATCCAATCCCAAGCAGATGGCTATTACCAAACATTCCTCTTCAATTTTAACCAGAGCTGCAGATCCTTCTTAGAGCTTCTACCCAGACCACAGTATCGACACTACTCTGTGATTGACCCAAAGCAAGAATGAATTGTGTTCAAAGCACAGGCGCAGACATTTCAGTGCCAATTGTTGTCCAACAAGTAAAAAAAACACCTAGGTTTAAGAAAAAACAAGAAACTTACATTTAATTCCATATATTGCCAATAGCCCTAGCCACATTACTGAAATTTCTGTGCACAAGCTTTACATGTCTGGAGTTCCTCAATTCTCACCCAAGAAGGGATCCCATACTCAAGGTTTCGGTTCCTTAACAGAAACACGAAGCCTGCCCAACGCTCTCGGACATGTGGTCAGATTTTGGGGTGGCCCTTTGCAGAGCTGGGAGCTGAACTCGATGATCCTTGTGGGTCCTTTCCAACTCGGGATATTCTATGATTCTAAGAGCCAACTCCAAATAGCAGATGTATGCATGTGGGGAGAACGAGACCACTGTGAATTCAGTTTCCTGGGGACAGCAATCAGAATGACAATGAATTTCAGATCAGATGTTAACAACTCCTTACGCTGTAGCACCAACACCTCCTATGTGCTGGAAACGCACTGTACAAGACATCCTAGACTCATCTGCTTCCTTCACAGACACGTTACTCTATACTGACAGTCATCTCCTAAGCCACTAATACACCTCTTTCTGTTGCTTCAACAAGTAAAACGTTAGCTTGCAACAGAAAATCGTCTCAGTAGTTCAGTGCAAGATCCTGCAATTCCATCCTGTTACACCAACTCATCCAGCTTCAAGTAAAATGTCCTCAACTCATGTGATGTCACAAGGAAACATTAGCAACACATTCCAGTTTTCTTTTGGCCACAGCTACTAGTGAAAGCATTTAACAGATGAAACCATTAATCAGCTAGTGACAGATGACAAGCTTCTAGTGCTCCCCCACACTTCTTCCACCTTCACTAATAATTTCCCACAACACCGTTAAGCCCTGTCCTGAAATCCAAAGGAGCGGGGATGATGATATTTCTTTAGCCAACACAATCAATCACCTTTAGCACAAAAACATACCTGGATAAACGGTGTTCTGTCTTACTCCTTCTCTCATCTTCCCCATCTTTTTCTTCCCTTCCTTTAAAAGCTGTCTTAAAGGCTTTCCAATCGGTCAGAGCACCTTAACTCAGTTGCCCCCAGTGCTCTCTCCACCCCAGACCTACTGCCACCTCAACGGAAGCCTTCAGTAACGTACCGGTAGTTTTACGTAATACCAGTACTTAAAGGGGGCCTACAGGAAGGCTGGGGAGGGACTCTGCCAGGGAGCACAGTGATAGGACAAGGAGTCATGGCTTTAAACTAAAGGAGAGAAGATTTAGGAAGAAATTCTTCACTCAGAGGGCGGTGAGGCACTGGCACAGGCTGCCCAGAGAAGCTGTGGATGCCCCATCCCTGGAGGTGCTCAAGGCCAGGCTGGACGGGGCTTTGGGAAACCTGGTGTGGTGGGAGGTGTCCCTGCCCATGGCAGGGGTGTGTGTGTGGCACTAGATGATCCTTAAGGTCCCTTCCAACCCAAGCCATTCTGTGACTCTACGATTATTTCTTTCAGAGTACTGGTGTCCCTCGTTTGTTGGGGGCCACAAGGGCAGGGCTGCTCCCAAAGGGGAGGAGGGCCGGGAACCCAGGGAGACCCCTCCACCAGCAGGGCAAGGGCCTCGCTGGACAGGGCCTGAGCAATGCAATGGGGGCAGACCCAGGGGTGGTGGCCAGGTGCAGCACGGTGTCCAACGCATAGGACAGTACAATGGCAACGGGGCAGGCCTCAAACAAGCTAGAAAGCCAATCTGCAGCTGGCGTTAGGGTCAGGTCTAATGATCACTGGTCAGGTCCACAGTGACAGGGCAGGTCTGAGGTCAAGGGGGGACATCAGTCCGTGGGTCACAGTCTGGGTCAGGAGGGTCCCAGGCTGTCCGCAGGCATGGCTACGGCTGAACTGGAGACCAGGACTCTTCCAACATAGCCTGGGGCTTTCAGCCTCTGCCCGAACTGAGCTGAAGTAGAGCTCCTGAGCCCATGGGCATGGGAGGGAGCCCCAGGTGAGGCTGATCAGGGACATGAAGGCACATTAGTGCCATCAGAGCCCTGACACCGTTCTCCCCAACCATCAGCATCAATTCTGCCTCAGCCTATCCATCCAACATCCTACCCATTTTGACACTCAGGCAAGTGTTCTGGTAGACCTGGAGCCGTATCTCATTAACTTTGATCTTATCTCACTCTCACTGCTTAACAGCTCTACTTCCTCTTTCTTCTCTTAAAATTCTTAATATTTACCTTAGCTGTGTTTTTGGCAAGTTGCATATTACATTTATGATTTCAGATCCCTCTCATAGATTTCTTTGCAGATGAATCCTAGTCTCTGTTCTTTGAGCGCTTTGCTTATCCAGTTTCTTTCAGACAATCACATTTGGATTCTCTACCTGTAAGATTTTGGTTCTCCCTGGAATACATGCTAGAAATGGTTTTAATAACATTGACTTAAAATATTCACTTAAAATTCCACCTCTGTTTTAACTTGCTGAAGATAGTCAATTCCATTTACTTCACTACATTTGTCTTCATCAACTATACAAATCTAGACTCTACCCTTACTACCAGGATATCTTACACTATCTTTTTTTCAAAGCAATTTAAAGGTTTATGTTTCAGTGCTATCTCTGCTTCTGCACAGTTTATGTACCACATGTACCTCCCACCCTCAGCTTCCCCTTTACTTCTGTCTTTCCTTAGGGTGCATGTGTGCTGCTCTGCCCTGTTCTCGCCCCTTGCAGCTGTTAATACTTACTGAACCACTTGTTTCAGCTTCTTTCCCTCTGTGCTCAGGAGCTGGCATACGCTCATCTTACTGGCCACCACCAGTTTCACTGGCAGAGAAGAGTCTCTTTTAAGAGCAAACTGCCTGCTTCACTGCTGCTTTCACCTGTCCACCCAACTCTCTCATGTTCCCTTAGGCAAAGATATGCAAGCACCCATCTGATTTTCCTCTTGCTGTACTGAAACCAGCAACACAGATAACAGCCTATCCAAATCAACTCCCTTCTTTCCTTGGTTTCAAACCACTTCGATCTCTGGGAGTCCAGATGTGGAGGCAGAGCCCCTTCCTGGAGCACGCTCTCTGAATGCTTTCGGTGACTGAACAGATGGTGACTTACCCGCAGCTCTGGGAACCACCACCACCACCTGCGTGTGCCTGTGGCATTGGACTCCAGGTAAGGTGCTTTAGCTCTAGCAGGTGCCATGCTTCTCCCTACCTCACTGATGATGCACACCAAGCAGCTCATGCTCAGTGACCTGGCACTCTCCAAACCCCAAACCTTACGATTCCTGGGGTCATACTAGGGGCAGGAAGAAGCATGGGAGGGGGACGTACACATGGGCACTTACAGACAACCTCTTTTTCTGTTCCATTTTAGTCAAAATCCCGTATGTATTCACACAGTGAAAGACTATCTTTCAACATCACACGGAGACAGATCTGCAGACTCTCAGGTACTGTGAAGGTGCTGCCCATCACATCCCCTGGTAATGCTCCACAGCACTTCTGCAAGTATGAATGAAGCTGCTTGACAAGCAGGAGTGGGAGCACATTCCCTCCAGTCCCAAGATCCACCAGTGCCTCTACTCTGGGAGACAAAGATATTCCTCCACAGAATCACAGATGCAGCTCGAGATCCGGGGGATGCACTTCCACTGCCCAAAGGCAGGTCGATGTGATGGTCTCATAACGGACTCAGAGATGGGGAGACTTGACTGGGTGGTGTCTGCATGCATGTTCTTACATCTACAGAGCTCAGACTAACAAACAGCCATGAGGATCAGCTGATTATCTTGATGCTACATTGGCAGAAAGACAAGGCCTGTTTCAACCACATGGAAAACACAGATTAGTTCTCTGACTGATACAAATGTCACACCACTTAAAGTACAATATGGGCTATGGCATTAGAGGAGATGCCTTCGAAGAATTAAAGTGTATAATGACAGGACTGATGACTAGAACCTGCATCTCCTCTTGGGATATCATAATGCTATAAGAAAGATCACCTTTATGGAAAGATGACTGAAAGCAGATCTCTGACTCAGTAGGGCCGTAAGAAATGAATTTAGAACCTAAAGAGTGAGTTATTAAATTGTGTTTAAGCCCCAAAGGATTTTAGTTCCATAGGAAAAGGGAATATTTAAGGAAAACTTCACTGGGAACTGAGAAACTTAAGTTTCTGCCTTGGGGCCGGAAACTGAGGTGGACGATGGGACATCCTCCTTCTAACTCCACAAGCACTGCAGTGTCTACAAACCGTGGTCTGAGAAGGAAGCTCTGACCTAGAGGTACCTCTACAGAAGAACATGGCTCATTAAGATAGATCAACATGCAGCTCATGGCCTTTTCCCTCCAAGCATGAAAATACATGCAGGTTAAGGGAACATCCTAATACCATCTCTAAAATGTCAACCCTGGAACTTGATCTCTCTGAATTTCAATGAGGATCACAATGAATTTCCTTAGCTACTCTCAACCTTGTAAAAGTCATCTCCAATCTGTCCCAACAAGAGTCTAGTCAGATATCTGCCATGTAACCCTCCTACTTTCCTCAGTCTGTAAACACAGCTGGAGACATCTGCAAGCTTGACACAGCTTTATTCCCCAGCAAATAATAGTCAGGTCAAAACCTTTTACAGAGTCATAGAATCATCTACGTTGGAAAAGACATTCAAGACCATAAGAAGTCCAACCATCAACCTGACCTACCAAGCCCCATCATTAAACCATGTCCCTTAGTACCATGTCCACACATCTCTTAAATACCTCCAGGGATGATGACTCTACCACTTCCCTGGGCAGGCTGTTCCAACACCCAGCCTCCCTCTCTCTCTGAGGAAATTCTTCCTGACATCCAACCTAAATCTCCCTGGCACAACTTGAGGCCGTTTCCTAACGTCCTATCACTTGTCACCTAAGAAAAGAGACTGACACTCCTCGCTGCAGCCTCCTTGCAGGTAGTTGTAGAGAGTGATGAGGTCTCCCCTCAGCGTCCCTTTCTCCAGGCTAAACAGTCTTTCTTGTACCAAGGAGCTCAAAACTGAACACAATATTCAAGATGTCATCTAACCAGTGCCATGTACAAGTGGGCAGTGCATAGCCCAATCAGCTATTAGGCTATACTGAAACTCATAAAATAGACCCTTTTTCTTTGGTCTTGAGGGCAAGTGGCAGAAAAGCACCACGTCCATATAGCTAAACTATCTGTGCACAATCGTGATGGTGTTATCCAAGCTACCTACTGCAAACAAACTGTGTCTGAAAAACTGCACCCAAGCTTTGTCAGGAAAAACAAACGCTGGCAGAAGCCAAAACCATGCCAGGGGACACACTAACCAAACGGTACGGACAACTGGAGGAAAATGCTCACACTTCTGCTCTAGTGCCTAGGGACCTGTACTATGGACCTGTGCTATGGACCTGCACATTTCACTACACAAGTTCAATTTGACACAGACATGAAGCATCCTTTAAGAAAACACACAGCAAACATTAACTCCTAGACGGAGGAAGGAGTTACCACATTAACTACTTAAACCACATTGATAAGGGTACTCTCTCAATTTAGCATCGCAAAGGGATAGGGCAAGTGGCCCTGCAGAGTACAGCTGCGAAGCAAGTATGAGAGGGAGGAAGGTGGAATCCCCTCAGTATAGTCCCAACTCATCTGCTTTAACCACCTCTGGAAAAGGAGGAGTATCCCATTCAAGTCTTTATCGTCATCAAGTGTTTCCCACCAGCACAACAGAAATATTTGCTTCACTTCTAAGGGATGCAGAGTACAGCTGAGTTCATAACACTGTGATCAGTCAGGAGCCCTCGCTGCACAGGACTGGGAAGAGCCAAAGGTGATCAATGACATACACTGAAGCACATACAAAGATAAGTCAAAGAAAGAAAACAAATGAGCATTGGGAACACAAGCTGGAACTTCAGGCAGGCGAGCTAACAGCTGAACTAATTGGGAGACTGAGTGAAAGAAAAGCTTTGCTGATTAGACCCTGCAGCATGCAGGCTTGTAGTGCCACCAGGGGGGCACCACTCCCACTTACACCTTCCACATCCACCAGGCCCAGGTCCCAAGGGCACCTAACACACTATCCACAGTGACTGATGTGCTCTAGGATGCCTGCACACCACCTGCCACGTGGCTGTCACAGCACACACAGCCTTTGTGGCTCACTTATAGTATCCAAGCGTCCTGGTACAGAGAGGCCTGATGGTGTGTACATATACATTTAAAACTCTCAGGAAGAACCAGGATTACAGTAAATAGATGACTTGAAATGGGAACAAGCTTCCAGAAACTAATTAACACTTCTTGTTTTGTAAAGTTAGAACAGAAAATTAATAAAATAAGTTTCCATAACTTTGTTTCCAACTCCACAATCAAAGTTAACTCTTGCTTATCAGAATCCAGCTGTATGAATATTAAAACTCATTTAATGTGCAAAGTGAACTTTGCTGAACTTCTCAAGTCAGGGCCTCTTCTCCCCTCTTGTAAGTAATAAATCGAGAAACAAAATCTGGATGTTCTCCTCAGTTGCGCTAGACGTGGACAAGTTCAGGTCTGCCAGAAGCATCTTCCACCCAGCTCTCAGGCCAGGAGAGGAACACTGCCCAGGCAGCTGCCAGGAAGCTGTGGTGATACAGCCCACAACAGCAGGAAACCTAGTTAGGTACTGTGACCTCCAAGAGCACCATATGTTTGGCACATGCAATTCACAGCTGCTCCCAACACTGCTGTCCCAAGGGCTGCTGTCCTCCAGGAACAGCCAATACCTGTTAGGTCGTGACTGGCACTGAAGGTGGAGGGTCAGGAGCGCTATGGCTGAGTCACAGCCATTTTTAGTATTTTTGAACCAGAACAAACACATGTAAATTACTCAAGATCTATCTAGTGTCTTCCTTTGAAGGCTCCTACAATGCACTGCTGAGTTTGAGGTTCAGACCAACAGTCATTGCATCACCGCTAACACCTCTACAAAATGAGCTGATGATTCCTGTCCTCACGACGGTACCATGCCACTTGCGTGAATCAGTGTGTCTACTACTGGATGTTAATGCACGCAGTAACATAAGCTAACGCCCCAAGCAGTACAGTTCATAAGATGTATTCATCACTCACTGGAAAGAACGGGCAAACTCCAAGTGTGAAAGAAATTTAAAATTGAGACTTCTGAATTTCTGGGGCTGTTCAGTGCATCTGCTGAGAGACATACTGATCTAAGAACAGCTTACCTTGTCGTGGATCATACTGTCGCATCTGCACCTCCTCAACACATTCTGCTGGGAACCAGCCAGTCCTTCCTTTCACGGTTCCTTCCCAAAAGCCACCTTCGCCAATACTCAGCACTGTGGAAAGAAACAAACAGGTGAGTGAGAACGAGCAGCACTCAGAAAAAGGGAAGGCCAGAACCACCATCCTATAGTGTTAAGTCAGCGGAAACATGACAGAGCAGAGCACAGAAAAAAATTCTGGGGACATGCATGGTCTGGAGGAACAAAGCACCTCAAGGAACTTTCAGAAGGTTTTCTCGCACACATCAAGTAGAAAGGAAGTGTAGAGAATGGCCTCTGTGCGGCCATGTGATGGGAACATGAACGAGTAGACTCGCACCATCCATCGTTTTATCAAGGATCGTTGACAGAAGGAGCAGACCTAACATGGACTCTGGTGAGACAACTCCCAGGAACACGCTACGTACTGTTAACTTCTTACATCCGCAGAGCAACAGAGAAATCACAGCTACATAAGGAAAATGAGGTGCAGAGAGGGAAAGAAACTGGGTGATGACAGGAGTCATCGTGAGAACTGGGGTGTCCTGACAGGCCCCTATTCAAAAAAAATAAAAATAAAATAGCTATTTCACTCTAAATGAGACACCAAGCACCAAGGTACTTCATTGTCACAGAAAAATTCTCCCAACCCATTAAGACTTGTTTTTACTTGCTCAAAGCTTAGAGAAACAGAAAGGAAGTCTTGAAACGTGCTCTGAAGATTAAATGAACTCAGAGTCAGGGCAATTTTAATCGAGAATTACATCACGAGTGTCCTCATTAAACCAGGCAACTATCAGCTTGAGCTCCTCACCCACTGCCGACTGAAAAAGGACATCTTCCAGGTAGCCAGGATCCGAACTACTGAAGAGCTATGAACAAAACCAGCACTTCTTGTTACACCTGAAAAATGAACTTGGGTCCAATGCAGACTAGCCAGCACAGGGTCTGCTATGAAAATCATTACCAGCAAATGTGTGCTGGCATCTCTAAATGTCAGCTGTCATCTCTAAATTCCTTGCAACTGGATCCCCCACACCTTATGCTACCAGGCTCTGCAAGAAAGGTTTGTATTGTTCTGGGACGTTTAAAAATGCATCAAACATGACCATTACATTGCTTACGGCCACAGAGAAAATGATTGTCTTTCCCTGAGCATCCAAGCAAACAAAAATATGTACAAGTGCAAGAGGAAAAAAAAAGTGAGAATCGTTACTAATCTTTCTGGATGTTCCCACTTCTGCACTATATCCCAGAGTGCCCAGATATTATCCCCGTTTTATCCAGAAAATGGCCAATGAGCACCTCTCCCTTGAATTCAAGCACTTACAAGGCCAATTATTTGCACCGTCTTGATGCAAAAGAAGCGGAGGAGAACAGTTATATATGTTTTCAGGTCATTGTGGCTCACAATGTTTTCCTAACTCTTTGTAACACAGTAATTTCTGGAACAGATCGTGAACTAATGTGTTATATGTAGCCTACAAAATGTTATTTAGATCAAGAGAAACTGCTGCACATCACCCAAAAGTAATAAGCTTTTGATGCATCATTTGGAAAACACTATGATGTAACATTCATAATTGCAATTCATTTGATATTCAGACAAAAACAAAAAACAAAACAACAGAAGACTTGCAACATCCTAGGGTCCCTGCTGTCAGAGTGAAACCCCAAATGATCTTCAAACTATTTCCTTAGCATTATCTGGATAAAAAAAGTACTTAAAACCCAGGCTATATCACATGAAGAGATGCCCCTGATTAGCACAGAGACATGGGGTTTCCTGGACTTGCTTTGAAACTTCAGCAGCAGCTATAAAATCCCCTACTACAAAGAAGGGACATAAACCCAAGGATAACCTCCCACTCAGTAGGATGTGTCTTATCAACAAGGATCCACTGAACTGAATTCTGAAGCTCCTTAATAAATCCCTGAGCAGCAGGTAAAGTAAGTCTGATGTTGAGCCTACATTAGATTTGCATTATCTTACACTTTTTCGTTATAGCTGTTTCTCCAACTTTGTAATCAAAACTTAACATTGTGGCTTTGGCAGCATGAAGCTCGACTTCCTTTGGAGCTTGCCTATGATCTAAAACATACTCAAGTGAATCTGACAGTTAAAGTGAGCTGTTTCTCCCAGAGGTAGGGACTAGAGGTCGCAGACAAGTCTTAGGACCTGTCCCAGCACAAACGCATTGATCTTGGAAGCAGCCGATTACCTCCTCCAACCACCAGGCAGGCCCCAGCAAAAGATGAAGAACCTCCTCTGGCAGGTTACCAAAAAGGTCTTTTGGCAAGGGGATGACAGCGATGAGGCAGCCAGCAATGGCAGGGAAGCCTTACTGTCTCATTTTTCTAAGTCTGCGCTGCAAATAGGCAGAGTAAGCAGTTATCAGCAGTTACTCAGGTCTTGTCACAAGAAACTAAGTAAATGAGACCACTGCTACAACACAACCCCAGGCAGCCAGATCTTTGATCCTCAGTGGGAATACCGACTGAGATAAGGATTTTGAAAACATTTATACCACAAGGCTACGCAAGCGTCCTATGATTGTGAATGCTGCCAGAGGTACACAGGTAGCAGTTATTGCCCCTCTTCTCCATAAGATAATTCTGCACAGTTTCCAGTACCCTATTGCTCCCTCCTCCCGCCACTTTTAAAACAAAACCAAAAACTTAACACCTCAGAAGGGGCTGGGTGCTCTGCAGAACACACAGAGGTGCCCTGTTGGAAAGGGAAAGCCTCCACACTCAAAAGGAGGTCTTTTCAGCTCATATTTAGTGAACCAAGTGCCTTGAGGATCCTATTCAGCTGTAGGTGGAAGTGTGAGGCATTTTACCCCAAAGGCTATCGAGGCAAGGGGGGCTGGCACACTCGACTCACCTCTCCGGGGTGTCTGCACTTCGCTGCAGCACTGGGTAGCGGGGGGGAGGCAGGAGCATCGTGCTCAAGTGATCGCACTGCTGTCTGTCACCTGCGTCACCCCGCTGCCCACCACTCTCCCCAGGGTCCCTCACTGCACCTCTAGCTTCAGCATTCAGGCTTCAGATGCATTGGCTGTTTTCTGCTCCTGCTGTTAATCTCTACACAAAGCACCGTGTAATTCACTACCGGTATATTGGTGCGTCCCTAGTCAAAGACCTCTGATAAGCGTCTTTTTTTTCCTTGATCCAAACTAGCAGTAGCCCCATCCACTCAGGTGTCACGGGAGTCACTGCTGCTACTCCTGGGTACCCATCCTCTCTGAGCAACATGCGAGAAAGGAAAGGAAAGCTATCCTAGGTAGGTAAGGAAAACAATATAAGGCTTAATTTCCAGGTGGCAGATTTATAGCACTTTCAGATCAGTAAAAAGAGTGCAGGGTTACGCACAAAGCATTGCACCTTACAAAGGGGAAGCTGATCCACTGGCACGGACCGTGGTTGTACTGCTAGCCTGGGATTTCTGTTGCTGGTAACAGAGGGGATAACTTTTTTTTTTCCTCCCCTTTTTAATTAGATTAGTTAACAAATACACCATTCTGAAAATATACTCCTGAACTACTATGGTATTTGATATCCCAACTGGCAGAAGGCACAGACATACCCACACTCTTCAGTGTGCTGCCACCTCTCTAATTCAGCTCTCTTCCAGAGCTGCACAGACAGCACTATTGGATTTGTCCCTGCACCCATCCACGTAGTGCCCATGTGTCATTCACAGCTAAATGCAGATACGAGAGTTACTCATAAATTACATACTCCTCCATGCCAGCCAAAGCAGATTCCCCACAGAAGAGGAGCTTCACGATTGCCTGTATCTAGGCACTAGTTCTGTAGGAAGCAAGGGAAACACAGAAAGCTTGACGTACAAGCCAAGCTGTAGATTCGTTTAAGTCTCTTCTCTAGATCCTTTCTTGAGATGCTAATGCTCCTAATGCTCCCGCTCTCCAAAGGCTGTGATGTTGTCACAATTTCGAATAGATCCAAATCCCATACTATATTTCCCACTGCTCTTGTCCATGCATTAGAAGTTCTGCTAACACTTCCCAGTGGAAAATTCCCCATCTAGTACTTTGTATTTAAAACTTCTAAACCATCTTTTTAAGAAAGAGAGCTCATTCTGCTCTTCAGAGCCTCCTGTTCTTGCATTGTTATGCTTTGCTCTTCACTCACACTGCTTCTCTTTTAAGATTTGCTATTTCTTGAGGATTGGCAGCACCACGCTGAACACAGATTTTAGGGAAAACAGCAAGCCAAGTCTATTCTAATGGAAGGGAAACTTTAAAACTTGCTAACCGGCAAAATATGGACTACGAGGCCGTTACACAAGACAACGTCAAAAGCCTTGCTCAAGTCAAGATAAACAACACCCACTGCTCTCCCCACACCCAACGAGATAGTCACCTCATTGCAGAAAGTCATCAGCTTGGTAAAGTAGCATTTCCCCTTCGCAATTCCAGGCTGGCTATTCTCACTCACCTCTGTTACCACGAGGATGATCAGAGGGCTGGAGCACCTCTGCTATGAGGACAGCACAGAGCTCCCCACCCTTCATGAAGACAGGGCTGACATTCGCTTTCTTCCAGTCGTCAGGAATCTCTCCCCACCAACACAGCCTTTCCAAGATAATCGAGAGCGACCTTGCAATGCCATCAGCCAGATCCCTCAGCACTCCCGGGTGCACCTCGTCAGGCTCCCTGGGCTCATGGATGCCCAGTTTGTTTAAACATTCCCCAACCTCATCCTCCTCCACTGCGGGCAAGCCTATCTTGGCACGGACTCTCCTTCTGGTTTCAGGGGCCCCAGGCTCCTGAAGGACTTGCCAGTGAGGACTGAGGCAAAGAAGGAAGCTCCTCAGCCTCACTCAGCTCATTCAAACTCTTCTTGCTGCATAAACATTCACCTTCCTTGGGAAGCAGGGAGAGAAAGCGTGAGTTTGGGGGCAGGCAGGGAGAGGAGCAGATGGGTGCCAAGGAGCTCTGAAGCTACAGCAATTCGTGCCAGGCACACCAAAAGGACAGCACTCAAACCCAGCAGCGTGGATTCAGCTGGACTTCAGAAGGGCCTGGCTTGAAATCGGGGTGTCATCTCTATCTGGCCAAGGCACTCAAAAAGCCTGCCTCATTTTCTTGTTCAAAATCATGCCTTTCTCTTTTAGTGCCGTACTCAGAAGTCCTCGTGTGCCCAACTTGTCTGTGACAACCACCGGTCCCTGCAGGGGCCCCGGACTGAGTGGGCAATACCGCAGCATTCAAGAAAAAGCTGGCACTGATGGGAGAAGAGAAATAAATGGTCTACTGTGGGCTACAAATCATTGATGCAAGCTGGGCAACCATCAGCTCTGAAGGTCACCGGTAATTTGAATAGCTATAAACATGGTAATGAGGCATACACCAAGTCGTGTTGGAATGCACACATGAAATACTTAAACACACTTTGAAGAAATTAACAAACAGAAAACAGACTGGAAAAAAAATCTCTGAGACGGATTGCCATCTACCTGCCGTCTACCAGTGCTGTGCTGTACTGCTGCTTGCTCCACCCAAGCGACTGATGCATTGAGTTGAGTTTGCCTGCCAGCTTCTTTAGCTTGCTGCTGCAGGACCCTGGAGGAAAAGCCAGCTGCTGAAATCACTCTGGCTTTCTTTCAGCCACTCGAGGGATCTCTTGCTGTTTCCCTCTCCACTTTAATATCAAATGCAGATATCCTTGCCTTACCCCTTAAAGGCAAAATTCTACCATCCACCACTGTTCTACCATGAACTTGACCCTACTTTCCTCCATCCTGCTATCAGGCCTTACTTGTTAACAAACCCGTCTTTCAGACCTTTACGTGCTGCCTCCTACGCACTCCACTGTATCTGCAAACATCTCCCTGGGACAACCCACTGCAGCATTCTTCAGATCTTCTGGAAAATGCCCTACTGAAATGATTCTTATGGATCTCAGGCATCTTCAAATGACAAGGCAGATGTCCTGACGAAGGTCTACCTTTTTCCTTTGTTTTCAATTCCATTTTACCTTTAAGGGATAATATATAAAACAGCTCAGCAAGGTCAGCTCTTCAAAACTACCTCTTTGCACCCCATATTTGCATTGTCAGCTGTTCTACTGCTTGACTCTACAACCTGCAGACCTTCAGTTCCAGAATTTGGTTCTGTCTTCTCTCTGCTGCATACCACAAAGTGGGTTTCCCAACCCGAAGGAGCCTAAATGCTACCAAGATATGCCTTTCACATGGGCTAGCAACATCACAGGTGGCCAGGAATGCAGAACTCTTTAGTTTGTTCCTATCACCTCTGTTCCTCTGTTTAAGGTTCTATTTCCCTTGGTTTCATAAGTTTCAAGACCAAAAAAATAAAACAAGAAAAACCCAACATAGTGGCCACGGGTTTTCCCTTTCTTGAGTCCCCTACACACTGATACGCATAGAGTAATCCCAGAAGTTGCTTCTTACACAATCTCTCAGATACGGATTTGACTTGCTTTGATTTGTTTTTGTTTCCACCCTATTAGACAGGTCACTCCAAACATCCAAGCTGCTCATTTATTCACGAGGCTGGGCTCAGGCCAACCGCCGTCTCACTCACTGCTCAAGCAGAATCCTCCTCTTCTGTTCTGTCTCCCAGGACAATGCATTTCTGACATTTCCCTCTCCTGGTGCATTAGAGCAGGGATCACTCCAGCATGTGCTGGCGACGCAGCAGACATTGGCCAATTTCCCCTAATGTTTGCTCATGAGCGATGTTGTCCATCCTGCTCAGAGGAACACGGGATCTCTCTTTAGCATCTGAGATTTTCCTATAAAGGGATGTGTTGCCGTATTCCTCCTCCTAGCTTCTCCTTGATGAGTCCTGAGGATGGCAGCATGCCTGGCAGCACAGTGCTCCAGTTCCAAGGCTTGCCTGGGGAGCCACACGACCCAGCCACGCTGCTTCTGCAGGGACTCCACTTGAACACAGAGTGCCCACAGACCCTTTGGCCTTTGCAGTTGGTGGTATCTTTTAAGAAATGTTTTGATCATCATTCCTGTCCAAAGCCATTGTTGCCAGGAAAGATGAGCTAGAAGAGCAGGATCCACCTCGTCACAGGGAACGTGCCTAGAGGGCTTTCCCCAGGGATGACCTACGGAGTCACCTCTCAGCCACACCTGAAAGTCTCCTCCTGGCAGGCAACTTAGGTGGCAGCTGTTTGAGACCCAAGCCCTCCCTGGGGACCTCGATGCACTCACAGCACTACTGCCGCTGTAGTTCTTCCAGCATGCCCATTAATTTATTACCCCTTTTCCTAGATGGAGACGCCAGACAGATGCGTAACAGAGTTGCTGACCAGTTCTACACGTACAGCCAGCCTCTGTGTCAGGAGGTCCCATCTACACTCTATTTGTCACCCCAGAGCTAATCACACAATCAGAAATTCATAACATACTGTGCCTGTCATCTATTGCAGCACATTAAAATCCATCAAATGAGTGATTTCACAGCAAAGCCCAGGTGAACACTGCCCTCAGTCACAGATATGCAAAGTCCCTGTCAAGGGGAGAAGCTGAAAGGACCCCAGTTATACCACTGGGGCCAGTGCAGCCATTGAGGATGCAAACGTTGCTTTCCACTTGGATTCTGCTGTGTTGAGGACAAATCAAGGCACAAACATAAACAGCAACTCAGAGGGCAACAAGGAAGACTCTGCAGGCCCTGCCTCCTAGTCTGTAGCAGCCTTGATTTCATTTCTAACAGCCTCCCTCATTCCAACTCTCACCCATAGGTCTGACAATCTACCCTTGGGACTTCCATGCTAACCTTTGCAGGGGTCTCTCACGCTTGCCTCACAGCCCAGGTTCCCCACACTTTGCTCTCAGGATGCCTTCAACCCCAACTCCCCACCAGTTCTGAGAGGGGCCTCCTTTGTCCTCCTCTGCAAAGTGACCCAGGCAGCACTCGGGGACAGTCCTGCTGCTGCCTGTGGTCTCCCTAGTGCTCCAGCACAAGCCTGCTTGCCACAGCTTTCTCGAGGCTGCTCCAGCCCAGGTAGCCTTGCCACTTCCTTCTGCTGGTCCCAGGACTGCGAGATGCAGGACCCCGGCGTGTTCCCATTGACCCAACCAGCCTCACACTCCTGGTCAGCCTCGCTCAGACGTTACAGCTGGCATCTCACCTGCTGTGGTGGTTCTGTGGGGCTCCGTGTCCTTCACAGCTGTCATGGCCAAATTCTTCGATAACTGCTTAATTTAGTTTCAGCCTCCTGAGGGGCAGGAAAACATCAGACTTCCCATTTCATGCACTGAGCTACAAACAAGGGACAAATCAATTCTGCCTGTTTTATCTATTAATAACTATCCGGAAGCCATTTGAGGGGGACAGATAGATAATCTGTTCAAGAGTTTCAAACCTAGCGATAAGGCACGTCTCAAACCCAGAGGCATCATACTAGGCCTCCGCAAAAGGCAGCACGCGCTGATGCCCTGAGAGGGGTCCTGGCCTTGGGTTTCAGAGACTTTCCAGGACTGCTGTGATGCAAAGGCCATGCAGAAGTAACGGCTGGTTCCTGAAGCCACCCTGACCATATAAGACGCCCTCAGTGGTGAGGTAGGAAGACTGATGCAGCACTCACGTTTCTCTCAAACCCAATACGTGACTCCTTGAGGCGTACCTGCAGTGGTAGGTAACCCACAAAGATGACCATCAGGGTCTCTTGTTCTCAGCACTACGGCTCTCTGCGTGCCACAGGGCACCAATCCCCCAGCGTGCAGGCTTACTTATAGCTCCAGGTTAGTTACAACATGCAGCTTCCCAGTGTGGGTGAAGCCATAAACTTGATTGCAGCTAAGATCTTGTTCCAGTCTATATCCAACTCTACCCCATAACAGCTGGTCCCTGGAAGACACATTACAAGCAAAGAAACTCCAAAAGGCTACAAAATGAGGAAAAAAAATGGAACAGGTAGCCTGATGTCACTCCAAGCCTAGATGCACAGCACACCATGGAAATAAAACCATTACATTACACTCTTGTAATCCAAGATTAAGTCGAGAGGAAATTGGTGCCTCTGTTGTACACAGGTCTCTAGGCAGTTTTATTCTAAAACAATTTCCCAGCAAACAAGAAAATATTGCCTCGACTTACACAAGAACTCCATGTCCTCAACAATCTCTCACGTTGCCTGGGTATTAAACAAAGCGCCCCGTGCTGCTTGAGAGGCTGACTGGGAGATGAGACAGTCTCTCAACCACACTTCTTCACCTTTGTGTTTTTTACTTCTGAGCCACTGCTGTACTAGGGACCCAGAAAAAAGGAAGCTGCCAGAACCATGCCAACAGCACAGTTTTGCTCAATGTCAGCTGTAAATTACTGATGCTGAGCTCTCAAAAATCACCAACGACTGACCCATTTTTTGGTCAAGTCCCTCATCAGAACAGCAGTGTTATGCTACGACCTTCAGTTGGTTTCAGAGCTCATCAGATTCTGCATTTCTTGCTATTGTTTTCCCACACTAGGAAAGGTTTCTCCTTTCCTTTTAATTTGCCTGTGGCTGTACTGAGCCACAGTCAAAACTGGAAGCAAGCCAACCACAAAGTCTTGCATAGCTTTAAATCCCTTGCCCTGAGCCCTGTTAACCCCCAGCTCATTGAACACCCGAGCATACTGCTCAAGTGTATGCACACAGTCCAGCAAGCCTGAATACATCTCACATGCACAGGCTACATATTCTCCAGTGCGCAATTACTTGCACGCTTGATACCCAAATCCCAGGAGCTGTGTTTGTGAACCAATGTTAGAAATGTCCTCTTTCAGAAGAAACACAGCAATTGTGCCATGGATGCATCTCGGGAACATCAGGCCTAGGAAGGTGTAGTCCCTACTACCAGCACAATGAGGTTATCATCTTCCTAAATCACAGAGCCCAGGGACTCTCAAACCCCATTATCTGACAAAGTTCACAGATCCCTGATGGATCAGGCTGCAAAACGTGAGGCATTTTTAGAGTCAGTGATCCCCCAGCATATGTCACAAAAGCCCGTCTTTTCACCCTGCACAGCTGCTTTGTTATGAAATTAAAACAGTTATAAAAGCTGATTTTAAATGCCCCATCAAATTAATACACTGACTGCACACAGTCCATATGAAGTTGTTGCACGTTTTTTTCATCACAAACTTCACTTGGGTTTATTAATAAACAAAACAAGGGAGATATACAAGTTGGCAGTTAGAGAGATCAGGGAAAGTAGCAAAGATTGACCCGGGGTCCCCAGCACAACAGGAAAAGTGGTGTGTCCACCAGCCTAATAACCTTCCAGAAATGCCCTCGGAGGCTTTTGATCCTGGGTACAGAGAACAAACTTTCATTAGATGTCACTTGCTCCTTTATTGCCAAGGGATGAGAAGTCAGAGCCCACACGCAACGTGCAAATGAAGTCCTAGAATCATTTAGGTTGGAAAAGGCCTCCAAGATCATCAAGTCCAACCATTAACCTAGCACTGCCACGTCTACCACACAACCACTTCCCTAAGCACCATATTTACACATCTTTCGAATGCCTCCAGGACAGTCCTCCCGACAGGAACGGTCACAGATGCCTTCTGCTCTTAGGACACATCCACCATCTCACTGAGCACACCAGTGTTCACACAGACCTCAAAACACTACACAGCTACACACTGACAAGCCGTTCCCACGTTGCCCATGAAAAAGCATCCTCAAGTGTGTTTCTGGTTCATCAGGGAAAGCACACTGCTCTCTTTGCTCTCCAGTGGGAAGTTCTACATGTATGCTGTGGCCGGACCCTCTCCCAGCCCTCCGTATGTGCTTAATTCTCCCAAACAAAGGCACTCCACACTTATCTGCTATAGACCCTTGCAAGTCTGCTGCAGAAGAGCTATGTGCTTTAGAGGCGATGCTCCACCCAGGTCTTGCCTTAATGCAACACGCTTTTCACAGCCGAACTCCTAAGCACCTCCCATCGGGATGATCCTGCCCTGCTGTTCAGAGCAGTTTGTCACACCTACCACTCAGCAGCTAAATGCAGGCACCGGTTAGCCATGCCACTGCTGGGTTAAACCATGACAAGTGGATACGAAGCTTCCTTCACAAGCCTCCAGTCACTCCTGCCCAAACAGGCTTTGCAGTTACTCCATGAAGGCCATTTGTCGTCTTTCAGCCACAGCTACCTCCTACCTACACTACTTCACGGTAATAAAAACAGTACCAGAGCAAAATAAGTGGATTTTTCTCGCTCAAAGGTTACATGCTTTATAATATTGAAACAAATTATTCTGGAAAGAAATCCAACACAAAGTGTTAGCTTAAGAATATGGGACAGTTTTGACACCCTGACACAAACATCAGCTTTCCATGCAGGTGGAAAGCAAGCTGGTGGATTCCCCAGTTACACGTTCATCTCTGAGTTGGCAGGTGCTCTCTGTGATCAGAGAGATTCATTGTGGTGACTGATGGAGATCTTAACCAAAAACTCAAAGAAAATCACAGAATCGTAGAATATCCCAAGTTGGAAGGGACCCATAAGGATCATCAAGTCCAACTCCTGGCACCGCACAGGTCTGCCCAAAAGTTTAGACCATGTGACTGAGTGCACAGTCCAATTGCTTCTTAAATTCAGACAGGCTTGGTGCAGTGCCTGCTTCCCTGGGGAGCCTGTCCCAGTGCCCGACCACCTCTGGGTGCAGAACCTTTCCCTAACCCCCAGCCTGACCCTCCCCTGTCCCAGCCCCATGCCGTCCCCTCGGGTGCTGTCGCTGTCCCCAGAGAGCAGAGCTCAGCGCCTGCCCCTCCGCTCCCCTCGTGAGGGAGCTGCAGGCCGCCATCAGGCCTCCCCTTCTCCAGACGGAACAATCCAAGCGACTTCAGCCACTCCTCATTCGTCTTGCCCTCCAGAGCCTTCACAATCTTCATAGCCCTCCTTTGGAGGCTCTGTAACAGTTTTATGTCTTTATTGTACCGTGGTGCCCCAAAACTGCACGCAGCACTCCCTCAAGGTGAGGCCTCACCATGCGGAGCAGCGTGGGACGGTCCCTTCCCTCGACCAGCTAGCAGCGCCGTGCTTGATGCACCCCAGGATACGGTTGGCCCTCCTGGCTGCCAGGGCACGCAGGAAGCACAAATGATGGAGAGCTTCAAGAATAAACTTGGTTGGAGACTCTGAAGTAGAATAATGTTTCCTCTCCAATTAAGGAAGATAAATTAATAAAGAATTCTTCTCTCTTCAAACCTTTTCCTCCTGAATCACAGGAGGAGCTAAGATACTGAGTATAAATATTCAGACCATACAAAATAGACTTAAAATCACCTTTTGAATTTTCCCACTAAAAATTTTAAAAGTTGAGAACTGTCATAATACCAGAGAAGGTTTTAAGGGACCTTTAGTCCAGGGCACGAGAGTCTCTGTGGCTGTAAAGTGGCCTCCAGTGATCCCATGAAATTGTTGGTATGATTTATAGTTATCAGCTGATGAAAAAGCAAATACTGCAGCTGCATGTGCTGGCACGAGTCCTGGCTGCAACCTGCCATGCTGAACCAAACAGGCAGCGAAGACTGCCTGCCTTCCTGACGCTTCAGTGCATGGCTCCCGAGGAAAGCAGGCTCACTCCCGAAGCATCTCCAGAAGGGCCAAGCCAGCAGAACTGGTGTTAAAACCAAGCAACTTTGGCAGTAATTCAGCACACCAGATTTCCAAGTTAGGCAGAAAATGCAAGTCATCCCAAGAGAATAAGGGATAAAAAGGACCCCCAGCTCAAGCTAACTCTGAAGAGAAGGCACTTTGACCTGCTTCTTATACAGCAAGAGGCCAAGATGATGGATGTGACTTTTAGTGTCCTGTTTTGCATCCACAATTCTTTACACCTAAATGATTTTTAAAACAGAGAAAGGTGAACAGGAAGAAAAATATTAATTGCTGTATCAGAAATGAAAAGGGGTAGGGCGTTTTCCTCACTGTTCCTGAAAAAAATCTGGGCAGAATTTGATTTTACAGCAGCCCAAAGAATCAAAGAGTCAGCAAAGCTGAAGCAGCTGTGCTTGAGGCTGAGCACAGAAAAGTTGTGCTGAGTACTTGCTGCAAGCGTCTCTTCTGCAAGCTTGGACTGGCTGCGTCCCCAAAAAGAGCAGCCCTGCCTTTGCTGGAGACGATGCTGTGTGCCTGAGGAGCAGAGAGCAGCCACTCATCCTCCCTCAGAGCAGGCAAGGGACCCACATGCCCAGCGAAGCCCAGTTCTGAAGAATGTGAACCAAGCAAGTCTTGCTGGGTCTGCCAGAGGCTTACACATACCTGCTCACCACAACCTTTCACATCACAGTCGAGACACAGGTTTGCACAGTGGCTCTGCACCTCTCTCTGCTGAGGGAGCCATGAAAGGGACACTGGCTGCGCACTGCAGCTCTGCAGACCGTGTAGCGGAGCACAGCGGTGCTGACCCAAGTGGGGATGTCCATCCCTTCCTTGCAGCTCCTCCTGTGCTTGAACATTTCCAGCCCCACAGACCTGGTGCTTGCTGCCTAGGGACCACTACAACATCTTCTGCTACAAACACAACCTACATTTTGATGAAGGTAACCTATTTTAGGGGTTACAAACCTTTTAGACAAAAGCAAGCAAAAAAAAAGAAAAAAGGACTTCTCTCAGCATCTACTCCTATCATTCCTGCACCAGTGCACACTCAAGTAGCTTACAACTTTTTCAAAACTGACACTGAAAATCACATTAAGTGCTTATGATTTACTAAACTTAAACTTTCAGCTTTTCACACAGACTACCCTAACACAGGCACAGCACAAATAACAGCCTGGGGTGAGGGGCACTTTCCAAATTGCATCTTCTGCCTCTTGTTAAGTTTGGGGCTCCAGCAATCTCAGAGGAACAGAGGCACAGCTGGGTCCAAACGAGATCTGAGGTAGTGCAGAGCTCAAATATAGCAGCAGAGGAAATGAGATCATTATGGGATGAGTGGAGACATGACCTGAAGAATGGGCACAAAGAGAGAACTGGCACTGCAGAGAGAAAGCAGACCACCCTCACCCACACCATCTGTCACCAACTCTTGCACCTTTCCTGGCATCTTCAGATGCAGGCAGGTCAAAGCAATTAAGTTCAAAGTCTGGGGACCTGAAAAGTCTCCAGGAGCAGATGGGGTCCACCTGAGTGCCATTAGAAGGGAAGGGCAGAAGCCTGTACAGAAGCAGTAAGAACCAGGACACACCATCTCTGCCCTACACAGTCCTGCAGCACATCACACGGTCCAACAGAAGACAAGCCACAGGCTCTGCAGGAGGTTGTCACGCTCCCTCTCCTGAGCCTTTTCCATTCTATCCAAGTTTTGTGTCACGCTCGTCAGCATTTTAAGGACACACCACAAAGGCTTTTCCAACGCACCCAACAGACGTGCTCCAAGCCCACCAGCTCCTCAGGGGTGAGATCTGCATGAGCAGTGGAGGCGGTGACCGGGCAGAGGAGGACCTGGTTGTGCCACACGCCGACCAGGCAAGCACACTAGCAGAGGTGACCCAGTGAGGAGTGGCAGTCGGTGCTGGGTGCAGGAGGCAGCGAGGCTGGGAGGTGAGCCTGGTGAGCTCTCAGCAAGCTGTCTCTCAACTGACACGTCTCACCCTGGCTGGGGTCTGAGCACCGTGGTCAGCCACAGCCTCAGCTCCACGTGCTGGTCCAGGCCACGGTGCTCCCTGCAGACAAGGACCTAGACCTTGAACTTGGCTCACCAGCCGGAGGGACTTGGGGACAGAGGCTGCAGCTGGCGCCGATGCAGAAACACATCACGTTTTGTAGCTTCTTTAATGTCACAGCTCTGCTCCTCATCTGCAGCAATACAGATGGTAGGCAGCAGTGGTACATCTACCTTTTCCCCACCTATTGCTGGTTTAGGCTGAAATTCCTTAAGGCAGAAGGTATTTCTGCAGTGATATTCCACACAGCACTCAGAAGAAGAGGGCCGTGGATGGGGGTCTGCAAGTGCAACAGCAGCAGAGACGCTGCATATAATCAGCTTGTGAGCAGACTCCACAGCACTGCCATGCAGATTTCTGCTCTGAGCTATTCCAGCCCTTCAGCCTCCAGCTGCTAAGCTGATTTTTATAATCATCTTGCTTTTAATACAATCATTATACAGTCATTATGCCTTTAATTAAGCATTTATTGTAAAAAATAGTGCCAATCAAAGTCAGCAGGTTGGAATAGGAAAGGAAGGGAATTAACGTATTCCCAAAATGTTAATGAGGACTTTTCAGCCTGAACAGAGCTTCAGGATCTGGTATCCAATAAGCAGATTCAAAATGTGATATGCAAAGCTCGAGCAGGGCAGCCCTGACCCAGATGATCCAAGCTGAAAGGGGACTGTACAGTTCTCCTGATGCTCATGCTTCTCCTCCTCCTCCTCCTCTCCCACCACTGGAGAATCTTCCCACTTCTCCTTCCCCACCTCCCAGTGACACACATCCCACCCAGACCACTCACAGCAGCAATACTGCATGCCTGAGGGACCAAACTGACCTGTCACCCTTCCACGGCCTGTTACAGGCAAAACGGGGCACGTGTCGAGCCCTTTGGATTTCAGGACAGACCCACACTGAGAGTCCCAGTCCCAGAAGCGTGCCCCAGCAGTAAGAACCTGCCTGACAAGCAGTCCTTCAGGGGGACATTTGAAGACACTGGGGCTGTCAAACCTTTCCTAAAGCCAAGCCTGCCCTGAAGGAGTCGGATGAACCGCCACACTTACCGTTGCCCACAATACGCGAGCGTGAGCACCCACCCCCCCTTCCCTTACAACTGCTCCTCTGCCACAGGGGCTGACGTCTGCCTGCCCGAGGCCCCCGGCTTCCCAGAGAGCCCGGGGCAGCCCCAGCAGGGCAGGGTGCTGCAGCCAGGCGGCTGTCCCAGAGGCCTGCTCCTGCTAACAGCACACGTGCGCTATCACAAGGGCTTCAGCTGCGTCAGACAAGCCGGCAGCGTGGCTCCCTGCCCAAGTCTTCTGTTCACATGCACCAGGAGCGGCAGGAGGCTCTCCCAGCTCCAGCTCCTTCTACAGTCCTGGTATAGGAAAACCTGAGCCAACGCACGTGACCACGCTGCTCCTTCTTGGGCCTTGCAAAAAGCACATATGGGAACAACAGAGCAGCACGAAGACAGTAAGCCTAGTCTTCAGCAGAGACGATGGGAGCGTTAGCAGGTGTTCTCCGAGACGTCCTTCCCACGCACGCGTGCAGACAGCCTCCGGCTCTGCTACCAGCAGCACTGCAGGCCGACACTCAAAGGACACGCAGCAGAACACCCCGCACCCCCGGATCGCCCTCTCATGCTTGGGGGGCCTCCCTGCAGGAGCCCAGTACTTCATGCTGCCAGGAAAAAGCAATGACTTTCACAAAATCTTGTCAAAGACCTAGATGGATCCACGCCCCTCCCTGGTGCTAGCAGTCCCACCAGGGTGCAGAATGCCTGGGAAGGCAGGGAGGGTCCCGTCTGCTCGTGCTGCAGGGCTCGCAGCGGGCTCCAGCCTCTCAGAAAGGTCCCAGAGAGTCAATGCATCACCCGGCTGGGCTGGAAGGTGGGGAAGGTGCCCCTGGAAGCACTCCAGAGGAGAGCGAGACATGGACTCTGCTCCTAACATTTGCACTGGGCGACACCAAGCTAGCAGGCAAACTGCCAGCATCAAATTCAATACAGGCAAACATGCCGCAGCTGTGTATGAGAAAGCAATATTACATAAATGGAACTGGGCTCTGACCTGTTGCCACTCAGAAATCAGATTTTGATTTGGATCCTTCCCTGAGAACAGCTCAATGACTGACAGCAACAAAAAAGTAATCAAACTTTAGGAAAGGGAAAGCACCTTAAATACCAGGTGCAGTTCAGTTCCCTTAGCTCAAAGCAGACACAACACTGGTACACATGCAGAAGGGGTTGACGGGGACAGTGAAGGGTCTGGAACTTCTCCCATGCAAGGAATGGGAAACCTCTATACTGACTGACAGTGAGAGAAGGGATCCACTGCCTCCTGCTTCTTTCACCAAAGATTTAGGTGCTATCAAGCAAAACCAGCAGAGAGCAAGCAAAAGAAATCCTCAAACGAAATGGCTTTTCACGAAATGCACATTTAAGCTGCTGTGGATACAAAGAATTTGCATGGGCTAAAAATGCAAACAGACAAGGTTGCTACAAAAAAAAAAAACCACAACCAGAAAACCCAACAAGTACCATCAGGGACTATGAACACAGCAATGCCCCTCATGGATGAGGACCGCTGAGCTTTCCAGTCTTGCTCCCTCCCCTGGGCACCTAGCACTGCCACGGCTGATGGGGGACCTCCTGACAGACACCACAGGGCTGCTCCTACAAGGCAGGACCATGTCCATGACAAACTGCCTTCTCCTGAAGATGTTCTGCAGCTTTTGGCCCCCAGCCTGGTGAACGTGTGGCTGGGGCACATCATGCACACATTCAGATAGCACTTCCCCAGGAGCCAGAGGGACCAACTGCAAGCACTAGTGGACAGACACTCTGCAGGCCAAACTGCCTGCTGGCCTCTCCAAAAACCAAACAGCGACCCATCTGAGGAGACTTCTTAGGAAGTATTCCAAGTTTCCAGCAAAGTAAGAGAACATGGCACTGCCACAAGACTCTGGTCATGACACGGCCTTCCTCCACTGTATGGCTGGGTGGAACTGGAAGAGCACTGGGCACACAGTGCCCTACACGCAGGTAGGCCATGAGCTTCCTCCAGCTGTGCTTCACCAAGGCATCCCAACAGGCATGCTCACAGGAGACGAGAAAGCCCCAGACAAGAGGGGCAAACTTTGCATAAAATCAGGTCAGAGAGAACCCATCCTGGGAAGCACCAACAGCAACCCTATCACAGTCCCCATGCTAGCTAGTGTCACCTCGCTCCTTACCCTTTCCCAAAGAGGACTGATACATCCAGCCTTCCAGCCTGCCTGCATCCTTCCCTCCCTCCCCAAGTCTCCAGAGAAATTCCTCCACCCCCAAGAGATCCCACCAACACCGACCTGAGACTCCCAGAGACACTTCCCCCTGAACATGAGCCAGCAGTGTGCCCAGGTGGCTAAGAAGGCCAATGCCATCCTGGCTTGCATCAGGAGTAGTGTGGCCAGCAGAACAAGGGAAGTGGTTTGGTGGGTCACAGTGGTGGTAGGGGGATGGTTGGACCAGATGATCTTGGGGGTCTCTCCCAACCTTAATGATTCTGATTCTATGTTACTGGGTGCAACTGGTGCCCTACCACGAGCCTGGTGTCCTGCACTATCCCCTGAAACATCTTGTTTGCATGTGTTCAGCCCCCTTTCATTTCAACCTGGCATAACAGACCTGATGGGAAATCCTTTGGGAGTTCTCCTGGTGCTGCATACCTTAATCAGATTCACCACAGCTCCTCATCTGTTCCCTGCATGGCTGATCACATCTAGCCAAGAGAAGGAGCAGCTCAGACTCCCTTCCCTCTAGCATTCTGAAAATGCCCCAAAGAAAGCAGTTTTGAACTGAAAACCAGTTCCTTCCAGGCTCTTCACCTAAAATACAAGAAATACGCTCAGTTCAGACAAAGCAAGCAACGCTTCCTCTGTCTGTTCCTCCCCTGTACTCATCAACATCTGCTTCACAACATGCAAAGACTTTCAGAAAAGCATGGCTGGATACCTCAAGCACATTTAAATCTTGCTGCAGGTTACAGGCACTGTTGCACTACCCCGTGCAAGCGAGCACAGCTGTGAGCAGTGAGCACACCTGGGCAGCTCTGGCACAGTGCAGTCGGTGTGCCAACAGGAGCGTGGCTGGGGATTCACAAGTACGTCCAAAGGTTAGACAGCAGGCTTATCTGGCACTTTCTGTACCCAAAATGTGCACAAAGCATAAGAGAGGTTGATTTTGGGGAGCTCTGGTGTGTTGGGAGCTGTTGATGTGCTGGACAGAAGGGGATGTACAAGCCTGCGAGTAGGTGGGCACAGAGTGCATAAAAATCAGCATCTGGGGACTGCCGAGCCTCAGAGGCACAGCAAGAACAACACAGGCCGGTTGCATGCCCTCCAGAGGTCCCTCCCAACCTTAACCATTCTGTGATTTGGACAGAGCAAACAAAAAACTGGGGTCTGAGGACAAACTGAAGGCTACAAAAGTATCTACCTTATCTACCCCAGAAGGATGAAGGGGAGACTAGCCAATAACCCCATCAGAAGCAGTATTAATGGCAGCAGACAAGACATCCAGAAAGAAGCCCACCATCAGCTCTGCTGGCAACTTGGTGTGAGCAGGGCAAGCTGCAGCTCCCAGGCCTCAGGAATGCCTGCTGCCACGGACCTGCCCCAAGCAGCGGGCAGGCCGGACCCTGTGCCGCAGGCTCCAGTTGATAGCACTCCCAGCACGAGGAGCTGCCCGTCCCGAGGAGCTCAGCTGCTCCACAGCCCCCATTCGTTTTAACCACAGCACCCACTGGAGCGCACGTAGGGCGCAACCCTGACGCAGGAGCCCCACGTGCCAGTGCAGGGTGTGGGGAGAGACGAGGGGCAGCCAGGCCTGCGCGGCCTTGGCTCCAGCCCCCAGCTCCAGGGGCGCAGGCAGAGCGAGGCTGACCGGCTGGGTGCCCACGCACGCCTCTGACAGCCTGCCGTGAGACTAGCGGTGCCGGCAGGCTGGGGAGCAGGTGGGCCACCCCAGAACCAAGCTGGGGTTTCCACGGTCTGAAATTCCCTGCAGAACGAGGGCCCTCAGCAGCAGAGATCACAGCTCGCCATTGATACGGCGCTACATCACACCACAGGGGATGCTGGCAAAAGATGAGGAATACGGGTGTCACGCAGCTATACTTGAGCAGGACTTCATCTAACCCACTCCCCTGTCTGTGAAAGGAGGAAGCTGTTCCAGAGGGAGGAGCAGGACTCCTCCTAACAGATCAGGACAGCATCATTCGTTTTCACAGAATCACAGAATCATCTAGGTTGGAAGAGACCTCCAAGATCATCTAGTTTTGGGGCAGTGCTTCCCAAATCTGTCAGAGGAGTTGGTTTGTACCTGAAGATTTTATATGCTTATTTCTGCCCTGTGCAGGCACCTGCAGGTGTGTCCTCAGTGACACAAGTGTCCAGGAACTGGTGCAAAGTCTCAGGGCAGCACCCACGCCAGCTCTGCCAGTGCCAGGAGGACCAGGCAGATGTCCCACCTGCAGCCTCCAGGAGGGCAAGCACGCTCCCCATGGCCACTGACCACTCATCCAGAGAGAAACAAGTCTAGACGAGGTAGAACAACGGCTGCCGAGCCCTGTTTCAAAGCCATCCCATTTGCCCACATCAGAAACCAAACCTAAACAGCCAATGCTGCTCACGGTGAGATGAACAAATGACAACACTGAGTCTGTGGCTTCATTAGGTAATAAATTCCTGACAGCTTCTGAGCAGGGACTAGCAGCACAAGTCCAGTAATCCCACCCTGGTGTCCTTTGCTCTCCCTGCAACACAGTCTCTCACTGACACATAAGTGAGACAGAAATGTAGGTAAAGGGTTCCAGCATCTACACCAAGCTCGATCCAAAGAAGATTAATCACGAGGAATCAACCCCCAGTCAGCAGGAAATCAGAGCCAAGGCTCAGTATGATTTTGTGCTGACCAAAGCTGATGGCTCTGACGGGGTTTGAGCGAAGCTCCAGGGACAGATCCTGCAGCTGGTGTGGCACTCCAGGGTCCTGTCCTGGACTTCGGCATTGGGCTCACAAAAAACTTCAAATGCAAAATCCAAACACTCATCTCTTCCTTCATCTCCTTCAGATGCCTGCCCACGGCTTCAGGATACACGTAGACCTGGGTCTTCAGGCTGCACGTCTACAAGCTGCCTCTTCCCATATAGCCATGACAAACTTTCCAGGGTCAGATCATTTTCCTAGGGTCTTCTCTACACTTCTAATTTGCTAACATCTCCCCCAAAGTACAAACAGAATCAGGAGACAGCGATGGACATACCGACGGCAGACAGAACCACACAGGTGTTGTCCAGATGGGAAGGACCAAAGGTTACAGCAATCTGTTGTGACCACGTACAAGTTGTAACAGTCGGTCATCTCCGAATGAGCACATAACTCTAGTTCAGCTGCGCCCTACAGATCTGCTGGTCCTCAGGCACCTCCTGCCAAGGGAAGGGCATGCATGAGGCACAGTCTGGGAATGGTCAGAACTTCTCATGTCTGTGCAGAGGCAGTGTTCATGAAATGCCCCTGTGCTGTCTGGAAGAGATGGCAGAACATCAGAGAATTTATTAAAAAACAAAACAAAACAACAAGAAAGAAACTCTTAAGAACATATACCCAGAAAGTTACAGGCAAGTGTATTCCTGCTGCTGCACCCCTCACATGTCAAGTGTTTTCCAGGATCATCTCTCTCTAGTACAATTAACACCTGCGTGCAACCAGGAGATGAAACAGCTGGGTGACGGCAGTGGAAGTGGAGCTCAGTGCAACTTACCCAGCTCCGCTCACCTGCCACCACATCCAGCCACACAACCAGCAGCCCCCTAAGAGGCAAAACACTCAGACTGCAGCCAGGCAAAGCAAGGTATGAGAAAGACACGGCTTCACTGTCATAGTGTTGGGGTGTTTTTGTGGGATATAATTACACAGACAGAAGAGACTCAAGATTTAGGAGGCTCTTCACAGTCTTGAGCACTGCAGAGCAGAACATATGAAAGACACCTGCATGATGCCTGGTCACCTGCGGGCTCAATATCATCCTGAAGGACAAGAGCATGATCTTGATTTCACTCCCACTGTACTACCAGATATCGGAAACAACAAACCTAGACATAAAACTCTGAAAACTCAGGAACTATAGCCACCCAGAGCACATGTCTCTCCTGCAATATACAAGCCAGGCTCCTGCACTCTGACTTCTGCACTGGTTTCTCGCAGAGCACCTGGAAAAACCTAAAGGTCTGGGGGGAAGATCCCAAGAAAAGCATTCTGTACTTCTTAGAAGTCAAGGTATTTCCACTGCAACTGAGGTAACACGAAAGCCTCTGAGGTTTTTTTTTTCCCCCCCTCTTTTTTTTCCCCCAGCTAGTAATACACAGAACACAGACTAAGTTTAATATATTCAATAAAAGTGATATATAATCACTGCTTGATTTCTCAGCAGAGGGACAGAAGGAGACAGCTAGTGCTACTCACATCAGTTAAGGTGTGCAGATACTCTGGTGACTACGGTCTGAAGAACAAGACAATAGAAAGCAGCATCTTCCTTCTCCAGTACAGAGAGCAGAGGGAAAAACTGCAGCTGCCCAGCACAGAGCGCTGTGGTTGTCCCTTTACTGCCCTCCTGGCCAGGTGACACCAATTAATTTGTTCCTCCAGGACCAGAGCACGCCCTGAGGGGTACCCTGCCCGCCCTCAGCTCCTCTGCTGGCAGGTTTAACCCGGGCACCTTCACTACAGGAGGACTTTCTGGATTCAGAGACCACAGTTCAACAGTCCTTGAACGTGGGGACCCTACCGCGTCACCCTGCCTTCTGTACAGAGGGCTGACATGCAGACACAGCAGCCCCCCTGCCGTGGCACGTCTCAGCTTTCTCCTCAGCATGAGACATTTTGCCTTTTTTGCCTCATTACCACCTTCCGTGCCCTTGCCCATCTCATTTCCAACCCTCTGGTGGGCAATCAAAGAGAAGAGTGGGGCTGTTACAGCACTTAACCGCAGAGCCCAGCATCGCCACCGTCCTGCTGTGCATATTAATGCCTCGCCACGCTGGGCATGTTCATTAGCGCTGCAGAGCAGACGCGCGCAGTTCAGTTTGCAGGGGTCACAGGCTTTCAATGGCATTAGCAGCACTGCCGGCGTGAAGGAAGCAGCAGCAGCACATGCTTCCTTAGCTCTTGAACACGGAAAAGCAGCCAGAGAGCTCTCTTAGCCGACTCACACTGGTAACTCAGCACACTGCCCACAGAGAACAAACTCGTAGCCGCACAGCAGCCCCAGGCTGCCAGGAAAAAGAGAAATCTAGGAGAAATTCAAATGCTTTGCCAAGCTGCATCACCCTACTTGTTCGCTTCCCCTGCTCCTCGCTGGCAGGCTGCTCTCCTGCAGGAGGAACCCCGCCAGAGCCCCAGGGTTCAGGAAATCCCTGCCTGCTGCCTGAATCCTCTTCCACTGAAGCACTGTGACGTGCTTTGCTGTATTAACACCACTCGAGCAGCTAAAATGCCTTGTCAAAGAAAGGCAAGAAAGCATCTTGGAGGTTATTACAGGCTGATGTGATTTTTCTAAACCCTCACTGCATGAGCCCCACTCCAAGGAACGTTTCAGAATCAGACACTTACATGGGGACTAGCAATTGCAATTCTAATTTACTGCTGCAGCTGAGAAAGCTTCTCCTTGAAGACAGAGGGATTAGGAATCCCCCAGATCCACTCAAAAGCTATATAGAGAGGAAATCCAGAACTGTAAAGCACTCGGTGGCCCCTTGGGAAGGAATCCCCGCCCTGACACATCATTCTCACCAAATGCAGGCAGAAGAAGCAGACTGACTTTGCACGGGCTTGCTGTTGATGCTTTAGCAGCCACCCATCAGTACTGTGAACAACGGAGCAAAGGCTGCTGCCCAAAACACTTGTTGCTAGAGCAGAGCTAAGTGAAACTCGGCAGCCAGGGAGCCCAGCCAGCAGAGAGAGGCCTGAGCACACACTGCATTGCCTGGCCTGGCGCTCACCTTTGCTTTCGTCCCTTTGCGCATCACAGGAAGCACAAAGGACAGAACTGTTCTTGTTTCTCACATTCTAGCCTTGGACTGAGAACAGCAGTCAAACAAATTATGCAAATTAAAGCAGCCAGAAAGCCTCAAAAGAGGCAGAATCCAGTTCCATATCCAAAGGAGGAGATGTGGGCAACATCAGCTGGGGCACCCTGAACCCAAGCAGAGGCGTACGCCTCCAGCACCCGTACACAGCAGCAGGCGCTTAGAGAACAGCTGTAAGGAACAGCGCACACCGAGGGATCCTTCTTTCAGTGCCTTGCAGTTTCCAGGAGCTGACAGCTCAGGGGATTTTCCGGAGACTGCAGGAGTCATACTGTCTAATAGACACTGCAAACATGTCTTCCATAAATATATCTTCTCCTTTTTAAAAATCTGTTCACATCCTTGGCCTCCACAATGTCCTGCAGCAATAAATTCTGCAGTTTAACTCATGCTAAAAAAATAAAAGTGTTCTCCTCTATCTTAAGGGTGGAACCAACATTTCTTTCAGCATCTCCAAGGCTGCCTGCTATCTTCTACTTTCTCCAGTTAATCATGAAATTACGGACTGCTGTCACACCAACTTCAACCACTTATTTCCCAAATGGGTAAGTCCTAAATTCCACAAGGGTATCTCCTCATGCAGATGAGGCTGAACATCACTGATCAGCTTCATTACCCTCTCTGTACGTCTTAGGGAGAGGGGGACCTAAGCTGTCAGATGAGGGCACATCATGGATTTACACTATGCACGTTGATCATTTTTGTTTTGGTCCTAACAGCTTTTCTAATAATTCTCAACATTGTTTGTTGGGGTGAGTTTGACCAGTTCCTGAGCACTGCACTGATTTTACAGACAGCACTGCTGGTTATATCTTTATCTGTAATTATTATTGACAGTGCTACAGAAGAACGATTACTCCAAGATCTACTATCTGAATGCCAATAGCTAATTGACTCCCTTTGCTGTATACGTAGCATTTGGGCTATTCTTCCCTTTGTGCATGATTTGCATTTATTAACTCTGAACTTCAGCAGACACTTACTTCTCATTCACTCTGCATCACGCTATCACCCCACAGCTCTCTGTAGTCAGCTTTCAGGCTACGCATCCCAGGTACGAGCAAATACTGCATTGTCTGTGGACTGGCCAGAGGGAACGAGACGACCATTGTCTGCCCGAATCTGCAGACAGCTCGTAGCAGTTGGAATAGTACGCTGCCTTTTCCTTTAACACTGGCAGCCATTTCACCGATTAAAAAAAATAAAAATAAAAAAATTACCAGATCATATACTTCTGAGCAGCCCACTGACACCTTTGCAATTTCAAATGCCAAGAGCTTGCTGCTCTCTAATTAGCAACACAGACCTCTCCTCCTGTCCAAGGCGCTTTGCAGCATGACAGTGCACTTCTTAGAAACAGAAGTGAAGCACTCTGAAAATTAAACATCTCCTCTGATACCCGAATGCACCAAGCCTGATGTAAACATATGAAGCACAGAACCCGAGCACTGCCGGGGCCGCTCAGCTCCCCGCATCAGCTTCCGCAGGGATCTGGCCCTGGCTTCTCTGCTTCCTGGGATGGCAGGCTGCGAGCTGACCGAGAGGGCGATTCCAGCTGGCACCCCACCGGGACAGCGTGCTGCACGGCCCTGAGGAGTCCCAACAACCGCAAGATGCTGGGGAAGGGACAGCACGGTAACTTTCCCCGGCCCAGGTTCATGCCTTTCGCCACTATTTCCAATCAGGGGAAACATTTGTTGTCATCACCCATATACCAGGAGATGTCTCAGTTGACCTGAAAAACTTAATACCACGTAGGAAATAACTACAGCCAGGGGACAGATGAAGAGCTGTGTCCTTCTCTACTTGGAGTCAGCAAGGGGAGTAAGGGACCACGTGCTTACAGGCTGTGGTCCAAATTACAGTGGAAACTAGAACGATTAGCATTAAAATTCCTCGTGAAACAAGCAGCAGACACTAAAAAGGTGCTCAGTCCTTGTGGAAATCCTCAAATTCATTAATAATTTAATTTTCTCTTCCAAAGTCCATTATGGAAAAAAGGGCAAGCAAACGGCTTTAGCAGGGCTGCTACCGGGGCTGGGCTCGGTCGAGCCGCAGGGATGCCGGGCGCTGGACATCTCCTCGAGGCCCAGGGCCCCCGCAGCTGCCGAGCCGGTGCCCTCGCCGCGCCGCCCCCCTCTCAGCCTCCTGCAGGCGCTGAGCGTGCGGCCACCGCGCTGCCGGGACAGAGCCGGCCGCTGCCACCGCCCGCTGCTTCCAGCCACCTGCCTGGGCACTGGAGCCGCGCTCACCGCCTGTCCCATAGGCTCTGCTTCGGCAACCCGCAATCCAATTTGCTCGAGACAGAAACACCCACGCAGAAGTGAACGAGGGAAGGGAGCAGATGAAAGGAAGGATTCATTTCTGATTAGCAGCCGCCCCCGCAGCCCATTCCTGCGGAGACCACAGAGGAACGAGCAGACCTAGCCAGGGCAGAGAAATTGCACTCCTGCTGCAGCAACGGCAGATCCTGGCACGACCCGGCACAGCCGGACACAGGGCATTAGCTAGCTCTGCAGACAGCGCAGCAGACAGCAGCTTGTGGCTCACTTGGCACACCATGTCTCCAATGAGCCCTGCAACGCCAAGGGCTCGTGCACAGCCCTCAGGCACAGCCCAGCGCAGAGCTGTGGCTCCCCGGCTCTTCCAGCCAGGGTGGGCTGCGTGCTTTGTTCTCCTTACCCCCTCACCCTTTCCCTCCCTGCCTTCTCCTTGCATTTCTACTACTGCTTTATTTCTTACTCATTGATCGTTAAAAGCCTGGGTTAGCTTATGAGGAATACAATGCCACTTTGAATGCATGACCAAAAGCAGCTGAAAGCAACAGAGCCTTGGAATGCTTCAGCATGACATGAGTCTATCAGGTCTTTGTAGGGCTTATCGTATTTTGCACTCTTGCAGTGTTTTCCAAGAAGCAGGCCGGAAAATAAGGATGTGCTTATGACACACAGGGTAGTTCCTTGCACGGATACCCAAAGCAGCACTAGGAGTGGAAACAAGGTTCGTTTTGCATCCTGTTTCGAAAGGACTAGAGTTCACCCCGCTGCCCCACATCACCAGAGCTACCTCCCACCCCACCTCTCCAAAATGGCAGGTAGCAACAAAAAATGATCACGCACAGGGCTTTCAAATGCTGTTCCCTTCTGAGACAGAGAGGGAATGTTAAATTGAAAGTCTTAACTATTCTGTTTTTTTTCCTCTTTAATTTCCATATTTAATGCAAGGTTAAAAAGGCTTTGAAAGCCACTTTCTGTAAAAAGAGTAAGCTGGTAACAACCATCCTTTACCCATCCATTATACAATAAAAAACCAGCTTCATTGGACAGTTCCCTAGCACTACCTCTCCTCAGGACAGCAAACAAACTAGTATTTTTGTTCTCTCATTGCTGCAGGTTAAGTAAGACCAAGCATAAGCCAAGCTATCACTAAGCCACTGTATAATGCCAAGCGTGCCCACCTATTGAATAGCACACACAGTTCTGATCTCCTCACGTCAGAAGTGAGGGAGAGAACCAGAAGAAGTTCCAGAGGAAGGCGATGAGAACAAAGGTCTGGAATGACTTCCGCACTGGAAATAATGCACAGAGTACAACTCTTCAGGTTGCAAGACACCACTGGAATAGGAGGGCAGGGGAATCACGCGTGGCTGGGAAAGGACAAATATGCATCAGCTCTTCTCTGCTTCTCAAAACACAAGAGGCTGGGTGCATCAACCAGCACTCCGGGTCCTCCTTGGAGATCTTCAACAGCTGCTTGGACATGGCCCTGGGCACTCTGCTTCAGTGGGGCAGTACCTGATTCAGCTGAGGTCCTCTCAAACCTCAGCCAGCCTGTGATTCTTCATAGGACACAGGCTGCACAACACTTTACCGTAGGGCATTACCGACCATGCAAGTCATCATGGGTTCAATCGGAAAAAATAATGAAAGCAAAAAAGAGTTGACCAAGAACTACAAATTAGCCCTTGAGTTGTTACACGTGTAACTTCCAAGCTGCCAGCAAAGCATCGCTGTGCACCTTCCAGTCTTAATCCTGTGCCAGACCGTGGCTTTGGGACGCTGTCACAGAGTAGACGTGGAACCAGATGGTCCTTGGTCCTGATCAAACACAATCATTTTCACATTCTAATATTAAAGGACAACAACGCAGAGAAGAGGAGATGCATTTCCACTGAGCTGCACGAAACAGAAAGCTACTTTTGCTAATTGGGACAAGGTGATTATGCAAGGAATATGAGACCTATATAGCCTCACAGGGTAATTGCATCATACAGCACGGACAGCAGTTTGTATGATGTGCATCACTCAGTACACTTCAAGAAACCACACTCTACTGCGTTTAAACTAAGCGATCCCCAGAGCAAGGAGACCCCAGTAAGCATTACAAGCAGGAGCTGAGACTTCTCAGTAGCTGTCATACTAAAGAAAAAAAAAAAAGACCAACAGGAGGATAACACAAACTGCACGACACCTCACTTTCGTATCAAGTGTGATGCTGGTCACTTCAAGAGCACTTCACAGCTACAGAAAAGTTAGTGACCAAAAAAATGACGTGACCGAAGCCAGTGAAAGGGCTTTTATGAAAAAAGACTGAAAATCCTGGGATCTTCTGAAGAAGAAAACTGAAGTGGGGAAAGAGGTTTCATTATTGTGTTTCTTCATAAGTACTGTCCTGCATCTGCTTCTTAGTTTTGATATTAAGAAAGAAGCGTTTGCTGCCTTTCTGCCATCAGCAATCCTGATGCCAGGTGGGTTCTCAGGAGAGACTCGAAGTTAGCAGCCCACTAAGATGTATGCGCGGTAAACACTTCCTCTGGTGTGTGCCTTACAGCATATGCTATCCACATGACAAGTGCTGCAAAGCGAAGGAAAACCTTCTGAGGGAGAAGAAATGTGCTAATTAATGAAGCAACCTAGGAAGGCTAGAGAAACTCACGTCTAGAAAATGGAGATGGGAACGAGCTATGAATCCTTCACAGCCGGGCAACAGGCATGTCTTAGAGCAGCAACCCTGACAAAACAATTGGGGGGGGGGAAGAGGGGAGAATAAAAGAAAGCGATGAGGGAGGAGAAAAACACTCAACTTTTAGGAAAACTCTTAAAGGAGTGGTTCTGAAATATTCCAAGGAAGGCAAGGATGAAGAGCTAGTAGCTCATACATAGTTAAAGGAGGTGCTCCATTTCTTAACTAAGAGCCAAAGGCTGCTGAAAGGTACTGGTTCCAAAAATTCACACTGGGAGGATGGAGTGTCGCTGGGAAGCTCCCAGGAAGAGCTGCAGGAGCGAGGCCTGAGCAGCAGCTGAAGTACTGCTACGCTTGAAGCAGATCTTGGTAACTGTTTGTTTGTTTTCCCATGCTCTCCTCTTGAAGCAGCGCTTCCTCATTCTGCACTTCATGGTGCTTGGTAATGAGAGCTGCTTCCAGGTAAGCTGGCAAGCGCTGCTGTTCCTTAAAGACGCACGGCACGGCCCGCGTTCCCTGTGGCGCTTCACACCCAAGACGGGTGTGGGACGGTGCCCGGCGGGGCTGTGCCTCCCTGGCCCGCTGCAGACTCCAGCTGCGGGCGGGAGGCTCCCGCTCCCTCCATGCGACGCGGGCGGTGCGCGGCTGGCACCGCGGCACGACGGGCAGCGGGATTCCTCCTCGCAGCCCCGGCCACGAACGCCAGGCAGACAGCTCTGCTGCACAGAGCTGGCCTCGTGAGTCAGCAGAGCCCCAGGAAGCGTTCCCAAGCGGAATCAGCATTTGCAAATCTAATAGCATTTCAGAGAAACACTGGCAACAGTTTACAAGAGGATAAATGGTCACGGAGGAGCTGCCGGTGCATTATGATGTCGAACATTTTTTCTCTAAAGCACTCGGTGGCCCCGCGTTTCCAGTGACCTTTAATGTGCCTGAACTTAACTGTTCGGGGTGACTTTCCTACACCAAACATCTGCCTCAATGGTCTTTTAAACAAAGCTCCAGCTAACCCCAGATCTGGGGTTCAGTTTTTGCTCGGAACTAAAATCGAAAGAAAACTTTTTTACTATGTCTAAAGCAAACCAAACAAAAAATCTTAAATATTTAGACAGGAAGCCGTGACACTTGGGCATGTCAGATGAGGGTTTTAATTTGGCAGAAAAGGTCTCTGTCATGTGCTTATTGACACCCACACAGAAAAGCAACCAAATCCGGGAACAGTTTAAAGCTTCAAAAAAAAAAAAGAGTCAGCTGAACACATTTGTGGTGCAACTTCCCAAGTCTGCCGGTATATGTCTGGAGCCTACTCACACAAGGACGCGTGTTCCCTGTTTCTTTGGCACAGTACGAGACCCAGTTTCATCCTAAGAAGCAAAACACTCCCAAACCTGTTTCTGGACTTCTGCTTATTTTGTTTTCCATGTTTTCAGATTCTGCAACCTGCCCTGAAGCTACCCCCAGGACATCCGCTGAGTATCCGTGAAAATGCGCCTCCTTCTCCTCCCTCCCGGTGTGGGTGGCTACCCTCCCATGCTGAGGCCACAACAGAGACCATGGCTGGGTGAAGCGAGCCTGTGAAAGCACAAGAAGGTGCACAGCAATTTCAGCTGCCAGCTCTGCCTGTAATTATAAATTACAGTGTCTGAAGGCAAAAGTCAACTACCATTCAGTGTGAATTAGAAGGACAATTTTGTCTTTTTGTACAGGGATTCCTTTGCCTCTAGCGCTGCATCAACCGCATCATCAGAAACAGAAGCCCGGATTGTTTAAAGGTATAACAAAGGGCCAGGCCTGTTTGGCCATACACAGACATCTACCTGGAGTTTTTGCTGGGCTTCCTCTGTAGGCAGAGATGACTGTTTTGATAGCTGTTTTTTTTTTTTTGTTTTTTGACTGAGATGGCTGTTTTTAAGATGGATGTTTCTGGTGTGACTCCGCTCCATATCATCCCAGAAGCAGGTAATGGGAGCAGACGGGGATGTCAGTGGTGCACAGCGCTTCCTGGAGCCCACTCTCCTTGACCAGGTGCTCCCAAGTGACATCCTACAGGCCACAGGATCAGATCTGCAGCCTGAGAATGGTATCACACAGGAGGACATCTGTCCCTCCTGACAAAGCTCAAATACTTATATGCCAGCACTGAAAAAAACAAACAGCCTACACAAGGCCACCTGGCCTCTGATAACTTCCTCCAGCTTGTCCACAGGCAACGGGAAGCAGTAGGGTCTGGTACTCTCTCCCCTGCTGTCAGCAGCCAGAACTTCTGCAGAGACCCTCCTAGGATCGGCTCATTCCTTTCCACAGTTCTCTCCAGACACCACAGGAGTATCTTCTTGGGAAGCACATACGCCTCCTCAGCTGGTCTTCCCAAGCACTTCACAAGAGACATACAGGAACAGAGAAACTTCAAGGACTGTGGAAAAAACAGCAGGATGGGAAAGGAAAGCCCCCTTCTTTGCTACTCAACTCCATACAGGCTAGACAGCAGGAATCAAGGAAGGAACAGGGAAAACTCGGCTCCAAAAGCCCTTGTAAACTCCTACACACAAAGGGCACAGCAAGGAGAAGACGAGGAAAAGATGCAGAGGAGTGGAGGAAAAAAAAAATAGAAAAAAGTCATAGTTACCTAGTTCATGAAGCTGCTCGTCTACTGCGAAGCATGAACGAAAATGAAAGAGAAAAACCATGGGACATGTGCATTAGCTGAGAGCAAAACAGAAACACACACAGAAGGAGCACAAGAGCCGTCTCCAGCTCAGCTGCGGGGACACCTCCAGGCCACAGACAGCAGCAGGACACTGATGGCCTGGCCTCCTCTGGCCTGCAGATGCTGGCCCCGCAGCTCCTCTCAAAGCCCAGGTGCCCATACACTGTCTAATAATACCAACGTTAGAGGACAATGCTTCTTTATTCCTTTACCTCATAGCCCCGCATCCATGAGACAAAACCACTCTGCAAGACCTTCCAGTCCAGAACTAACAAAAGGAAATTCAATTTATAAAATAGTCTATGTAAAAAAAAAAAAAGCTTCCCTCCCTCCCCCCCACTCCTCTCTCCCTCCTGCCTGCCTAAAGTGGGTATAAAAAAACCACAAAACATTTTCCTCCCTGCACCATCTCCTCCCCAGACCTGGACCACTCACTACTTTCTTCCTATACAGCCTGCTCACCCACCCGTCCTTCCGTCCCTCAGAACTCACACGCCGTGTACAGGAGCAATTCCACATCAGCTGACACGCCATTTACCTGGCCAGATGCCTGTCCCAGAACGTACGTCCTGTTTGAGTGGTGCCAGGCGTTGGTTTTGGGCTTCTTGAAACCTCAGCCCAGAGGGATGCTGCCTGGTTTGTCCACTGAAGTCCTCAAGAGGCTCCAGGTGGTTCCAGCTCCAAACGAGTAACCACACCGTCCAGAAACATACTAATGCCTACCCTTCCAACTCCTTTTTTCTGGATAACCTTTCCTCACTGGCTTTGCTAAATCCAGACACACCTTCTGCCTTTCAGACACCAAAGCTCTTCCCCGTCACCACGCTAACTGCAGGGCTCAAGGGCCAGCTCCTGCACCGCCCAGCCCGGGGACGCGGCGGTGCAGCGCGGGGAGAGCACAGCGCCCTCCGGCTCGCCGGTTGGGCCAGAAGCCGCCTGGTGCCGCAGGTCGGAGCCCTCGTGCCGGGCCCAGCCCCGCACGGTGCCATCAGCCGCTCCGTGCCCAGAGCCTTCGCTGGGGCACTGTCCGAGACGGCTCCCGCTGCACCTGCGGGGAAACCACCACCGTAAGGCTGGAGCCACGGTCAGGGAACGTCCCTCGAGGGGCAGGGAAGTAAGCACGAGGAAAAGACCGGGTGTGCTATCTAGCAGCCTCCTGAACCAAAGGGTCTGAAGAAAACATAAGTGTATATAAACACCCTGCAGCGGCGGGTGATGGCTGCACATGCCTTGATGCTTTCCAGAGGAGACAAACAGTCCTGTACTCTCAGATAATACGGTCCTCAGGACCGTGCTTCTGTAAATCGTGAGGATGCAAAGCGTGCATCCATCTCAAAAGTGGATTTGGAAACACCAGACCGAAGTCCACCAAGGCTGCACGCACCTGAGTGGCGCCGCAGCCCCTGCCCCCCAGCTGCTTCAGGCCCACTCGTCCCCGGGTCCAGCTCCGAGCTCTCAGCCTCGGCTGCATGTTGGGACCTGCCCGAACACCACGCTGTCGGCATCCACAATGCAGATCCCCAGAACAGGCGGAATACCAAAAGGACACATACCATAAAAGATGCATGGCCCTTTCAAACCAGTTGCTACCGTCAAACTGACAGGTACAAAGAATATACACCACTAAGGAGAGAAACCAGAGGTTCGTGAGGCAGCTCTCCAGACGCCTAACAACTTGGCTACGTAAACAGGCTCTTAAACACATGAGCATGCAAACAGAGCAGTAGTGCTTCAGCTGCCCTGCAGAGCTGTCCAGATGCAGACTTACACTGCTGTGAACGCAGTACGTGCACTCTTTCAGTGAGAAGAAATCCAAGTTATCCTAGTGCACATCAATCCTGCAGCAACTAAAGCCTGGCAAGTTCACACCCGAGTTTTCCCTCTAATAATAGGTCTGTGTGCCCCCATAGCCGAAAACTGGGACACTACTAAGGTCAAACTGAGGCACACAGAAGATGCTGACTTGAATTAATGAAGCATTTTCTAATTCTGGAAGGTAAATAGGGAGAGCTGCCAGCTCAGTGCACAACTAAATGCATTTGACTTGACCGTCTTACTAATTCAAGTGGTTTCCAAGGAAAGACAGACTACGTATTGCTAAAATTGTAAACCTGATTTCCAACAGGTTTTCTATAGAGGTCATCTGCAAAATACATTTTAGCCCCAAATTTGTTTGCCATTACATCTGGCAGGAAGACACATCTTCTCCACATTATCATGTTTGTCTGCAGCCAAGCCAAGAGGCAAGCCAATCTTGTATTGCCAGAATAAATTGACTAGTAATTACCACAAACACTCCCCAAAACCCAGAGAACATTTCAAAAGAAATTAGAATAAATGCCATCTTGTTCATGTGCGTACCTAAAGTGCCCTCAAACTCTCTCTAACTGATTTATAGCCTACAGTAATCTCAGTGCGAAAGGAGGAACGTAAGGAAACTCTTTTTCCCCAGAGGGCCCAGGAAAAACAATACCCAGAAACCAAACCACAGGATTTTACATTTACTACCCATATATCCAAAAGTTTGTAAAGAGCAACATTGCTGAAAGATGCCCACACACCCCAACCACCTCGTATAGATCTGTGAAGTTATATCACCAGGCTCATCCCCTCCTTTTACCTGTCACTGATAAAAAAATTTATTACTATGCCAAAATTCTGATGTACCAAAAGATTAGTTAATTTATATTAGTGATCTGAACTGAAATGTATTAGTCACAGCAAGTCATATTTATAAGTAGATGCTCTTCTGCAGAATTAAAGTGAATATAATTTCTTTTATGATAATTATAGCTTTGGGAGTGGAGAGAACTGAACTGAACTAAATGAACTATTTTTGTTCCAAGCCAGAGGGCACAAAAGCTGTAAGTGGGTAAACCGGTCTATTACAAAGGGCAGCATGGACCAGCTCTTCTGGGTGCCCTATGTAGTGAAGACCTGAAGAAGGAAAAAAAAAATTGTGGTACCTAACAAAAATCTCAAATGACCAAACTGTTGATAAGCAGATGTTCAACAGTCAGTACTGTGCAAATGCTCACCGCAGACAGCCAATTAACAAGAACTCCCTGGGTTCAAGAACGACAACAATCAAAAGATTCAGCAAACAAGTCACCAAAATCCCAGCAGTAGATCTAGACATTAGGGCCACAGAACAGAGCTGAGTAGGAGCGCAAAGAAAACTCTCATTAACTTGAAGGCCAGCAGCGCTCCTGATGAAACCAGAAGGTGCAATTACACCTGGCCTGACTTTGGCCACCACGCGGTCTCACCCGGCAACTTCTGCATTGAGAAAGCAACCCCAGGCAGGCGAGAGCAGGGCTGGGCACGGTGCCGACAGCCACACGCACACCAAAGCCCTTACAAGACTCAAGATTAAGCGCATGCCTTGTGGTGCCACGTGAAGCTCACGACTCCCCTGACAGACCCGTGGTACTAGAAGCTGACATCAGAAATGCCTCTTCCTGGCTCACGCAGCCCCCAGATGACCGCTGCAGTTAAGCGGAGGGGCTCCTTGCTGTCCTGCAGGTGTGCGAACTTGTACAGGAGCACTGGACATCCCTCACATCACCTGCTACAACTTTAAACAGCTGCCTTAGACTGTAATATTTGTGCTCCTAACAAACCACAATTATTCTTACAATTAAAAGTTAACTAAATAATATTTAGAGGTAATGCACTGAACTTACAGAAAATCATCATCGTCACTTACATTTTAGAAATAGGCAATAGATGCTCTCTTCATCAACCTGCTAGAATTCTGCTCAGACATCCATCCACGCTCCCCATGGACAAGGTGCAAGATCTGTGCCCTGGGTTTAGCTTTTACATCACATCGCACCCGAGCTCTTCCCAAGACTCGGCTCAGATTCAAGCCTTCTTTCCCTAAGGCCTTCTGTGAGTTAATAACTGATGTGCTGACGCTCTCCGGCTCACAAAGGCAGCGGCATCATCTCTTGCCCAGTCTGTAAGCAGACTGTATTAAACTGTCCCAACATTTTACTCAAGTATATCAATCACAAGCCCACAGAGAAGGAAATGCTTCTTCTGACAGGCAGCAGGAGATCAAATGAGAACGGTACTACACGCACATGATCTGACAGAAAGCTTTAAACGAAGCGCAGAATATGTGGATCATTACTAATTTTTAATCAAGACAAAAAACAAACACACTAAGGATGACCCTTCATGCCCATCAGCTACTCCCAGCTGACGTGACAGCAGTGCCTCTAATTTTAAGAGACTGTGACGCATCGTTTGGACGGCAACGAGGCAGCCCCTGGTGCGTCTTACAGGTGTTAGACCCAAGGTCCATATTTAATCCACAAACATGTGGCTGGATTCAAAGCAAGCTGTTACTGTCAGGCACAGAGATTTCTGCTGGCACGCTTCTCCCCAAAGCTGAGGATTCAGATTATTTGGCAAGCCTGTGCCAGCAGAGTCCCAGACAGTCACACAACAGAGCTCCACCTTGGGAGCGAGCTGCTAAAGCGCCAGTCTCACCTCTCCAGAGCTGGAAAGCCTCGAACAGAAACACATCTGATCTTTATGCAAAGGACACCCACCAGTAGGTTTGCTCAGCCGTTAATTAACCTCACCCTTGAAAGACTAAAGATAGGAATTCACTACTTAAATGAAGCAGCGTACACTGAGACAGCCATGAACATCTGTCTCTCGCTCCCTTTGCGAAGCAATGCTTCGGCCACATGGAAAGCAGTCCACGCTGTGAAAGTATGATGATTCATTAGGGAACATTTTGCTGGTTCCAAGAGAAGACCAATATCTTTAGTTAATACCCACTTGGGATAGGTGAGGAGCGTCAGATTGATGACTGTCCTTTTCATTAACTTCCACAGCCAGATGTTAAGTAAAGACAACAGCAGAACAATTTCTGGACAGAAAGCGGACGCTGAAGTCAAGCAGCCCCTTGCTATGGTTTGCAATAGCCATGGCTAATGGTCAAGACATACGAAAGAGAGAGCTAAAAGGCTATCTATATCTGAGCTAGTCAACAGAGAAATAGCCTATTTCTGGGTGTGATTCATCAGACTTATTTTAAATGTCTAACTCAGGATGAGATAAATTGCACTTTGGAAGAGCTATTTCTTACCACTGACTACAGGGAGTCTAGACAACTATCTCAGGTGTAGCTGTGTACGTTAGACAGCCACATGCAGACAGATGAATCACCCCCTCTCATCCCTGACAGCCTAGAGCATCCCTCTGGACCCGTCACGGAGGCTCTGGGGATTCACACGGTGCTCAGCGCACAACAGCAGGTTTGCAGTAGCGGGGTTACCCTGATCCCAAAGTCAGCCCCTGCATGTGGACGGCTGAGCCAAGGCGGTTCATGCCCATACCCCCAGGGGCTCTCCAGGAACAGCCACTCCACCTCACATTAAGGCTTTGTGCCCTAAGGAACAGGATCAAAGGTGACTCCTATGTTGATCCTTTCTAAATCTGTCGGGTCACCCAGAGAAACCCTACAGAACGCTGATGTGGGAGGGAGGAAATCAGACTTTCTGCCCTTTACAGAAATAACTCAAGTGCAACAGACAAAAAAACATTCTGGAAGAAAAACTTCCAGAGCTGGGAAACTAGCTTGGGGAGGGAAAAAGTAGTCCCTTCATTACTGGGAAACTGCTCAACACAGAGAGGTCCGGGAGACAGCCCACCTGGCTGGGACAGCTCGCTTTCGCTGCACAGGTACGCGGGATGAGAAAACACCCGATGCATCACGTCACCTGGTGGAGAACTGCTCGGTATAAAAGACACACCAAACAACAAGGAAGGCAATGCACCGAGCAGACACGCCACCGTTAACAAGCAGGTCATCATGGAGGCAGCAACGAAGGCCAAAGCTCCCTGGGTTGCGGAATGACAGGCAGCAAGGGAGCTGCTGGGCACAGCGCTGCAGGGGTCAGCCTGGGCCTCGTAAGCAACGGGGAAGGGAAACGTGCTGAGCGCGAGCACTGCGGGGTCTGCGCGGGGCTCACAGGGCTGCGTGCGGCCTGCGGGACGTCAGACAGGGTGTGAGGGACTGCACAAGTTGCATATGTACAGACAGATACGTAAATAAAATTCTGGGAACGTAAACAGGAAAATTCTCTCACAGTAAATTCTCTCATAAGCTAACTCAAATTTCAACCTATTTCATGGTTTAAAAAAAAAAAAACAAAAACAAACACACAAGCGAGTAACAACAGAGCAGAACGGCCTACTCGGCCGCTGAGGGCCAGCGCTGAGGGTCAGGGCCCCAGGGAGCACTGCTGGGTGAGGGCAGCTGAAGCCGGTGCCCAGGATACAGCTGGGACAGGCCGAAGACGGGCCCGAACTAAGGAAGAAGAGCTCAGTTTGTCAGTGGTGGTCTAGGAATGGGATGGGTTGTGCCCACGGGAAGATGGCTGGGTACTGCCAAACAGCGCCTGCCAGGGATTTGACTAAAGACATTCAGCAGCTAAAGCAAACCTCACTGTAATTTGATTTAAGACAGAGAGGCGATGCTAGCTGTCAGTACCCGATTGTCCCGAAAGTGCATCTGACAGATGTGGGAAGTAGAGGAGCATGTGGTAGATGAGATGAGACATTTGTATTTGTCCTGCACTTCCCGAGTCAACAAGCAGAAAATGTCACCGCATTAAGAACTGTACCTTGCTAGAAGAAACTGAGGAGGGAATAACCTTGGCTATTATTCTGACAAGTACCTTGGTTCAGCAGCCACTCAGGAAGGCTCTTTAAATTCTTAATACTTTCAAAGACACTATTCAGCATTGCACAGTTAAGAGACAAATTTCTCTTTGCTGTAGAGTTCGGATGTAGGCAAAGCATAGGAAATCGAGAAGGACCTTCAGAAGGCATTCAGGAGTATAACTCCACACCCCCCAAACACACCTCCCGAAAAACACTGACAGTGTTTAATTAAGAGGATTACTTTTACATTTTTCCCCAGGCATTTGCACTTGTAAGTACTACAATGCTAGAAGAGCAACCAGTGGATGAAGAACAAAAATTGCATCGTAAGTTTGGTTAAAAATTTTGTAAAAAAAAAGTGTGTGCCCTCAAGAGAAAAATTTCTTTTAAGGAAGAAGTCTATCCAAAAGCAAGATGCAAAAAGGAAGCAGAGACCTAAAGCCATTACAAATAACCTGCTGGAAATACTATTAATAAAATTAAATGACACTTTCTGTGCTAGTCAAGCTCGAGCACATATGTTTTGTCTGTCCTCTGAGAAGAGCACACTTGGGTCCGGCTACTGAACTGATGCACACAAGCCAAGTACAACCATCCCAATAAAGTCTGCGGTGAACCTCTGTTTCTCACCCCATGCTGCTGGGCTCACGACACAGCCAACCATAACAGGTACCCAAGAAAAGAGTGGGAAACAGAAGATTTCCATTATGGAAGTAAGAGCTTTGATGGCATCTTGTTCTTTGACTTGTCAACAAGGCTTCCTCTCCTACAGTGACAAGCTGGTACGAATTCTCAACATATCATTGCAGATGCCAAGCACAAATGTTATCATTTTGAAGGCAATATGCAATAATCCAATCTCACACTGGGTACCTATATGACTTTCAAATAGCATTTCAAAGCACTAAGAATTTCATCTTGGAGCATTTCAAAAAGACACTGAGGCAATGTTACTCATTGCTATATATGCAAACAGAGATGTTGACATAGGAAATGATAACCATTCTCTTTAAATAAGAGGAGAAATTCCCTTAAAAACACGCAGAAAAAGAATGAAAAATTCAGAACATCACAGGAAAGAGTTTTCTTGACCTACAGGTTTTCAAATACCTTTTAAAGCTTCAGTGCGAATACTCACAGGCAGCAGACCTGAATCCTGTGTGGGAAACAGGCACAACAGGACACTGCATACCCACGTGATTCCCATTAATAAAAACTATCTTATATGGTTATGTTTTCACCACCTAATTATCTCACCAGCATGGTGTTACATGTATAATGAGCATCTTTGTAGAAAGCTGGAACTGAAAATAGCTGATGTCTGAAGAAAGTTCCCCTAAGTTTTGAAGACTAATATTCCCTGGCAGAGGAATTAATGCTGAAGAAAAAAAGTACCAAAAAGTTTTAGAGATGTTTTTATAATAAACGAGCAGAATCTCTGCAACCTTTTCCTTGGATGTAAAGAAGAGATGGAGACAAATGGACCACAACAGTTCAGGCCAATTTTGTCCTACCCATAGCAGAGAACAGAGATCCTGATTCTGTTCTGCCTGACACAATCTCTAAATCCTCCCTTTGTTTTCTGATTGTGATTTTTCATTCCATTTTTCAATCCTTCCTCTTCAGAAGGATTATTTGGACTCAGCTGGACATTTTCAGTTTCATAGCACCAACAACCCAGAAGCCATGCTGTTGACCTGCAACACTAATCTCAGTGGAAAAATCCTGCCCTAAACTCAAAGAAATTTAGCACAGCAGAAGGCAGGACTTATGACAGACAGCAATCCCGAGAGGTTGTATAATTCTCATACCAGGCTACAGCAACCAGCCGCATCTTGGCTTCTTCCCATCTCTTTCAAAATGACCTTCCCAGTAGAAAAAATAAGAAGGAACAGAAAGAATTTCCTGACCCTGGTTCAAAGGAAAAGATTCTCCAGTAAACTGAGTTCCTTCCTGGTCCTGAAGAAACTATAGAAACACTCAGTATTAAACTCATTCACAGAAAAAAATGCTGGAAAGGGAAATGCAGGATCAAGGGGTTTTTGATAAGTTTTGTTTCTAGTGATGATAAAAAGAACAAACAAAAAACTCAGCTTAAGAATGCTCGCAAGACAGTATCTTCTCCACCCAATATGCAACCACTGGAGTTTGCTCCAAACAACCATCCTAAGAGCTCCAGCAGCGTCACAGGTGTTGATGTCCGATACCGTCTTCAAATGCAACTCTGAGACTAAGCCCTGATGCCAGATGCAGCCCACCTGTATTTGTACATGTACGTGACCTGCTTCATTCAGGAATCGTGCTGGGGTTGCTGCTTGCAGCATCAGCTCTGCGCCCTCCTGGAGCACTCCCTGCCCTGCGTGCCGGGGCACTGGTGCAGTGCACAGAAATACCTCCTCTGCCAAGCAAGCATGTGTATTCTTTCAGATTACACTGCAGAAGCCCAAGTGTGCCAAACAATTAAACTTTGAGTGAGAAAATTTTAGGCCAGACCAATTTTTCTAGCCATAGTTTAGGATTACTAAAAATAGAGTTTATAATGCCAACTGGTGGCAGCTTTAATAATCGTAGAGGGATTACTTGTTCTGCATGTCCCCAGGGAATCTCCATTTCGTCTTTGCACTTAAGTAAATTTTGACACTTCTTTCTATTGCATTGTCCTCAATAGACACCCCCCCCCAATCTTTTTCTTAATTCTTGATCGATATTAGACCATAAACAGCATTTCAGAAATTTTTATAAGAATCCAATAAGCTACCTTCCCCTCCTCCCACTGTCTTAACGTGCCTCACTGCTTTGTGGGATCTGTGGCACTTGCTCAGAGCCCAAATGTGCAAACCTGCCACCAGTGCTGGGGGCTGCCCAGGTGGATGCAAGTATCCCACAGCCTGCTGATCACCTGCAGCTGTCGGGAAAGCAGGATCCTCAGAGCTAAAACCCCCACACTCCTACCCCAGCTTTTTGTTCTTCTTTCCTTCTAGGTTATGCTGCAGTAGTGGGCATAATTCAAAGCCACCACAGGCCCGCAGCCAGCTCCGAACAGAAGAGGCTGCCGACTAAAAAGTGCTTTCCCCCCTGGAGCCTAGGGCTGCCCAAGTACCGACTATCCGGGCGGGACGTTTCAGGCAGCAGGGCCCAGGCCAATGCTGTTCTACCAAAAGCTTCTTCAGGAGCACAACAGCTAACCCAGCACAACCACGCAGGTGGAGCTACACAATGTTGTAAGAGCAAGCACTGAAGAGCTCGATGCTGTGACTTCCCAACGCAGCCCAGCTCGTCATCCCTCCCTTCAATAAATGGGAGGGTGAAGTTACAGGATAATCTTGGAACAAGTGGAACAGTTACAACTTGGGTCGCAGTGTATGCAACGCCTCCAAAGAAACACCAGCGATGAAGTACAGTCATCTTCGTGTCTTACGTTTAAGAAGTGAATAAACATGCAGAAGGAGAGGAAAGCGGTGTATGGTTCATAGCTTAAGCTAAAAATATACGTTTAGTATTTCTAAACTTTGGAAGGTTGTTTTTCCTTGAAAAAGCAAAACAGTGTATATAAATTCCATGTTCTCTTTATCTTAAATCACTTAACCCAAAGCGATGCAAGATTCATCAGGATGCCACCCAAGACTGTAATCACAAAGATCTATTTATTCGTAACAGAAACCAAACTCATTTAAGAGAAGACCTAAAGGGTTGATCAGAGGCATAAACAAAACATAACTGCGGGAACAGATTTAAAGAATGAGGCACATTAATGGCAAAACAATGTTTACTTAAGCAGGTACAAAACAAATATATAAGATGGTAAGTGGAATTTCAAAGAGACAGAACTTCCACGTAACATCTGGACAAGAAAACACAAACTGAGGAGTAACATTTATAAACCAATAAAATCAGATACTTTCCTACATCGGACATAACACCCTGTCGTACGACAACTGGCACGAAGAGCACAGCAGGGATGAGAAAGAGGTCAGGTATTTATATAGAAAACGAGAGCAGATGGAGTTACACCAGGCAGGATGAGACTGAGCGTGCTGACCTTGTGGCCGCAGCGGGGAAGCCCCCCTCCCACAGGCCCACCAGCAGCCCCCTGCCCAGCACGACGCCAGCCCTCGTGCTGCTGGGCCAGCGGACAGACAGACCGCCCCACGGCTGTGCCAGGCTCGATGACATGACAGCTGGCTGCTCTGCCCACCCGCCGGTCCCACAGTTCAAGAAGACTGGCCTCGAGACCTCCACATGCAGGACAAATTTCTTCAACAAGGTTTGAGTGGTTTGAAATATAGTTTGAAACAAACAGAAGAGAAGAGAAACAACAGCTGCCTATGCCCAATTGCCTTAGGAGAACAATCTCAAAACAGGGACCATATATTCTCCTGCTTCAGGGCACGAGCCAGGTAACAAACATGGGCTTACCATGACTTTTTCAGGAGACCCTCATGTTAACTGATTACAGACAAATTAACACACAGCGACAAGACCTTGCTCAGGCCTAGGAGAGAAATTACACAAGCCTATGGTAGGAAAACACTACTACTGTGTCCCACTGGCCTGAAAGGCAACAAGATTATACCTGGTCACCACAGGTTTGGCCATGCAGTTCTACATATACACAACAAAATCCCCATTTCTTCAAAAAAACGAGTTTCTATAGATCCCTAAGACATTTTGGTTTTATTCAGTTCATTTCTTTTGACTTTCATAAGCAATCCTTATTCTCTTTTTTCTTCCATGACTCATTTTTCAAAGTTTCTAGCAAGACAAAATAATTTAACTTGGTCTCAAGAAGCTCTCATTATTCCTAAAAAATCTTTTAATTTCCAAATACTGACCACTAGACAACCAGTACAGAAGCAGTGCCCAAGCTCCCACAGCACATAACCTTGGCCTCCCAATTAGAATGTCCTGTACAGGGCTGCAAAACAAGGCCTCGCCAAGTCACGCCAGAGCATGTTCAAGGCTGCCGTGCTCATTGCAGAGGGCCTCTGGTAAAGCCAAGGCAAAGGAGATGCACAGGAACATGATGTGGGATGGGGACTGCTTTGCGCCACTGTCTGCCATCGATCCCCTCCAGCACACGGAGGGAAGGTGACCACTGTTGTCCAAAGGCCTGGTGGGATCCACACTGGTGCCAAAGAAATTGGACTCGATGATCCTTATGGGTCCCTTCCAACTCGGGATATTCTATAATTCTAAGTACTTCCAAGGAACTTAGGGCTGCCAAGAACCCAAACAGCACTCATCCATTCCCACAGTCCTGTTCTCATCAAACTCATGATGTTGGGGTCAAAGAGTTCTCACTGCATTTCAGTCCTCAGGACTGCAAGGAGTTCCTCAGATGGAAAGCGAGAATGGTTTGCGTCCGAGGACTACAAGGGAACTGCGAGCACCAAGCACTGTGGCCTCAGGGGGCAACAGGCCCTCAAAGACACCTGGCCTGGCCTGCTACCGCGGGGAGCGCTCTGCCCACCAGCACCTGAGGACAGAGCGGCTCAGGCCGAGGAGACCGGAGAGACGAGGAGCACAGGGAAACGGCCTGTGGCAGGAGGTGGGACACAGCTCTCCAGCACCACTGAAGGCCCTGCACACAACCCTTGATCAGAGCCACAGCCACGCTGGGATTCCTACTTGGCTGATCACTAAAACAAGGCTAGCAGGTAGCACCCGTAGCTAAGTTCTTTCATTTGTTAAGAAATGAAAAGTCAGTCTCCTTTTTCTAAACAAGGACGTGGTCGCAGCACCTTTGATGTCTCACAGCCAGATCACACAGTCCGCTGTGTCTAAGACACACATGAGACAGATGAGACAAAGTATGGAGTGCAGAAGGTTCTAGAGCAGCCTCCCAAACAGACCAGCAGAAGGGAGGCTTCAGTAGATTTACAGGTGGAGCACAACCAGTTTACACGTGAAGCACAACCAGTTTACAGGTGGAGCACAACCAGTTTACAGGCAGTTGTATGGCAAAGCCACACAGAGCCAGGGACCCGAGTCACTGACCACAAGACTCGAGCTCCATCTCTGTTCTTCCAACACTGGGAACGAGAATAACGCAGAAGGCAGCTGTTTGTCACCCTGCCGCTCTAAATCACCACGGTCACAGATAGTTTGGGGGGAAACTGTAAAACTTTGGCTTAATTTTCCAAGTTATTAATGATTCGGTCTCTAACCACCTGCATCTGAATGCCAGAACAACTGCCTTCCTGCGGGACGGCACAGATCCCATAGCCCTGAGTGAACTGTACATGAGCAGCCTCTCCCAACCATTTCTGCGCGGATAAAGAAACGCCAGAGGAAACTAGCTGCCTGATCATCAAACAAAGCCCACAAAGCCTTCCTCTAATAAAAACACCTTCATTGTGCAAAAACAACTTTATTCACAACTGAAATAATCCTCTCTATCTAAGCAACCTCCAGCACAACTAAGAACTACTATGATAAAGATTCAACACAAGCATAACCCACGGCCAACAGAAATTCAGACTGCCATTTATTTCACACAGGGTTAGCTTAGATACTGCAGTAGAGAATGTCAATAAGGAGCCACACTACATAGGAAAGCTTACTGTTGGATACATATGGTAACAGTTGCTCGAGCCTAATCACAAAGTGTAAAGAAATGAGACTCCCAAACCAGCATATTCATAATGTTCCTGATTTTCCCCTAGTTCCCAGGTTGGTGACTGAATCCCCTCGTTGCACCCTGCCCACAAGCCACTTCTGCCTGTGACCTTGTGATTTCAAGGCTGGTGACTACTGGTTCTCCCTTTGCTTGGGGCTCTCACATCTCATTTCACTTCTCATTATCAGTAACAAGCAGATCAAGGACAGACTCTCCTCTACTTGCATTCTTTTGCTATCTTACAAATGAAGTATCTGTATTGATTATTGCCTTTTGTCATCCAATAGCTACTGGGATGGTTATTCTGTACAGTGAAGATATGTACCCTAACTTTCATCGTGCTCTTGAAACCAAACCAACTCCTGCTGAAAGCTCCCAAGGAAATCCACCACACAGCATGGGATCCAGTGCAACCATCAAATCTAGCACAAGACCCATGCTTAACATCAACACAAAGCAGAATTTCACAGGAGTCAATTTGCTTTTAACAAGGGACACAACTTCTGAACGCAGCATTTGGTGAATGTTCGCGGATCCTCAGCCTTTTTTCCAGGACCAACAATCAGCATTTCCTTTGTAACACAGTCATGCTTCAAACAGAACCATACACAAAGCCTCCTGTGGCTCACGCAAGACAGAGGTACTCATGTTACTCCACGTCAAACTCTTCTCTTTTCTGCAATTCTCAAGATAAAGAGAAGTCAGACGTTTTGCCATTCTCCTCTCTGATACTAATTCCTTGCAGCCCTACCATATGAAACCACTGAATTTCATTGGATCAAACTGATGGCTATCAAACCCCCTCACTAACACTGGCTAAGAGACACTGGTCTTACCACGGCTTCCATGCTCATGACCTCCTGTCCCAAGGGGCCTCTGCCTGCCCAGCGCTGCCCTCCCTGCAGAGCTCCCACCCCACAGCAGAACCGTGCCATGGGAAAGTCCCTCGCTCAGACCTGCGCTTTCAGACACGTTCCTCCCTCACATCGTACTCTCACAGAGCTCCCCACACTCCACATCTCCCCAGACACAGCCCCCCTCTCATTAAGAACTGCCTCCAGCAGTTCTTTGATAACATTCCCCAAACCTGCTCCCACCCTTCCCCAAAAGCTCTTCTGCTCAAATGCACCACACTTTAACATTCCCTCCAGGGCGCCCCAGCATCCAGATTGCTGGGTGGCTCCGTTAGCCCCCACATGCTGGTGCATCCTTTTCAGGAGCCCAATCTGAGCTCGCCCAGGCTGACACAACAGCTGCCCTGCTCTTTATAGAACGGCTTAGGTTGGAAGAGACCTCAAAGCCCATCTAGTTCCAGACCACGTTGCCCAAAGCCCCTTCCAGCCTGGCCTTGAACACTGCCAGGGATGGGACATCCACAGCTTCTCTGGGCAACCCGTTCCAATGCCTCACCAGCCTCATAGTAAAGTATCTCTTCCTTACACCTAATCTAAATCTCTCCTCTTTTAGTTGAAAGCCATGACTCCTTGTCCTATCAATACACTCTCCAATAAAGAATCCCTCTCCAGCTTTCTTGTAGTGCGTTGCCATGAAAAGGGGACTATCTCAAACCACTCTCTCCCAACACCTCTCAGGGCTGCTGCCTGTTTGTGGACACGCTGACACCCTTGCTAGCTCACAGCCAAACTCCAGCACCACCTCAGGGACCTTCACTTGCCCCAGATCCTTTATCCCACAGATCGGGTGCCAGAGCGTTCCTCCCACCAACTGAAGATCACCTCGTTTCTAACGGCACACACAAGCCCACCAAACATGACAAAGTACCAGTTGCAGCATTTCTGGTCCTGCTGCTGGTTTCCATTTATACCCATCACTCTACCTGCCTGCAAAGACAGGACACCCAGTCCAATGATGTCAATATTCCTATCCTCGTAAAAATAAATCAGCATCACAAAAGCAGTAAATAATTAAGCACTGCCCATCTACGCTGCCTTAAGATCTTTTACAAACGAGTCACTAAAGTGATCCTCAATTCTTATTAAGCCTTCTCAGCCACAAATTAGGAAAGCCAGCTGAGTGCCTCCAGCTCAGAGGATGCATTCCCCTTGTAGTCCTCTCTTCCTTGCCACAATGTGTCCCACAACTTGCCTTCTCTCTGGAGACCATATGAAAAAGACATGCAAACAATTACAGGTGAATACATGAATTAGGATTCTGGTGCAACTACTAAGGATTGGCATCAGGACCACCTACTTAATACAAATGTCTGAAGAGATTAGGAATTGTGTGATAGAAAGCACTGGATAAGTGGGTAAAGACAAAAAGACAGGAAAGGTGCTTGTGACCCAGAAGCCCCGTCGATCTGGTAATCCCTTCCAGCCTTTTGGCAACCTTTATCCCATGACCACACGACAAGCAGCTCCACACATCCAACAGCCGTTGACTCCAACCGCACAAAGCCTTACCATCTGGCGCACCAGCCAGATCACAGATGCTTCATGTCTACACCTCTTCCTCTGCTGAGGGGGAAACAACGTGCAGGTGGGGGCAAGAGGCAAGTCTGCTTGGACTGTCACCTCCACGGCTGAGGTTTTCAGCATCCTCAGCACAGGATGTACATGCAGTCTAACACGCTTCCGAACTAGTGATTCAGAGCATGGAACAGCAAGCCCCGTCTCCCAAGCTCAGATTCATGTTACGGCTAATGCAACTAGTCAGATTAGTGACTGCTCCAGTCCGTATTGTAAGAGGCATCAGCAAAAAAGTGGAGGCAGGAAGATGAAAAGAAAAGAAGATCCTTAAACTTTCTGTGAAAAACTGTGGAATTAGCCTGCTTGCAGAGGAAGTCTTTTCTTATTCCTGTCTGCTGGAAGCTGACTTTTGACCTACCGCGGGGGTTTACATGCCTTTCAAGAAGTCTTCTCAACATAATGGGCAATCCCATTATCCCTCTAAACCTCTAATCTCCCCAACAGTTCTGCATCGCCGTGGCTCCACGGTGCAGGTGGTTGGGAGTTTTGCTTAGAGAGCAATTCCTCGCCAGCTTCCTCCTCGCTGCTCCCGCTGCCCGTACCCCCAGCGGTGCGCAGTAACCGGTGGGCTGCGCGCCCCAGCCAGCGCCCTGCAGCCTGCCCCACGGCGGGACCCACTCCAGGGCCGCGTAGGGTGGACTCCCGAGGTGTAAAGCCAACGTCAGGCCGGGTTGGAAAGGGCTCCGCGATGCGCCAACCTCTCCGTGGTGCCCCAGCCAAGCACGGAGCCCCAGCGCCCCGTGCCGCAGGGCTGGCGCCGAGACCCGCGCCCACCGAAGGGGCAGACCCCAGGGCCCCGCGCCCGCTCGGAGCCCCCCCACGGCCCCACCGACGCCCTGCCGGGAGTCCCGCACCCGGGGCTGCCCCGGGGCCCCAGGCCCTGCGGCCCCCACGGGGGTCCAGAGCCCGCGGGGCGCCCCCAGCTCCGCTGCCGCCGGCCCCGCCCCGCCCCGTCCCGTCGCGGTCCCGGCCCCGCCGCACTCACCCTTGACGGCTTCGCCCCGGTTGAGCTGGATCTCGCCCTCGCCCTGCGGCGCGTAGCTCTTCACCACGATGAACTTGCGGCCGGGCACGGCGCTGTACAGCTTCCGCTTGGGCCCGCGCAGCGGGGCGGGCGCGGCGTGCGGCGCGGGCTCGGGGCCGGGCCCGGGCCCGGGGGGGCCCGCCGGGCCGCCGGGGCTGTAAACGAAGACGTAGGTTACGGTGCTGATGCCCGGCAGCTCGTGGCTCGGCCCGCCGCGGCCCGCGGGCTGCGCCATGGCGGGGACGGCGCGGCCGCGGGGCTCGGGGCTCGGCGCGGCCCCGGGGCCGGGGGGCTCAGCGCAGCCCCGGCCGCCGCGGCGCCGCCCGGGCGCGGGCACCGGCTGCGGCTGGGGGGCCGCCGCCCGCCGCCGGCTCCATGGCGCGGCGCCGCCCGCCCCGCGCGGCGCTCCGCTCCCTCCGGCGCCGCGCCGCCGCCGCGCGCACCATGGCCCGGGGCAGGTGCCGCCGCCGGCGGCTCCTCCCCCTGCGGGCGGGGACGGGGACGGCGCCGGCCCGGCCGCCTCCCGCCTCCCGCCCCCGGCCGCCGCCCCCGCCCCCGCCGCGCCGCGGCTCCGCCGACCCCGGCCGCCGCCGCCGCTCCCTCCCTCCCTCCCTCCCTCCTCCGCCGCCGCCGCGCTCCGCGCCGCCCCCCGGCGGCCGCCGCCGCCGCGCTGCCCCGGGCCGGAGGGGGCGGGGGGGGGGGGGGCAGCGGGGACGGGGGGCAGCTGCCGGGGGGAGCGCCCGGGGACGGCGCGGGGGGACCGCGGGGGGCAGTGCCGGGGGGCGGCCGGGGCGCGGGGGGTAGCTGGGGGCGGCCCCGCTCCCGGTCCGGCGGCGCGAGCGGGGGTCCGGGGGGTCGCAGCGCCCCCCGCACGGGGCGGCCCCCGGGCTGCCACCTGCCGACCTGAGCCGGGCCGGCGGCGGAGCTCGGGGCTGGCCCCCGCTGCCGGCAGATCCCCCGCCACCGGCCGCCCGCGGCTGCCCCGCGCCCGCAGGCCCGCAGCCCCCGCCCCGTGCCCGCAGCCCGCGCTCCGTCTTTGCGGCCTGCGCCCCACGCGTGCAGCCCCGGTGTGCGCCTGCAGCCCCACGCCCCGCGTTTTACTCCGTGCTCCGTGTTTGCAGCTTCGTGCCAAATGCCTGCGGCCCCTGCCCGGCGCTTGCGGACCCTGCTCGTTAGCACCCATCCTCCCCAGCTCCCCACATCTCCCAGGGCCACGGGGCCACCTTCAGCTGGGGCTGCCCCGGGCCGTCCGTGCTGCGCCCCTGGGCCTGCGGAGCGCAGCCCGGCTCCCCGCCGGGGCTGTGGGTGGGGAAGCGGCGCGGCCCCACCCGGGGTCTCCGCCTGCGGCCCTCCCGCGCGGTGCTGCGTGGAGACGGGGCGGGGAGCGGCCGCTGCAGTGGGAAAAGCTGTCCCACGGCTTTTGATGAGCGAGAGGGGCACGGCTTCCCCTCTTGCTCATCAGCACGCTGCCCGGGCCCTCTCATCAAACTTGCTGTCCGCGGGCACAAAGCTTCAGTAGAAGGCACCGTCACACCGGGGATGTGTGCTGGGTCACCTGCCGGCCTCAGCCCCGAAGCAGTGCTTCAGTACTGCGCTGCATTATAGTCCCTCAAGGGAAAAAATACTTTAATAAGAAATAAATAGCTACCCTTTCCTTATAATACTTCTAAATGTCACTCCAGTATCATGATTTAGTCAATGCAGAGATATTAAAGACCAGCTCAGATCTCTAAAAGGCTCCTTCATGTTTTTAGAAACAGTCACGAGAAGCATGCAGAAAATGTAGGTATTGCAGGCAGCTCCCAGAAATACTTGCTCAATGCAAAGAGGCTGTTGGATGCTGCAGCTCTGCACCACGCTGCATGCTCACACTGACCCAGGAGTGCCCAGCCCACAGCACAAGACGTTCACGTGGGGGGCTTTGCACGCAGGTGTGTGTGCGCAAGCGCCCAGGCTGCTGGTGCGGCCAGCGGGGCCCCGAGCACAGTGGGATTGCTGCAGCTGCGTATCCCTCCAGCTGCGCTGACTGCAGTGCTGCTCACGCAGACCCTCGCATTCATGAGTCAGTCTGCAAGCAGGATCCCAATCCTGCCGTGTCACTTCCCCAGACTGCTCCCTGCAGCCAGCCCACCTCTCAGCACAGCACCAGCGCTGTCATTCTTTGCAAATACCACCCCTGGACTAAGAGCCAGTCCTTGCACAAATGCCATGAAGATCAAAATGACAGCCCAAATTCTCCATGACTCCTCTTTAGCACTTGCATTGAGGAAGCATTAATTATGTGGCTTGCCATCCAGTTCATATCTGCCATATTGATTTTGTAGCACATTCATTTTTAAATCGTTAAGAAGTTATTAAGTCAAAATGTCTCAGAAGCCTACATGTATTATATTGAAAGTACATTTATAACAAGTTGTGTAATAATTTCAAAGAATACTACCATTTTTGTTTGGTCTGTTTTTTTGGCAGGCTCAATTTCAATTAAGGAATATTAATCAGTTTAATCCTTTTTCATGTTAATGCTTACTTGATAGAGATCTGTGTCAGTCATGCAGCTGCTCCAGGTTCAGACTTTACTCTAGGAACATTTCTATATATATTCCCAACTGGAAAATGTGAGAAAAACCACACAGAATCGTTTTTATGTTTTCTGTCAGTCCAGTGTGGAGAATCTCTTGGCATGTTTCCACATGAATTGACAATGTGTTTCTTCACCTACTTTATCACCCTATGCCATGAGGCACCTCGAGGCCTGAAGGAGCAGGTTTCTTCCTTTGCTTTGCCTAGCTAAGCTGTAGCTAATCGCTGCTGGATCCACAGCTTAATTCTGAACTGGAGCCAGGACACCTTGTATATTATGAATAAAACAAACACTACCACGACAGCGTTTATTAAGAAGCTAAGGAGCTTCTTAACGTCCCCAGTGTATAATGGTGATTTCACCGAGCGCAATGCCCACATCCTCCTCCTCTCCGAGACACAAAGGACATCGCAGGCAAAACGCCTGAGCGCCAGAGCAGGCTGCTCCCCACGGGGCTGCCAAGTGGGGGCAGCTCAAATTAAATGTAGTCACTGAAAGAGAGGCTGCCCTTTCTTTTTCCATACAGATATCCTGCCCTTGGTGATTACAGGGCTTTTCCCCATGTTGGCAGTTTATCTGAAATTTGTCCATATGAACCACAAATCAGATTTCACAGCACTGACCAGAGAACAATGTTGGGTAAATAAGTTAGAGATGTAGGCATCTTACATCTGAAGCACACTGACAAGAGGCATGCTTCTGGTTCGAGTGAGCTTCAATAGCAGATGGAGGACTCCTCCTCCTACTGTCATACACTGTCCCTGTAACCAGCAACCTATTCTGGAAGCCAGTGAACTGAAACTGGATTTCCTCTGCATGCTTCACCAAGAGCCTCAAGGAGGCTGAGCCCTCTGCACATGACGCTCCTCCTGGAACGCGTACACCTGTGTACACCTGCTCACTGAGAAGGTGCTCGGCTTTGATTCTCCTTCAAACAAAAGAGTGCTCAAGAAACACTGCTACAAGCCTACACATCAGCAAGAAAACCTGATGGCACACACCTTTGTATCAAATGTATGAGGCCTCACACTTGCTCTATCTGTTGAAAATAGATATTTGAGATGGATTTGATGTGTGACTCCATGTCTCACACTTCTTACAGATATTTTAGCCATAGAAGCGTTCAGACTCAATTGTGCCTGGATACAGTGATGAAGACCTAAGCATCCGACTGGGTGCCTCCATCAGAAGCCGGTGGGTCCCAGTATGGAAGCGCTTCCTCATGAGAGAGAATAATCCCCTTAAAAAGACAGGCATTTCTGAGGGAAGACACGGGTTTGCCTTCCATAGGCTGGTGGCACATTCCAACCACCACCAGTGAATTAAATTAACAGACCATAATACTCACCACTATTACTTCAAACACATCAAGCAGTCCCAAATACCATGGACAGCTGCTTCACTCTGCATGCACTCTCAAGGGGCCGATCATCAGAGAATCGCTTTTTTGTCAGGTGAGTTCTGGCTGAAGGATTCTCACTCTAGGTTTAAATGGCACTCCTTCTTTGGAGACTTTCTGCCCCCATCCTGGTGGCGCACATGAGGTGGGAGGTGAAAGCACGCCGGTTTTTGGAGAGCACAGCCAGTGGTTTACAGACGCTGCAACTTTTGCTGTCACAGCATGAGCTGTGCCGGCAGGACCGGGGGATGTGGCAGACCCAAGCCAAGGTGGCTATGCCAGAGCTGTGGGAATAACTTAAGGTTTGTCTTGCCACATTTCTGTATATCTCCGGGAGGCAGTGAAAATACTAAGGTGCCTTGCACATTATCATGAAAGTATCTATTACAGATCGTGAATTTCTTCCCTGTTGAGAGCGAATGTCAGATTTTCTTTTGTTGCTTTAGGATACAGAAAGATTTTTTTGCATGGGGGAGCTTCCTAACTCTTTCAAAACATACTATAAATGAACCCTGCAGGAACAAAATGTATTTGGTAGCTTTGCAGTTAATCTGTTAGCCCTTCCTAGTAACTGTATGACTGTTTCTTGCTTGTTTGTTTGTTTAATGAGTTGCCTCTGGCATTGGAGTTCTTTTACTTTGAGCATGACAGAAAGGCTTTGTAAACTACTCCCATTGCTCTGAATCATAGAATTGTTTAGGTTGGAAAAGATCCTTAAGATCATTAAGTCCAACCATCCACCTAACACCACCAAGTCCACTGACAAACCATGTCCTTAAGTGCCACATTCACACATCTCCTAAGTACCTCCAGAAATGGCGACTCCACCACTTCCCTGGGCAGCCTGTTCCAACGCTTAACCACCCTTTCCATGAAGAAATTCTTCCCAGTATCCAATCTAAACCTCTCTGCTGCAACTTGAGACTGTTTCCTCCCATCCTATCACATATTACCTGAAAAAAGAGACTGACGAGCTGCAACCTTCCAGGTAGTTGTACAGAGCGATGAGGTTTCCCCTCTGCAACCTTTACTCTAGACTCAACAGCCCCAGTTCCATCAGCCACTCCTCATGTGTCTTCTTTTCCAGTTCCTTCGTCAGCCTCATTGCTCTTCCTTGAGCATGTTCCAGCAACTGAGTAACTTTCTTGCAGTGAGGGGCCCAAAACTGAACACAGAACTTGAGATACTTGCCTGTTCTGCGCACAGAGGGACAATCGCTTCCCTCCCCAGTCCTGCTGGCAACACCGTCTTTGATACAGGCCAGGATGGCACTGGCCTTACTGGCCGCCTGGGCACACGGCTGGCTCCTCTTCAGCCAGCTGTCGACCAGCACCCCAGGTTCCTTTTCTGCCAGGTAGCTTTCAAGCCACTCTTCCTCAAGCCTATGATACTCTGAGAACATTTGTGTGCTCTCACACATACATACAGCTCAGCACTGACTGGGTACCTGCAGACAATTTCATTGTACAAACCTTTTCGGAGCCATCTATGGCCAAAGCTGTGATGGGAGGGATCATACAAGTGCATGCCGTGCCGCAGGTGCTTCAGCACTGTCTAGTAACGTGTCTAGTGACCTCATTTGTGAGTTGTACTTTATGATGTACGGGTAAAAGACAGATTTTGCCATCACACAAGCAGTATCATAAACTCCACCAAGTCCTTATAACCTGGTACTTTCAGAAAGCGTTTGAGTGACAACCAAACACTCTTTCTCAATTATGACACTTGCTATGTGTCATAGAATCATAGAATCACAGAATATCCTGAGTTGGAAGGGACCCACAAGGATCATTGAGTCCAACTCCTGGCACCACACAGATCTACCCAAAAATTCAGACCATATGACCAAGTGCACAGTCCAAATGCTTCTTAAACTCCAGCAGGCTTGGTGCCTTGACTACTTCCCTGGGGAGCCTGTTCCAGCGCACAACGACCCTCTCAGTGAAGAACCTCTTCCTGATGTCCAGCCTGAACCTCCCCTGTCGCAGCTTGACACCATTCCCTCGGGTCCTGTTGCTGGTCACTAAAGAGAACAGATCGGTGCCTGCACCTCCACTCCCCCTTGTGAGGAAGCTGTAGACCGCAATGAGGTCTCCCCTCAGCCTCCTCAAGAAGAAACGCTTTTGCTGTTCTGTCCTTTGGAAGAAATGCTTTTGCTGTTCTGGAGTTTCAAACTGTTACTCTAAGTGTGGCTGACAGATACAGAACCACAGACTGGTTCTACACACACAGAATCATACACAGAATGGTTGAAGTTGGAAGGGACCTCTGGAGATCATCTGGTCCAACCCCACTGCCAAGCAGGGTCACCTACCACGTGTTGCACAGGATCGCATCCAGGTGGGTTTTGAATATCTCCAAAGAAGGAGACTCTGGGCAACCTGTTCCAGTGCTCTGTCACCCTTACAGTAAAAAATGTTTTCTCATATTCAGCCAGAACTTCCCCTGTTTCAGTTTGTGCCTGTTGCCTTTTGTCCTGTCACTGGGTACCACTAAAAGGAGTCCGGCCCTATCCTCTTGACTCCCACCCTTCAGATACTTGTACACATTGATAATATCCCCTATCAGTCTTCTCTTCTCCATGCTAAACAAACCCAGCTCTCTCAGCCTCTCCTCATATGAGAGATGCTCCAGTCCCCTCATCATCTTCACAGCCCTCTGCTGGACTTGTTCCAGGAACTCCGTGTCCCTCTTGTACCGGGAGCCCAGAACTGGGCACAGTACTCCAGGTGAGACCTCACCAGGGCTCAGCAGAGGGGCAGGAGCACCTCCCTCGACCTGCTGGCAACACTCTTCCTAATACACCCCAGGATACCATTGGCCTTCTTGGCCACAAGGACACAATGCTGGCTCATGGTAAATCTGCTATCCACCAGGACTCCCAGGTCCTTCTCCACAGGGCTGCTTTCCAGCAGGTCAGTGCCCAACCTGTACTGGTGCACCTCCCTAGGTGCAGGACCCTGCAGTTGCCTTTGTTGAATTTCATCTCAAGAAAATATCAGGTTCATTGCTTCTAAAACCTGTGTCTGGACCTCCTAAGCCAGTGCACCCTGGAGAGTGGGGCACACATGGAGTCTGTCAGTGAGCACAGGTTTCGACCCACCACCATTTCTAGATGTGCCAAGAACAGCTGCCAGCATTCAGATGAGTACTCAGGATCCCCAGCAGCATCCCAGAGCCATGTACTGCTTCCTGCTGGCTGGGCGGGTGGTACAGGTGCCACCAGCCGAGGGTAAGGGCAGGGAATCGATCCAAGCAGTCCAAACTAGCCAGGGTGCATTGGCAGAAAAATGCACAAGGAAACAGAAGTTGTTGTCTTGGTCTCCCTTTATTCCATTCAGTACCTATTTTGCCCCAAGGGGTCTCTGAGAAAGAAGCTAACTTCAGACAATGATGATGTCTACTAGATTTTGTGTATCAAAAAATGCAGTCACCAATGAGGTCACCAAGCTGTTCTTGACTGCTCTGTCTTTTGCAGCAAACAAACAGCTCTTTGGATGGGATTTTGATTTTGGTCACGACAGATTCTGGAGATGGTTCGAACTCCCAGGACCATTACACAAGTTCTAACCATTTTTCCTTATCATAAGCAGAAATCAAGGATCTTTAGCACAGATTTACCAATATGACTTTGCTGCTTCAGAACTGCCTGAAGAAATGCAGAGCCTGAGCTAGGGACCCATGCTGCCCCAGCACCACACCTGGGGAGAACCAGGAAATTAAACAATTTCTGAAAACACCACAATGAGTGGATGTCCACCCACACCATCTAACAAAACTTCTGAGCAGACAGGTGAACGTGGACACACTCCCCATTTAAGGGAGGGATATGTTTTACTCTAAGCTGCAGAGAGTAAATCTATATTCTGCTTTAGATGCTGAACTTTGAACTTCTCTCCTGAGGTGGTACTTTCAAAGAAACAATGGTGATTCAGAGCTTTCCTAGAAGATCAGACAGTGTAAGAAAGGTCAGTTCTTCCAGCTAAGACCAGCTAATGGGAGCATCCACTCAATAGGATACAGGAGATCCGATTTTGGTGAGTCCAGTTTGAAAAGGCTTCTCTGCTTCAGGAGACATGAACTCACGTTGCTCACCTCCTGGTGAAGTCTCAGCTGATGTCTGCAGCACCGTGTGGGGAGGCGGACCCAGTGAGGACCAGGCTGGCCCCACTTTACCAGCCCATTGAGGGTGCCTGAACCCACAGGTATAACTCCCGCCCACTCACACCCTCTCTGGTTTCAATGGGTATTTAATTAATCTTTAAAAAGATGAAGAGCTTGAGCAGGAGAAAACAGAACATGGCACCGTTCCATGTCCTACCTGGACAAATTGATGGGCTCTCTGGGGAAAAGAAAGAGAAGTGCTCAAAGCCATGTGGAGACAATGAGCATATGAGTTCTGTGCTACCATATCACATGCACGTGTTCTCAACAAGGAAACACAGCAGGGAACCTGCTTTTCTCCCTATTCTGGTGTATGCTAAGACACTTTCACAGAATCATAGAATATCCCAAGTTGGAAGGGACCCACAAGGATCATTGAGAGCAACTCACTTTCAGGGCTTGTCTGCCATAGAAAGAGTTGGAAAGGTTTTGAGACCCTTTTTTCCTAGATCTTCTGCAGTACCCAGAGTTGTAAGCCAATTAAAGAATCAAAGACTTCCCCAGAAAACAGGATCTCAAAGTCTGGGAATAAGACCATCTCAGAGAAAAGCATTATATATGGTGAAAAGATTCATACTTCAATCACTGAATTGTAGACTGAGGTTGGAAGGGACCTCTGAAAGTCAACTTGTCCAACTCCCCTACTCATGCAGGGACACCTAGAGCAAGTTTCCCAGGACCATGTCTGGGCAGCTTTTGGAGATCTCCAAGGAGGGAGACTCCACAACCTCCCTGGGCAGTCTGTGCCAGTGCTCCATCACCCACACGGTTATGAAGTGTTTCCTGATGTTCAGAGGGAGCCTCCTGTGCTCCAGTTTGTGCCCACTGCCTCTTGTGGCAAGAGCCTGGCTCCATCCTCTCTGTATCTCCCTTCAGGTATTTATCATCTCCCTTCAGGTATTTACGTACATGGATGAGATACCCCTGAGCCTCCTCTTCTCCAGGCTGAACAGTCTCAGCTCTTTCAGCCTCTGCTCATAGGAGAGGTGCTCCAGTCCCTTCATCATCATTGTGGTACTGTGATGGACTCTCTCCGGTATGTCCACATCTCTCGTACTGAGGAGCCCAGCACTGGACACCGTACTCCAGGGGTGGCCACACCAGTGCTGAAAAGAGGGGAAGGATCACCTCCCTCCACCTGCCAGCTCATGGTCAACCTGGTGTCCACCAGGACCCCGGGTCCTTTTCTTACAAGTTGCTTTCCAGCTGGGTGGCCCCCAGCATATATTTGTGGTCAAGAAAAATTTTCCTTGGCTGTCAGTTAGCTATTTTGGGAGCAATCGTGGATTCATTAATGGAAGAAATCTTCAGAGACACTCTGCCTAGGGTATTACCTGGGTTATCCCTGAAATACCGAAAGATGCATATTCTGTTCAAAATTCAGGAGGCAGTTTCCTACTCGGAGAGCTTTGTGCCTCACCACGGAGGCTTCCTCCAACCACAAAAGTGGCGCAGGACCCACACCCTCTCTCCCCCCACATGCCCCCTGAGCCAGGTAACAAGGCAGGCTTCTGGCTGATATGCCGGGGCTGACTGCTAATGCTCTTGCACAAAACGTTTTTATTCCTTTCAGTTCCTAGAGCACTGCTCATTTAGCTTGCAGTTCAATCTGCTGAGAAACTTCTGGTCTTAGATCATCTCTGCACAACTAAATGAGAATAACACAATCACCTGCTAACCAGAGCCAATTAGTGGCAGATTCACTCTGTTTGGGAAAAAGCAGGCAATGGGAGAACAGGAGTCACTCGCCTTCCCTGCTTCTCCTCAGGCAGCCGTGAGACCAGTGCTCTGCTAATTAGCACAGAGGCCTGAGCAGCATTTTAACGCTGAGGAGCCTTTGGGTCAGATCTGGCATCTGCCAGGAGCAGTGGGAGTTCAGTAGGTGGTTCCTTCTGCAGCAGCGGAGTTAGGACTGGGCACGGTGCTGCACCGTACGAGGGAAACACAGTGCAGGACAACACGGTGCAAGAGTCAGCCAACAACCAAACAAGAAAATCCTCAGAAGAGGAGCGTTTGGCCAAGAAGCACTGGGAACCATGATCTACAAGACGCTTCAGAAACCTGGGCTGAGACTCTACTGCCAAGGGCACATGGCAAATGACTGCAGAAGATTGCCAAAGTGACAGCTGGGAGAGGTCCTGCAGACACCCTCCTTGCTGGGCAGTGACCTACACTTTACTGCAATTATTAGTCTGGATGTAGAACTACATCCCTTGAAGTACAAACACCTCTGCCTGGCTCTGGTCACAGCCTTACAGACATGCCTGGAGAAGATGGAGCGGAACTAGAAACCCTAGAGAGACAATTAATTAAAAGGTTTCATCTCCCCTCATATAATCACAGATACTGCTTCACTCTTTAAAATACTCTGTGTGCATCCCAGCCAGTAAAACATCCACAGTGGTAGGAGGATTTGTACCTCTCCACCCTGACAGCCCGAAGTGTTTTATATTACTGGGTTGCTCCATCAGATCTTGAAAAGCCCCATTGAAAAGACAAAATATAGCTTTATCAGTTGACAAAGAGGATAACGGTATTTCTGAAAACTATGCCTTTAATCCTGCCTATCCCGCAAGATCACAGTCCTCAGGAATTTGGACAACTTGTCTGATAAGTTGAGCAAATGCAGGAACCGACAACTGCAGTGAATTAGCATGCACCTCACTCTGTCAGATACTCTTAACAACGGTGAGAGAAAGCCTAGTTTTGCTAAAGATTCATGACAAGTTTACAGTAGATAGTAACTGAAGAGAGCTGCAAAAGGTTTACCAAACCCCACACTCATTGGAGTCTGGAGGCAAAGATTCAGGTGAATCCTCACAATCTGCTGATGATCAAGACAAATACTTCAACAATCTTACTTTATTAAGAAAAGAAAAAGATGAATCATTTCAGCAGTATCTTCTAGTCAGTGCCACCCAGGAGTGAAAGGAGATGATTGACCAGGAGATGATTGACTCAGAGGGTGGTGAGGCACTGGAGCAGGTTGCCCAAGAGGTTGTGGATGCCCCATCCCTGCAGGTGTTCAAGGCTGGGTTAGATGAGGCCCCGAGCAACCTGATCTACTGGGTGGCATCCCTGCCCATGGCAAGGGAGTTGGAACGAGATGATCCTTGAGGTGCCTTCCAACCCAGGCCATTCTATGACTTGATGATTTGTCCCTACCTACTTTAGACGCTATGAACTTTTCAGCCCCAAAGGTCTGTGGCTTTGCAGCTCCTAGAAATGGAGATCCTGGGTGAGAAAGACCAACAGTCTTCCAAAACTGAGATGGCTGAGCTTGCTTTCTCCTGGACCACCAGAACAACACTCATTTTCATCCTGGAGACTTCCACTTGGGTCCAGAAGTTACTGGAACTGCTTGGAGCTGTTGAAGTATTAAAATAAGGCCAAAGAAAGGGAACTTACATAGAAGCATATCCCACGCTGCTAAACTGCAATTCAGAATATCACCAGAGGGGAGAGAAGCAGCTGTCACTTGGCGCAGTGCGAGGCCAGGCACACTGCGCCACCTCCTGACCTAAACCTCACAGGAAGCCTTTGGTGTGAGAGGACATGGGAACATGTCTCAGCTGCAAAGCGGGCAGCATCTTTGCACAAAATTCCCATTGCCTTGGCAGAAAAGTGCATAGTCTCCTCTCTTGGCTGGTCTGCACCACTCGCTTTAGTGACATGAAAACCAAGCTCTTGGAGCTTCAGCCTGAGACACCCTCCAGAGGACCTCCAGCATGGATGCAGCCATCTCCCTGTGGTCTGTGTATCACTCGGATCCTGATCTTCTGTTAGCAATTGCTGTTTCACTAAAACTGTCATTGCCCAAACACTGACCAAAGACAACCCAAAGGAAAGAGATTTCTTCTCAAAGGACCACCAGGTTGGAAATATTTATGCTTTTTCTTCCATAACACTGTAAAACACTCAGTCCTGAAGCATTTCTTTACTTGAAGTTACGGTGCCATGAATGTTTCTCCATGGCATGCTGCACCTCCCATGAGGAGGGATGGATCTGCTAGAGACACAGCCCAAAACAGCAGTGTTGGGGCCACTGAGACCATGCCTGCAGCTGCTGGGAGCTATCAGCATACATCTCTGGAAAGATAAAAGGGTTGTAGAAACAACTGCTGCCTTGCTTGTGATATTGAAATCTTCCCTTCCCTTCCCTTCCCTTCCCTTCCCTTCCCTTCCCTTCCCTTCCCTTCCCTTTCTTTCCTTCCCTTCCCTTTTCCCTTCCCTTCCCTTCCCTTCCCTTCCCTTCCCTTCCCTTCCTTCCCTTCCCTTCCCTTCCCTTCCCTTCCCTTCCCTTCCCTTCCCTTCCCTTCCCTTCCCTTCCCTTCCCTTCCCTTCCCTTCCCTTCCCTTCCCTTCCCTTCCCTTCCCTTCCCTTCCCTTCCCTTCCCTTCCCTTCCCTTCCCTTCCCTTCCCTTCCCTTCCCTTCCCTTCCCTTCCCTTCCCTTCCCTTCCCTTCCCTTCCCTTCCCTTCCCTTTCCTTTCCTTTCCTTTCCTTTCCTTTCCTTTCCTTTCCTTTCCTTTCCTTTCCTTTCCTTTCCTTTCCTTTCCTTTCCTTTCCTTTCCTTTCCTTTCCTTTCCTTTCCTTTCCTTTCCTTTCCTTTCCTTTCCTTTCCTTAATAAAAAGAAGTTAGAGGACATGTACTCCCCAGCTGGACATGCATACAACTCACTGTGTGTTTCAGCCCCGAGGCAGGTTTTCAGGCATTTTGCTGTATGCCAAGTTACAAATAGATCTGTTTTCAGACACCCCCAGGTCAGAGAGTCAGTCTGTCACCACTTGTACACCTTGCTCTGTCCCTGGTCACTGCCACTGCCTGAGAGATGCAGCAAGAGGGTGAAGCTTGCAGTGAACATCCCAGCCACTTGAGTCACAAGTTCTTCATACCCAGCAGTGAAATCAGCCTCTCTTCTTGGTTCTCAAACATACAAGCACAGAGATGTTGTTGTATGTAATATTTGGGACTGGTGTGTCTAAGCACTAATGAAGGAAGCCACACTCCTGGGTCTGCTGTTCAAGTAAACCTCTCATTTCATCGCAGCAGCTGCAAGGCATTGGGATGAAGCGTATCTTTTCCTCAGTAGAAAGGGAATGTGGCAGCAGCAGCTCCATACACAGGGACTGGCCTGCCAGGGTCCTGGGCTGCCGAGGAGGATCTGCCTGGCATCAGCAGGCACTTGGTGCTGGTATTGCAGGGACCTGAGTGTGTGTGATGTGGTCCAGGGAGTCGCTGGGAGGAGTACTCATAACGGAAGTTTCCCTGGGACTCAAATTAATTTTCAATTTTATTCCCTTGGAAGGAAGGATGTGTCTGTGTCAGATGCCAAATTAAGGGGATTCTTTGTGTAGGAAGTGTAATTGATTCCCATTTACTCCGCATCTGTATTTCTTCAAAAAAGGAGCATGAGTGAGTCATATGCACAGGCAGACTGGCTTGTTATGACGCCTCTAGCAGACAGGCACCTGGGAAGGGGCATATTGTCTACCCTGTTGCCAGAAATATTTTGCCACCACCCAGTCTAATTCAGGATGCAAGCAGTCTAAGCAGACAGTTCTTGCAGTTGTGGTGGTGTCAGGCAGGAGGCATCCGTCACTTACTACGGGTGCAGGGTGACCTTCACGTGAGACCTGGCTTCGGCCTGGGCCTCTGTCGTCACCTGGTGCTCCAAACGTTTTCAGGATCAGTTTTGTCTCCAGCTTCTGGCAAGATGATGCAAAGACAAGGTTTGCCAATAAAGAGAGCTGCAGTAAGTCGAAACAGGACCACTGGCACTGGAAATAGACCCACTGGAAACAGGACCCTCTGGGTTTTCCCTCGTCAGTGTCCAGAGAAGTAGCTGCTGTGCAGAAAATAACAACCTGAAATTTCTGCCACTAATCTTGGCGAGCTGATCTCCAACGAAGTTACTGACAAGATGAACCTGAGAGGGATCAGCTTGAATAGGTCCCTGCACCATGTGCGTGTAGGACAGGGGGTGCCCTGGCCTATTTTTTGCTGCCCTGCTCTGCAAACGTGGGATTGAATAGAAGTGCTCAGACTGTCAGTGCAGACTACATAATGCATTTCACCCCCAAATAATGCAAATCACAACCTGGGACGGTGAGCATGCAAGTGTCACCCCAAGAAAAACAGAGGAATGACTGTTTGGGAATACATAGTAAACACAGCAATGACCTCTTTTGATTAAAATGATGCATCTTGGATCTAGGACAACAAATCTGAATAATAGCCTTTTTTCTAAAGCTAAATCTCCCACCCACTCTTTCTAACAGCCCCCTCCACTTCCTGCAATATCCCTTTATTAGCCTAAACAAACTTGCTGTTGGTCACCTTGCATCCCCTTGGATGCTGCGTCAGGGAATGTTTTCCCACCTCCCCTGCCTCTCCTGTCTCACCCCCCACCCTGGGCTCTCCCTGCCCATAGCAGCCCACTGCCTCCCCTGCTTTCATGGGTGCCCTTTGGCTGTACTGACTGCGATGCTACAGTCCTGCTCAGCCCTAGTGTCTTAGAGCCACCCAGGTGTACTTACCTGTTTCTTGCTCATTTTAACTCTTAATTGTACACTTTCGGGGTCAGAGGCAGCTTTCTTTATTCCTCATCTCACCAGCCCTAGAAGAACAGAACCTCCTTGGACATCTTCAAAAGCCATCTGGACATGGTCATGGGCAATCTGTTCTAGGTGTCCCTGCTTGAGCAGGGGGATTAGATAAGATGATCTCCAGAGGTCCCTTCCAACCTCAACCATTCTGTGATTCTGTGAATAAACTATATACAATACATGGATTTTTTTCACTCTGCAGTGGTCTTTCTGGTCTACAGAGGATTATGATCCTTTTGTTAATAACTTCTAATACTTGCAGATTTTTTTTCCTTAATATGTAATTTCTCTATACATCATTCTAGGGGAATAATAAAGTCACATTTGGTTTATTTTATGTTATAGTTGCTTCAATTTTGCTCAAAGTGAGACCAACTTTGCATAAAGCATGCAGTGCTTGTTACTAGCCTTAGCACTTGAACAGCAAAGAACAGGCACAGCATATTTAAAGCACTTACTTAAGTCTGACTGTACTGCAATCACTCATTGAAGTAATTTCCCAGTCCTTAGAGGGGTTGCTTCTTTGAATAGAAACTACTCTTTAAGCAGGCTGGCATGTTTGTCTCATAACCTTAAAATATTCCACTAAAACATGGAAGGTGAACAAAGCCAGGTCGCTCCCAACAGTGGCAGGGCAGATGTTGAAGCCATGTCCACACAGCACAAGGCTGAGAAGAGGCTCGGGTGTGGTAGCAGCCACCAGCCCCACCACACTGCTCGAGGCCATGGCGACAGCAGTATAGGCACCAATGGGACCATTTGGGACCCCGGACAGGCCGATCGCCATGAGGCCAAGACCACATCTTGCAGTCCTGATAGAGCCCACTGACAGTGCTCAAGAAATTAATTACCTATAAAATGTACACTCATTAAAATGGCAGTAAAAATAGTTCTACTAAGTTGAAATCAAGCCTTCAGCATGACAGTTACTACATTTTGCCATTGGGTAGAAGCTCCACAGGGCAGGGCTCAAGAGAGAAGGATGGGATGCTTTAAGAAGCCAGAGTAGGAGGTCCCACTAAGAGAGGGTGCTTGAACGTGAGACACCAGCTGAGAGTTAAACAACAGAACAAAGACCATCTCATGCATTTCCTCAGCTCAGGCATGCAGCTTGAGAAGCGTCACATAGCACAAAAGTGGGAGATGAAGTTCCTTCCCACGAGGTAGATGTCACGGTCCAGGTACACTCAAGTCAGTTTAAGAGGACATTGCAAGAGCATGGACCAAGAGACGATGGAAGAACATATTCAGTAAAGACCTAAATTCAGTTCAGAATGGGTTTTCCTTGCCAGAAAGTATCAAAAGGTCTAGTGGCCACCACATCAGCATGTGAGGATTCACAAAACTGATAATACACTTCAGAAAGACACATCCATGACAGTCCTCGGTGGGTGCATGAGCCTTTCATTTTCTTCATCTCCACACCTTCTCCTGCACAAATCAGTGGATGGCAAACATCTCCAAGGCAGAGCAAAGCATGCCAAGGACAACAATTTCCACTGCCACCTGGGTCTTATGATATCTAAAGGCTTCATATTTGAGAGACGGTAGTGCAGAAGAAGCCCATGCAAATGCAATGGGTTGGACCCACTAGAACAGGTTGCCCAGAGAAACTGTGGATGTCCCATCCCTGGAAGTGCCCAAGGCAAAGCTGGATGGGGATTTGGGCAGCCTGGTCTAGCGGAAGGTGTCCCTGTCCATGGCACGGAGCTGGAACTAGATGGGCCATAAGGTCCCTTCCAACCCAAACCATTCAATGATTCTATGGTACTAACAAAACAGTCAGTAGCTGTTCCCTGATCACTTTATTTACCAAAATAATTGTAGCTGTTTCCAACTCCGCAACAGTCAAAGAGCACTCCAAAGGTTTTATCTGCGCAGAATTACAGTAAGCGTAAATATGAACTGCGGTACACTCGCTCCCCACGCAGACGGCTGCCAGGCAGACTGGGTGTCAGGAGCCCTGCACAGCTCTCAAAGAAGAGCATCTGCACAGGGTGCAAACTGGCTTCTGTGCTGTAAATTCACTCCTCAGCTTATTTAGCACTAACTTCGTCTTGCAGACGAGCATCTTGATTTTGAGCTGTTCAAATCACACGGAGTGAGTTTGTTATGGAGCACTGTACAACTGCTCTTAATATCTCTGAGCCCAGAAAGTCTAACCCTAAAACTTATGCCATAAGGATCACTTACGACAAGCTGTGCACATGATTTGTAGCTTTGGAAGTGTGAAAGGCACCGGATATAAGCATGTAAGTTTGCAAAATGCAAAGACAATGTGACAACTGAATAAAGTGAAACCGTACAGAGATCTAAGATCCTGAGTAAGCAGTTAAGGCCAATCACGGAATCAGTAAGTAGATCAGGCTAGGGTGGAGTCCAGCCACAGCTATAGAATCATAGAATGGAATCCCAGAATATCCTGAGTTGAAAGAGACCCACAAGGATCATCAAGTCCAAATCCTGGCGACACACAGGACCACCCAAAAATTAATCCATATGTCCAAGAGTGTTGCCCAAATGCTTTTTGAGCTCGGGCAGGCTCAGTGACATGACCACTGCCCTGGGGAGCCTGTCCCAGCGCCCGATCACCTTCTCAGTGAAGAACCTTTCCCTAACCCCCAGCCTGACCCTCCCCTGCCCCAGCTCCATGCCGTTCCCTCGGGTCCTGTCGCTGTCCCCAGAGAGCAGAGCTCAGCGCCTGCCCCTCCGCTCCCCTCGTGAGGGAGCTGCAGGCCGCCATCAGGCCTCCCGTCAGCCTCCTCTTCTGCAAGCTAGGCGGAGATGAGCTGATGTCCCTCTGTGTGGAGCTCTCTCCCCTTTGACTTCAGTGTTGGTGCTGCTGAAGAGGGGGGAAGCCTCATGGTAGAAAAGCATGAAGCTTGAGAAGGGGAAAATGCTACCAGACAAGGCAGACTACAGAGTGCTCGATCTGATTACCAAGCACACAGATGAACAGGCTGGTGAAACACAAGCAGACTTCATGGTGACCAATGTTCCATGTGGTAAGATGGTAGACTTCATGGGCAGACCCTTCAAAATTCTGGGGAGGATCTCACGTTTGAGATCCGTGGGTCAGTGACATGGGAGGAGCAGGAGAGAGCTGTGGGAGGCAACTTTCTGGGAGCCAAAGACCAAGACCTGCATGTTAATGTTTTCTGAATAACCCCCAGTGCCATGCAGAAGCCAGATAGAGGAGCGGGGATGTAAAACCCCACTGCACAGCTGAGAACATGGTGTAATAAAGAAGGATGCGTACTGTCTAAATACTGGGGAAAATGCAGAAAACAGGATACCTGTGAAGGAGGGGCAAACTGTTTCTAAACCACAGTGGAAGCAGGCTGATGGGATTTAACATAACAAGGTTACAGGAGAGCCTTTAACTAGAGGGAGGAAAAATGGCATGCGCAGAAAAGCACCTGCTTGGGCATGATTCATGCTGTAGAGGTGAAGCCATAAAGAGATAGGACAGAAGCTGGCAGAAGTCAGATATAAAACCACAAAGAACAGTTGCACAAATGGAACTGGAAAATAGAAGCCCCAAACTAATGTTTATGTTCCTCTGTACAGGAGCTAGAAGTCGAAGAAGTAAGATAAGAGAACCAGAATACCTAGTTTTAATAAAAATATCGATACAATGGGTACTGGAAACTCAATGGAAGAAAGACACAGTGGGAAAGCATTTAAGAAAGACAGAGCATTCAGGAAAGACAGAGCAGGCACTGGTAGGGGAGGGGGTGCTGCATCGCAAAGAAGGCTTAGAGCTAAATCAGATTAACGAGGTGAGTGCCAACAGAGAATATGGACTCGCCATGGGCTGATGCTCCAGCGGGACCTGTTTGTGGTTAGGGGTATGCTTCTAGCCACCCAGGCAGGATGGTGACGCTGACAGTAACCTGCTGAAGAAAATCAGAGGGGTCAGCAAACTCTATAGGAGTGAGGTACAGCAGTTAATTCTGCACAAGCTGGCAAATACCATGCCCAGGCATGGCCAGCAGAGCGGCCAGACACAGAATCCACCACAGGAAAATGCATTCCTGACCTCACAGTGACCAACAGGTATCTCATAGCTCATAATCTTGTTAATTAGGAGACATTATTTAACAGTGACCCTTGTATGTGTAGGTTCATAATCTTGCACAAGCAATGGAAGACAATAAATCAACAACCATTGTGTTCAGTTTAAAACATAGGGACTTCATAATTCAGAAAAATTAGTTTTGGTAATAAGAAAATAAAATGGACAGTTAACAGTGAAGCCTTTGCTGTTGTCCTAGAAACTATTTCAAGAAAACTTACGGGATGTTCAGACACATAATGCCTGCCAAGAAGGACTTTGGAAAGACCTAAAGAAAGCCAGCAAGACTAAAGAATAGAAGCGTAGGTAAAGTTATAATAAGTAAGAAATGCCAGTCAAAAAGACAATGTTGTATTGAAATGAGAAAAAACAAACAACAACAACAACAAAAAAAACAGAACAGATCATGCGTTCTTTAAAGTGCAAAACCAAACCAAAACAACAACAAAACAAACAAACAACAACAAAAAGCAACCACAAAAATGGAGTTGGAAGAATGATGTGTAGAAACCCTAAAAACTAGTAAACCATTTTTCAGAAACATCCAGGAACTTAAAAGACTAATAGATAACTGAGGTATAAAAGAAGTGTTCAGAGACAACAAAGCTATAGTAGAAAAAAAAAAAACAAAATGAAAATTGCCACCTATGTTTTTGGGAGATTGGATAGAGATTTGCAACATCCCCACATTGAGTCTCTTCCTGACTGGTGGCATAAAGAAAATCTGCCTCAGTCTTGACAGGAGTTGACAGAAAAACAGATTAGTAAAGGTGTAGCAAGAAATCACCAGGAACTTCAGTTTGAAACAGCTGAACTGCTAACAGCAGTGCATAACCTTTTGCTCAAATCTTCTTTTAGCATCAGAAGGTGGCAAATGGGCCAGCAATTTTTTAAAAAGGTTCTGGGGGAGGAATAACACACCATTAAGCCTGTTATCTCTACTTGCCAAATTGAGAGACTATTTAAAGATGAAGAGTACCATACACATGGACAAACATGAATTACTGGGAAGAGTCAACCCATCTTTGTGAATGCTCCATGCAGTTCCAGTTTCTGGCTTCCCAAAGAGGCAAGTTCTGTTGCAGATCTGGAAAAGGCTGAGGAACTGGTGACTGGAGTGAGTGAAGGTCTACAGTGGCTTCTGCACAAGGAATGACTCCACAGCAAAGCATCCTCAGCATGGGAGGAGAACACTGGGGGACATGGCAGAGATCTCTGACACCAGGGGTGGGATTGAGAAGGTCAACAGAGATCTGCTTCTCACAGACCCCCCCAGTACAGGAACTGGATGGAAAAAATTGAGTGGGGAGAGAGTCAGGCCACACAGAGACAAAGAGGCACTTTTTCACATATGGGTAAGGAAGCTGCAAACCTCTCCCCTGCCTGATGTTGTGAAAAGGAAAGTTTACATAGCATTGAAAAGCAACAGACAAAACTCAAGAGAAAAACCTCTCCACTGAAAGCCATCAAATACAAAAGATATCAAGCCTGGCTCAAGGAGTCCCTAAGCCATATAGTTAGAAACAAAGAGTACTTTGTAGAATTATAGGTCCCTGTTCTTATTTTTCAAGGCATTAGCTATTAGCCACAGGATATTGGGCTAAATGGACCTTTAATCTGACCCTGCTCAGCCAGCCTTATGTAGTTACATTAGCTAATGGTAATGCTCAAATATGCACTGTTTCGTCTTCTTTCATGTCAAGTACTGCTCAGCACTCTGAAGTCTAGTTTCAATGAATTATCTTTTCCTGGCAAGCACTGTTTTATCCAGTGCATCCTTTACTGAATGTGGTGGGGAACATGTCTACTGAGGATAAGGAAAAGGCTGAGGTTCTCAATGCCTTCTTTACATCTGTCTTTAACAGTCAGACCAGTTATCCTCAGTGTACTCATCCTCCTGTCCTGGAAGTCTGGGATGGGGAGCTGAATAAACTCCCCATGATTCAGGTGGAAACAGCTAGAGAGCTGCTACTCCACCTGGACTGTCACAAGTCCATGGGGCCAGATGGGGTGGCCCATAAGAAAACATGCTAATGGGCCCCAGGGTGCTGAGGGAGTTGGCGGACGTGATTGCTGACTCACTTTCCACCACTGGTGGAAAATGGAGTGGTCCTGGTCAACCAGAGAGGTCCCATGTGACTGGAGACTTGCTAATGTGGCACCCATCTATAAGAATGGTCGTAAAGAGGATGTTTGAAGTCCCATGCCTGTCAGTGTTCAAGAAGCATTTGGACAATGCCCTCAATAATATGCTTTAACTTTTGGTTAGCCTTGAAGAGGTCAGTGAGTTGAGCTAGATAATCTTTGAAGGTCCCTTCCAACCAAACTATTGTATTCTACATAATATTTTAAATATAGTCTTACAAGATCTTGTACAATGGTGTTAGCACTTGCCTTCACTTCACAACAGACTGACCATCTTATTCTGATTAATATTCCCAACCATTTTCCTCTATTGTTTCCAGCAGGTATGGCAACTATGAACTCATTGCAGAAATTTTAAATACATCTTGCTTACCATTTTATCTTATTTCTAGCTTTTCTGTACTTGAAATTCTTCATAATATTCCAGCCCTCCTAAGCACTGACTTTATATCATCAGTGAAGTTCACGATTGTGTTTCTCATGTCAAGGACACTAGAGAAAACACTGGAGACTTTTCCTACTAACCTCTTTCCAACCTGGCAAGTTGCCTTTTCAGCAACCCACTGCTCTTGCACGTTTAGACCACTGCTTATTTATATTACAGCTCTGCATTAATGTCATGTTCTCCAGGAGAGCTACCTGTTTACAGCAGGGCACTGTATCAGATGTTCACCCAGACAGATTAGATCTACTGTGTTCACCCTTCCAGGGGAACCACACATGCAGCAAGTATAAATCTAGGAAGGCTCAATTTAGTGAAGATAAAAAAGATGCACAAGCTCCTTAAAACCTGAATAATGGATTAAGGAGATAAAGGGCAAGCTGCAATAAACCATTTAGATAGACAGACAGATAGATAGATAGATAGATAGATAAAATGCATATATATATGGATATGTAAAGGACATGCATATATGTGTGTGCTCGTGCAACTTCACAGCACTGTAAAACATGTATTCAGCTTCCAATTATACCAGCAAGGCAGGAAGAGACCCCGTCTGTTCTCAACACTTACGTGACCATGGGCCAATTCCTGCCTGCATTTTGCCTGACCACCCTCTGTGAGGGGGTGAGCAAGGCTTTCCTGCACCGCTCAGAGGCTCCAGCTGTAGAGAGGCACTGGCAATAGGAAACAGAGTGGTGCTGTGAGGGGAGGACACCTGATCCTCCTGTCCTGCCCAGTCCAGACCATGCCAGTCAGCACTGGTGTCAGGAGAGCAGTGACACAGATGATGCAGCGTGGGGGAGGCTGCTGTAATCTCCAGACTCCCCAGATCAACATCATTCCCTGTGGATGCGTGTTCCCGAAGCAATTCTCCATGGGGTACAGCAATTCCCTTCACTGCCTCAACCTTTGAGCCAATTCCCAAAGGTCCAAGCCACCAGAGGCTCAGGGCAGAGGCAGGCTATGCTGATTAGGACTTAGGGCCACTAAGATGATTAGGGCTACTTAGGGCTACTAAGATGATTAGAGGACAGGAGCACCTGTCATAGGAGGACAGGATGAGAGAACTGGGCCTGTTTAGCCTGGAAAAGAGAAGACTGAGGGGACACCTCATCAATGTGTATAGATGTCTGAGGGGAAGGTATCAAGAGGATGGAGCCAGTCTCTTTTCAGTTGTGCCCAGAGACAGGACGAGAGGCAACGGGCACAAACTGAAGCACTGGAGGTTCCATCTGAATATGAGAGGGCATTTCTTTACTGTGAGGGTGACAGAGCACTGGCATAGGTTGCCCAGAGAGGTTGTGGAGTCTCCTTCTCCGGAGATATTCAAAACCCACCTGGATGCCATTCTGTGCAAGGTGCTCCAGGTGATCCTGCTCGGCAGGGGTTTGGACTAGATGATCTTCAGAGGTCCCTTCCAACCTCCACCATTCTGTGATTCTGATTCTGTGATTTTAATTTTTACGCAGAAATAGGTTGTATGATATCGTATTTAGAGTAGCTCCCATGAGATGGTCATCTTCACCACCACCCAACACACACCTCCCCTACTCCAGGTCTCTGCTGAGGCTCCCTGTTAGTCATTCTCACCCACCACCTGCCAGTTGCAAAGATACAAAAGGCAACACAGAGAACTCAAGGCTACTCACCACCCTCGCAAAAGGCACCTGGGACCACCTCTTGGCTGCCCACCTGCCTAACCAAGTATTTTTGGAAGACGCCACAGGTCTGCCAGTGCTCAACTTGGTGGTCCCACTACCTATCCCCGGTGCCAGCTGCCAGCACCCCCAGACCGTGGGAAGACCTCTTCACATCTAAAGAAGAGAAGACCTCTGAGAAGACCTGAGGCACATCACTCAAGAAAGGTAAAGCCACAGCTGCTAGAGCAACATGCTCCTCAGCATTACCCTGATGCAACATGGTAGTCCCCATCCTGACATTACTGCACTTGCCAGCCCAGGACACCATGGCGAGTTCCCCGGGCCAGCAATTGCTGCAGCCTTTCTTCATAGGAGAGGTGCTCCAGCCCTTGATCATCCTCATGGCCCCACTCTGAACCCGTTCTAACAGCTCAACGTCCTTTTTGTGCTGGGGGCATCAGACCTGGATGCAGAACTCCAAGTGGGGCCTCACGAGGGCAGAGCCGAGGGGCACAATCCCCTCCCTCAGCCTGCTGGCCACTCCTCTGTTGATGCAGCCCAGGATGCAGTTGCCCTTCTGGGCTGCAGGCACACACTGCTGGCTCATGTCGAGCTTTTCATCCACCAGAACCCCCAAGTCCTTCTCCGCAGGGCTGCTCTCAATGAGTTTTTCTCCCAGTCTGTGCTCATGTCCAGGATTGCCCCGACACAGGTGCAGCACCTTGCACTTGGGCTTGCTGAACCTCATGTGGTTCACAGGGGCCCACTTCCCAAGCTTGTCCAGGTCTCTTTGGGTAGCATTTCTTCCTTCTGCTGTATCAACTGCACCTCTCAGTTTGGTATCATCTGAAAACTTGCTGAGGGTGCACTTGATCCCAGTGTCTATGTTGTTGATACAGATATTAAACAGTGCCAGTCCCAGGACAGAACCCTGAAGGACACCACTTGCCACTGGCCTCCACCTGGACATAGAGGTATCCTCGGCAACACTAATGCAGTTTCACGTTCCTTTTCAGGTAAAGTCTGAGGGACAATATTTTCACTAATCATGGAAATTTTAGCACATCTGGGCTGAACTACAAGATCTGGTTAGCTATGCACAGCAATGCTACAAATCAGGTCAATATAGGAAGTGAATCAGAATGCCGCATTCAATTGAAAGTACACAGGGAATTTAGATAAGCAGTTTATAAATATATAAACTGGAACTTAACTGAGGGGAAGACATTCCTTATCAGCAATGTCAATTCTTCAAGTAGATCGTCACCATAATATCTATTCTTTGTCTTTGACTAAGCCTTCAGATTCTGATGCTGATTAAAAACCCTCCTGCAGCAGTGACTGCCAAGGCCATTTCCTCATCCGAACGCTGTGGACTACCCGTATACAACTGACTTCAGCCAGGGGGTACCTGTCCAAGCCACGGGCTGCCAGCTTCTCCAGAATACTGTGGGAGACCATGTCAAAGGCCTTGCTGAAGTCCAGGTAGACTACCTCAACAGCCTTTCCCTCATCCACAAGGCGGATCACCTGGTCATAGGAGATGAGGTTGGTCAGGCAGGACTCGCCTTTCATGAACCCATGCTGTCTGGGCCTGATCCCCTGGTTGTCCTGCACATGCTGTGTGATTGCATTCAAGATGTTCTGTTCCATCACCTTTCCTGGCACCGAGGTCAGGCTGACAGGCCTGTAGTTCCCAGATCCTCTTTACGACCATTCTTATAGTTGGGCGTCACTTTAGTGTAGTGGGTTTACGTGGCAAGGTTTTGGTAGTGGCAGGCCATAGGGGTGGCTTCTGTGAGAGGAATCCAGAAGCTGGCCCATTTAGATAAGGGGCCTGCTGCTGGCCAGAGCCGAGCCAATAAGCAATGTTGTTTGTGCCTCTGTGAGAGCGTATTTAAGAAAGGGAAAAAACTCAACCCTTCAGTCCCTTGCATTGTATTTTCTCCCTCTTTTTCTTTGAGGAGGGGGAGGGAGAGAGCAGTGTGGTTGAGCTCAGATACCCACCCAAGTAAAACCTCCACAATTAGCAAGTCTCCAGTCATTTAGGACCTCTCCAGATGACCAAGACTGCTGATAGATGATGGAAAGCAGCCCTGCAATCACATCTGCCAACTCCCTCAGCATCCTTGGGTGCTTCAGTCACTGCAGTCCTGTGTAGGCTGTCAGCCCAGTCATCTGTTTTGCAGGTTATGCAGTTACTAATTTCTGAAAGAAGGGAAACTAGAACTGTACCTTTAAAAAATGCAAAGGAAACAACATAATTTGATATATTCCAATAATAAAAACTCTGCTGGAGTATATTAGGCAACTGGAATGGGGATCTGATTGAATTTTAGAAACTGTTCTTGAATATGTGAATCACATTAAGAAGAAGACCTGATAGAAAGAGTGAGATGCGGCTGGTACTCAGTGAGCAAGAGGATCTCTAGCGCATGTAAATACCTTATATGAAACACTAGAAAGAAGACGAAGGAAACTTGTAGCTTTTCTATTTCATTTTCCTCCTTGTGAAGCAATCCAAAACAACTCCCAGATGACCATAATCTTCTGAAGGTATGTCTCACGTTAGCTGAGCTATGCCTAGAGAATCACTGGAACAGTGCAAGAGTAGACTTCACAGAGCCTCAGCGGTACCCTGCACTGAGCTGGGGGCAACCTGAAGGTAGTACTGGTGCAGGGGCTGTGGGAGAGGAGCACAGCAGCATTTATAGAGATGGTCTTTGGATTGTGCATTTTGTGCATTGAACATGCTGTTTTCAGGCCCTCAGTGAAACCTGAGCTACATTATGCAAGAGCTCTGCGGGACAAACTGACTTTTGAATTGTCACTGTTACCTCAAGCTGCAAGCCAAGACAGACAGGACCTGAACAGGAGAGAGAACTGTCCTTTGCTGTGAGTCTCAGCTTGCATGGAGGAACACGTTCTCAGTTATCCTGAGCTTCAGGATACCTCCAGCCTCTTAGAGATGGGTCAGGAACGGGATGTCTAACACTGATCCATCCAACCCCTGCCCTTGGCACACTTCAGCTGAGAAGCAGAACTTGCTGGGAGCCCAGAAAATGGGCAGGCTGGCTGGTACAGCACTTTACTGACACTCACCGAGACATGCCTCCATTTCCAACTCGTTCAAAGACCCCTGAAACCGGCAGCTTTTCAGGGGGCTTTTCTCAGCCAGGCTCAAACATTTCATTCCCGCTAAGCACTGAGACATGTAAGTCAGAGCGAGTGCAACAGACGTGCCCAAGTACTCCGTGAGTGTGGTCTGTATCAGGACCTAGACAGCCTGTTCAGAGCTAATCTTCCTCTTTATGGTATCCTCTGAACTGTCACACGTGAGACAAGGGAGAGAAAACTTCAGGGATATGGTTTGAGAAGTTCCATTTAACCAAAGTCACAGATTTAGCCTCAGCAAAGCAAGCAGCAGCTCTGTCAGCACAAACAAAATACCAGTGGGTGCATTGCCCCAGGCAGGGTTCCCAAATGCAGAAATACAACGGCAACACTGGAGTAAAGCTGTGTCAGTGCTAACACCAGGGGAGACAAGACCCAAGGATGGGATTCATATCTAACCTAAATGGATCTTACAAATGACACATCTAATGCAATCAGACATGTGGCTTACAACTTCCAGCAGATTCTAAAAGTCAAAAGCCTTCCATTACACTGAACATCTAGGGTGGGACCTGAAAGACTCTATACAAACTTCAGGTCAAAAAAGTACAACACAACAGTAGAAGTCTCATTGTAAGGTAATTAACAAATGAAACACAAGAAATATTTCACAGGTACAGGTTAATGGTCTGTTAGCACAGTTTTCTGTCTCTGACAGGAGCAACAGAAGATGCTCTTAAGGAGCGCACGTATGCCCAGCCATTCACTTGTGCCTTCCTGCATCCAACATCATTGTTCTGGGGACGTTAACAGAAATGATCCTGCTCAGATCTGTGCATGGATCTGCTCTCCAGGTCTTCATCTAATCTCTTTCTGAATCTGACAGGAATGTCTACCTCCATGGCCTGCCACGCCATGAATCTGGAAGACAATTGTCTGTTGTGTAAAGAAGACTTGCTTTGTCTGTATCTGATCTGCCACTAGTTTCATTGTGAGCCCTCTCCTTCTAATGCTGCACCATTTGGTGAAGAGCAGATCTACATTTACTGTATCCACTGCCTTGGGTGGCTTTGTAAGCCTTGGCCATGTGTCTCTCTGAGCTTTCTCCTCTCCAGGCTGGAGAGTCCCAGCATTCTCAGTCTCTCATCGTAGGGCAGTTGCTCCATCCCAATTTTAGCTGCCCTTCCCCAGACCTTCTCTAGCTCCACCACTTCCCCCTTGAGATGCTGATCCAGAACCACACACAGCTCTGAAGGCTTGCATGTGCAGGATCAGCACAGCCCCTAATGACATTGCCTGCCTTCTTTCCATCTCTTTTCTGATTTATTTTGTTGGTTAGTGTTTTTTTGTTTGTTTGTTTGTTGTTTGTTTGCTTGTTTTGGCGGCTCTTGTGCACCATGCCCATGATTCTGAGAGCTAACAGCATCAGCTCCAAAACCTTTCTGGAGCTGTACCCACCAGCTCCACATTCAGCATTATGTAGCTGACTGTAGAGTACTTTTAATACTTTTAGATGCACACTCAGCCTGGGTGTCTTCCTGGCATTCACCAGAAATGTTGCATCATTTGGATACTCAGAAGACCTCATCTCATCCACAGACTTGGAGGTTCCACTGCACACTTCCTTCTCCAGCTCATTGAGGAAAACAGAGAATGAAGCAGTTTCAACAGTATCTCCAGGTACCCCACTGCTGATGGTTTGCCATCCTGAAAAGTGACATATAAGTCCCAACCTTTGCTTCCTCCATTTACAAGCCTTCAAGCCGTAAGGAAATATTTTATCCAATTCTTAGTTTCAACTGCCTTGATATGAAACCTCATCTAAAGGTTTTCAGAAAATCCAAATGTATTTTGTTCACCTCCTTGCCTCCACCCAGAGGCTTGTCAACACGTTGTACAGTTCCTATATCAGGTCAGCAAGGTAAGTTTCTCTTCACAAAAGCTCCTGGTTTCTTCCCAGTAGGTTGTACTACTCCACATGTTCAATGATGTTATCCTTTATTAACTGCAGACACTACCATCACCTAAAGGATTTCCACAGCTCTCTTGAGCCCCTCCAGCCCTTCTGGTGGATGGGCATCACATTGGCAATCACAGTACTCTGGCAAAACAGCAGTTTGCAATGACAAGTTTCACACCACATTTAAACAGACAAAGGCTTTCCTTTATATTCTAGTTTAAATACCCCTTCATGACCTGTCAGATCTTGGTACAAGCTGGCTGACTCTGTCCCTCCTGTCCGGGTGCCTCCTCCTCCTAGTGGCTCTCCCCATTCCCAAATCCCCCTCTCTGCGCAACCACAATCTGTGCACCAGACACCAGACCTGCCTTTGGCCTCTTGCACACCACAGGCAGCATGGTGAGAATGTCACCACTGAGGTCCTGGGCATCGTTGTTTCACCCAGAGTAATGCTGGCTTGACGTTCTTGGGCAACCTTGTCCCTCCTCATGTCATACTATGAAAACAGCAGAAGCCCTGTAAAACCATGCCCACATGCTCTTCTGTTGGATCATAGAATCATAGAACCACAAGGCTGGAAAGGACCTACAAGATCACCTAGTCCAACCGTCCTCCTATCACCAATACTACCCACTAAGCTACTAAATCGTATCTTGTAGCACCTTATCACAGAATCACAGAATCACAGAATCACAGAATCGTCTAGGTTGGAAGAGACCTCCAAGATCACCGAGTCCAGCCTCTGACCTAACACTAACAAGTCCTCCACTAAACCATATCACTAAGGGCTACATCTAAACGTCTTTTAAAGACCTCCAGGGATGGTGACTCAACCACTTCCCTGGGCAGCCCACTCCAATGCCTAACAACCCTTTCGGTAAAGAAGTTTTTCCTAATACCCAACCTAAACCTCTCCTGACGCAACTTTAGCCCATTCCCCCTCGTCCTGTCACCAGGCACGTGGGAGAACAGACCAACCCCCACCTCTCTACAGCCTCCTTTAAGGTACCTGTAGAGTGCGATAAGGTCGCCCCTGAGCCTCCTCTTCTCCAGGCTGAACAAGCCCAGCTCCCTCAGCCGCTCCTCGTAAGACTTGTTCTCCAGACCCCTCACCAGCTTGGTCGCCCTTCTCTGGACTCGCTCGAGCACGTCCATGTCCTTCCTGTAGGGAGGGGCCCAAAACTGAACACAGCACTCGAGGTGCGGCCTCACCAGAGCCGAGTACAGGGGCACAATCACTTCCCTAGCCCTGCTGGCCACACTGCTTCTTATACAGGCCAGGATGCTGTTGGCCTTCTTGGCCACCTGGGCACACTGCTGGCTCATATTCAGCTGACTATCAACCAGTACTCCCAGGTCCTTCTCGGCCAGGCAGCTTTCCAGCCACTCATCTCCCAGCCTGTAGCTCTGCTTGGGGTTGTTGCGCCCCAGGTGCAGGACCCGGCACTTGGCCTTGTTGAACTTCATACAGTTGACCTCAGCCCATCGCTCCAGCCTATCCAGATCCTCCTGCAGAGCCTTCCTGCCCTCGAGCAGATCAACACACGCACTTAGCTTGGTGTCATCGGCAAACTTACTGAGGGTGCACTCGATCCCCTCATCGAGATCATCGATAAAGATATTAAAGAGGACTGGCCCCAGTACTGAGCCCTGGGGGGCGCCACTAGTGGCCGGCCTCCAACCAGATTTGACTCCATTCACCACAATCCCTCTGTACGTAAAATCATTTCACTGCCCACTCAGTTGTTCAAAGACAGAAGCTCAAGCTCCCACTCCCCAACAGCTTTGCAGTCCTTCAGATCCTGAGTGACCAGCACCTGCAACTGCTAACAGCTTCCAGGAAAACAGAACAAGACATCAGCTGTGTCATCCATGAGAGAAGTGTCTTCCCAACTTCATGTAGACGGAATTTGGTCTGTGCCTAAAGAAGGCATTCCTAAACGGATGGGATGTATTCACCTGCAGCTTCCTTCTTGCTGGATGACAGTAGTCTGAGAGCCTGAGAGCTCAGGGCAGCCCTGTGTGTAACTCACTGCTAGGAGGGGAGTTCAGCTCAATACATGCAACGAGATGGGAACAGGAAGGTTCAGAAATAAGCAACTAAAATTCTGGAAAGGCTTCTGTGTGAGAAGGCAGTGAAAAGACCAGGACCACATAACCACAACAGTCAGTCTCAGGTAAACCTTGCAAAGGAGATTAAAGCAAACAAGGGAAAGCTCTTCAGGCCTACGGGAACACACACAAAAGTAGCAGAGTACTATGTGTGAGAGTGGTATATAGATAGTCAAAAATTAATTTAATACTTTGCCTTGGTGTTTGATAAAAACTTAATACAAAGGTTGACTGGCTAATGGAGATGCAACTACGGAAATCAGCATATGAAAGGCAGTGAAACCTAGAGCATTTATTGCATTCAGACAGGACACTGGATAATCTTCAACTCAGTTTTCTAAAGGAGCTGACACAAGACAGCAGTGTAGAAGTACCACTTATTTTTAATGATTTTTTCAAGTCAGAGGATACCACATTACTTTGGGAGTGACAAGTCTATTGCCTCTCATTCAAGGAGGGAAAAATTGATATGGGCAACCAAACAACCTGCTTCGGGAACACCCACAGCGCTGAAGCAGCCAGCTTGGGTCCCAAAACTGCCCACAGGCACAAATGATGCCAGAAACTTTTTCCCAACAGGTACAAGAGTAACTGAGCAGTTATGGGAATCCCAAATAGCCTGAGAAGGTGATGGCTTGCAATGAAGAGGGCAGGCACCTCTGTGCCTGCTGTATTTGTTAGGAAAGGCTTTGTGCAGAAAACCAGCATGGTGCTAGGGGCTCCGACTGAGGATGAGGCACTTTGCTGCAGTGACCCTGGAGCACAAAATTAAAGGAGATGTGAAAGCTCTGGCAGAATAAGGCAGGAGGCGGAAAGAGTCTCACACATAGGGCATAAACATCTGATTGCACTTCTGGGCAAGCCTCAGCTCAAATGGCAATGCTGTCCACCACCACCAGACCTTGCTGCTTCTCAGCTGGGGCACGGAACAACTGCGGGCCTCCTGCATGGAGCTTTGCAACATGGAGGTGGGAACAAGACATGGTCACGATCTCAAGTTTTTGCTGTAATTTATGCTGTTTGCAAGGCAAATGCTCAGCTCCATGCTGGGTTTATGCACAGCTCTCACCCTCACTATTGTGAAGAGCACTCGTGGACAACAGCAACATCCTAAATGAACAGTACTCAAAGCTGAAAGCAAGCCAAATTTGACAACTTCTACAAAACCTGTCCTGGTACCTGCAAAGGCATAAGAAGCGTCTGTATGTCCACACACCCTGCAGCTGCCTCGTCCCAGCCCTGGGGATCCCAGGCAAGTTCTGGGGTGGAGAGGAGAGCACAGCACACCTCTGCTGCTTGCCTGAGCTGGAGCTTCTCCAGGGCTGGCTCTGTGGTGTTCCCCCAGGAGAGCAGATCATGCTTCCAGCAAGGAACACCTGAGCACCTGAGATGGCCTCTACAGTGCTCACCAAACCGTCTCACGGCCCATCTGTCACCCCCTCGACACTTACAGACATGGCTGTGCTAGGAAGAGTGTGAGTGAGCCGCTGCAGGAAAGGGCTCCCCCCCCGCACTAAAATGCAGCTATTTATCTGGGCTGTGAATTTTAGGGTCTGTTTCAGGATTCCAAGCCAGAACTGTCACTGCCAGTTCAAATGCTTAGTGTGGTCAAAGGCATGAATGTACATCACCATCTCATGGCACGTCTGGCAGATGAGGACCCACAGCTGGCTTTCTAATCTGCACACTCTGTTAGGCTTCCATGCAGTTTTGTTGGAGCAACGATCAGTAAGTGTCTGAAGTAAAGGGGAACTGAAGCCAAGGTAAATCTCTCTGTAGAGCTATGCCCTACACCATGGCAGTGTTTATGGTACTCTGATTTAGTAGACTGTCATTTATAAAAAAGAAATACACAAATACAAAACCTGATTTTTCTAATCCCTAGTAGCATGCAAAATCAGAATTCATTTTGAAGTACTAACTGTCACCTTTTTGCTTCACTGCTAACACCCATGTAAAATATTAGCTTTCTATCACTATTTTTTTACAAGCATCATGTCTACTCAAAGACTATATTGCAACCACTTTTCCTTCACCTTTTCTCATTTCAAAAATTCTGGTCCGTTTTAACTGAAACTGAACCAGAAGCAATGAAAAACCTGAGAAATTTCAGATTAGAAGATATTTCAACCAAAAGATTAAAAACAGCTAAAAACATTTTTACTACAAGCAGTCTAGCTCAGTAAATGCCACTGGTGAGCTTTCTACCCACCATAAAGTAATAGCTCCATAAACAGGAAACAAAACCATTTTACAACAGCTGAGATTGCTATCCATTGTCAGCGATGCTGAATTCCAGGCAATAACAGCATTTTCATGCAAGCCATAAAGTGTGGTCTTATTTGGGGTGCAGATACCATAGCTAGGGAGCCCTATAAAAAATGTGTAATAAATACTGCATCATTGAAATGGCAATGATAATACATTGATTGCTTCAGCCCAGGGTCACTCCAAATGGCTTACACCAGAAAAGTCTGGGGGTCGTGAATGCCTTTGGCAGTCTTACAGTGAGACTTCTGCATGCTGGTTATGAGCTACTTAAACATTAAACCAAGACATAAAAGACTTAAAATATCAGATATTTTGGGTTAAAGTCCAGCCTCATAACTGGGGCACCTCTGAACCTGCGTCCAGTGTGTGGTGGCTCCCTCCTGAGAGCCCACCTGGCTGCATTTCCCATGCAGACACCTCGGAAGAACAGGCACAGGGATGCCAGCACCTATGCCCGGCCCTGGCTGGGGCAGAGGGTGGTGGCCACGTGTGCTGCAGGCTTGCATCCAGGAGGAACAGCCGAATGACCCTCACAAGCAGCACGTTGTCCAAGAGCCCACACTGTCCCTGCCAAACTGGAGCCTCTCTAGGCAGGCAGACAAGAATAATGATGCTCAAATGAGCCCACAGAGAAGGAGGTGTTTAATCATTCTGGCCTTGCATTAGGACACTTGCTTGGCAGAAACATGTGAAAACTGGGATTAGGAACCAGCCTTTCAGATTTAACATACATTTCAAAGCTGGCCATCTTCAGGTAAAATCAAAAGCTGTCTTGAGTCCAAAATACCCACTGAATGGGGTGCCATGAGTGCTGCTCCCTCCTCTTCTGGTCTTGTGCTCATGTGCATGATGTGCAGGATGCAGGCTGCTTGCACCCATGGTATCTGGTGCCTGGATGATTACAGTCCCTTCTGCACTCTGAAATCCCCCGCACCTGCATCCGTTTTCTGGAAAAAAAAAAAACTGCCAAAGTCTGAGACTTTGGTGACATGGGCAGTTGTGCTGAAGGTGAGCACCGCTCCTGCAATAGCAGATGAAGCAAAGTAGGAATGGTGTGCGTGCAGACACTTTGTCAACTTTGGTACATGCCAGTTTGGTCCAGCATGCTGGACCCATCTTTGCCTGCTGGAGCATAAGTCACCACCCCGCAGCTGGCTGTGCTTGCACAAGAGCAGAGCAGCATTTGCTGGCAGGCAGCAGGGCTGGATGTCTCATGCTGCTGCACAGAGCTTGAGGAGGGCTCAGCCCTGAGCCTGCTGAAAGGCTGTCTTGACAGAGCATGTGCTTCCCCAGGAGCGGCAGCACTCCCATGTGGCCCCACATCAGCGTGACCGCAGACAGAGGGGTGAGGAGGGCTGGAAAACCTCTGTCACACCTGTGTAACTGAGAGAGCTCATGGCAAAGCAATGGTAGAACCCTAGAATTGGCAATTTTGATTTGGAGCCAAAGTCCAGCCTGCACAATTTCCACCACCAGTAGGAGGCAGGGCTAATTTGTAAGGCAGAAGGTATAAAAGACAATAGTAGCAAGACAGGAATAACCTGCACCCACATGGGCATTAGTCCATTTTAGAAATTTCCACAACACCTGACATGAGGCACGGGAACGGGTTGCCCAGAGACGCTGTGGATGCCCCATCCCTGGAGGTGTTCAAGACCAGGTTGGATGGGGCCCTGGGCAGCCTGATCTGGTGGGTGGCATCCCTGTGTTTGGCGGAGGGGGTTGGAACTAGGTGATCTTTGAGGTCCCTTCCAACCCAAGCCTTTCTATGGGTCTATGAGCAGTGATCCCTCTGCTGCAACTCCTGCAGCAGCGCTGCTCCTGCGTCAGCCAGAAGCCTCACTCCTCTGCATCTTCCTGGGTGCTGGGCCCAAGCCATGCCTGTGGCAAGGAGTTCCACAGATTCATTACTTTATGTGCAATAATTACTTCCTTTGCAGTTTGTCATTCCACTGTTTGGTCTCTGCTTCTGTTTGATATGAGTCAGCCCTGCAGCCAGTGTAAGTTTTAAATACTCTGGACTCGCAAAACTGAAATCACCTGCTGACATCCTGCACAGCATCCTTACACCTTGGGCACCAGGCTCTGCAGTGTCTGCGAAGCAGGGAGTGCTCCCTGCTGAAGAACGCATCCCCCTTTGGCACCATGTTCAGTATTGACCGGCCTCTGCTCCACCTGCCTGCTCGTCTATCATCTATAAATACACGCGTACCTGTTAGTTAAAGGAACAGTGGTGCTGTGAGAAATGCTAGTGAATCACCGTGGGGAGGGCACGATTACAAATGGGACCCTGCTCAAAACAGACTATATATTTTATGGCTCCTCCAAACCAACCATGATGTTAAATCACATCCTCCTTATTTAATCCTGCCTCTGCAGTAACAATCCCATTCTTTCCAACATCTCTGCATACAAAGAGAGCACCTCCAGCCAATCCTTATTTGCTGCATTTGTCTCTGCCTTCACCCTGCACAGCTCTGTTCAAAGCAGGCTGCCCGACAGCACTCACAATGTTCAGACAAGACTGTGCCGCTGATTGATAAAGGCACGGGGATATCTTCTCTTCTACTTACTATCCTGTCCCCTACATTGCCAAACAGACTGTTAGTTTCTGGCAGAATCTGCATAGCGGGCAAAGCCTCTCAAGTTGGCTGCAGCGACATCCAGGCTGCTGCCCTGCGCTAACAGAAGCACACTGGGCAGCGGCCGCAGGTGCAGCACCAAAAAGCACGGTGCTGGGCTGGCACAGAGCCGGTGCTACGGACGGCAGGCAATGCAGGAGGTAAATGCACAGAGACAGGCAGCAAGAGGCTGAAAATGAGGGAGAGAAAGTTATCGCAGCAGGGTAAAGGGACATCACCTGCAGCTGGGACTGCAAGGGTCTCCGAGATGGGAGCAAAACACAGCGATTCTGCCATGTCCTGAAATTCAAGGGCTGAAGTCAAGAGTATTAACTTACTCCCCCAGTGGGAAGCGCTCAGAGATCACATCTTGATGATGCTGTAAAACATTATTGTACTATCATATCTGGGAAAAGCAGCTGGATGCACAGAGAACATGTAGATAGCTGTGAGCTGAGAGACATGACACATTGCTATCCAGAAAATACATCACTGGAACTAGCCCAGCATGCACCAAGGCACTGCATCAGAGGAGAAAACCGAATTATCTGACTGTCTACTGCAACAGCAGCTTCTTTCTTAGTAAACCTTCACTTGGGACAGCACCGGCCACCTGCTCAAATCGCTTTACATTTCTGTCTGCTCTCCAGGTCCCTGGCGAGGATGGGCGGGCTGCTCGTGCCTGCAGAGCGTCGCAGAGCTCATTCACATTCAGGCCACTGCCTTTGCTCCTGGCCTGCTGGTCTGAGCCATACGGCCACACGGTTGCTCTCATTCTGCCAGAAAAGCACATCGATGCTGAAACTGGTCCCGGGTCTTGCGAGGACATCCCCTCCCCAAACCTGCGTGGGCCCAGAGGCATGGCCAGACCTGCAGCATGCCACAGGCATGAGGAGGGCAGTGGGGCTGTGTCTGCAGGGTGGGTGCCTTCACACTGCCAGCCTTCCGCTAGAGGAATGAAGTCGGTATTGAAAATAATCTTAGCGAGTCCGTTAGCAGAACACACAACTGGCAAGTCGGGACTGAGGAGCTCTTACACTGACACCTTGCAGCTGAAGGCAGACGCTCCTTAAAAAATTAAAAGAGGAAAGAAAGACAACCCTGAGCAGAAATATTCCGTGGACTGAAAAGCTCAGCTGGGAGAGCAACATCGCAGGGAATGGCAGAGTGGGGCGCCGGGAAGGACGTTAGTGGCTCTCTGGTGCAGCCAGGACATCCATGGGAGGCACCTGCCTGTGGGAGAGGCGTGGGTGCCTCCACTCAGACCCTGCACATGGCGCTAAGCCAGCCCCAAGAAAACGGCCTCCTCACCCATCAGCTGACGGTCAAACGACAAGTGTAAATCACAAGGTGCAAATCGCAACAAGCAGTAACTACAATGAAGTGACTGTGAGAAAGGAAGCTGAGGGAGCTGCATGGCTTAACTAGATGCAAAGGAACAATCTCTGGTAGCTTTAAATGTTGCTTCCCCCGTTCTGCGGCATCGCCCTCACTGGGCAAACGCTGTGGCCCCGCGGCTGCCCGGTGCCTGCGGCTGCCCACTCGCAGCCCTGCAGCAGCAGCTCCGCTGCCTCCCCCCTGCTCTGCTGGTGCCCCTCCTTGGGTCAGGGCTACGAGTACTGCGCACTGCAGCCGGACAGCAATGCCCCACCGAGTGACGGAACAGTGTTGTCTTATTATTGGCATTATTTTCTACCTCATTTTATAAATTCTGATGTTTTGTTCTGTATTTTAATGAGTGATTCCTCACCAAAAAAAGCAGCAATTTTTCATGGCAGCACTGACAAGGAAGCCTGTGGGACTGCAGTTAATTTAAAATCCAGTAAAATGTAGAGGCTGTCTGAATTTCTTCCTTGCAGTATGTATTTGCCTGTATTTATCTACACCCTCCATCAAACTTTGAAGTCTTACAGTTTCCTCCAGTATAAAATAACCAAGCTGGGGATCAGCAATGCAGAGAATCAGCGCACGGGAGGCACAAAGACCAGCTATGGACGGTTTGCAGGGGCCCACGCATCTCGGGCTGTCCTGAGTGAGGAACCGGGAAGAAGCCAGGAGTGACTTGCTCGCAGCGGCATCTCCCTGCTGTCCCTGCGAGGAAGTAGTTCTGTCACCCAGCGTGCCCACAGCTGGGTCGGGACGAGATCAGTGCCAGGAAAAGCCTCCATCGCAGGTCCAAGGATGGGCTGCCATACCTCATTGAAAGGCTGCCAGCCTGACTTTAACAGCAGTGTGATTTTTTTGCTACATCACTACTGTGTCATGGCTCATTTTTAATGCAGATAGTTCCTTTTCTCTTAGGTCTGAATGGCTGTAGCAATCCAGATGAACCTCTTAGAACAAAGTTGCTCTGCGTCATACCATAAGTGCCTAGTTTCCATATTAACCTCGTACAAGAGGAAACCTAATGAAAGCTCTAACAACCCTTGATCACTGGCTCCAGTCAGCAGTCCACTTGGCTTCACCCTCTTGATGCATTTCCCATGCCCATCTCCAGTTTGGCCTTTGCTCTTCATCTCCTGCACCCATCCTGCTGCTCACAGCCCTGCACTATCAACAAGATCAAAAAGCTGAGGAGGGGACACACACTCTAATGCATTATTTGTACATCACTGTATTATTTATAGTGTCGCGTTTCAACGTTTTGGACTGGTGAAACTCAAATCCCCGTCAGTTTAAGCCACTCTCCACTCACGTAGCCACCACCTGCTGTTGACATTTCCCATCACAGTACTCTTGCTGCTCAGGATGACACAGTTTCTCTTCCCAAATCTTTATTTTTCTGGCAATTTAGGGTTGAGAGGTCAGTAAAGGAATTTTCCTTTGAGATGCTTTCCATCCTGTCTTGTGCACCAGGACCCTCACCATAGGTGAAAAACAGAGTCTACACAAAAGTCTCCTTTGGGAAGACAGCTCCTCCTTGCTCCTGGCAGGTCATGCTGTCTTCCCTAGACGCAGATTCCCATTTCCAGTCGTCCCTTTCCTCTCAGAGAGTTTCCTAGCCCTACTGCAGGCAGCCAGATTCCCATATTGATGAGCTCCTCTCCCAAAGGTCCTGCCTTGTGCAGCTCCAGCTGGATTGCTCCAGCACCTCCTGTATTGCCCTTAAGGATACTACTGCTTCTGATTTTTCAGGCCTTTTTGGTGAACTTCTGTCATCTTTTTGAAATTCCCCTTCAGAATTTGGCATGGCAAGTGTTTTCAGTTTCTCGCCTTCCTCAAGATGCTGAGCCTGGTAAAACTGTTGTCATTCACTATTCCACATTTTCTGAAGTGTGGCTATTTCTGTAACTCGGTGTACAGGCAGCACAAGGGCAACGTGCATCCTCTCCTCGGATGTGCTCTGGAGGCAGGGGTCCCGGGGGGCGGTGGTGGTGGTCACCAACAGAGCGTAAGCCGGCCCCCAGCACTCCCAGACTGGGGCACCAGAGCATTTGGCTTGCACCGCCAGGCCCTTCCCCTGCTGAAGAGCCACCCCACCACTGGGCTTCAGCAGTACTTCTACACTGGCACCCCCAGGCTTCAGCGCCTTGTCCCCACCACCGCTCACCTGGATTACTCCAGCCATTCAGACTTCAGCTCCTTAAGCTGCAAAACCTTTGCAAACACTGTGTCAAACAGTCCAGACCTCACTGCCACGTCTAAGTGCTGTGTCAGATTTTACACTCCCCATTGTTTCTCCTTGCAGTACCATCACGCCAAGGCCCTCCTCCACTGCCAGGCGCTCCAGCCCACCTGGAGCAGAAGAGCTCGACATGAGGGTCCTGTAAATCCTGCACCACTTCGGAAATCTTGCAGCACAGTTTTCAGATATAAAATGTAATGTTTTAACCAACAGAAAGCTGGAAAGCCTATCAAAATGCTTTGCTATTTATTCAGATAGCGAGTCTTCTTTATTGTAAGGGCTGCATGCATCACTCACTCTCTTTGCACTGCTGCAGAGTTTTGTAAGAAGGCCCTGGATGACAGCCAGGGCAATTGCCACGGGGGTGGCCTCTGGCCCTCTAGTCCTGGAGGCAGTGTAGGCGCTTGCACCCCATCAGAGGAAAGCACTCTGCAGGGCAGCTCAGCTCCTCGCATCTAGTCCCATTTTAATTTTGCCCAACTAAAATAAATATTCCTGAAGATTCACTGGTGTACCAAATTGACAGCATATATCCTTATGGGAACTTCAACGCAAACAGAAAAAGCTATTACAGAGACAAACAAGCCTGGCATGGAGGTAATCTTACTTGAATATTGCTCAGATTTTCTTTTAGTTTATCAAAACTTAAAAGGTGTCTGTCCTAGTTACTTCAGATGCAGCTTGGCAGACATTGAGGGGAGCAGCATGTCTCAGAAACGTCTCATGGTGCAAGCAGTTACTTGCACGTTTAAGGAGAGACTCTGTCCTGAGAAGAAAAGCTGCCATTGCACTGTTTTTCTCCCCGGCGGCAGTTCTGCACCAAAAGCAGCAGAGCCAGCAGGGCCAGGGAAAGGATTTTCCCCCCTCTACTCTGCTCTGCTGAGACCCCACCTGGAGCACCGAGTTCAACTCTGGGACCCCCAGCACAAGAAGGACATGCCCCATCCCTGGAAGTGTTCAAGGCCAGGCTGGACGGGGCTTTGGGCAGCTGGGGCTGATGAGAGGGGTCCCCATGCCAGTGGGGTTGGAATTTAGTTGATCTTTAAGGTCCCTTCCAACCCAAACTATTCTATGATCCTACGATTCTGCCACAGGCGGGTGGGGGAGGAACTGGCACCGGCGTGCATACAAGGTCTGCAGGGGGGTCCTGCCGCAGCTGCCCCCAAGGACTGGTGAGACGGGAGCTTGGGGCAAGGGCAGGCACCAGCCTCTTGGACAGGGCATGTCCTGTGGGGGAAAATGCCAGGCTGGCAGACAGTGATGCTGGGAGTGCCAGGCAGGTCCCTGGGCACACCAGGCACCAGCACCCCACGGCACGGCTCAGGACCAGTGATGGCATCCTGACCTTGGTTCCCAGCCTTGGGGCTGGCCCCGACCAGGCTTCCTGCACCCAGAGCCCCATCTCAGCTGCACAGCCAGGAGCCCCTGGCAAGGGGCAGGAGCATCCCCAGGGGATCAGATTAGGCCCTTCCCACTGTTTTACCAGCAAGTTTTTTGAGTTTTCTTTTCTCCTTAAATGGGAGGGTTTGACCAGATGTTCCTTCAGACGTCCTCCAGACGTTCCTTCCGATTTTAATTATTCTGCAGGTCTGTAACTCCTCTGCAAGCACCCCATATTTCCTGCACAAGGTGTTCAGTCAGACAGCTGGGGACTCACAGTCCTTCTCATTGCATGTTTCTTCAAGAAGCACTGTCCATCTAATTCCTTACTGGTCCACTGTTCCAGAACAAGGACTTGCCTTAGACTACAGTGCCATACTATGAGCAAGAGATCCCCTAACTTTGTTTCACAATTGATCCCCTAACAGTTCTTCACTGTTCCACCTCAAAATAAAACATCATACCAGGAGTGTCAGGCACAGCACCAGTATTGCTGTACTGCTTGGTGCTCAGCTGTGCTGCAAACAGCGCAGAAGCACTTGAAGCAGCCTGGAGACCCTAGGAGAATCCAGAGAAGTGGCCTTTGCACCACAGACCTTCATGTTCCCTAGCACCGCCAGGGAATTATTTTTGCTGCAATAGGGAGACATGCTACAGCTGAGAAGCAGAGGGACTCAAATTAGCAGATGCTGACAAGCTGAAAACCAAGACACAGAAGAGAGAATGAAACAGATTGTGGCAATTTCTTCTCAAATCCCTGATGCAGGTAGAACAAATCAAATGGCTCTAACCCTTTCAGAAGTCAGGAAGGTAAAACAAATTGTCTAAGGCATTTAATAAATAAATAAACAAATAAACCAGTGACTTAGCAGTTAGGGCAAAGATCTCACTCACATTACTGAGAAAAAAAAAAGGCTTGGGAATAGAAAAATCAGTTCAAACTGTTAAAAGTAATAATACAAAAAAAAAAAAAAAAGAGAGAGAGAGAAATAGGGACAAGGCATTTATTTTATTAAACCACCCAAGGAGAGGTCAAGAATATTAGAAATAAAATCCCCAGGTTGTGGTTGATGCAATAACTGCAGTTTTAGCAATTTCAGAAGGATATTTGTTCAATGTGGCAAAGCTCCAAGAATCTTCAGGGGAGGTGCTAGGAAAGGATGCTCTCTCTATTTACTTGCAGCTGAAGAGTAGTGAGCTCACTGCAGTCTGCATGGAGAGTCTCTCTGAACAGCACTCTGCGCGGAACTCTCTGTCCACACAGCAGCCAGTCACACATTAGCAATTCACATTTCCTTTTTCAGAGATGCTCACAGACAGGACCAAATCAGAAGGTATTTCAAAGAACATGTAGGACAATCCCCGCTTTTCTCAGCACGTGTCCTGCTCTCTAAACATATGCCATGGGCAGCCATCAGCCAAGACACGGGGCTTGGCAAATATCCATTCTGATCCTGTATGGTGTCTTTTGCTATGCCCCTCTGATGCTAGATTAGGGGACCCAGGGATAATAAGAGATGGCATTTATCTGGAGATCTCCCAGGTAAGGAGCAGGACACTGACTGTCCAGAAAGCTCTTGGACTATATTCGTGACAATTTATTTGTATAGAGAACGTGCAGAAAAAAAGATATAGTGGCTTGTTAAGCACTTTGATTCCAAGTGGCTGAAAAGATGAAGGCAGAGGTAACATTGGTAGGAATGATCACAAAATGGTAAGTGTTCACGGAAAGAAGGAGAGAGGTAGGAAAGGAGAGAAACAGGAGTGATTGCTATCACACACACAGAAGAACAGAAATCCAGAAGACACAAGCATGGAAAGAAATGTCCCTATGGAGAGAAGCAAGAAAAACAAGAAATCGTTCTGTAAATACACTGACAGCGAAAAAAAAGATCCCAGGAATTGCTGGTAATTGTTGGTGCTCTCTCGGGTAACTGCAGATGGTAAACTTCAAATGGATGAAACTAAAAAGACCAATGTACTTAATATTTGTTAGTCTTTAAATCAGTCTTTAATACAAAGATCAACCGTGAAATGATTTTTATCTTTTCAGAGGCAGAGAGGTAAGATCTCACCTGGAAACCAAAAGCAGAAATTAATTAAGAATATGTGGATAAGCCTGACTATACATCTACTAGGAAGTTTAAGAACAGATTGAAGCAATCTAAGAACACTTAAGCTCATCTTTGAAGGCTCACATTATATAGAACATGTCCCAAAAGCATGGAAAATAGCAAATTGCCAAAAAGCAGAAAAAATAAGAGCTAAAATGCTGTAACTTCAGTTCATGGAAAAAAAATGAAAAAAAAAACAAAAACAACAAAACAAGCCAAAATATTTTTACTTGTCTAGGAGGAAGTGATGCAGTAACAGTAAGAAGGGTTTTGTCAAGGACAGACCGTGAGAGGTGCTGGCAACCAAGACACAGTCAGATGCTTTCCTTTGGCTTCTCCCCCCTGTTCCACAGCTGCCCTGGGAAACATGGCTGAGATCAGACTGAGAACTTGCCCTGGTGCTTTGCCAATGGTCCAGGTGGGGGGAGGTTCCAAGGGGTTACGAAGGGGCTACCCTAGGTTGGGGTCACCTTTAGAAAAAGGAATGATGGATTGGAGAAGATCCTTAACAAATCTACAGGTAGTGCAAAGGGCCTGCCAAATATTCCAAAGTCCAGCAAAGAACAAGGCTAGGATTTATATGGATCCTGATAAACTGAAGGTACTAAATCTATGCAGGAGCCATCAGATGCAAAAGGATTCAGATAGGGAAACACTTGATATGTAGTGGGTTTTGCAGGAGGAAAAAAAAGTGGAGGCTATCACACGCTGAATGTGAGTCATACATCACACCATTTCATAAAACGCAGTATTACGAGCTATCAAAACCACAGCCTGAAAAACATGCAATGTGATTCTGCTGCTGCACTCCTCTGCTGTCCTGCACCTGCTCTGGGCACCGCACTGTCAGCAAGGAATTGGGCTGACAGCAGGCTGCAGAGGAGCAATGGCAAAGCCAGAGGGAAAGCCACAGGGAAAGGCAAGGCAACGGGGGTCAACAGCCGAAAGGAGAGGTGACACTGAGGAAAACACAGCAAGCAGTCTTCAGTGTGCACAAAGTTGCTGCAAGGGGGACGCAAGCAAGGTGTTCCCCATACCGAGATTCAGCATGGCATGACGAGCCAGGAGAAGTATCCGGCGTGAGAAACCTCCCTAGTGGTGAGGACAGATGGACACAGGGAAGAGGAAAGCCCATGGCACATCTGTCTCTGGGGCTTCCTGTGACCAGGCTGGATTTGTCACACAGGTTTGTGTGTTAGACCCTTCTTGTTAGTTCTCTCTGTTCCCCCTGGGGACCTGCACCAGGACTTTTGGGGTCAGAGAAAACTGCATCAGCAACTTCCTCTGCACCGCCCCCCTTGACCCCCCCAGCTTGCTCCCAGCAGCAGGCTGCTAGCTCAAGGGTAGCCAACCACCAAAAGGCATTTGAGACATGCCAAGCAAGTCTGTCCCAAGCCACACCGAGGTGGATTAACCTCTGGCATCACTCAGGTCTGCCCCACACACGTACACGCACCTGTCCTCCGGGGCCAGAGGTGTGCTCTTGCTCAGCCTCCCCAGCTGACCAGGGCCTCAGCCTCCTGCAGGCCTCCACGTGAGGAGACCCATGGACCATCGGAGAACTCAGCCACCAAAGTCATTGGCATGGCCGAAGCCTCAAGAGCAACACAGGTCAACAACTGCTGCTGCTTCCAGCACAGCTGAATGCCAGCACTGCTGGCCAGCCCACGGGCACTCAAGGTGCTTGCGTGCATCACTCCTGGAAAATATGAAACACTAAAGCTAAACCAGGCTTCATCTAAATTATCTTTGCCATCCTGAATATATTTGCAAAACAATCAGAGTTTTGCTGGCAGTCTTCTCCCTCAGAATAAAGAATTTCAGGGCACACATTGAAGGCATTGAATTTTCTTAGTATTTACTCTGATAAAAATCTGACCCAAAATCAATTTTTCTGCAAGATTTTTCAAGGAAGATGCATGAGGACTGCATGTGTTTATGGATGTCTTGTCACTTACTACAAAGAAAAGGCTTTCTTGTTGGAAAAGAAAACATCACTTGGAACTGAGTATTCAGATGAGCTAGGGATCCCCGCACTGCTGTTCCCTAGTCCCGGAGTAAATAAAAGCTGTCAAACAAACGCACTAGGAACTGACTGGGAGAGCGGTAAGGCCAAACAAGTGAAAGAAATACTGGGTCAAACAAAATACAGCTATTAGTTAGCTGCTCTAAGCACTAGTTAGCACATAGCTTCATACTGAACAGCAGTGGTGCGTGCAAATTTCTATATAACTTAATATCAGGTAATACAATTTGGAGATCAGCACCCACCCAGCCTCCCCAGCCATCTCACGGGGGTGGTGGTGATGTGGGGACAACCGCAGGAAGGGGCACACGGCACTGCTGGCACCGTGGCCTGGCATTCGCAGCTGGGATGAGGGTGGTGCCATGCTGGAACCACGCCGGCCACGCTCTGCAGCCCCCGTGGTTCCTCGGCTGCTCACCCCCACCGCTGCTGCCCTGCCGCAGGCACCACCAGCCCTGCACGGGAATGTCCCTTTCACCCTGCCCTGCTCACAGCCTGGGGCAGCTGAGCCCTGTCCAACAGAGGGAACACAAAGCAACGCGTGAGAGTGGCTGTCGGGCTCGGATCCCGTTGCCTGACTCAACACCCATTTCTTCTCTGCCCCTTTGACTTAACATCTTGCGTTTCTCACGTTACCAAGACCACCTCTGTACGATCCTGACAGCTCTGACATGACCAGCATGTACAAGGTGTTGAGCACATAGGTTGCATGTGTGAGCTTCATTTGCCCCAAGCTCAGTGCTATGAATCTCACAATACTCCTATACCTAAAAAATGATACAAACATCCAAAAAAATGAATAAAATGTGGTTTTATATGCATTTTATAAAATGCATGTGGCTAGGAAAAATTAAGTCAATTACAGCAATCCTGTATAAATTTGCACAAGCAGGAAACAGAAGATGGGGCAGATGCTTGCTCCAACAGTGCTGGCAGCAGGACTGGAGAGGTGGCTGCCTTCCTGCGCCCCTTGCCATGAACTGGCCTGGCTGGGGGAGGCCTGAGCCTTCACCATGTTGCCCCCTCCTCCTTGTTGCCATCGGGGCTCCAGGTAATTTTGAGAATAGTTCCAAAAGCTTATTGATTATAAAATCCCATAGCATTATTTTACCCACACCAGCCTCCTAATGCTTTTATAAACATACTGTGCTTCTGGCTTTAGCAAGTTCCCAAGGCAGTGAATTCCAGAGCTAACTGCAGGGTGGAAAAAAAGCAGTCTTGTACTGGTTTTCAGTTTGCTTGCCATTAATTTCATTGCACACTCCTTTTTCCTTGTGCCATGAAAAAAGCAGAAGTTCCCTATTTCCCTTTTAAAAATCGTTCAGTATTTCCAATATTTTTAACATATTTCCTCCTATTCATCTCGTTTCTAAGGTAACAATCCTGCTCTTCTAAATCTCTCTTCAAAGCAGAGGTTTTTTTCATTCCTGATGATTTTTGCTGCATCTCTGAGACCCTTCAACTCACTCTATTCTCACTCACTAGCAGTGCCCACACTGGTGCGTAGCACTCAAAGGTGTCATCATAGATTTTAACCATGGTGTTAGACCATTTTCCACTTTATCATCCATCACACTCTTTAGGTGATCTAATATCACTGCATTTTGTACTGAAGCTGCACGTTGAGCAGAGGTTTCCAATGCACTCCTTAGAAAACAACCTGCAACTTTTCCCAAGTTAAACTGTTAATTAGGAATCCTACCAGGTAATTGAGTGGTTGATTTTTTTTCCTTTTAGTAGCTATTTTGCATTTATTTTCATTATTTTTTATTCACCAACATGTTTCTTTTTCCCCAATTTCTTTAAATCGCCTCAAAGGGCCTCAAAGCTGTTTCTGGTATGGAGTTAATGTAAACAACTGTCATCTGCAGACTGGTTCTTCACTGCTCACACCCATTTCCTGGTCATCAGTAAACACAACCATAGCCCAGACCTGGCACCTGCTCTTCAAACTCCTGCTCTGACCTCACAGTATTAGAATTTCTTGTTAGCCCCTTCGAGCAGATGTTGTTTTACACCAGACATGGCTGCAGTCAGTCTTGCCTCTCTAACAAAGGACTTGGGGAAGCAAAGCCTGAACCCCAGTCCTCACCAAAGGGACCCTTGTCAACCACCACTCTCCAGAAGCAGTTATCCTCAGGGAGGTCTTTGCTGTCCGAGATGGCTAGCAGTTATCCCCCTATATCAGCAACGGGGTCCATGCCTTGACTTCCACTCAAAGGTAAGCACCAGCTGTGACAAGTGGTCTCAGAGCTGGAGTTCACATTGCACTTGGCCAGGGAATGGCTGGGGAGCAGCAGGAGAACCAAGAATCACTCCCACACACATCGGCCACTGAAATCATCTGCAGCACAACGAATGCCTTCCCGTGCTGACTAGTGAGAGGGTGACCGTGCCCATCAGCCACCCACAGGCCCAAGTGGATCCGACAGAGCAACCACCTGTGCAGGTAGACACAGAAGGCAGCGATAACCGCAAGTCGGCCTGGATGCATTAGGTGTTGGCTTATCTGCAATATGCCACCTCGAAGTATTAGTTTTCAAGATGCATTCATTGTCATAGCAACAACAAGTGCAACACGGAATTGATGTACTTACCATCCTTCTGAGACGCAAAATTAGACTGAGGGCTGGGGAGCAGATTGAAGGAAACAGCCCCCACAGTGCTCGCACCAAGCCCCGGACAGCCCCGCTCCCTGCAGCGCTGGGGTGGGGAGATGCAGCCCTGTACCAGGCTGCACCAGCATCCCTGCTTCTCACCCGGGGCCCCAAAGGCGCCCAGCTCCATGCGGGTATGGGGTTCCCATGGGTGCTGATGCCCACAACAGCCACGGCACGAGTCAGCCTTGATCTGCCTCCCCCTGGCCCCTTACCTGGCCTTGCCACGGCTGCTCCTCCGGAGCGTGGGCAGGTCGGCCTCCTTCTCCTCCTGCACGCGCTGCAAGGATGGGGAGCGGCTGTGGGCGCTGCGGGTGCTGCTGGAGCTGGCCAGGCTGCCGTCCCCACCGCCGGCCCCTGCTGCAGCCTCCTGCATCTGCACCAGCAGCTGGGGGGGCAGGCTGCGCAGCGAGGGCACTGGTGAGTAGGACGCCCGGCTCTCTGCCTTCAGGTTGTTGTCGCTGGCCGAGCGCTGCAGCATGCGCGGTGAAGCGAGGCCACCGGCACCGAGGATCCGTCTCCGCTTTGTGTAGCTGGGAGTTTCTCTGAAAGGCACTGCAAAAGAGCCAGGAAAGCAGCATTAGCTACCAGGCACACAGGACAAAGCTGGTGTTGGCCGGTCACGCTGGGGCAGGAAGATGGTGGCAGAGAAGGAGCACAGAGCTAGGCCAGGAGTGGATGAGCATCCCTGTGGGAGCACAGGAACAGCCATAGCAGATGAGGACGTGTCTCCATCTGCTTCCAGCTCCCATCCCAGCAAGACACCCAGAGCACACTGCTCTCCTCAGGGAACATCTGCAGGCCTGGGAGCATGTGGAGCCAGCAAGTTGGATGGCATGGCAGCATGGGGAGAGTTTGGAAGCAGTGTCTGGAAAAGCATCAAGGAGCCCTGTGGGGGGACACAGTGATGGTGAGGGTCAGGGCCACCAGCTTCCAGCCCACCTCCAGCTACCACTCCGGTTTGGAGGTGGTGACACAAAACAGGACACTGTTACTGGCCATGATCCTGGCCACCAGTTACTCCTCTGTTCTGGAGGTACAATAGGCCTAAATCTATAGCTTTAGGAACGTGCCATCTCTAAGCCTCAAAAATGTAGTGTACAGAATAAAACACCAGCTACACTCTGCCCCTCCTGACCCTGTAGCTGACTCTTACCAGTGTCTGGAAGAGCCAGACCTCACAAAGGCACCTGGAGATGCCAACTCCTGCTTCTGCCAGCAGCTCTGCAGAAGGAGGAGGAATGGAAATGGAAAACTTCCTGTAGGCACAGAGGGATGAGCGCTCTGCTGCCGACATGGCACATGCACACTGTGGAGCTGGAGTGTTGCAGAACTTAGGTTAGGAAAGACATATTTTCCTGAAGTTTGTTCAGTGAATCCATTTTCATTCTGAAGTTTAATATGCTTAAAGTTTGCCTCACATTTGTGACAGCCTTCAGCAGGGAATGCATAGTCAACAATATCCGCTTGTTTCATAGAATATCCCAAATTGGAAGGAACCCGCAAGGACCATCAAAAATCTGACCCCTGGCTTCGCAGAGAACTACCTAAAAATTAAACCGTATGTCTGAGAGCATTGTCCAAATACTTCTTGAACTCTGGCAGGTTTCATGCCGTGACCACCAAGGCTGTTGCAAATTCAGTGACAAAAGCAAGGGGATACTGAGAACACACCATCTGACGCACTGCAGAGATCTCCTGCACTACAAAGTTCTCCTGCACTCCTGCTCAAAGGCATACTCAGAAGTGGTGTGATCCTGCTAACAGGGGACTGCACAACTTCACCTTTCCAAGACTACTCCTTCCAAGGTAACTTGTACCTGGTGTGCAAACGGGTGCTGAACCTTGAGCACACTTTAGCTATCACAACCAATGGGCTTCAGAGGAAGGGACTGGCCAGGTATCTGAACAGGACATTGCCTGACATTTAGCAAGGCCTCTCACCCTGTTTAATCGCTGACCGAATGCCTTCAAAGCACTTTCCAGCTGTGCTGCACAGCCACACTTGCAATATTTTTCTGAGGAATAATTTAGGTTCAAAGTACAAGAATTTCAGGATCCTGTAAATCTTCTTGTTGTCATAGCAACTCGATGCATTTGTTCTCTGATGTTCCAACCACGTGTTGGGGGATTTCTGCCGGCAGTGTCTGTGCTCCCTGCAGCGACTCAGTCCAGCTCCCAGCCCAGCACCAGACCAAGGTCTCTGTACCTCTGACCACAGCTGCAACACTGCAAGTGCCTCGCATCCAGGGCACCCCGCAGGAAAAACAGGTCAAAATGGGAACCCAGAAAGAACAAGAGATATCAGATGGAAAGAGGCAAGGTCCAGGCCACATAAAATGTGCTGTGGATTCAGGTGTGTGGGAGTCCGCAGGGCTGTAGCAAACAGGACTCTCTAATCTGTAGCCAGCCCCATCAATGCAATACACTTGAGCTGAAGCCAAAGTCAGGGCTAACCACTACCCTTTCAAAGGCAACACTGAACATGTTTGGCTGACAAGGACTGCCAGCCTGAGTTTGTGTGTCATCCAGACATTTTATTTTGTACTACATCACCTCTCATAGAAAACCACTTTAAAAAATCAGAGAAGCAAATATTAAATGGATGCATGTCACAGTAACTGACAGATTTAAAAATTATTAGAAATTGGAAATAGTCACTGGAAGTGCAAGGAAGTTCCTTGCTAGTCTCCAATACCTGTTTTCAAACCAAAGCAATCCATGCACTTTAAGCACAGTTCTTGAAAAAAAAAAAACCAGACAGAATTACTTTTAGTAAAATAAGTGCTGAATGCTGACTAATGATGAAAGCACATCAGTCAGTGGTCTGAATACATTTCCAAACTGAAGGCCAAGGCAAATAGCATTGAGTACACCCATGGTGTGCTTCCAGGGACCCAAAACATAGGTGAAACTCAGTGATCACGGGACTGTAACCTGCAAAAGGCTGTGAACTCATAGTGGCTGTCAACCAAACACAAACTCAGTGCAGCTCTGCCGGGAACGGAGTCAATCTGAGCTCATTACATCTCAACTGGGGAACAGCAAAGCCCCAGAGAGGTGATCTCAAAAGTGCTCTATCAGGAGGCAACGTCACAGCTGGAGAAATGCAAGGTTTGGAACCACACCATATTAAACTTTGCTAGACTGAAAATATCAAGGAAAAAATCAAGATCTAGAAGAATGTGCCTGACCAGCTCTTTGCCTGTCTTGGACAAAACCAGGAGCAGCAGTCAGTCCTTTGCAGACAGCTAGGGCTACTGGAGCTCTGCACCAGCCAGTCAGGCTGAGTCTGCACTGTGCTCCCTCTGCGCACGCGTGGCATCATCCTTTACTACAAGGAGGCTGAAGCAGTCACCAAGTGCACCAGATCTGCAGCCACAGCCCAGCCGAGGATCGGTGCGGTCACCACCATCGGTGCGGTCACCACTCTTCTTTATCTGGCTGGACTTGTCACCATTGGTCTTGGCACCAAAGCCAGAAAAAAAAAAAAAAAAAAAAGGAGGAGGAAAACAAGAATACAGCAATGAAAACCTCAGACAGAAGAGATAGTCTGGTTTGCTTTGGTGCACTTTATAAATTAATTATTAGTTTCTAGATATTAACAGCTTAGAAAAAAAAAATCATTGCTGTATGTTGAAGTAATTGCATACAAGCTCACTGTAAAACTATCCTGTTGGCAAGCTGTTTTTACTCAACTGAACTAGGACTGGCCAGAGTTGTGCAGTAGGCATGGTCCTTCACGAGAAAAATACATAAATAAATAAATAAATCAGGGCAATAATCTGGAAAAAAAAAAAACAAACACTGGAAAACATTGTTAGCATTCAACATAAGAGAAAAGGAGGAAAAAAATTGAAAAGCAGTGACTTATCTTGCAAGTAAACAAAGCAGCACACCTGACGAGATCCTTTCAGTCTGTGTGAAATCTCTGCTCCTGGTAGCCTTAGCTTAACTGAGAAGAAGCAGAAGCCTGCCCTGCAACCAGCATGGACATCACTCCAGGAGACATGGAGTGGTACAGACTTTACTGTGAGATGTTCACAGCAAGCACCAGTTATTAGGCAATGAGACACAAACAGGTTGCTCAAGGACTCCCCGGTGTAAGGGAAGGTACTTTATAATTTCTGACGCAGGTCAGGGTAAATTCTTTAATTTAGGCTGTCAAATTAATCACCTGGTTACCCATTTCCACGCTCTCCACAAGAGCAGTCATCACCTTACATATGCAAAGTGCTCACTCCCAACACGAAAATTATAGAATCCACTCTAAAACCAGAGCAAAACACAACCACTGTCTCAGATTTACATCAGAGATGAAGAGCAGCAGGGCTGCAGAAAAAAGCCCAGGACCACTCTGCTACTCACTAATCCATTTATCATAACATCAAGCATAAGAGTCCCTGACTTACAGCATAACATAGCATTTACAGGAGTAAATAAGAAGCTGTCCAGGTCACATAATAGACTGCAAAGCCAAGATTTCCCGACTAACTCTAGAAGTGTGTTACGAGAATGGTATTACAGCTGCAAAGGCAATCTCTTGACAGACAGGCAGATACCTGCACTGACCAATTTTAACTTGTTCCCCAGCACACAGTAACTGCACGTGAGGTGAGATCAAGACAGTTTACTTCACTTGCCAAAGTGCAATTTAGGGGCAAGGGAGTCACAAGTCCAGACGACAAGTGAAAAAATTGCTTCCAATACTATCACAGGAGCAGAGCCTTTTATATGACACACATGCATACCGTGTGAAGTTCCTTAGGTTCTCGGGTGTCCAGCATACCCTGATGTCTCCTGGCCAAGGCAGCTATACCCCTGGACCCGGGACAGAGGACAGCTCAGGGGACTCAGCAAAGTCCTTGGGAGCCTCAGTGCAGAGGTACTGCTGATAGAGATCTGCCTGCTCCAACTTCAGTGCCTAGCTTCTGGAGCCTAGACTGCCCGTTTCTGGGTCGCTGTGCAGCTGGGAAGGCAACTGGACCAAGACCAGCTTCTACAGAGAGGTTAGTGAACCAGGGATGATGACACCTGGCCTGGAAAGCTTGGCTTTAACTGAGAACACAGATGAGCAGACATCCAGGCAGCTTCATGGGAGGATGGCAATCAAAGGAACACACCTATTGCTTGTATGAACAATATAGGACTTTTCTCCCCGGATACTCCAGAGATTCTTCAGAGCCCTCATCTAAACACAGACTTACTTCCAGTCAGTCTGGCTGCTATGCCACGTAGATACACGCAAGCCTGGGTCTGCTCTCACAACAGCAATTAGATATATTCAGAGAGATACAAAAACATGTTTGGCTGTGCTATGCAATGAGATGAAGACAGCAAGGGAGACAAAATCTGTTGCATGTGGCAGAACCGTGGGAGAGAAAATTGCGCGTTGGCCAGATGGCAGAAAGGACAGAAGAGATACCCACATTGCATGGGGAGGTGTGCTGAGGCAGATCCATGGGATGGACCCCAAAATGGATGAGCTAATGGTGGAGGCAGTTTGGTGTTGAAGGGTACTACGCGTGCACTTATTTGCACAAGAAAGTCCAGCGGAAAATCAGCACTTGGCACAGGCACAAGGACAACAAAAGTACCAGGAACATGTCCAGGGGCTGCAGCAGACAGAAGATCGAGGCCACCGTGTACTTGAGGCAGTGGCACAGGCAGCTGTGCAGAGGACAGGAAAGTGATTGTCCAGTTCTACTCTGCGCTGGTGCAGCCTCGCCTCAAGAACTGTGTGCAGTTTTGGGTGTCACAATATAAGAAGGACATAAAATTGTTAGAGTGTGCAAACAAGGGCTGCAAAGATGGTGAAGGGCCCCGAGGGCAAGAGGTGTGAGGAGCAGCTGAGGTCACTTGGTTTGTTCAGCCTAGAGAAGAGGAGGCCTCATGGCGGCCTGCAGCTTCCTCACAGAGGGAGCAGAAGGGCAGGCGCTGAGCCCTGCTCTCTGGGGACCCATCTGACAGGACCCCAGGGAACGGCATGCAGCTGGGACAGGGGAGGGTCAGGCTGGGTGTCAGGGGAAGGTTCGGCACTGAGGGGGTGATCGGGCACTGGAACAGGCTCCCCAGGGCAGTGGTCATGATACTGAGCCTGATGGAGCTCACGAAGCATTTGAACAACGCTCTCGGGCATACGGCTTTATTTTTGGATGGTCCTGTGTGGAGCCAGGATTTGGACTTGATGATCCCTGTGGGTCCCTTCCAACTCAGGATATTCTATGATTTTGTGATTCGATGAGAGCTGCACTTCCAGCAGAGCCTCACTCAGTACTGGGAGATCACCAGGGATCCTTTACTGCTATTTATAAAAAGGACTTTTCTAGGAGCCCTAAGCAAGAGACCAACAACAGTCACATGTGATTTGCTGTTTACTTCTCTCCCTGGGGGAGCCCTGCATATTCAAAAACAAAAATCTGGGGGAAACCCGGCACTTCTTTGGGAGATGAGTGAAAGAGAACTTCGTGCTAGGGCTGAAAATGCTGAATTAACCGTCACTCTTTGTTTTGAGCAGCACATTTCAGAGGCTCTGGCTACCTAACAGAGAAAAAAACAGAGCAGCCACAAGCTTGCAACAGCCAAATGATGTGTAACGACATCTAGGTCTCTAGAATGCACAATAATCCCAGGCCCATTTACTGTCTTAAAAGCACCAGAGGACACGTCTGCCAGGTTGTCCTATGGGACAGCAGGGTCTCAGCTACCACACAGGTGCCAGTGAGGATGCTGAGGTCCTGCCTGGCTGCACTGTCTCTAACACTGAGGACCAACCACCTCCAGCATTATGACACGGCCTCATTCAACCAAATAATTGGGTCACTCAGCTTCACAGAGAACTTAGTTGTCTTCTGATCAGAAGCACATTAAGCAAGGTATCCATCATGATGCTCGCCCCACTGCATCCACTGAGTGAACCCCAACTTGTCACTGAGACATAACTCTGCCCCATTCCCTGCCAGTCACTGTCATACGAGTGCAAAAGAGACTGAAATCATGCTCTTGACTGCAAAGAAGATAGTTGGAAAGGAGGACTGGAGAGGGCTGCTGGCAGGTCTCTCCTGCTGGGGATCTCTTGCAGGACACTAGATGTGTGTTCACTGATCCAAGGACTCCCCAGTGCCAGAAGGTGGTGGCACTCCACCCTGTCCCCTGGGCCCCACCCACAGCGTGCCCCCAGTACATCACGCATGACCTCCCAGATTCCAGGCCAACCTGCCAGCCAGCTTATCTCAACAGCAACGTGGACGGCAACGGGGCAGTGAGCCCAGCGCAGGCAGAGGGATGGGGTCACTGTTCTCTGCGGGGGTGGGAAGACCAGGCTGGGGGAGCCCAAGGCATGCTTTGGCCAGTTCTATAGGCAGCAAAGCCAGCTTCTCACTGCACCTCAAACTACCTGAAACTGGTAATAATAATAAACTGCTGAGCCTGAGCTGCAGCGACCAGGTGCAGAGACAGGATGGTTTCAGCCTGCTGTGAGGCAGCCAGTTCTAGCAAAGGCTTCCTCTTCCCAACCCCCAAACCCACTGTTCCTAGTGGGGAAGGGAGGGAAGTGAGAGCAATAAAAAAAAAAAAAAAAAAAAAGCACCAAAAACCAACTTTGTGCAGCTCATACAATCAGCTTTGAAGATTCTTTTCTATACCTTCTCAAGAGTTTAATCAAAGTGTGTTTACTGGGTTTCTCGCAGCAAAATGAATCACTTCAGTTACCATGACAGCGCTGCTCGAAGAAGCACAACCGTGCTCCAGCCAGCCTGGTTAATCTGACACTTCCGTGTTTGCTTTTGCCCTCCACAAGGAGAAATGCAAGGCTCTTGGGTTGAAAATGCCTCTTGCCACTCAGGTGCAGTATGAGCAGGGTGCAGCCAGGGTTCCCAAAGGAGTTCTGGGCCCTGAGATGCTGCACTGTCACTGGGCGGCACCTGGACCACGCTCCAAACAACCCCAAGCTTCAGGCTAATGAACCAAAATGTAATCAACACTCTGAGGTTATTTAGAGATTTACTGGCTTGATGTTAAATATTCATGTAAAAGAGCAAAAGAGCACGAAGTGCAAATGTCTCCACAGTTCCAAGCTGAGAGGCCACATTTACATTTTAATAGTGGAAAATTACAAAGCAGAACGAAGAAGGCGCATAGCATCTCCCCTCATGAGGCACATTGACGCCCAGGCTTCTCTTCCATGCAGGAGAGAGAGGCTACTCCAAGAGACCTTTCAGGTATTTTTTTCCAGGAATGAAAACTAAAGGAGAAGTACACAATGATCAGGCAGACCAGAGCCACCAGCTCAGCTCCAGCAAGGTAACTGCTAGTTTACCTCAGTACTGAGAAACAGTGCACTGGTAGGAGTTGGAGTCGGTCCCCCTCCCCCCCGCCCCTTTTAATTAAAAAAAAAAAAAAATTATCCTCTAATGATTTCTTCAGTCATCTTCATTTGCCTCTCAATTACCCATTCTCGTGTGATGCTCCATCCCTGGACATAGCCCCTCAGAATTACCCCCTCCTACCTCACTCCTCCACCTCAGTGCAGGTCTCTTGCCCCATCCCACTCAGGGTGTCAGCCCTATGTAGCTGGGGACAGATTTCTCTCTGCATTTGTAAAACTTAAATTGAAACTGCTAAAAATACATTTTAATCAAACTTGCTAGCTTTTCCCTACAAACTGTCCTCAAATGTGCTGCCAATTCACCTGTGAGTAGTACATGATATGGGATTGTCAGCCTTTCTCTTCAGACAATATTTATCAGCCTGATGCATATCATCACCGGAAGATTTTCCTTGCAAGAATTTTTCATTCCTCTGCTTCTCCTTGTCACATTCAGAACATTGAAAGTCCTGCTTGGACTCTCAGGCCACTGCTCAAATCCCCACAGAGGAAATCCTGGCAACTGCATAGACCCGTTACAGGAATGACACAATGAAATTAACAGTGATGACCAGAAAATCAGAAGCATCAAACAAGTATTTCTGATTAATATTTGAAAATAATTCCTGTACATACCTCCATACCATCAAAAATGCACCCAGAAATAAAACAGGTTAAAACTTCCCCCCACAATTCCGAGGATAGCAGTAACAGATGTTTATTCAGTTATGTACGTTCAAAATAGCAGGTCAAAAGCTTCTGCAGCAATGTTCAAAAGAATTTGCCATACAGCTCACTGAATCATTGGCCTATATCTATAATACTCCTTAAAAAGTGTCAGTGGATAGGGAGGCAGTTTTGAAAGGGTCAGCGGGATTATTGAGACAACCACAGAAAGCATAGCTTTATATCATTTCTAGGAAAGGACTAGAAACACTGAAACAGGACACTTAACAATTGAAAAATAAAGCATGAGAATTTAATTTATAACACCCAAGATGGCTTTAAGAACTCAAAGCTCACTGACAAAGATAATAAGCTTGGGTGAAGCTGTTGACTTCACTGTAATGATATTGATTACATGCTACCACTTGTCAAGATACTAGATTTTAACAGGTTGTACTGGGTCTGGCTGGGATGTTAACTTTCCCTGCAGCAGCCCATACAGTGCTGTGCTCTGCACGTGTAACTAGAACAGCACTGGTATCGCACCAGCGTCGTGTCTGCTGCTGAGCAGTGCTGGCACAGCATCAGGACTCCCTCTAACCCTCCTAGGGGGTGGGCAAAAAAGTGAGAAAGAAACATCACCAGGGCAGCTGACCTAAACCAACCAAAGGGATATTCCATACCATATGATGTCACACTCAGCAATAAAAGGTGGAAAAAGGAAGAAGAGGGGAGGGGTGGGCTCTCGTTGCGAAAACGTCTGTCCTCCCGAACACCGGCTACGTGCGTTGAGGCCCTGCTTCAAGGACATGGTCAAGCATCACTCATTTGTGGGAAGTGGAGAGTAATTTCTTTCCTCTGCACTTCCACATAGCCTTTACTTGTTTTGGTTTTTTTTCCCTTTCCCCCTCCCTTTTCCCCTTTCCCTTTTATCCCTTTAAATTGTTTAATTAATAATAATCTTTCCTTAATAATTATTTTTCCCCTTTAATTAAATTATCCTTATGTCAACCCGTGAGTTGTTCTTTCCTTTACTTCTTCCCCTCCTCTTCTAAGGAGGGGGAGTGAGAGAGCAGTTGTGGTGTTCAGCTGCCTAGCACAGTAAAGCCACCACACAGACAATAAAACCACCGCACAGATAATAAGACAAAATAATCAATCATTAAGAACAACAATTGGGAATGTTTCCAATATTATCCAGTAAGCCAGTTCTTGCTACAGTAATATTTATATTTTTACCTTTACCAATGACCTCTCTATATATGGATGTATATACGGCAATATATATATACACACAGACATATAGACAAACACAGATCATTGGCAATAAAACTGCAGGTGATGCCATGGCTGGTGCAATAGCATATGAGAGAGGGTGCTGACACAGTGGAATCTCTTGTTAACAAACGTTAACAAATTAACATTTGTTAAGATGGGACCATCTGAACACATTTCATTACTTCCTGAAGTAAGACAAAGCAGCTGGGAAACACAAACGTAGGTTATACAGTACAGAACTGTTCCTTGAAAAAGAGCTCCTTTCAGCGAGACTGAAACAGGCCAGTGATTCCTGACACAAACCACCTACAGACAAGCTCCAAGACCAATGCAGTGAGCAGAAAAGCTAACATAACCACTAGATATATCAGTCCCCGAAAAAGGGTAGCACAGTCTGTTCATCCATAAGGTTATTATGGAAAAATGCATTGGAATGCAGTCAACATTGCTAAAAAGAATGTTAAACTGTCGCATGCTTTTTGGGAATGTTAAAAAGCAGAAAGAGTTCAACATAAAGCCATGCAAAGGCTCAGAAGCTGGTCAAGCTGACCTATACTAAGAAAATAAATAAACAGAAGCTAGTCACAGTTTGCCAAGGTAACAGAGAATCACAAATTTGTATGTTGGGTAAGAGTATACTCCACAATAGAAACTTTCTGCATAAGAAACTTATGCAAAAGTTTGCACAGAATTGTGCAAGTGTTCAAGTTTTCCCCACAAGGTGACAATACTGGCCATGTTGGTCTTAAAATTTATTGTCCCATCAGCATCATTTTGAGGAACTTGTCAAACTCTCCATGCAAAAATAAATCATAGAATCATAGAATGGCTTGGGTTGGAAGGGACCTTAAAGATCATCTAGTGCCAACCCCTCTGCCATAGGCAGGGATGCCGCAGACTAGATGAGGTTTGCCAGGGCCCCATCCAGCCTGCTCTTGAGCACCTCCAGGGATGGGACATCCACAGCTTCTTTGGGCAACCTGTGCCAGTGCCTCACCACCCTCAGAGTAAAGAACTTATTCCTAACATCCAATCTAAATCTCCCCTCTGTCAGTTTAAAACAATTCCCCCTTGTGCTATCATTATCTACCTGAGTAAAGAGTCCTTCTCCAACCTTTTTATAAGCCCCGTTTAAGCAAATGAAAGGCCGCAAGGTCTCCCCGAAGCCTTCTCTTCTCCAGGCTGAACAGCCCCAGCTCTCCCAGCCTTTCTTCATAGGAGAGGTGCTCCAGCCCTCTCATCGTCGTTGTGGCCCTCCTCTGGACCCGTTCTAACAGCCCCAAATCCTTCTTGTGCTGGAGGCCCAAAACCTGGATGCAGTGCTCCAAGTGGGGCCTCACAAAGGCAGAGCCGAGGGGCACGATCCCCTCCCTCAGCCTGCTGGCCACTCCTCTGTTGATGCAGCCCAGGATGCAGTTGCCCTTCTGGGCTGCAGGCACACACTGCTGGCTCATGTCGAGCCTTTCATCCATCAGAAACCTCAAATCTCTCTCCGCAGGGCTGCTCTCAATGAGTTCTTCTCCCAGTCTGTACTCCTGTCTAGGATAGCCCCAACTCAGGTGCAGCACCTTGCACTTGGACTTGTTGAACCTCTTCTGGTTCACATGGGCCCACTTCTCCAGCCTGTCCAGGTCCCTTTGGATGACTTCTCTTCCTTCTTTGGTATCAACTGCTCCACTCAACTTGGTGTCATCTGCAAACTTGCTGAGGGTGCATTCAATCCCATCTTCTGTGTCATTGATGAAGATACTGAAAAGCACCGGTCCCAGGACAGACCCCTGAGGGACTCTGCTCATCACCAGCCTCCACCTGGACACAGAACCATTGACCACTACTCTCTAGGTGCAGCCATTGAGCCAATTCCTTATCCACCTTACGGTCCACCCTTCAAATCCTTATCTTTCCAACTTAGAGATTAGGATGTCATGTGAGACTGTGACAAAAGCCTTACAGAATTCCAAGTAGATGACATCAGTTGGTCTTCCTTTGTCAATTGACGCTGTCACTCCATCACAGAAGGCCACCAGATTGGTCAGGCATGATTTGCCCTTTGTGAAGCCATGCTGGCTGTCTCAGATCACCTCCTTGTCTTGCATGTGCCTTAACATTGCTTCCAGGCAGAGGCTCACGGGTCTGTAGTTCTCTGAGTCTTCCTTTCTACCCTTTTTAAAAATGGGAGTGATGTTTCCCCTTTCCAGTCACCGGGGACTTTGCCTGCCATGATTTTTCAGATATAATGGAACGTGGCTTGGGAACTACATCAGCCAATTCCCTCAAGACCCTGGGATGCATGTCGTCAGGCTCCATAGACTTATAGCTGTTAAGTTGCATCAGGAGGTCCCGAACTTGCTCCTTGCTTACAGTGGGAGGGACTCTGCTCCCCCAGCCCCTGCCCAGAGGTTCGTGGACTCAAGAGATGTGGGAATATTGACCACCAGTGAAGACCAAGGCAAAGAAGTTGTGAAGTACCTCAGCCTCCTCCATGTCTGTTGTTACCAGTCCTCCATCTTTATTTGTGAGAGGCAATACACTCTCCTTAGACCTTCTTTTGTGGCCAATGTACCTGTAGAACCCCTTCTTTTTATTCTTTGCATCCCTCGCAAAGTTTAATTCTGCGAGTGCCTTGGCTTTCCTGATCCCATCCCTGCACATCCAGCACCTAGACAGGTATCCTTCTAATTCCTATGGAACACTTCACAGGTGTTTCCCTGCTGTTTTCTAAAGTATTGGCACTCAATGGATCTTTGGAGTCACTTACAGGCACATCCTCTTCCCCCACTGAATCTAGTTTAAAGCTCTGCTAATGAGTCCGGACAGCTTGCTGCCCAAAATGCTTTTGCCCCACTTGGTCAGGTGTGCCCCATCCCATGTCAGCATTCCCGGTCTCTCAAAAACACACCCAAGATCATAGAACCCAAAACCCTGAACATGGCACCAGCTATGCAGCCAGTCATTCACGTGATCTGTATGCCACCTCCTCCTTGGGTCCCAGTCTCCATCTGGGAGGACTGAGGAGAACACTACTTGCTCTCCTGATTCCCTTCAGCATCTTTCCAAGGGACATAAAGTCCCTTTTGATGTTTTGGAGTCTCCTTGTCACAGCCTCTGTTGTCCCTACATGAAAGAGCAGAATGAGTGATAGTCCTCCAGCTTAACCAAGCTCAGTAGCCTCTTTGTTATGTCACAAATATGGGCCCCACACAGGCAGCGAACCTCTTGAGAGAGATTGTCTGGGCAGCAAATGGGAGCCTCAGTGCCTCTCAGAGGGGAGTCTCCAAATACCAACACCCTCTGTGCTTTTTTTTTTTTTTTTTTTTTTTTTTGTGGCACTGGTTTTTATACAAGTGGTTTGCTGGTCCACCTTTTTGCAGTTGCCCTTTCCTGGCTCTTGACCATTACCATTGTTGTCATTGACACTGTCTCCTTTTTTGAGCCCCAGAGCATCATATCTGCTGGAAGAATTGTAAGATGTTAGATTTTTCCACTCTCTGGGTAATCCCAGACTGAGCTTACATACACAGTTTCTGACATACAGCTTCAGAGCTCATGGAGATACTTGGGACAGGCTTTGGATGAGGAAGGCACCTGAAGGACAAAGGAAACACTGATCTCAGGTTGGCTTCATGACACCCTCCTTAATGAGAAATAACTTATTCTTTGGTTTGAGCTATAAAATGTCATAAAGTTGAGACTTCTCAACAACAACTGACAATTCAATGCCCAAAGCCTCATGTAATCTTCCTAATGTGTCATGGTTTAAATTAATATCCTGGTGTCAATTCACACAGAGAAGGAAACTAGGCCACATGCACCAGGGTATGGGATGGGTACCTAACGAGGAGTTAGGTGACCAGATCATCTTCTGACCCTTGCTAGGCCCAACCTGCATCTTCATATACCTAAATACCTTGAAAAAAATCTGTCCCAAGGTAGCAGGAGAGAGGAAGACACTGTGCCAGCAACTCTACCCATACAGAGCTAACAGTAAGCCAGGGCTGTAGGATCTTCAGCAGACATGGGCCAAGAGTCTAACACATCCCAAAAGCAAGGACCACTGTGGATCACTGAAGCTGCAGAACCATACCAGAGGAGATGAGTTACTCCGCCACCCCTGTCTGTACATCTAAAGAAAACAAATGTTGTTATGGTGCACTTCAGTTCAGCAAACAAATGCTGGTGATCTCATACAGATTGTAATTCCCCAACAAAAAGATATTTTACATAATATAGGGTACCTGTTTGGGGTCTCACTATGACTGATAATGAATTAATTCCTTTGACGTGAAGTTAGTGGTTGCTTAGTGACCATGAATCATGACCTGATTATATTCAGCATAAGAAGAAAGAATCCTCAACCAGTCTTACGTACATGTACTGCTTAAGGTTAATTTCTCAGTATTGAGCTAATATTATATTATTTTCTCCAGATCTACTTTCATGTAGATAGAGTAAATATGAATAAAAATCAGGAGTTCAAAAAAATCAGCGAAGTTACAATACCACAATTATGAAATAAAGCAGCTGTGGTTAAACGCCCAGTTGGACAAAAGTGGCAAGATGAAGACATCAATTGGTATTGCAAAATATATTTTCCATATCTGAAGTTTAAATAACTGAAATCAATATGGAGTTACAATACACTCTAAATTGATAAGGGGAGATAAAACATTAACAAAAAAAAGAGTTTGCAGAATGGAGGAAAATTTTAAGAAGCTTTACGGTCATTTTTAGATGTAAAAGTAAATTCTAAAACAAGCAGAAAGAGGCGCTTGTATCACATCATGGTGACAAAGCATAGGGAACTACTAATTAGCTGAAACAAACACTTAAAAATTTGCAGGCTGAGAAAACTTCCCAGAAAGATGGATAATGAAAATTATTGAGCAGCTGACAAGGGATCCAACTGATAAAAATAAATAAATAAATAAATAAACAAAACAAAACTATGTGCAATTAACACTACTGGTAATGTTTTAGTGGAAAACAGGTAATGTGGCACACACCTGATGTTACTGAGTGGAGTTACACATATGGGTGGTAAATTCTGATGTGGATTTAAGACCTGAAAGCTGATGGAATAAGCAAATGGACATGCCAGGAGGCTGACGGTGGTGCTCCAGAGAGGACCAAAGGTTCAGGCGCAGCCCCGCTTGCACTGTTTCCCACTGACCAGGTCTCAGTGTTCCTGATAAACGTGCAGCCTTTTTCCTCTGCCATCCCTTGCTTTTCCAAATCTGTCTGGCATGGTCAGAGACCAGGTTCTGCAGCTATACCCAAGAGGGTTAGGGCTGCCCTTGCCATACCAAAGAAACCACTCCCATATGGGCAAGAGTGGACCACCACTAATGAACAAGCACTGTGCTACGCTGCTTCAAGCACACAGAGGATCTGTAGTGTCATTGCCAAGTTCTCATGATCCAACCTCTCAGGTCCAACCAAGAAGAGAAAAGGCTGCACTTACTATACATGGCATTCTGTCTTCAGACTCATAAAATAAGAGAAACAGAAAACAAACAAACAAAAAAAAAAACACTCTATCTTCAACTTCAGTGCTGGTGCCCGTGATGGAACAAGCAGATCTTGGTGCCTGCACTGACTGAAAGGACAGAGAACTGTGCACAGGAAACTATGGAGAAAACTGCCCAAGAAGTCCTGCAGCCCAATGGGCTGTTAAGAGCAGACACTGATCACCCAGAATCCTCACTGTGGACATTTTGGGGCATCTTCCTTAAACTATATCAACCCTAGCTAGATCCATGAACTGAATGCTTGTAAACAGATAGAGCACATCAGCTGGAGCACAGTTTTGGGTTATTTTCACCTAAAAGAAATTCACTTCACACCCTCCAGACCTGCTGTACATTGTGATACAAATCACAGCCAGTGGGGACAGCCAGCTCCACCTCAGAAGTACACTCCTGATCCAAACAAACATTGATGAATGCTCTAAGAGCCAGAAACTACAGCTACGTGCAACAGGCTGTCGTGCAGCAAGGATTGAAAGCTATTGCTAACCATCTTTCCTTCCACAGCCTTAACACAGCAGGTCCTCTCTGAATATTTCTGATGGTGGGGGCCACCAATTCTTGTCTCACAGACAGACAAGTGCTGCCTAATAGCGGGAACTTGAGAAGATTTCTCTAAGAGCTATCACGTACAATGCTGCACTGTCACGTATAATCCTACCCTTTCCTACCAGATTGTTTTAGTATTTCTGCAACTATTGTGATGGAACTATCAGAGAAAAGGAATAGAGACAGCCAGACTGCCTAACCCTGACCCCTTCCTTAGCCTAAATCATGCCAATCTGCTCTCCTCCAGTCAGACACTCACACTTTTCAGATCTTAATGAACTTCAAAAAACAATTTCTCCTTGCTTGGGAAATTCATCTGCTAGTCCCATTGACTCCAGGTGGATACCATCTGGACCTGCTGGTTTGTATGCGATTAGTTTGCAACTGTTATCTGACCTATTTTATATAAACAGCCGTATCTAGAACATGAACAATTCATTCTTACCCAACATGTTTTCATGCCATTTTTCCCTACACTTTTTTCAAGAAAAATAATTGAGCCATTCAATCACATATAGATTCAATCGTAGAAAAATTTAGTTTGGAAGGGGACTTTTGCAGGTCATCTAGTCCAATATCCCTGTCACTGCAGTCTCTTTCCTCTTGAATTGATAGGGTGGCTTTCTGGTGTAAGAAATTTTTGGCTTTTCCTCACATTCTTCCTGATTCTTCTCACAAATCCTCAGCATCAGTGATAGTTAGCTGAGAAACGAAGTGATAAAAGGATGGGTTAAGGTGCAGGTTTCTAGACTCACAGCCACTTCCAAGAACCAAGCCCAATACTCAAAGGCTGTTTCAGACTCTACAAGTCTTTCCACTTGATGACTTGCTGTGGGTTAACCCCAGTAGGCAGCTAAGCATCCCACAGCTGCGTGCTCACTCTACCCAAGCAGGACTGGGGAGAGAATCGGCTTTCCGATTAAAGTGAGAAAACTCATGGGCTGAGATAAAGACAGTTATCACCAAGAATTTACTTATTAAGTAAAGCAAAAGCTGGACTCACAAGCAAAGCAAAATAAGGAATTTGTGCACTACTTCCACTTGAAAGGCAGATGTCCAGCCATTTCTGGGAAAGCAGGGCTTCATCATGCACAATGGTTACTTGGGAAGACAAGCGCCATAACTCCCTCCCTCCTTTCCTCCCTTCCTTCTCTATCCCCAGCTTCCATTACTAAGCATGATATCATACGGTATGGAACATCCTCTTGGTCAGTTTGGGTCCCTTGGTTGTATTCCCTCCCAGCTTCTTGTGCACTCCCAGCCTTCTTGCTGGCAGGGCAGCATATGAAGAAGAAAAGTTCCAGGCTCTGTGTAAGCACTGCTCTGCAACAACTAAAACATCGGTGTGTTATATCAGCACTGTTTTAATCATAAATCCAAAACCAGCACCATACGGGACACAACAAAGAAAATTAACTCTATCCCAGCCAAAACCAGGACATGACCTGATGATTCTGTACCTTCTGTGAAGGTACATGCACTGAGACAACAGTGAGAAAAAAAGTCTTTGTAGACAGCACAAGAAAGAAGGGAACACAGAAAGTTAACACTCTTTATCTCTTTGCCACAGCAAGCTTACAGATTTCCAACTGCCCTTATAAATAGAATGAGCTCAACAAAAACATCCACGTTTGTTATACATTCTGGGAAATTTGACACAATTAGACAAAAAGAAATAAAGCTTTCCATTGTACAAGTACTTATTTTTGGCTTCCATACTAAGTTTTTTAACTTCTACCTCATTTAGGCTTTCCAAAAATTTCTCTGAGAAAGGATCAAGGGGAAAGGTTAGAGAGAAAGGAGAAATGTATGTCATTACCTCTACTTCTGCTTGTCTCACGCGTTTACCTGAATTGCTGTATGCCATTCCACAGCCTTTTTGGAATCCAAAAAACATAGCACCATACTAGCTACAGTAAAGAAAATTAACTTTATCCCAGCCAAAATGAGGACATGACCTTATGATTCTGTACTTTCTGTGGACTGCACGTTCACCAAGAATTAACCCTTTACATTGGTTTGTCCCTTGCTCTAGTGACCTCTGATCCAATCAACTTTCTAGAACAATTCAGGAAAACTCAACAAGTGGTATGATTTTATACCTAACCTAAAATTCAGTTTTGCATGACATATATTATATTTCATGACAATGTCTACACCAAAGGAGGAGAGAGTAGATGCTGCAAGGAAAAAAGCTAAACAGGAAATCCAAAAATATTCCTCCATAAAGAAACAATACCAGAATACTACTTCACTTTTACTTATAGAAGCTCCAGTGCGGGGCAGCTCCATAGCCATTATCACTACTAAGAGAGAGGACACGTCTCCTTCTTGCACCAGGTCCAGTTAATAGTCTTAGCAGGAGAGCATCTCTGACATGAAAGGGCCTCAGGGATGCAGAGAGAGAGAAAAGGCAAGGGATTTTACGAAGAGCTTTTCAGACCCACTCCAGACTAATTTGGCTAATTCTTTAGTTTGCTAATCGCAGCAGCCATAAGCAAACACTGGACTGAATAAACTCACTGAATAATGATGGCCCCGAGAGGAAAGTAGATGTGTCCTGACGCTCCCAAGACCCAAAACTAGCTGCAGGCTGCAGCTTCCACTAATCACTGCAGGCAGCACTAGGAAACCACCAATTAACATATCCATTCTAAAATAGTCCTGGACTCTACAGTAAGATTAAAAAGGGAGAAAAGGGGGAGAGAAAAAAGATCAAACTCACCAACATCGGATTCTTTGTGGGTTTTGATGATTTCAGCCAATTCAAAATTTCCTGCAATGATGGCCACCTGAAAAGAGAGGGAGGGAAGACAGTTGAGCAGTTCACAGTACTGAACAGCACTGATCCTGTGCCTGCTTGCACAGATACCACCATATGGACTAATAACAGCTGCCTTCCATGGGGGATGCAGAGCCAACAATTGTTCTGCCTCAGCTCACCCAGTCAGTAACCCCAAGGTGTAAATACACTCTCAGCATTGCAAGGAGAACGTATGTCGATTGTTTGTGCAATGAGAAGGTAGCTCAGAGATAACCATTCCCATCTCCTCAGAGTTTGGTGGTGATATGCTTAACACCAGCTAGGAATTAATTTTAGGTCTTGCAGGTACTGACCAGCTTCCTCAAGCCTGAAGGCTTTCAGCGAACCATAGTTAGCTGACAAAAAGCAGGTTTCCAGAAACCCACCTTTCTGCATGTCTTACCTGCACAGTCCCCAGGACTAGCTCCTGCTCGCTCCAGGCTGGATTGGCTGAGGAACCACTTCCACTCAGCTGCTGCAGCAGCTTGCCCCAGGAAAGCCATAACATATTAGACCAACATTAAATATTGCTTTACCCAACACCCATCCTATAGTTTCTCTCCACATGAAAAATCTTCAATAACTCAAAAGGACAAGGGAAGAGGGGAAGCTGAATGTGGATCTGCCAAGGGAACACACAGACATGGTCTGCCTTTCTCCAGGAACTGCTTCCACAGATGCTCCCATCCTGGGGAACAGCAGAACACCAGCGGTCCTCAAGAAGGTAGATTAGAACATGAGTAAGAGAAAATAGACCGAAGCGCTACTCTCCTGAAGCAAGTACTCAACCGACAGACTAGAGACATTACATAAACTCTTTGTTGATTTCTTACGTATTTTGTGAGGGGGGTGGTGGTGGAAGGGGTGGGGGTGGCAGGAAATACAGCACTGAATCACAGCTAGTAATTCCAAACTAGTTGTGATGTTTTTTCAGAACAAGGTCCAAAAATATTCTTTTAAAATGTGAAGGAACCACAGTGAGATGGGTAGGAGAACACGAAGTCAGTTGCTGGTCCTCAGAATATTAAACTGGAAGAACTGCTCTGGACCGAACTGTTCAAGTCTTGCATTTGATACAACTGGCCCTGCGCACCAGCGCCTCTCCTGCCCACACAGCAGCATATCCATATCATGCTTACGTGGCAGGAACCCCTGAGGACTGTGCAGCACCTACAGGTGATTTGGGAATGAGAACCAGTTGGACCAGATAGATTCCCAGTAGAAAAAAAAAGTGCTACTGCTCAGAGCATGAAAACACCTCTAAGAGCAGGCTGAGATACTGATGACGATTTTGCCTGTCCATGCTGGGACCATTTTGCTGCACCCCCACACTTTTTTAAACTCAGGATTGATATTTGGGACAAACAAATTTGATCAGGCAGTCAGTAGAAACCATATCAATCCAGACACCGACAGAGTCAAGAGCAATACTGGCAGCTCCAGCTGCCTGTTAAACATTTTCCTGCCCTCCTACAAGAACAGCTTTTAGAAATACGAGATTCATTTGCATTTTACCACTAACATGTGATGAAGGGATATTTTTAACTTAGTGACTCAGTACAGCATGTACACCTCTCTACTACGATCCTTTATCAGCAGAAATAGTCTTACTATTCTCAATAATGCTCAATATAGCTCAACAATGTTTATATTTTTTTTTTCTTTCCTGAGTCCTAGAATTCATGCTGCAACTCCTCAGCCAGAACTGTAAGAGATCAGTAATGGCTTGAAGAAAGGAAACCTTCTGCAATCTCAAAATGAGGCCACAGTAACAGACAAAAAAAGAGTAAGAATTGCTGTTTTCCCCCAAGCTTGCTTCCAATTGCAATCTGTCTCTCTGTATACATATACAAGGCTTACTGGCCCAAACATCACATTCTCTAAACAGGCAACAAAAACTTTTGTACAGAAGGACAAATGACCAGAATTTGGGGAGTTTTGATAGCTAAAATACCCACGCTAACAAAAGACTGGAAAGGAGAACTTAGAAAAAGCATTTGAACTTCAAGGTTCTTCAAACAATTAACACTCTCGGTGAAAAATCCAAATTTGAAGTAAAAATTATGAGTTTCATTAGATATATCCAAAATACATGATTCTATAGTGAATGCACATGCTGCAACATGAACTGCTTCTGTCACTGCACACACCCGATGGCATCCCTCCTGGTCCAGCTGCAGGTGGTGGAGGTCTCCTACGGTTGCACCCGCCACCCAGCAGGGAGGTCTGACAGCTGACACAGGACCCCTATGTGCAGGCAACAGAAGCGCTCTCTCTCATAGCCGTGGAACTGTTACAACTTCCAGGAAAGGCGAGAAGAAACATGCTGAATAAGAAGTCTGCTAAGAATATAATCTCACATAAATCCCTAAGAAGAGAGAAGAGCCCTGCTGTTTACATTTTTCAATCCAACTTGGAAAACGCAAAGGAGATGAAAGGATTTCCCTTATTGCATTGTCACCTCAGCTGGGGATTCACGGCACACTGGTTTCCCCAGCAATGATTGTATTCGACAGACACCGTGCGAGCCCTGGCCAACAGGTCACCACAGGACACGGCTCCAGCTCTCCAGTCCCACAGTTTTCTGAGGGAGGAGGAGCCACAGCACAGAGCAACATGAAATCTATTTTGCTGAGTCTCCTAAGGATCAGGGGAGTTTTTCTACATCAATAGGATATCCATCTACTTAGCAGTGTTGTAGAAAGACAGCTCACCACTGGACTGACTGAGCCGCCCATTAAAGCCCACGACTCAGCCATGGGCATGAGGTTACCCAGTCCCACCAGCCATCACGCAGGCAGACTGCCACCATGGCCAGGATCTTAGCAGATCTGTGGAGGGCTCCAACCTGCAACACAGTATTTTACATGGGAAACACGAAGAACAGCTCTCCTGAAGATTAAAGATAAAAAAAAATAAAAAAATTGGACTTTTCCTGATGCAATGACAGTGCAACAGTGAGTATATTGACCTTGAACTTGTGCTTACAAGTAAGAACACAGGGAGGTCCAAGATGGATTAACATTATCTGCTCTTTGGTCCCTAAAGGTATCCACAGTAAAGCACCACCTCCCTCTGCTGAGGAAGGGACAGGCCCTGTGGCACTTGAAGCTAACAGATTGCCACCACTGGAGATATCATACGGCAAAGGTCTCAAACAGAAGGGTAGTCCTAGGGTAGTCCTAGCCAAACACATCTGATTTAAGGGAAGCCTCCAGCTGACACAAAAACTGATAAAGATCTCCATGAGGTATGAAGAAAAAGAGAGGATGGCAAATTTCAGTGGCTTTTAATGATACCTTCAAAAGGAAGTTGCATGGATGAAGCACAGAAGAACAGTGAGTAGATGCCACTGTGTGCGACTCCGAAACCAATGATATTTTTGAATATTTTTTGTACCCGAAAAAGTACATACCCCCACTCACTCGAACCTCTGACTTGAGGAGAAGAAGCAAAAGATTTTTGCTGAATCAAATGAAGCTCCATAGTTTTTGTTCTGCATTAAACCATGTTCTTAGAGGTATTTCTCCGGTGCAAACTGCAACAATTAAAGAAGTCCAGAACTTTGCCATTACCATCCTAGGTGTGCAAAATCCATACTGACAGTATTGGGTGCAAAGGCAGCAAAGATAAGGCAAGAGCAGAGCCACGTCTGAGGCAGGCAAAGGTGAAGCTGCATTGGTTATAGGATTCAATGGCTCAGAAGGAAGCAATTATCAGTGATGCTGCTGGGCAAGAAGAGTGTGAATCTTCCGTGGAAAAGTGCAGTCTCTTAGTTTTGGTGCAGGCAGCCCATTTGGTGTCATAACACTTTTAAGCTACTCAGCTTTCCTTAGACCCTGAGAAGCATCCTGTAACCATGCCGGACTTTGTGATGGCAACTACTTCCAGACCACTTTCCCCAAAACTTCTCTAGATACTGAAGCTCGCCATCATTGCTGGTTTTCCCCCACATAACTGAGTACTAAACTATTATTTTTAATCACCGCAATTTATAGCAGTGCTACCTGAGTAAATATATCTCGATGTTTTCCAATGTTGCCTACCTTTACTTGGCCAGACAGACTTCAAGCATCTTCTACATTTGTTCTAGATTTCCAGAAATCTGGCAGTCCTACTAGGTCATTCCTACTGCTCACATATGGTAGTTCCATCTGGACTGCCATATGAGCAGAAAATCTAGATACGTTCATAGCAATGTGTGCTGCCATTATATTGCACAGATGCAGCTAGTCTGATGCTTTCAGAAAGTGTCATTGGGGTCAGTCCCTGTATGACTACACTGTAGACCAAACAGATCCTGGAAGCAATAGACAGGCCTCCTGTGCATGAACTATACAGCTGATCTGAGACAAATGCATCTCAAATGCCCTCTGCTCCTGCAAACCAACTTACTGTCCATGCTCTATACAGCAAAAGATTTTTTTTTTCCTATGGACCACACACATAGGCCTTGATTTAGAAGAGGCAATGTAGCCAAGCAGTTAGACTAACATTCTGCCACTAAGCATACAAGGAGTATCTGCTAACGATCTGCATCAGGCAGTGGGTACAGGTAAACGTATATGAGAAAGAAAAAAATTCCAAAGCTGTAACCATTCAGCTCTAGCCTAAGAGAGATGGAGAATCTTCTCAATACATTCAGATGAGGTATATGGAACTACTGGAAAAACAAGATGATTCTCCTAATGAGATGCACCACAAAACCATCCTAAAGAGACTCAGGTAATGCTGTCATCTCTTCCATCAAGGGGAACAGGGTGTTCTGAACTCCAAACACTCCTGGGAAGCTAAAAAAGCTCAAGAAGGCAGCTTAGAAATGCTGTGCTCAGGAAGTCTTTGAGCTGAAGCCATCAGCCTTGGCATGGGGGGATGGAAGGGGGGGCACTTCCCCTACAGCCTGCTTTTGGAGACTTGCAGGCCAGAGCAGCGATGCACGCAATAGCAGCTATACAGGCCAACGGTTTCCATGAATTGGCTGTGTTGCTGAAAGGCTCTGGAAGCGACCTTTGGCTTCCCTCAGGAACAGGAAGCGTGTTGGTGGTACCTCTTGAAGGCTCAGAGAAAGATTCTGCAAGGAAATAATGACAGGTTTGGCCAGAGCTATACAGCATCTGCACAGAAACTTCACAGTGCCACTAAACAGACCCTAAGAGATCTAAGCACAGAGTGCTGAATGCAAGGTCCATGGATGGTCAGTGCTGAGGAAAAGAAGCCAGTCTCACTTCAGTGGTGCCCAGTGACAGGACAAGAGGCAATGGTTCTCTTGGAACATCAGGAAACACTTTTCTACTGTGAGGACGACTGAGCACTGGTACACATTCCCCAGAGAGGTTGTGGAGTCTCCATCCTTGGAAATATTCAAGAACCATCTGAGTATGGTCCTGGACAAGCAGTTCTGGGTGACCCAGCTTGCGCACAGAGGTTGAATTGGATCCAGAGGTTCCTTTCAACTTCGGTGAAATGAGTACCTCAGACACAGGAGAGAGGGGAGACAAATAAGTACATTTCTCAACTGCCTTGTTCACATGGAATCATGATGGATGGTGCTGTGTAGAGAAGGTAGCAAGGTTAAAGAGGATAGGCCAGTCCTTCTGGGAAAGAGCTAGTCATAGTCTGCCCTCTGGTCCAGCCAGTGCTAAAGGATGCTCTCAAGGGACTGGGCAGCATGTAGAGAACGGTCCTTACCATCAGAATTAGAATTGCCTCTGACAGACCTCCTGAGAGCTATCAGAAAAGTGGGCCCATGTGAACCACAAGAGGTTCAACAAGTCCAAGTGCAAGGTGCTGCACCTGGGTCAGGGCAAACTCAGACACGGGTGCAGACTGGGAGAAGAACTCATTGAGAGCAGCCCTGCAGAGATGCACCTGGGGGTTCTGGTAGATGAGAAGCTCGACATGAGCCAGCAGTGTGTGCCTGCAGCCCAGAAGGGCAACTGCATCCTGGGCTGCATCAACAGAGGAGTGGCCAGCAGGCTGAGGGAGGGGATTGTGCCCCTCGGCTCTGCCCTCGTGAGACCCCGCTTGGAGTCCTGCATCCAGGTCTGAGGCCCCCAGCACAAGAAGGATGTGGGGCTGTTAGAGCAGGTCCAGAGGAGGGCCACAAGAATAAGAGAGCTGGAGCACCTCTCCTGTGAAAAAAAGCTGAGAGAGCTGGGGCTGTTCAGCCTGGAGAAGAGAAGGCTCTGGGGAGACCTCACTGAGGGTTTTCAGTACTTAAAGGGGGCTTATAAAAAGATAGAGAACAACTTTTTGCTAAGGCAGCTAACAAAAGGACAAGGGGGAATTATTTTAAACTAAAAGAGTGGACATTTAGATTAGAGGTTAAGAGGAAGTTCTTCACTCAGAGGGTGGTGAGGCACTGGCACAGGTTGCCCAGAGCAGCTGTGGGTGCCCCATCCCTGGAGGTGTTCAAGACCAGGCTGGATGAGGCCCTGGGCAACCTGATCTGGTGGGTGGCATCCCTGCCTACGGCAGGTGGGTTGGAACTGGATGATCTTTAAGGTCCCTTCTAACCCAAGCCATTCTATGATTCTATGAAATTCAGGGCTTCCCGCGCAAAGCTGAGACATCAGTGTAACATCTGTAAATGGAACGTGACTGCTGCAGGTCAGGGAAGATTTCAAGTCAGCAGCATCATCTGGATAATCGAAGCTGAGATGGCATCTGACTCAGAATTAGATCAGTCTCACACTGAAGACTGGAGGAGGAGTGGGAGGGAACCAAGCCAGAAACCTGACCAATTTCTGTAAGACAAACTTCAAATGAAAAGCGAGAGAAAACAAATTAAATAAAATGAGGATAAGAAGAAACCCTTGAGAGAGCAAGTAAATTAAAAATAAAAATAGAAGTTCATCAGATAAATGAAACCTGTTCCTTGGTAAGCAGCCTGCCTTGTACCTGGAGCAGCACACAGGCACTTACCTCTAGATGCCCACAGAGGCAGCACATGGGAGAGGAGGATGTGTGTCCCATGCACGGTGGCAAGCCTGGGGTACACATTCATTTGGCATATACACTCAATCTTTGAGCATCGTCATGCTTCGCTGCTCAAAAAGCAACTTTCAGCCTATTACATGATGACAGAAAATCAATCATGCTCAGATGGTCTTCTCCTGGTCTGCAATCTTATACTCCAGCAATGGGAAGCTTAGAGTTCAACTCTTTATGATTGACAAGAGAAGCTGAATAGGGCAGTGACCTACATTTTAAATCTGTCACAAAGAAGAAAAATCACAGGTCCATCAAAGTCCTTGGTCCATCAAAGATGCAGATGATACAATTGTAGGCAGCAATGTAGAAAAGGCTAGGAGGCAGGTATTTAGTAGGAACAGGGGAATGCATTCTTCCCAAATGGCAGAGCATACAGAACGGAAATTTACTAACTAAAATGAAGGAAGATTGCTGATAGCATTTGCTAAGCATAATTAACAATTAAATAGACAAATCTCGATAAGTTTCAGAAAGTCTTGAAAAACTAGTAACGGAACTTTTCATGCCCATTAAAATACTGGGTCTTGGAAAATTAGAGGAATTCCGGGGAACAGGAGGATCACCAGTGCTCTCAAATATTTATAATAATCAAAAACATTGACCTCAGCAACCAGAGAATGAGCTGCCTGGCATCAGTCACACGGATGAGAGACAAAATGAACATTCCCTCGCTGCCTGGTGGCTGCCAGCCCCCTGCAGACAGCCTGCTGCAGAGGCGTCACGCAGCTCAGCCGGCGTGCTCAGCCTCCCAGCCATGCCCCCTGGCATCGTGGCTGGCGCGATGCTGGCTGCGGGTCGGTGTGAACCACCACCTGAACTGGCTGCTCATGCTGAAGGGACTGCTCCGCATGTGACAGCTTCATCTGAGCACACCAAACTACCAGCCCTTCTGAAATAAGAAAAAGTTTTATGTTAACAATGTAAGGGCTGAAGTCTCAATTACAGAGTAGGAATTGATTGAAAAAGAGTATGCTCTCTCATTTCATTGAAAAGAAAAGCAATTTCAACTTTCTCAAAAATGAACTCAGTTTTCCTCCCTTACCTGTTTTCCTCTTTATTTTCCTTCCTGTTTCTCATTCTGCTAAGAAGCCAGAACTCACCTTCATATTTTCAGTAATGGTGCCTCACACCTTTTCCCTTCTCTTTGCTTTACAGTTGCATTTTTTGCCCGTATCTGGGTTTATATTCGTATTGTTTCCATTCACTCCTGCACCTTTTTCTCATCTGATTGATTTTCTTGCTATTCAAAACATTTTCAGAAATATAACAAGATTTTATAAATTACATAGCACAAGAAACATTAACTACACTCACAACATCTACTTTGTTTTCTAAAATCTTCAGAGACCATGTACAGTACATTAAGAATACTGATGCATATTTAGCATTTAGAATGCTTTTCTAAATTATTTTTGCCTGCATACCTTACACCAGTTTTGACGGTAGACTTTAATTAGATTTTATTCTTCCTTTACTGATAATTTCCTTATTTATTTTTTTTTAAACTTGTTAAAAGAAAAAGGTATAATACATAAATTGACAAATAAATACACTGATTGACAAGTTTATGAGTCTGGCTGACAAGCAACTATGTCTAAAGTCAGAAAGATGAAATTCAGGTCTAGCACAAAGTGTTACACTTGGAACAGAGAAATAAAATGCATAAATACGAGGCAGAGAATAACTGGCTAGGCATCATAAACAAAAAACAATGTGTGGCAGCATCAGTAACCCCAAACTAAACACAAGCCAAGAAAATGGTGATATTGCGTATACAAATTTAATTATTTGTATACAAGTTGGCAAGGACCCATCTGGACTGATACGTTCAGTTTTGGGACACAGGTCTTTAAGAACGAGGTAAACAAATTGAAAGCAGCAAGTTGGAAAAGAGACTTGGAAAAAATGAAGACTGAGGAAAGATGGAAAGAACTGGGCTTGTTCATCTTAAATCTTTGGGGAAAAAAAAAAAGTATTAAAAAAAGGCTGGTGATCAATTATCCTACCAATCCGCTTTTGGAAGGCTAAAAAAAAATACACTTACCTTTCAAAAAAAAATAAAAACCAAGAACAAATTTCTGATTTTCTGAGCAGAGATAAGCACTGACAAAAACTACTTTGACTGGATGCAGAGTTTCCTTGGCTGATAGTTGTGAAGCAGATTTGACAAACATTTCCAGAACTGATTGCCTACTGAGGGTTGCTAGAAAATGTGGCATCTGGATTTCCATTCAAGACATTCGTGTCCAAGAACGTATGATATAGCAAATTTATCTTTTTCCGTGATAGTATATTCAGATTGGATGCAGGATATATTGATTATATACATATTATTTGTTATATATAGCTTAACTTGCTAAAAATGCATTTGTTGATGTAGAAACGTTGTCAAGGATGGCATTACTCAGTGGCTTTGCTCAGGTTCTTCACCCCAACCTACCCTGTGTCAGTAACGACCACCTGGCCAAAGGTATTGATTCTGAGGGTAAAACTGAAGACACACAGTCTGGTGGGATAAGAGACAGGTCATGGCTACAGCAGAATTTGAGCCAAAATCTGATGTTTGCCTGAGAGCAGCCAGCCTAAGCAACACAAAGGGGAAAGAAAAAAACAAAACAAAACAAAACAAAAAACTTCTGCATAAACTCTCAGGATAAAATTCTACAGCCAAAAAGAATAACTGAATGTATCAACTAGATATACACACGAGTTTAGTCAAGAGCTCTCTATGTCACAGTAACAGGACCCGTGTGTGCTAACATACTGGGATGCTCCTAGTGGCCATGGTAAAGAACATGGGGACAGAGAGGCAGATCTTGATGTACACAAAAGGGATCCAGCAGCTATAAAAGCCTTTAAGATGTGTATGTGAAGGAAATAAAGTTATTCTGCTTATCAGTGGAGACATGATCCCTGTGCACAGGTACTACAATATGGGGAAGAAGCTCAAGTACAAGGCTTTCCAGTTTCTGTAACACACAGAAAAGCTAATAATGGGAGGATTAAATTAGGCAGAGTGGCACTGAGGAAAGACAACTTCTAGCAGCAAGGGTAATTAAACTGCTTTTGAAGAAAAGTGGCAGACCCCACTACACTGCAATTCTCATGCAGCAGACTGTATGTGAGCACAGATGTGGTGGTCCCCGTCAGCCGTGTAACCCACCCTCAGGGGTGGGGGAGGACAGGTCTGCCTGCACTGCCGGTGGCATTTCCAGCCCTGAATCAAGACCAAGTCTGCACTCCAGCAGGGTAATTAATTTTTATTTTCAGGAGGAAGGGGTTGTTTTATCCTTAATTCCCAATAGGCCTAAAGAGACATGATGATTAAAAAAAAAAAAAAAAGAGAGAGAAGGCATCCACACACAAGTGAGGCATGTTATCTCCTTGGCTTATCAGAAAAGCAGAGAACTGCAGAGACAAAATCTCCTCTGTGCCTGAAGAAACAAGGAAGGTGGGGGGAACAGATGATGAGCACTCCAAAAGGTGTTGAATCCTGCTTGGCTTCACAGGCAAAATGAGGAGATGCCAGCCTCACATGTTGAAAACATTACCAATACCAATCTGAAAGGAACAGTTAGACATTATAGTCATTAATTATTTATTTTTGCTGCAAACCATGCTTCTTAAATCCATATTAAGAGGAAGTTTTTAATTTTGAGTATTAGAAAGGTTAGTAGAAGCTGGGTTACTATGCTATCTGATCATTGAAGACAACAAAGACCCTATAAGCATATAATATATTTCTCAAAGGTCAGAAACTGTAATCAATTATAACGTTAACTTTTAACAAACATACTTTTAAAAGTACAAAAAATACATTTTTCCACTCAGATAGATAGCAAATGCAGTAAGAATGAGGAAGATGTGTTACATTTTTAATACATAACAGGTTGAATAACCACTCCAGTGTGAACTGCCAACTGGAACTCCACACCTCCATAAATTATTTTAATTTCTACAACAGTAGAGCTAGAGAGCAAAATCAGTAGGCTCTGCACACACTTACAAAAACCCACAACCCTTACAACCCAGACACTTGACAGGAGAGAACAGATGGAGGAGAACAAGGTTACTGTTGTAGTGAGGACAAGAAAAATATGGAGCTTATTAATAAAAATAATGGTATAGACATTTTCACATCAGCTAAAAAAATTTTGGCATTAGTTAGTACTAACTCTTTAAAGCATGTTAAATAGCAGACGATGTTTGTGCATTTTACACATGTTGAGGAACAATGGCAGCTAGCTTGCAAGAGTTTACAGCTAAGCTAGCTAAAGTGTAAAATAACTATCTTTGTCATTTCCTTCCAAGTATACTTAACACTGACACTTGTAATCTACGTAAGTAGAATTAGATGTATTATTTTCTATAACATCACAAGATATGATGTCATTAATTAGTTATAAATCTAAACACTGTCAGCTAAAATTTAAGTTAAATTAGAAAAACCATTGTTAAGTGAAGACATTCTTTAACAAAATCACTCCATTTGAGAAAATTCTGTTGCCTGGGCAACATGACTGCAAATTGCAGAGTTCAGACCATGATGTCTATTTTAAAGCAACAAAATACAAATCTTTGAAGAAAATACATCTAACAACCCGTTTGTATTGTACTAAAAGCTTATGCAAATGGTATGTTAAGTTAACATCAAAATGCAAATCTTTAAGGATTTAAGGTGAACCATTCAAAGTGCTACCAGGTTATTAGGCCCAATTATGTGTGTGACAGATGCAAAAGATTGAGAAAGGTCAAGGTGTGAAATGAGATATAGCAACCAAAGTGTGCAAAGAATACACAGGACACAGGAAAGCATAATAACGCATTCTGCAAGAGTGGATCAAGTGCACCAGCAAATCGTCAGGGGAGGAAAGCGTTAGTATGATGAATGCCAGAGGGTTAACTGGCTTTTTGCTTTAGCTTTTTACTTTGCAATTGGTTGTGATCATTCAGCAAATATCACCAAATCAGCAAATCGGTTTGGCCCGATAAAACTGTCACATGGTATTTGGGGCATTATTTGCCTTTGTGTCTGTTTTTGCAATCTGTCTATGAATTGCCTTTACTTTTCTACAAATCACCAGAGATCTGCAAATCTGCTGGGAGAAATCTCCAGAGTTAGTGGTTTACTCCAATCATCTCTGAAGGTTCTCAGATGCCTGAAAAGGAGGGATGCTACCACTAGATTTAAAATATGCAGCACAAGAAAGAGAGAAACAGCACTAGAGAAGAGGCAGCTTAATTTTATTGTCCAGAACAATGGTGGTGGAAGCAGACAATTTGTAAACAGAAGAACAACAGCATTAATTTGCAAAGAGCATACCCAGTTTAAGGAATCCAAGTTACTTCTATGACAGGGTAGCATGCCAGGCTTTGTGAAGAGCAAAGAAACTGAAGATACCATATAGCTGTCTTGAGCAAAAATTTTGACAGTCTTATGTGACATTCTCAGAAACTACAGAAATTAAATCTAGGTGAAACTCCTGCTAAGTGGATGAAAAACTGATCAGAAAACTAATTCATGACTTACTGACAGTCTAAAAACACACTGAATGGTTTTCACAGGACCCTACCCGAGGTTCATCAGTATTTAATTTTTTCATTAGCAACCTGGATGATAGAGTACAGAGCCTGCTTATTAAATTCCTAAATGAGATGAACCTGGAAGGAGGTGCAAACTGATCTGAGGATTAGAATGAAAATGATTGCTGGGAACTCAAGAAATGTATGAGGAGAAAAAAATAGGATTTTACTCAATAGAGAAAACTATAATCTAGATTTATGTTCAGGGATTATAGAAGATGGAGCTAGACTCTTCCCCAAGGTGCACAGAGAAAGAACAAGAGGCAACTGGCACAAGTTGCACCAGGGGAAATTTTGTTTGGGCACAATTAAAAGACTCTTCACTAGGAGAATGGCTAAGTACTAGAACAAGTCCCAGAGAGGTGGGAGTGCTCCAGCCGTGGGAACTTTCCCAGACTTAGTGGGAAAGGCCCTGAGTAACCTCACCAGCTCTGGGGCTGGCCCTCCTCTGAGCGGTAGAGCTGGACTAGAGATGTCCCAAGGTCTGCTCAACTTGAATCGCTTGGGTGAGTCTGTGATACCAGGCACGGACACATGCCACAATGCAGCAGGCAGCAGTCCTGCTGTAGAAGATCTGAGGACTGCACGATAACAAGCTCAACATGAGTCAACAAAGTCACATTGTGGCAGGGAAAGGGAAAATTGCTAATTTACAATTAGCAGCCTCACCTCTAACATGTGTGATGTAATCTCTCTGTTCTGTGCAGAACAGAGCGTCAGCTGGAGTAAGCTACTTTGGGGAACTGAATTAAATAAAAGATATGGGGAGAATCCACAGTAAATCAACAGTAATGATCAGATTATGCTTTCAAGGTCTCTGCAGGAAAACCTGCATGTTCTGGGACACTTAGTCCACAGAACAGAAGATGAGGTGGGGAAGGGGTGATGAGGCCATAAAAGCAGAAAGAAGGCAGCTGCAGCAAGGACAAAAATAATCTGTTTTTCATAACCAGGGAAAAGTGAAGGGCTTAAAATTCAATAAGAAAGATTCAGGTTAGATGTCAGAAAAAGCCTTCTGACAGCAGACACAACTAAGCACAGAGACTGTGTTAGGAAGCTGCAGTCAATATCCAGCATAGGAGGGTCTCAGGAGCAGGTCACACAAACATCAGTCATAAAACATTCAGACAGTGCTGATCCTGTGCGTGGGAAGAACAGCACACAAAATGGTCTCAAGTTTCTTCTCAGTCTTATCTGCATATGGCCTGCCCAATAGGTGGTTGACACTGAATGAGGGAAGCACAGGAAACATCTAACCTTAACTTCAGGAGGTTTTCAGTGTGGTCTCCAATAGCATTTTTATTGCGAAACAGGACTAGGTCTTTTTTGGGTACATGTATGATGAGGTAGGCGGACATCTGGCAGGACCACCAGTCTCGAAGAGTGACAGTCAGCAATACAAAGCCCATCTGATGGTCAGTTACAAGCTCATTCCTCAGGGATGGCCATGGCAGCTGGCACCATGTGGTACCTTCATTAACAGCCATGACGATGAAAGGGAAACCACTGTCAGCCAGTTTAGAAGCAGTCAACAGGCAACAAGAGCCAGGCTGTTCCTCAGAGGGGCCTCCAGCAGCTGTAGGAATGGCCACAAGGACTGGCAGAGACAAGCACCAAGCCCTGACTATGGCCTCCAGCAACCCTGTGGGATGGAATGGGACACGACCAGAAGGGGTGACTGGATGGCAAATGGCTTTGCAGGAAAGCCCAAGGGACCCCAGAGGCCATCATGACCCAGCGCTGGCAGCGCCCTCGGGCAGTGAAGGCTGAGCTCATCCTGGGTGGCGATGGCTGATGGCAGTCAGCAGGTGTGGGCAGGGATGGCTCCCCTCCACTCAGCACTGGTGAGACCCATCAAGATACTGGGGCCAGACTGGGATCACCAGCCCAGACCCCCTCACAGTCAGGGATATCCTTAGTACCCTTGGATGAATCCCATCTAGCTCCATAGACTTATGAACGTTCAAATAACATAACAGGTCACTTACAGTTTTCTGCTGGATTGTACAAGTTTCATCTCACTCCCTGCCACCATCTCCCAGTCAGGGGGCTGGGTACGGTGAGAACAATTGGCCTTACGAATAAAGACTGAGGCAAAAAGGCACTAAGTATGTCAGCCTTTTCCTCATCTTTCATCACTTTGTTTCCCCTCACATCCAATAAAGGATGAATGTTCTCCTTAGTCCTCCTTGTGTTGTTAATATATTTATAGAATGTATTCATTGTCTTTTCCCGTAATTGCCAAATTGAGTTCCTATTGGGCTTTGGCCCTCCTCATTTTCTCCCTGCACAACTTCACACCAGCACTGAAGCCCTCCTGAGTTCCCTGCCCCTTCTTCCAGAATTCTTCCAAAAGAATTCATAAATTCCTTTTCTTCCTGATTTCCTGAAGAAGCTCTCTGTTCAGCCACGCTGGTCTTATGATAGTTATCATACTATTCATTTTACATGTGAAATTATCACAGCTACATTATCCCCAGAGAGCTAGGGAAGAAATCCAGTCATGATGCAGAGATATACATCCTGCTCTGCAGTTTGAGGGATGAGTCACAAACTAAACCCCACAGGACCTGCTGAGCACCTCCCCACTGATGCCATGGGCAGCCCCATCAATTGCTCAGACCCAAAGACTGCCTCTTACCGAGGGAATCCCACACTAAGGTGTTTGCCCATGTCACAAAGTCTAGGTGAGTGGTACCTCACCCCATTACAAGTGGAAGAGATGAAGCCACTCACTCGTTCCGTGCTGGACACATCCACGAGCCTGGTCACCTCCTGCCCACACCACCATGCCGAGATGGGTACCTTGGCTGCCCACCAAATGAGGCATGCAAGAAACTGCTGCCAATCCCCATGCTGCTGCCCAGCACATCCCCTGCCCTACATCAGGCCATCATGAACCAGACAATGCTGAGCAACACCTCTGCTCTGCAGGGGGGGCGATCTTTGCACATGTACCCTCGATTCAGGCAACAATTTCTTTATGTCAAGCCAAACATTTTTCTGAAACACTGACAGCGGAGTTAAGAGTTATCTAAAACCTCTGGCTTGTGCTTGAGCTTCATGGTCAAGATCAGTCTTGCCAGCTGAGAAGCGCTGATGTCAGCACAAGTGATTGAGAACACTTGCAGAGCCAAAGAAGCTCTCTACAACGACAAAGCCTGTATTACTCATAACGAGAAATTGTGTTTACCTATAGCGTAACTACCTAACCCCAAAAAACTCTTATTTACTCAGCATATGATAATCCTGTACATGGAAAAGTTCAACCATAAGTATCTTGAGGACAAAGAAATTTGTACAAAACTGACGTTTACTGATCATTAAGAAACTTGTCTGCACTTCTAAAACTTACATTAGAAGTGTTTGGGATAAGCTAACACAAGCAATCCCATAGCCCCATTGGAATACAAGATTGACAGGAAAGAAACCAGGATCTATGCTTAAAGATGTTTAGTTTCAGCTTGATACCAAGGTCACCTGCTCACATTCATACTGAGCTGAAGCTTTGCTTATGCAAGACTATTATGATTATATTTTTCAAATAATATCACTGAATTAGTATCCATTGATAATTAAAACCTTCAATGCTGAGTTCACTTTTTGATAGGTTCTCATAGCCATCTTTATTGGCTGTAAAAGCTACATTGGTACAAGTTCATACATTTATAATAATTTTCCAGTATCCAAAGCAGAGTGGAAATCACACAGACAAATGGATACAGCACATAACCAGGCTGTGTTTTATAGGCAACTTTTCTTATTTTGGTATCATAAGCAGCACTCGGGCACAACAGCACTGGAGTGTCTGATGGGCCCTAAGGGCCTCAGTTTAGACATCAGAAACATTCCTTAGGAGACAATGGAAAAACCACCTTGCCCAAACAAAATGTTTTGTGGCAAACACAGATGAGAAGCCTCCACCAGAAAAGCCAAGTCACAGGTCCAGAAAAGTATCTTCCATTACTGCTGGGAAAGGAGTACTGTAAAAATACATGCAGAAAGATGACTTACCAGTGACAACACATGCATGTAAACACAGATGTCAACTGGAAATAACCCAGTACTGACAGCTGGATTCATTTTCCTTTGAACTACCATGGGAGCCCAAGCTCATCTCCATCGCCCCTCTCCTTCTGAGCCTGAAAACAAAAGCTACTGCATGCCTGTTGCCATTCCAGATCCTCCTCACAGGAAGTCAGTGCCTCAGAGGACTCAAATAAGCAGGTACACAATAAGCTAGCATGTGAACAAGATTGCTTGATGAACTGCAGCTTATCACCAAGCCTACATGTACATTTGCGCTATGGATGACACTGAGGCAACTGCATACCTGCTGCAGAGAGCTCCTGAGGTCCTTCATTCGTGCACTAGCTGCAAACCGCTCCACCAACACGACTTCAGCTCTGAGGTGGTGCAGCAATCCAGTACACCTGGAGAAGGCAAGGGCCAAGCTCCAGGTGTCCAGACCAGAAATATCTGGAGTTGAGAAATTAAACAAGTGATTCTGAAATGACTCAGCCACTGAAAACACATCAGCCAGGAACATACAGGGGCAGTGTAAGTAACTTCCAAAATGCTCTCCATATAATAAAAAAGAGCTATCTCGACATTGAGAACACAAAACACAGACTCCATGTTAGAGATATGAGATTTGGGAAAGAAAACTGTGAAATTAGCGGTATTAAGATAAAACTTGGATGCTCCTTAAAAGGAAACTGCTGGCATCTACAACAGGTCACTGAAAAATACAGTGCAAGGTTAAGTCATCTATAAAAACATGAACTTCTACTTTTTAAGCAGGTGTAAGGGCAACTGGAAAAGCTACTTTTATTAAATGAAGGGTTAAAAAATAACCCAGAGTTTTAAAGTAAAAGCATGCCAGTTTGTGACCTCTGGCTTAATCCCACCAGAGTACTGGGCTCCTGAGAAAAAAAAATACTTAAGTGAGCCCTTGAGACATCCAAAAGCCACGGAGGAAAAGGAAAGCGTGACCTGATGCACTGGCAGTGACAATCCAGGTGATAAGAAACCACAGAACTTAACACAGCTGAGGCAGGGTTTTACCCCATCTCACACCAACCACTCAGAAGAGCTGTGACTGATGAACCCAAGGGAAAAAGAGACACAGGCATGGGTAGCAGAAACTAGGTGGTTTGTATGGCTACTGAGCAGAAGCAGTTTAGGATTCTCCTGCTGTTTACAGGGAAATCTCTATATGGAAGAGATAGGGTTCCTCTGTTGACAGCAGCTCTCCAACCTGACACTACATGGTAGACTGCTGAGAGACAGAAGTGGCACAGTTGGCCCAGCCTCTGATACAGAGGTAGCAAAATCAGCAGGTATCTTAGAGGACACAGGGAAATAAGCCAGATGGGCTCTTCCCATGTCTCATCTCTGTCTGTAATAATGAGGACATTACAGTATGGATGCATGGACAGCTAGATGGGGAAAAAAATGTTCGTTGGATGGTTCAGGTCAAAGTGATTGTGAATAGGTCTTTCTCTACCTGACAGCCACAGACAGGTGGAACACCACAGAGGTCATCAGGTTTGCAGGTACCTCCAGACTGGTGATGATCAATATACTCAAGGGCAGAGCTGCAATCGAGAGGGACCTGAACAGGCTGGAGGAATAGGCCAGGAGGACCCCCAGAAAATTCAGAATGGACAGATGCAAAGTCATGTATCTGGGAAGGAAGCAGCCTTGGCAATGACAGGCTGAGGAGCAGTTCAGCAGAAAAGGCCCTAGAGAAAACAAGCTGGATGAGAGCCATAGGGACAATGACTTTTACAAGAGTAGAGGGTGTCTTCTTCCGTCATACACACTTGTTAATGTAGACTCCAACAATCAAACTGTCACCTGGACATCAAACCTCGTGAGACAGGAAGGCTGTTTCACATAGCTCATTGACAGCATCCGATGTGGATCGTCAATAAAACTTCATCAACAGGAGGATTTCTGATGGACCCAGAAAGTCTCATCCAGCATCCTACTGGAAATAGCCCAGGCAGTGCCACATCAAGGTTAGGGGAGACTATCTGCACATAATATGCTCGCCTGAGAATCAACAACTGTTCTGATAAAGTTCAGCTTGCAAAGGTAAACGGTTTCATTTCCAAGTCAAGTCATGTAATCTGCATACTCAGAAAGGGACATAGCTGTTCCCAGAATTTGGAAGGTCATCTCTTTTGGAATCACTCTGTGAACTGACATTAAGGAAAAAAAAAAAGAGAAGCCCAAAACATTGCAAATGAACAGTAGCTAACACTTCTTATTCAATTAAAAAAAAAAAAAAAAAGAAACTGTAGACAGGCTGACCTGGAAGACTTGGAGCTATCAACAGTCCCATGCTTGAGCTAAAATGGGGCTTTTGGGCCCACAGGCAGCGTGGGGGCCCCAGGTGAGGCTGGTCAAGGACATTAAGGACTATGAGTGCCCTCAGGGCTCTGACAATACAGCCCTGCAATGGAAGTGGTTATCTTCCTTGACACAACGTTAACCTCCAGACAAGGCAAATTCATGAAAACTGTCCCTGAAAAGGGCCAAGAAAAAGAGACAGAAATAAGGAATGGATCATTCAGCTGTTGGCAACTATTCAGCACCCAAGCATCTGATGCTGTACGATCCCAACACAATAATATCCTATCAGAAGCAAGAAAAGACAGAAAAGGGAGTCTAGAGGACAAAGGGGCATGTGGCATCCACAGAGCTCCTTCCTAGTCCTTGCACAGAACAGGAAGGCTGGAGCAGGCTTAGGACAGATAGCATGAAATCTTTGACTGCTCTATTCAAAGAGCCCAGCTTGCGGAGCTGTTGTGTCCAAACAGGATCAGTTTCCTTCCACCTCACATGCATTGTGACCACAGGGATGAGGGATCTGCAACGGGAGAGGCAGAAGGGAGCGATGCAGGAACGACCCCACATGAAGCTTCTGCATGAGAGCCCTAGAGCCATGCTGACAGTTCATTGTTCTGTCCAAACCATGTCCCATAGCGTCTAACCCTGTTGGGGGAAAGGGAGATGTCCTCCTCCTCCCCCAGCAGGGTCAGACTGACCACTCAGCAACCATCCACTGTGTTTGCACAACCGTCTACTTGTATGGCTGTCTACACATTACAATCATCTTCTGGATGCCTTTCTGTTGTTTAAATATGACGGTGGGTTCACCACATCCCAACTGCAACTGTCAGTCTTCACAGTCCTGGCTTGAGTGTTTGGCCTTCCCATCGCAGGCCCCTGACCCACAGTGTGCTCCACTGGCCAATGCCCCAAGTCCAGTCAGTGAGCACCTGAAGACACATGGGAGGTTTGCTCTTTGTGAGACAACTAGTGCTTTAGTAGCACTTTGTTTCTGATTCCCCACCAGCGACACTGTTAAAATAGCCAGAAGGAAAAAAAAAATTACATTATTTTTGTCCAGTGTATTTTGAGTATGCAGTATCCTATCTGAAAAATGATTTATCCAACCTTCAGTGAGAAAAACATATTTGGATGATGCTAGGGAGCTTTGGGAAGGACTACATCTGCATACAGGACTCTCATACAATTTATGGAAGTCAAGCCAGCTAAGAACAATGGAAGACAGATGTAGGTATAAAACCTGGCTCGATAAAACAATAAGTTGAAGATTTCCAGAAGCTGAAAAGGTACTATGGGAAAACTCTTACCCTAAACCTACCCTGCTTTGGCAGTCCTCTCTGAAGCCTGCCACTAGACACAAAGAGTTGATAATGCTCCCAGCACTCCTGCCCCACAGTACAGACCACGTGCTGCAGTCCACAAGTGCTCCATCAGACCATTCTGCAGCTGGAAGAACTCAACACACAACACGGTGAGATGTGGCATTACCTCCCTAGGTAAGGAACATGCTGATTTGCCTCATGGATGATAACCAAAGAGATTACAACTTTTAAACCCTCTAAATTACTCAGTGTTATCTGAGTGAGTCATCTCAGGCCACTGACACCACGCTATCTGATTAACAGTAACAATCAAATTAGCACAAGGTATATGCAGTAAACTGACTAAATAGCCATGTAGAAGCAGAGGCATTTACACAAGCTCCCAGCAGCCACAGAACCGCTCTGGCTAGTGCACACTCCTTTGTACAGGCTTGGCTTTCCTCTGCTGTGCTGAAAATCAGTCACAGAGAGGTAGCACCTCTTTACCATGGCTACACAAAGACGAACCATGAGAAAGTGCCAGACTTTGTAGCATATAGTAACTTAATAACATGCTGAAATCTTGAGCAAGCAATCTAAGCAAGGAGTCAGAGCGCTTCTGTTTGAAAGCTGGGAGCACATAACAGTAATATCAAATGCTAGTTTGGATCAGGTTATACTTGTCAATAAAAAACTGTTCAGATTACCAAGCATGATTTTAATTCTCTGGATCAGAAACTTCCAATTGGTCAAACTACTTCAAAAAAGAAGACAAACACTGCTTATCCCTTCTTAGAACTCACTAGGACTCTGCATGACACGAGCAAAATCAGAACAGAAGCCATTTGTTCTCTCTCCACCATCTGCTACACAACCCCATTTCCTTCAAATGCCCAATGCAAAAAGGTTGCCCTTTCTCCATCTCTTGATTCCAAAAGTACAGCCCATTCAACAAGGAGGCAACAGTTTCCTGGAAAAAGTACTTCCCTGGAAATGAATATTTTCACATGACATCTAAGAGCAGTCAGATGGGAAAAACCTCAGTTCCCAGAGGAAAACTCCCTGGAAAGCAACAGTTTGAGCACAGCAGATCTTGCTGCCTCCATCCACACAAACCCTTTCATGACCCATCTCCCAAGGTGGGAGATTGGGTGGAACATGCAGAAGAAGGTCTGAGTTAAGGTGGATTCGTGGAGAAAAGGCTCCCATAGGATGGGGTCCCCACCAAGGGCTGAGCTCACGCACCCTTCAGCATTCGCTGCTGTTAACGAGGCACAGTGCTCACTGTAATTCAGAGCAAAGCTGTCTGTGGTGGCACTCTACTTGTGTACGTGAGCACGCCTCCGGAGCCAGTCCCGCTGTGCTCTCTGGGCCGTTGTGGAGGGGAGGACAAGCCTCCCCTTCTCTGCAGACAACTGCAGTTCATCACACAAATGACACTCACAGCTTCACCGGGTATGACGAGACAACAGCCACTTACTAGGTGAATTTATTCTATTACTGGTGTACCCCCATGGCACAAATCTATGTTAAAGTTCCCACATGTGACAAAATACCAGACAGGCTATAAGGAATGCTCAATTTGACCTTCCAGGCCTCTTCTTCCCTTAGCATTCAAGCCAACACATAACACAGCTTGTAAGCAACATGGCCTCAGTCTTCCTAAAGAAATTACTTTTAAGAATATAAGCTATATAATCATTTCCTGAAACTACATATGCATTATTAGTTATGTACACACGAGAGCTTAATAATTGGTATCTCTACACAGCTGCCTAATTTGTATATGTGTACTTACCATCATTGTACGTACTCTTTTTGGGACTGTTTGCTCAATTTGCATTAAAATGTACTTAAAATTTAAATGAAATATCCTGATGCAGAATATAACACCATTCCCACAGCAGGCAGCGGGTTCTTCTGAGGCAACCACAGCCAGTTCACCGTGGCTGCCAGTAAGCAGGCAGGTTATGTCAGAGAGCACTTCAGCTCCCCCTGAGTACTTACGGCATTCAAGCTACACAAGCATTCAGTTCATTTGGAAGAAAGATCATCCCTCAGGACACAAGGCTCACTAGAAGTACCCACTTCCTCCATGCGAGAGACAACACTGGCACAGCACTATCCGAGTGTAGCAGATTTCCAGCATGTGCAAAATATCTGCCCAGTTTCCTACCCCTCTCCTCCCAGGACATGCTGCTGCTCAAGCATTTGTAGTTGCACACATGGAACAAGAGCGATTGCATCTGTAATAAGGCATCACTCAGCAGCCACTCATGATGCTTGCAGGGGCTGTGCAACATCATTGTGATGGTCATGCTTGAGATGCTTTGGCCTAGAGCCTCTATAAACAACATTGAAAGAGTGAAGAAAGGCATTTCTAAAGGGAAAATGGTTAGGGAGCTCATCTGAGGCTACCCGAGCTAGTACGTGATTAAGATGGTGACAGACACGCTCTACTCTCAAGGGACACCTGAAGATTAGTACTAGCTGGACAATGAGTCACAACATTTCTGAAAGGTCCTCAGGTAGAAGATTATGTTTCAACAAAAGCACAGGCAGAAATGTTATTTCAAGTTCAAGAACTTTTCAAAAGAAAGGCAAAGCAGACTGAAGGGAAGAGACCTCCTGTATCACAGACTGCAGCCTGTGATAATTTGCAGGCAATCACCTTCCCATGACTTGCAAACTTCGGAAGGAGTCACACTGCAAAGTGACCAAGTTTCCCTTTTCCATCTGTTTTACCTAGCATATTTACATGAAAGCTATTCCAGAATTTCAATCCATTTCAATAGTGGTTTGAGGTCTTCTAACTCCCATTTTAAGTTTATTAACAGCAAGCTCAGGTGCAAAACTGTCCTTTATTCCTGGGGATTTTGCTCCCTCACTAACATTTACTGCAACACTTCTACAGAGCGCAATAAATTCCTCCTTTCCACCTCCATTACACTGACAGAACAAGCAAAGCTCTTTTAGTTTCCCACCATAAGATACCACCTTCATAGTCCTTCCCATGTACAGTATGATCGCTTTCCTCCCTCCCACTCCAGTGTCAGAATAGGCGTCCTGAATCAATGGTTTTGTTCCAGTAAATGTTATCCCAGGCACACCCAGGGGACATGTCAGAGGCTGCCACTGCCCCACAGAGCTCCTCTGGCATGGAGGGACTGGGGTCCAGAGCTCACTGTCTCACCTGGAATGCCGTCTGGCTGTTGTAGTTGCGAATCTCTTTGCTCGCACCACGGAAGAGGAGAACCCGAGCACAGCTCTCCTGGGAAAGCAAGCAAGGAGGAAACAGGAAGAGATTGATTAGCACTGCAGACTGGTGACAACAAAGAAGCAAACCACATGGTTTCATTGCACTCAGAAAACCTCCGTTGGCAAGAGCAAGGAATATAAAAGGAACCGGAATCCCCATGAACTGGTTACCTCTGGCACCAAGCTGACCAATTCCATCTACCTGTGTGCCAGCTATAGGTGTTGCCACCATAATCAAGCCCTATACTCAGTCCAAGACCACACCTATGAGGCACGCTGACCACTACACATTCCCAGGTATTGCTATTTCCTAAAGCCTTTTATCACTTTTGTTTTGAATGCTCTGTACTTCTGTGCTGTTAATTCCACACGTTTATGGGCCCTTGTACTCCTTAATGCTGCTCTGCCTAACCAACCCAGTGGGCATAAACCCAGATATCAGAGTCCTGGGTCTGCAGAGTGCACCCATCACATAACAAGCCACAAATCAGCTTCTATTGCAAATTATAAGAGTATTCACCTTTTAAAACATTGGCATCTTGGAATCTGAAAAATTCCCTTTATAGCAAAAACAGAAAATAGAATGTATAAAATCTGTAGGAAGGAATAAAACCTACAGGAGAAATCCTTAGATACTGACCTCTACATCTTGGAAAGAGAGCAGTGGGAGGGTAAGATCAGAGAGGGCTCTTCCACCACCCTTGATTTCTTCTGAACTGAGATCAGTGACCCTGAGGGCAGGGTACTCTGCATTGCCTGGTCACCCTTCTTTAAAATTCAGAGATTGGCAATAAGATGTTCATAGAATATCCTGAGCTGGAAGGGACCCACAAGGATCATTAAGTCCAGCTCCTAGGTCCGCACAGGATCACTCAAAAAATTAGACCATGTGTCTGAGAGCATCGTCCAAGCACCTCTTAAACTCCAGCAGACTCAGCACTGTGACCACTGCCCTGGGGAGCCTGTTCCAATGCCTGATCACCCTCTCAGTAAAGAACCTTTTCTTTACACCCAGCCTGAACCTCCCATGTCACAGCTTCTCACCATTATGAGCATTTGTATCAGGGATAGCACCCCAGCCCACATGCCTGCCCCAAAGGCTGCAAAAGCCACAGGACATACCCAACAAGCCCTGCTTGGGGCATGTGCCCTCCCCAAAGTTACATGCAAGCACCTGGACCAAATTAGCACTCTCCACCCAGGCAAACTGCTCCCTCCAGCCAGTGATGGGGGCTCGCTGCACTTGGTGTGAAGAAGGAATAGGAACCAGAGGAAAAATGACAGAACAAGTTAGGCAGCAAATCAGCAAAAATATTCTGGGAATGGGACTAGACTGAACCACAGACTCTTCCTCCTGGTCACCAGGCTCTTGAGAAACCTAACATCAGACTGGTGCTGCAAACAGAAACAACCTCATCCCAAGATAGAGGGTGTATACAATTCAGAAAAACTTTTCTAGGCCTGCAAACAGTAATAGTAATCAGAAGATGCCCCAGCCCAGCATTGTTCCCTCAGGCAGGCTGGTTCCTCATCTACGTTTTCTTTGTTCTCATGCCCTGAATCACACAGAAGTACCTGGTTATAGAGAGCACAAATATGAAGAGCGGTATTTCCTGAGGCATTCTGTGCAGTCATATCAGCTCCATAGAAGAGAAGATGCTCCAGGTGCTGAACATGGCCGTAGCGACATGCCTGCTCAAAATGCAGAAGGGGAAAAAAGAAATAGAAAAATAAAATGAGAGATCAGCAGGAAAGTGATAAAATTCATAACATCCTCCTACCTCTTCTGGATTCATCTATGCTAGAAAAGTTCTATTAGACAGGAACAGTAACCTGAAGAGTTCCATTAACACCCATGCACACTCACTGCTCCTCCTTACAGCAACATATACACAAACACTTATCAGATAAATTACCTTTACACTGATTGCAAATTTGGGCTCGGCATCATGCAGGTATCAGGGCCTCCTCCAGATCATTTGCTACATCAGTAATAATTATCTGCTGAAAAAAGCCCTGAAGCACAAGCAGGCAAAGCAGAGTGCAATAGATCCAGATCTAGTGTGGTTCCTCTGTGCTTGGTCCATCCTGGGATGAGCAGACCTCAAAGATCAGCCATGGCAATGCAGGATGAGGCAGGAAGGAGGAGAGTCATTTCCCACAAATCAAGATCACAAACACCTCTTGTTTTTTTCACTCTGTCCATCTGTCCTTTGATGTACCAGTACTCATTCACCTTGCAAGGCCTGAGAGCTGAGTGCTTTGGGAGGCCACAGGCCCAAAGGCAGCCTGCCCTCCTGACAGTGCCAGACCGGGGGACTTGAGGCAGAGCCAGCACACTCTCCCTTCTCCAGAAGGAGCTCAGTCTTGAAGCACAAAGCCAGCTCAGGTCCCCTCACCCACCTAGCCCATCTCTTTCTTCCCTGTGCCACCAGGTGCGGATATAACTGTGTTTTTGTAATCAGGATGCCTCAGGCTTGATCGAGGTCCCAGATCACTGTCCTGGCACAGCTGTAATCTGGGGAGGATCCCAGACCCCACTGACTGAGGCCAGCATGAAACGGCCTGAGTGTTAGGCCTTGGGTAGGACACAGAACCGGCACTCCCCAAGCAAATCCCCAGACAGGACCCCGGACACCACCCTCCCCCCATGCCAGCCAATCCTGCCATGCAGTGCCACTACTGCCCGCCAACAAGACACCGCATCCCTGCGGCACCTCTGGGGACAGGACAGGCCTCTTCACTGACAGTATGGCAGTGGTGGCCCCAGCTAGACCTTGTCCATTGTCTGTCTCACCTGGTGGATCTCCTGCCAGCCGTTCTCATCCACGCAGCCCAGCCGGGCGTAGTCATGCAGCAGGAGCTCACAGCAGTAGGGATCCCCCCCGACCATGGCGCTGTGGTACAGGGGCGTCAGCCCTCGGCTGTCCTTGTAGTCTGGGGAGGCACCCAGGTCCAGCAGCGTCTGCAGGAGAAGCGCCTCCCTTGTCCTGCAGCTCCAGGCAGCCACACAGGACAACCCACCCCATGACGGACTGGGGTGCTGCGGCCATGGCAGCAGGTGGTGCTCACCCCTTCCCTCCCCAGGACTCAGGTCATTAGTGCCACATTTTTGTAACAAGCTGTGCTCCCCAACTGCAGCACAAGACAGGTACTTCGGTCCCAGGAGGGCACAGTGATGTGGCGGGCAGTGACATGAGGCCAGGTCGGGAAGTGGAGCGGCTGGCACTGGGGCACAGGGACCAAGCCGTGACTCACCAGCAGCGCCGCATGGTTGCGGCACCGCACAGCCTTGTGAAGAGCTGTCATTCCCTCCCGTGTCCGGAAATCCAGGTGTGCTCCCCCATTGCGCAGTGCTTTGATCATCTCGGCACCAAGTTCCAGCTGAGCCGCTGCAGTCAGGGGACACTCTGCAGAGCCCCAAGAGAGAGCGGTGAGAAACACGTGAGCATGCACACAATGGGCATCGCAGCACCGCCGTGTCTCCTGCCTGGGCTCCAGCAATGCTGGGTGTTCCCTGCTCCCCTCAAGGGAGCTGCACTAAGCCCCACATTTGCTCCCAACCCACTCGGACACCAGTGGATCTTCCCAAACATGGGGATGTAGCAGGTCTTGGCCATGGGCTGGAGACCGACCATCAATTTTGTGTGGGTGTGGGATAAGAACCTGGAGGAGATGGGCAAGGAAAGTGCTGTCAGTTTAACAAATGGCAGAAGCGTCATTGCCGGCTCTTACACTGCAGCAAGGGACACATCTGGGCACAGCATTTATACAAAGGGGAAAAGAAGAACAGGGTTAAAAGGATATCCTTGTTCCATTTGTCCCCACCGTAAAGCATGGACAAGGGATATTGTTTTGGGGGAAGAAGCTGTGCAACCCAGCAGCACTGCCAGCATACACGGAGTTGTCCTGAGCCCTTTCACACACAGCTGTCCTGTGGCTGGTCCTCATCATATCACATCACCGCAGCAAGCTCCAAACATGAAATGCTCACCCCCTAGAGGTGATACGCCCATGCACCCACATGACAAACCCTCCCACCACTGACAAGCCTGACTTGTTGCACACAGAGCCCACACAAACTCGCCTGGCTGACTGCAGTCCAACCTCTGACCAAGAAACAGTCCCAACTCCCAGCTCCCCAACTCCAGGAGTGCCCAGTGCATTAGGACTTAGTCCACTTAGGGGTATAATTAGAGTTGGCAGTGGAAGAATTACAAACATCCCCTTCAACAAGCCTTCCTCATGCAGTGCACCCCCAACAGCCCCCCGACCACTCTCTGCATTTGCTTTGCAGATGGGAGCAAGAGCCCTGGCGCAAATCTGTTGCTCTCTGTTGGTGCACGCAGCTCCAAAAAGCAGAAAGACCCCTCTGCACCAGACGGGCACTGCCGCTTCCATCAGGAGTTGCTACCTCTGTCCGTCAAGCACCTGACTGCAGCCTTCATCTGTCAGCTAAGCTCCGCCTTGATGGGTTTGCAAGAAGCACAGACTGCCTCCCTCTGCAAATGCATCTGCAGACACCCTATTGTGGTCCTTGTATGGACAAGCAAAAAAGTCTTCTTTCTCAAACAATTTTCTAGGTCTTCCCATCCAACCCCCCCATAGCATATATGGAGCAATGTGGACACTAGCTAGATTTCATCAGCTAGAAATAAAGTCATGTATTTTTTAGGAAGGTACCTAATTTGCACATAAATTAAAAACTTTCTATTTAGTAGAAATAACTATTAAAATGAGAATAATAAAACAGTTTCAGATACAAATTAAAAAAAAAAAGCAAGTGAATATTAATTCTAGTGCATTGCTATTAGCTAATTTTTTTAATGAGATAGGAAGAGGTCAGATGGGGTTCTGTGGCTTTACTAAAACTCTCAGGATTCTGTGATACAAGACACATACACACGCTGTTGTTATATATCACAGAATCACAAAACAGTTAAGGTTGGAAGGGACATCTGGAGGTCATCCAGCTCAACTCAAGCAGAGACACGTAGCGCAGGTTGCCTAGATCCATGTCCAGGAAGCTTCTGAAGTTCTCCAAGGAAGAAGACTCCACAACCTCTCTGGGCAGATATGAATATATCTTTGCATATGTGTCCAAGTCAAGGGTATAATGAATAAAATGAATTCATCCATTGGCCAATGGATGCAGAGGACAGGTGCAATACTTTCAAGTTAGAAAATAAGGGATTCATTTTAAACATGAAGGTAATTACCACTGTAACAACATATACATTATGCGGCAATGTAATAGTGTCCACGTGGCCAACAACGTCACCTAAGAAAAAGCAGTGGAAATATTGCCTTAGCTCAGCAAAAGCTGAGCAAATTAGCATTTGATGGAAAGTCCACATCCCTTCTCTCACTGCATGCAACCACCACGAGAGAGCAGTGCCAGACACAGCACCAGAACTGTGGAAAATGCCACTGCTTGGCACACCTACAGATGGATGCACTGCTGACATGAAGCAAAATGCCTGCCACAGCCCAGGTAGGTTCTCGCAAGACCTTAGTGGAGTATGCAGAGATGTCACTGTGGTTGCTGCCATTTGGAAGAGGTGGGCAACTGCGATGCAATGTCTGTTTAGACACAGCCCACTCTTTCCCCCAAGGCAGGATGGGGACGAGGGGTTCCAATTCAACCTTACCCCCACACACACACACACACCAAGGGAGATGAACAGTAAGTGACCACAGGGGAGTTCCTGGGGCAGGACAGCCTTTCTCCTCCACTCCACCAATACCAAAACCAACTGCTTTGCACCTCTCCAACTCTCATGCCCCAGCTCTTTAGCTATGGCCACCTCCAGCTGAAGGCAAAGGAATGGCTAGAGAGGAGAGCCTAGTGAGGTTACAGTACTTTAAGGACCACCACTTATTTTCTTTGCCAAATATCATTGCTTTATTTTCATTATCACTAACTTTCAGTTACTGTTTTTACACCATTATTATTGTAAAATCTGTTCCCTCTTTTTGATTATTTTTAATTATTTTGAAGGCATGCATTTGGCCCATGTGCTGTTATGAATACTCAGAGAATGCTATAAACTTCATGTTGTGCATGTGAACTGAAGTATCTTTGTCAGTCCCTGCTCCAGGCATCTTCCTCCATTCCTACATGCAGTTAAATCAGTGATCTTTTTTCAATATCAATTTAAATGAGACAGAATTTTCAAAGAGGCAAAAGACACAGAAAACAAATCTTCCTTTAGTTTCTGTTGGTAATGTACCAAATCTAATTATATATATACATACATATATACATATATATATCTTGAACTCCAGACTGAGAAAGGTCCAAACTGGGCATTTCAAGATTCACTGAATTAACTGCAGCTAGCAATTTGTCCACTAAATCTAATCTAATCTCTATCTAATCTAGGATTTTAATGATTACACTCTGCTAATTTTTGGAACTGTGCATATCCAAATATATATTTAAAGTAATTAACTAATAAACACACGAGATCCATAACAGGAAATGAAAACAAGCAAGACGGCACGTTGTACTTTGCACAGTGTAAAACACTGATTAATGCACGTAAGAAGGAGCTGTAGGTGGAACTCCTTGCCTTTGGGCTATCGGACAGCTGAACTTGCAACATGATTTGATACCGGTACACCCTTCTACACTCAAAAACGGCTCTGCTGGAAACAGCTTGCACAACAAAGTCAGCATCCGCTTATGCATGGCAGCTGCTCCTGTGAGCCTCGTCCCTGGCAGGGCTGAGATTAAATGCTGCAGTCAAAATCAGCAACAGTGAATTTTGGCCAGCAGATGAAAGCTGTGCTTGGGAGCACCACCAGCAGTCAAAGAAACAACAGACCAGGGAAGGAGCAGGTGACATGGTCGGGACCTATAAAGCTGCCAGTGGACATTTCCTTTAATCAGTGTGCGGTAAGAAGCAGAGGAGGTGATTGTTACAGCTGCTGTGGGGATTTCTTTGTGCAAATGGCACCACTGCAATCCACAAGCCTAACTGGTGAGTGCAGCACAGATCCGAACCGTCTCTGGGGGCAGGATGCAGGCAAACAGCTCTTCGCTGGGGCAGCCAGTGCAGGAAACAGGTACAGCTCCAGAAAAGCCTGCACAACTTAATTTCTGCTGCCTTTAAAGCAGCGTTCTTTCCACATTTCTGTCTTGTACCTGTGTTCTCTTTGTTTGACTAAAAGAAGCTCAGGATGAAAAGCATTGCTTATATTTTAATTGCATACGAGGTGCTCTGGCAATCCTCAGGCTGGTCAGTTCTGTGGACGCAGCGTCCGGACAAAGCTGCGTGCTGGGGAACAGGTCCGAGCTCCTGCAGCCGGAACCCGGCAACCCCCGGCACCAGGCGGCAGGGCAGGTGCTGTTCACACACCCCCCCAGAAGCCGGCAGCAAAGAGACAGCTTGATGGGACAGGCACAGCACGGCCATGTGGCTGTTCCTGCACACATCGCAGAAGGAAACCGCGGCAGCTCAGCAGGCGGTGTTTGTTTGAGACCTGGAGCTCATACGGCGAGGCGAAGGCAGCCACGAAAGCTGAGACCCCAAAGGCAGCTCCAACACAGGCAAGAACCACCTCTTCATTCAGATAACAGATTTTTGTTGTTGTTAAAAAGGAAAAAAACAATACTCCAGAACTTAACTTCAACCTTTTGGAAACAGGAGGATCTCTGTTCAAGCTGAGATGGCAATGGACTTGATATGAAAGTTATCATGCAAGCTACTAGAGAGGAGGGTTAAGTTATGCACAATGTTCCTATACAGAAATATAACACAAATAATAGGAAATATGTGCCTATGACAAATGCTATCTAGAAGTAGAACCTCACGGTACTGTTTTTCGGGTGTGGGTGAAAAACCTTACAAAATGACCTTTTATCTGCAATTGCAGTTGAGTGCAAACGCATCATCTTTCATTAATCTGCATAACACATTGAACTCAAAGTGATGCTACCAGTTTGAAAAAAAAAAAAAAAAAAGGCTTAAAGCAATTGGACTAACAGACTTTAAACTGAGAAGAACCATAACTTTACAAATCACAAGCCACTGAAATTTCTTCCAGTGTTTCTCCTATCTAGGCCACAACTGCTGGCTGAACCAAAGCACAACTTTCAGCTTTTAAAATTCAAATCAACAGAAAACATATCATATTTTAAAGTGAGTTATTCAGGTTCTTAATCAAGTAATGCTGCTTTTATACCTTGAATGCATTATGCCATAGCTAGCAGATAGTCTGCAGTACGGCACAGCCGAAGCAGGAGATCAGCAGGCTCCAAGTGCCTTGGGCAAACATTTACCCGTAATGGTAAGCAGAAGGTGCAGAAAGCACGGCCATGCACAGTAAGTATCTCTCCCCAATTACCTATTCCTGCAGCTCTTTGTCCTCACATCATATTGAGCCACAGTCCATCTTGCTGCACACGGTCAAGAAAATTTCTTTGTAAATGCAACAATTTCCTCTCATTGTTGCCATTCCCCTGTTGCAACCCTGTTAAATATTGAGCATTGCTTTCACATTTCTCCATTCTGAACTAATACTCAGCTTTGGGTCTTATTTTAGAATAATAGTAACTTCTAAAGTGTGTTTTTCACCCTTAAAATTTGCCTACAGAGCAAGTCTTTTTCTTTTAAACTGTTTAAAAAACTGTTAATCTTTCCTAGAGTATCTCACCAGCAATCCTGCAACACTGAAACATAAACTATGGCAAATTGGGCTGTGATGGTTTAAGAAACTGCACTTACCTGCTCTCTCCCCCTCAGCAGACCTAGGAGAAGGGAACGTGTCCCTGTGCTTCAGCTGCCTCCGTGCAGCTTAAAACCACTCCCAACAGCAGCTTAAGTGGAGATACCAAGCTTTGTGCTTGACTGAGCTGAGACAGCACTGTCCCTTCCTGTTGGCTCTGCTGTGAGGATGGCACCACAAATCACACAGTATTTTATGGTGCAGCCTGCATTATTCAAAGTACACTAGATGGATTTAACTCTGCAGAAGAACATTTCTCGAAATAGGCACGTCCTACTTACTTTGGGAAACTTTTCATAATACATAGAACCACAGAATGGCCTGGGTCGGAACGGACCTCAAAGATCATCTAGTTCCAACCCCCCTGCCATAGGCAGGGACGCCAGGGGAAGTGCACAGAAATGGTTCCATCCAGGACAATTCAGCAGAGGACAAGCATGCAACACCCTGGTGTGGACAGGCTGCAAACCTCCCTGCATCTTCAGTAAATTTAGCATTAGTGTGAGATACAAACAGGCTACGATCATGGCAGAAGAAGGGAAATGTCTACTTCCTACAGGGGACAATTTGAATAACAAGTCCTGGACCAGGACTTGTCAACAAGGCAGTTGCATGCCTTGGACAGAGAAAGAACAGCACATGCTGGAAAGAGAAACTAAGAGTAAACACAGGTATTTTGATGGCCAAGAACAACTGGGCAAAAGTGTCTCATTCTTATCTACAACACAGATAGATCCCCTTTCTGAACTGCTAGAATTGAAACCTCAGGCAGGGTTATTTGACATCTCTCCCTTACACGAACTAGCTCACAAGCAAGGGGAAACCTCTGTTTTCTGGAAAACCTAGCAGGTTGCAAGTAAGACTATTAAATTCCCTATGCTGAACAGTCATGGATAATGACCCATAAATAATTTCTGCAGTGATATTCTTTTCCCTAGGTCAAGACATGTAGAATAAAAAGTTACAGAAACTGAGAAGAGGATGAATCAGTTTCATTAGGGATCTATACTGCAAAGTCTTTGAGACAGTAATATTGTATTCACTGTCTTAAAAATCAGCAAAGCAGTTTTAAATCACCTTCAGACTGGGATGAAGGAACCACTTGGGTTGCACATGAGTGGTTCAAGAAGAAACCCCAATTTTGTAGGAGGAAGGAGAATAAATGGTGTTTGTAATTATCCAAGCTTTTGAAGACCTGGCTACACAGTAAGAAGCATTTGGTGTCAGGGCCTATTTGCTATACCACTGGCAAACTTATCCTAGAGACTCAGTGGACAAAAAAGCATAGCTGATAGCAATGCTGTTTTGACTAAAAAAAGAAAGGTTTTACTACAATGATTTTGTTAAGCAGAGATGAGAAATTAAAAATAGAAAAAGCTGCTGTGCATAAATGCTATCTTTGCTAAATAACAAGCACTGGAAAAAATGATCATTTATTTATTCCTTCTCTTGAAATCTTAGTTGAAGAGCTGCCCACATTACCATAACTTTACTGATAAATCTGAAAGCTCTGGGTTAAAAATTCAATGTACAAGTATTCTCAGCAAATAAAAGAATTTTATTTCAGATTTTCTCAGACTAAGGTTTTGAAGCATCTCAGAGAGGGCAAGTTTGACTTGGCAGCAAACTAGCCATTGAGTCTTTAAGTAACAAATCAGAAAGAGCAATGCACTGGCAGTGTTTAACTCGGGAACATCAAAAGTCTCTGGTCAGACGGGCCCCTCCTTTGGGAGAAACCCCACAGAACTGGAGACCTGCTGTGGCAGCAGCAAAATTCCGATGGATGAGATGCCTTGGGAGCACAAGAAGTTTTGTCTCCACAAGAAATTATTCATGTAGCTCAGTAGCAGAAAAAAACTTCTCTCTGAACCACAGTTTTCTGGTTCCCGTCCAGCCTCCAGCTTGCCACCTGAGGTCTCTTCTCTGCACACAGCCATGCCTGCAACAGCTCCACAGCAGGCAGAGCCTGCCCCTCACCCCGGCTTCCCAGAGAAGGAAAACCCCAGTCGTGGCATTACTCCTCATTTCAGAGAGCAGGTCACAACACTGCCAGCCACCACACCATAGAGGAGGGCACACTGTAGATTCACAGACGGGTTAGGAGGTAAGAACTTCACTGAAGGCTCCTGTGCTTCAACAGGAAGGTTTCCCTGCAGACTGAAGGTAGGCTTTAAGAGCAAACATAATAAAAAAAGGCAGCTCCTACAAAACCAGTCAGGTTCTGTCCAAAACTGTAGGTACGGAAGCCAGTTTTTAAATCAGCTTAGTCTTGGCAGGATTGAAGTCTACATCCACACCCACGTTCAGTTCTACGGTCTTCCCCGTTCTGGAGAGGGATATTAAATATTAAATTAATGCTCTTCTTTCTCTCTAGACTGTCTGCTTCCACAGGGACTTGAAAGGAGATGGTGTCCTACAATGAGACTTCACTGTCTTTATCTCCAGCAACTCTCTCCCTTCCCAGGTTTCCTGCATCCTACAATCTTGGTGTTCCAGTGTGGGCAAGCCAATGTCCTCCTCCTTTGCTTAACCTTGGGGACTGCACACGTTCATTCCACCAGACCTCCTGCATTGCAGACTGAGACTTGGGTAAACCCCTGGAATATAAAACTATGAAAACATTCTTCCATCCATCACCCTTATCTAACAAAGACAGCAGGAATGACATAGAACAATAACATTTTTACTTTACAGCTTACCAAAATAAAATGTTATCCTGAACATATGCATATTTATTTTCTCCACAAACAAGATGCCACAAAAAAGGATCACAACTGACACACATCAATCATATTGCTCAACAGACTCCCATAATGTCCTCAGACATTATGGTAAAAAGCCAATGCGAAAACTTTTAAAGGAAAATAAATAGAAAAACAATCCTCTCTCACCAGGTATGTCCAATATCCTAGGGTTCAAATAAAAAAGCATAAGGCTCTTAACAACAACAACAGTATTAAGAAACAGGAAGAGGCTTCTAGTTAAAGGAATGAGAGGGCTGGAACACCTCTCCTATGAAGAAAGCTGAGAGAGCTGGGGATGTTCAGCCTGGAGAAGAGAAGGCTCTGGGGAGACATCCTTGCGGCCTTTCAGTGCTTAAAGGGGACTTAGACATGGAGAACAACTTTTTGTTCAGTTAGATAATGACAGGACAAGGGGGAATGGTTTTAAACTAAAAGAGGGGAGATTTACATTAGAGGTTAGGAGGAAGATCTTCATTCAGAAGCTGGTGAAGCACTGGAACAGGTTGTCCAGAGAGGTTGTGGATGCCCCACCCTTGGAGATGTTCAAGACCAGGGTGGATGAGGCCCTTGGGCAACCCAATCTAATAGGTAGCATCCCCGCCAAGGCAGGTGGGTTGGAACTAGATTATATTTAAGGTCCCTTCCAACCCCAAATAGTCTATGGTTCTACAATTTCTGCAGCTTTTAAAACTTACAGTATATATTATATCAATACCAACATGATTGACTGCTAATACTGTCATAGGACAATACAATCCATAAATCTGCTCTCATACTCTGCAGCATAGGATCCCTGCATACTCTTCATCTTTCAACTGGAAATTTAGGAAATTCTAGTTTAGTAAACAAGTCCATCGTGAAGACTCCTATCAGGAAAGTAGGACTGCCAAATAGGAGTTTCAAAGGGAAACTCATTCCTTCTTTTCAGGTATGGATCTATTCCAACTGTACAAATAGAAAAGCTATGCTAAGCTGGATGCACTATGCTTTCCCTTCTACAAATGGAGAGGAACAGTCCTGCATATGAAGTTCAATCTGGTGACAACTGGAAGATATGGATCAGAAGCACACATTACACTACCGTATAAGGTTTGAAAAAATGAAAACTTAGAGGAAGTTGGCTGGACAGCTAAACTCAAGAGTCAGACTTAGAGGCAGCCCAAGGAGAAGGGTCGTTACTGTTATGGCCAGAAGTGGAAAAGAAATCAGAAATAGACAAACATATTTTATTTTCTTGCCTATAATTTCTGTTTTCTTTCAGTGAGACTATCAGCTCCTATTTTATACAAAGATTCATGAGAGGCTCAGACCCTGAGAAAAGTCATCAAGAAAGACTGTTTGAAGTGAGAGGTGAAGAGTAAAACAGTGCGCTGTCTTCCTCAAGCCAAAGCCAGAGGCATGGAATTCAGCCCACAAATTAAGTTTCCTATTCATGGGTACATAGGCTCCCGCAGGGTTTACAGCAGCGTGGTGGATAACTCAATGGAGCACAGCTGAGCCCACCCTGCAGCAGCCCACAGGTGGGATGCAGCCATCCCCAGCACGGACCCCGCCTGGCAATGCAGGATGCCCATCCTACTTGGAGCAGCAGACGAGTCTCCTGCCAGCCGTGCATCGCATCTGTCAGGGCCACGCTGATGTCTCAGATTGCCCAGAGTGAGGTGCCCAGTGCAGGTCACTGCCTCAGAGCTGGCAGCTGAAAGGCATCTGGGTGCCCTTCACCATCATCTGGAACAGGAATCAGTGCACAGCCCATGCTGCATCCCTGTACAGAGGCACTTTCATTTATGTTACATCTTAACACAAAAGGTGAGGGCAGCCCAACATTTTCCTTTAATGTTGGATAAGCTTGTGAAATTAGACAGAAATTCTCTAGTAATGGGACATGAGGACATGGATGGGAAGTTGATGGAAAGAAAAGTCCATGTGCTCATCCCAGGGATCCCTTCAGTCTTACAAGCAGGAGAAGACATTGTTCAGAAAACACTAGAAGTGAACAGCCAGCTGCGTGAGAGCAAAATTGAGTTTTGCTAAACTTGGGTTTAGGGAACACTGGCCCATTCTAGAGGATTTTCTCAGTCAACAACCTACACTTCACAGAGAGGTGAGATAATGATCTTGGCTGAGAAATAACTAGAACAATTAGAAAGACATTAAACCAAGAACACAAGTGAAACAATTCCAAAGAGGGAAATACAGCACAAATGCACCATGTCAAAAGTAATTAAGGCCATTTGACAAAGAATGAGAGGAAGGTTTTTCTTTTTCTTTGCTCATTTCAAAGTACTAGGAGACCAGATAACAGCAAAAAGGATGTGGACTGCTTTTACTGGTAATAAGAATCTTGATATAATTGTCATTACTGAAATCTACAGACAATTACACCATTTTAGAACATTAAGAATGAGAAAGTACTGAGTGGGCAAGGAGGCCCAGAAAAAGAGTTCACATTAAAATCCCATCATCTATCATATGGCCAGCAACGATTCAGAACAGGGCCAAAAATTCATGTAGATTACTGTCTGAAGTAAAAAGTTAAAATATCCTTCATGAGATTTTATTACAGACCAGTAAAGAAAAAAAATTAATTAACCTTTAAGTGTTGATCTCCAAGTTATATAAATTAACACTTGCACTATAAGGACAACTTCAACTTGAGAGCAAATGCTGGCTGTCCCATTCAATGACCAAAAAAACATCATTTCATTTTCTAAAAAGGAAAAAATGATTGCTTTTCCATAGATAATGTTTTGCTCCAACATAGGTAAATGCTACTTTAGATTTCAACATAAGGAATAAAAATCTATGAAACATTTGACTGCTGCCTCGTCAGCTAAAGACAACGGGGAGAGATGGAAGTCCCAACCAGCCAGGTAAATATTTGATGCTTCCTAAGGGAATCAACCAAGGGAAATTAGATTAGGAAATTTATCGTAGGAAATGTGGAGGCTTAAAATTAAAAAGAAAAAGTAAAAGGTGACTGGGAATTCTTGAAGAACAGTTTCAGGAATACTACTCCATAAATTGAAGAGGAGAACCACTGCTGCGTTCCCCATCCAGGTCAGCAGTGAAGTGATAAGAGCAGTTACAAAGACTCTAACACTAGGCCACGATGAAATAACAGTCAGTATGAATTCAAAATTAGAAAATGAAGGGCAAGAACAAGAACAAATGACATAACAGTAAAGAAAACTGCATTCGGCATGGCAAAGGACTACTGAGAGGGGTTTTGTTACTGTTGTTTAAATTAGATAATACCAAAATAATTTCCTATGCCCTGTGCAAACGTCAGCTAAGCAGATAATGAATAATTGTTAACAAATACAGAAAGTAAGATGATCAATAATTTATTTTTAATTTTGCTACCATGGAAATATTATTTTCCTTATCACTAAATAAGGATTTTTGGCACGAGCTACCTGAGCTTGAATAAATTGTTTACATCTAGTGAATGTTGTATATCATCCTCCTTAACTTATTCCTGAAGGTCTTTCTGGGCCAATAAAGTTAAATTTTAATACATTTTGAAATATTAGGACATTCAAAAAGACTGAAAAGATAGCAATGTCAGGACAGTATTCAAAAAGGAGAAGTAAGATGATCCACAAAACAACAAGCCAGAAAAATAGCACTGATCTTGGACAAACGCTCGGAAAATTCATTTGGAATTTAATTGACACAGCATTGAAGAATACCAATGTCATTAATATTGGCCAGCCAAGTTTTACAGTAAATAGGTCTTGCTACTCACACATAATTCCTTTTCTTGGTAAATTACAAGTCTGATTGATGCAGATAGCTGTATTGATGTAAGACTCATGCTCGGCTGAGTCCTACATGACATTAAAAATGAGCAGTATAAAATGTCAGCTACACATGTTTTAAATTAACTAAAACCCAGTGAAGGAGAAGCAGTCAGAGTGGTCACTGGGGAACATGGTTGCGGGTGTTGAAGAGGCTCTCCAAGGTGTTGGACTTGGCACTACCTTCATCATCTTTATCTTGATGTATATGAAAATCTCTGATCATATTTGTAGGTGACAAAGCTTGGGAGATTGCTAAGAGCAATCAGGGCTGGGCAATTCGAAAACCAGAAACAAAAGCCATGGCAACCCTGCAGGATCCATCTTAGCCTGGGGTGAACACACTGCTTGGGGGAGGAAATGTGCTGCCCTGTCTGGCTGCGCCCTGTGGTCACAGCTTTGCAAAATCCTCCTGTGCAGGGGGCAGAGCTGCAGCTGGCAGCCATGGGAGGAGCGACGTGCTCCCACCTTGCTCTGCCCTTCAGCCAGCCAGGCTGCACAGGGAAGTCAATGGGAGCAAAACCAGCCTCACCAAAACAAAGCTTCCAAACGAGGAACTGCTTCATGGTTTCACCATGCTTCAGGTGACACAGGTCAAATAACCCCTGCAGGGAGTGACGCAGAGGTCTATCGCAGAGACGTGCAGCTGCCAGGGTCCTCCCCAATGAGGCCACTGCTACCACAGCCACAGGAGACCAGAGAGCAAGGACCCACAGGGAAAACGGCACCTGCCCGTGATGAATGGTGCAGACAGACAGCAGGCTGTCTGGTGCCTGCCTTCTTAAAAACCTCCTAGAAATGGAGCAGTGACAGGTAAACCTCAAAAGTGACAGGAAAACTGGAAAAAATACCTTCAATGGAAGGCTAAAGGAGTTTGGCCTCTTTAATTAGGAAAGGGAAGATTGAATGTTGACTTGATTACCATGTGCAAATACCTTCATGTGAAGACCAGGTTCTAAAGTGCTCTTTAATCTAGAAGATAAAGTATAACGACAGCTGGAAGCTGAAGCATACAAATTTAAATGAGGTACGAATTTTAAACAGTGAGGGTGATTAACCAAATAACTAAAGAACAGCACAGATCCTCTATTCCCTGAATCAAGATTGATGACTTTCTGGAAAATATGTTTAAGCTTTGCTTAGTGAACTCACACACACACAAGGTGACGAGGATCCAATGAGATGCAGGAGGTCAGGTCGGATGGTATAATAGCTCCATCTGGTCTTAAATTCCCGCTACCCATGAATACTGAACAGCAGTTTTATGTCATTCTGTCACGTTCACAAAACAGATTGTAAAGCAAGCAGTAATAAAGTTGTTTTGCACAAGACTTAGGGCTCAAAATAAGGTGTCCAAGACTCCCTGTGCTCCAACACTATTTTCACGTCTCATAAAATCCAGTTCTGCCTTCAGTTCTGAACTGGAACCAAATAACTATTTGGATCAGGTGGTTTGTTGTCTTGTTTTCCTTCCTCCCACTCTGTATTTAAGTCTGTGCAGCATGCAAGAGTCTGTTCCTATAAACCTCCACCCTTTTGTGAAATAACATCAGATCCAAAACTTTCCCAGCATCCTAAACTTTACCAGCCCCACTGGATGGGGCTTTGAGCAATCTGATCTACTGAAATGTATCCCTGCCCATGGCAGGGAGTAGGAACTGAATGATCTTTAAAGTCCCTTCCAACCCAAACCATTCTATGATTCTATGATCTCCTCAAGCACACTGCACTCTGCAATATATTTCAGAAAGCTGAATCGGCTTTAGAAGAGCGTAGGACTTTCTTTTTAAAGAAACATCACTCAAAATGCTTGAAAGGTCTTGGGCTAAAATGAAAGTGAAATAGAGCTGAGCTGTTTGGGCATGCTCCAGAGCAAACAGCAATCATGCTTGTATGCTACTAACAGTTTATTTTTCATATAAGCAGTTGTTCACCAGGGCACTCCAGCAAGATCAGACAGAGCGGCTACACCAGCAAATTACACGACACAAACATTACTGCACGCCGTTTGAATGCTTCTTGCCAGAGTTTGGCTAAACCACCTTTCACCTTCCCATTTGAAGAGCTGGCAGAGGCCAAGAGCCATTCTCAAGGGGCAGTTTGGGTGCAGCCCTGTTGTCTGAGAAGATAAGAGAGGTTAACAGAGTGCATGACAGCAGACTGTGCCAGCTGATCTTGGTGTGGAACAACAGTCTGGACACACTAGAACTCCTACTACAGAGGTAGCCAGAATTTCAGAAACAACCTGAAAAGCCATCGAACTGAACTGGAAACATAAAAAATTAATCATCAGATTGGAGTCTGCTCATGGGTTGGAAATGTGCCCATAATTCACACAAAGAAGTTCAACTCTATGCTAAATACCAATAAAGTGCATTACTTTAAAACAGAAACAGTAAAAACAGTAGCTCCTCTCTCAGAACAAGACCATGAGAATCCTCCCTCATGATCCTGTCCATAAGGAAAATGTATGGGATTGTGATTCTCATTCTTCATTCCCAGGAGCCTGCAGACAACCCGACAGCCTGTGCTCCAAAGGCCTGACCTCTCTGAGGTGCATAAAAAATAAAAATAAAAAAATGAGGTACCCAGAAGCCAAGATTTTATTTTCTTGACCTCCAAAACATTTCTTAAACCTTCTGACAGCTTCATGAAGAGATTTTGTGTTCACCCAACATGCCAGTCACAGAGAAAGCTTTGTCCTCCCCAGAATCCGACTCTGAAAGATGCACAGCTCCACAGCTGTTTCATTTTATGTCATATTCCCAGACTATTCATCTTTCCCTCCGCACACACACTCTCTGCCAAGCACCTTCTGTAACTTCATGTTCCCAAGACCTCCAAGACCCAAGTGTCATAACAGGACACGCTATTAAGAAATCCAGCTTATATACCTCTCTTCCAAACCTTACATTTCAGACAAATTATCATTTGCTATGCCTCTTCAAGAACAACCACTCCCCCAAATTCCCACTGCATCCCCTGGACACTTTTTCCCCCAACCCTGCCCTGCCATCATCCCCTGTCTGGAGAGGCCAATCTCACCTCCAGTATCCGGGTCATGGAAGTTGGGGTCCAGTCCCTTCTCCAGCAGTCTGCAGACCTTCTCCGCATTTAGCATTTGCACGTACTCCATGAACTTCTTCAGATTTGCCTGCAGCCGTGACACCCCAGGAAAACATACAATACATAGTGTTAACACACCGATGGGAAGAAAAAAGCCACCAGAGGAATATCCTCATTCAGGAGACCCAAGGCAACCAGCAAGGATAATGGTGCAGCACCCACTAGAAGCCAGGGCACTTATTCATTCCCAGGTCCCTAAGACTATACGCCCTACAAGGCAAATACCCTCTTCAAGGGTATGCCACAAGTCCACGTGGAATGTGGTCCTTCCTACCCACTCTTCAAGACTGGGGATTGCTGGACCATCCCAAGGAAGCCACCCTCTGCCCACACCACAACGCTCTGCTAATGCACGCTTTCTGTTCACAAACACCACGAGGGCAGGCGCACGTTGTACATGCCTGTGACACAGACACATCACCAGACATCTATCAAGGCATTTGTCAACCATGCAGCACGGTGCTGGCTATGGAAGGTGCAGTGCCAGCCACCCACTAAGCAGCACCAGTGATGGCACAGCACACTTGGGCTTTGTCTGTGTCCTCACTGCAGTGTCACATCTTCTCTTGTAAATCATTTTGAGGCTGTATCATCTGTCTGCCCGTTGAACTTGAAACACTCAAGAAAGATCAAGCTACTCAAACACCGACTATAATTGTACAGTGTAATGGGTATGGCTGTTGCACTCCCTGCTGTGAAATTCTGTTTTATTCTTGGTGTAATTTTCTGTCTTTGGCCAGAGACAATCTTGTTCTCTTGAGGGGACTGAATGCTCAAAAGACTCCTTTAAGTCTGCCTGGCTGTTTGTAGGTTACTGTTTTTTTCCTCTTTTTTTCTCTTTTGGATAGCTATACTTGATGAATATATTCTTTTATTAAATTTCTAGACTCTAGAAATTGCAGCTCTGCCAGGCAGGCAGACAGCACTTGGACAGACTACAACGTGAAAATACTCATTTCCAGTCCAGTTTTTCAGATCTTTGATTGCAGGTTGGTCTTTGTTTGTTTGTTTTTGTTTTTCTTTTAGCTGATTTTAATTAAGCCTTGCAGCAGCCAGTTTTAGGAAAGGAAGTCTAGAAAGTGTCTGACGTTCCAAAAATTGTGTCCAAGCAGCTGAGGGAAGACTTTGGGAAATGCTTTAGCCAACCAGCCAACCTGCAATCAAGAATCAAGCAATAGCTGTAGCTCCTGTGAAACACCACACTGCTGGCCGAACGCTTCTGAGCAGAGTAGATTTTCCACACAGTGAAAAAACTCAAGATTCAACATTTTCCTTTAATTTGACACAGAAGAATGATATCTTTTATGAAACAAAATGAATTCCAAAGTATTTCACTTCAAATTTCATTTTGAAGTTTTTTAGCTGAAAAAAAAAATCTGAAAATACTAAGCACAATGCAGAAACATTTATGATTCTTTTCAACGACTTTCTAAACAAAATTTCATTATGCATTATCTTGTGTAATATTTTGCTCCTGCCAAAGTTTAATTTTCTAAGGGGAAAAGTTAATACTTTTAGAAGCAATTCTACAGAGGACATTGCAAATCCCCAAACTTGGGACCTGTAAAGTTCACCTGTGCTCTATCTCTGGCATGCTGAGGAGACCATGTTAAGAAGTCAGACAGAAAGTATCACCAAGCTGAGACTATCAAAAGATGAGGCAAATTAATGCTGGGCTGTTTACCTGGTTAACCAAATTCTCTCTGTATGTAGTTAGTGTGCAAAGCTAAACATTTTTTGCACGTTTTCTAAGGTTGGCACCACAGACCCATGCCATAAAACAAGCCAGATCACATACGTAAATTTCTTGTCATTTTAGTGCACCACCCCCTGCAACATTAACGCCATCTCATCAGAGATTATTAGCTCAGGCAAAACCTTGCAGCGATGCAGCCCCACAGCACCCATACCAGTACTCAAGCGGCTCACTCCATCTGTCCACAGCGACACCCAGACATGGGCAGGGGTGTCAGTGCCACAGCCATGCATGAGATGAGGCACAGAGCCACAAGCACACATCTGAGTTACAAGGTTGGCTTCCCGTACTGCACTGCTCTCCTGGGGCACAAGGGCAGGAGTAGGTATTACCCAGAGATGTCCAATATCACAGCTGATCCTCTGCTCCCCATACTAATCACTTCACACACCCCAGATGCTCCCTCATGTTCCTCAGAGCCTCTCTAGCCTGGATGGGGTCACCAGGACAGACCCAGCACCATAGCAGGACAGTGCACATGAGTGAGGGAAACAGCTCAAATTGTAAAAAAGAGTTGGTCACCCAAAGCGGAAGGAGCTGGAAATGTGCACCCTTGGCATAACTGATTCCCACAGCACAAACAGGCATGTGCAACTGGCATCAACTGCAGCAGTGCACAAGTGCTGCCCTTCTGATGGCAAGACACCTCCCTGACCCTTGCTACTCGGTGTTGCTTCTCCCCCAGATTCCTTCCTGTTTCATGAGTAACTAAAAGAAAAATCTTTCTCCTGTTTCAGTATTCCATCAGCACAAGTGCAGTAACACTGGAGGAACTCGCAGCCACCTGCCAGCAACAGCACAAACTGAAAACTCCGCGACCACCTCCAGGATGTGATCCCAAAATGCCTATTCTCAACTATCACCCAATTGTGCAGATTGAACCCTGGTCTTTCAACTCCTGTTTGTCCATATGTCCCTTCTCCTTCCAACAGCCATTTAGCAGATAATGCTAACCTAACCCAACAGATGATGCTCCATGCATGGTAAGCCCCAGTACCCAAGAACAGGACTGACAGTCCCAGCAAGATCCTTGCCAACAGAGCTGATTCCATGTCAATGATGAGCCCATGCCCACCCCCGTGGTGCCAGTACCCTCTGCCCATGCACATCCCTTAACCTGCAGCCTTCCCAGGTCCTCTAGGAACAGGAAAGTTTCTTCTGTGAGCTCTCTGCTCAGGCAGACAATGCACCTCTGTGCATGCGACAGTGACTTCTTACAGTTGCACATTTAGGTTGTTACCAAACATCCCAGGTACTAAACTGAACTGCTCTTCAGGTTCTACTACTGACTGTTGTTTACAACCCAGAAGTACATCCTATCCAGACCATCTACATCCATCAGCAGTGTGCTAGTGTATACTTCTACTATTGTAGGTGCTCAGGAAGGTAAAACATATTTTGACACTGGGAAGATGATGCACTATGTCAACTTTTAATGATAGATTCTATATTTAGCAAGATACTGAAGATAAAAGTGCATGAGTAAAAGGAGAATGCAGAAAGAGGCACCTTCACCTCTGGGATGTGCATTCTCCCACTACAGGTGCTTGTTAATCATCAAGGTCCTGTGCACCACACAGGCGCTAATGGGTGACCACATGGAATTTCCGTTTGGGGGAAATCCACTACTATCCTGTCCTTCCAAATGAAGAACAAAGAATGTTCATCTACACAAGATCTCAGATCAAATGTACAGCAAAGCTTCAAAAATAATCTGTCAAGTCCATAGACTTTACCTGTTAAATAATAAATAGAAAAATATTTTCTTCCATTAGTTTATAACTGCTTAGCAGCATGCTCCAGATGTGCATCTTGGTGCCCAAGCTAAGAGTTCACTGCAGTTCACAAACTTAAAAATACAAGGAGAGGACAGAACATAATGTAGCGGCTTCTGATCATCCCTTGCCCAGTTTTGTTCCTCCACTTTCGGTCCTAGACCCTGGAGAACAAGGGTAATACCTAAGAAAACTGAACACAGATAATGAAAAAGACCATTTACTGAGGCATAATTATAGATGTTACAAGAATCACATGTCTAATCACAGGATTAGATGACAGCCTCGCTCCACTTACAAATCTGAAATAAAATATAACGAGGAAACAGACTAATAAAAAGAAAACCGAGATGGCATCTCTGATTTAGTTTACAGCATGACCTTACTGGAAGATGTGTTTGTACAACCAAAGCAGTGAACTGTGTCAGCAGATGGGACAAGCAGACAGGAGCAGGGTCACCTTGCACCATTTCACTGCCAAAAGACAGCAGGTTTGGAACTGTGTGCTTGAGCAGCAAAGCAGCAACCAGAGGGACCCATGTAATTTTGTTACAGGCATGAGGAACAGCAGTATTCACAAGCGTAGCTGCCCAGAGCTTCATATTACTACACAGTTTTCAGTTTCTTATTCTTCACCAATGGAGAGGTACATAATTAAATCAATTGAGCTGTTTTCCAGAATAAAGTTAGAGAAAGACACTGTTTCACTGGAGTTAAAATTTTGCAATGACCACAGAGAGACCACTGTTTCGAAGCACACATACTTGGGAGGCACTCAGCTACTTCCCAGAGAGCTCTCCAGCACTCTGCCAATAGCCAGATCTGAGAAATAACAGAAATCGAATTATGGAAAGGAACAGGATATTACAAATTAAGATGTTTTGGTCAGTGCATACTTCAAACCGTTGCATCAAGATCCAGGCGCTCTTGTCCTTGGCAGCCTCTCACATACCTGGCCATTGCAGACTAATGCCTCCAGCACCAGAATGCCATGTGGGACTCCATGCTCATCCTGGCTGGCTCCAGGATCCCTGGGCAGAGCCTGCAGGACGGTCCCGGAGCCTCTCAAGCAGCCCCAGCTCAGAGGGGGATGCGGGCCCTTGACAGCAGGCAGACATCTGCCCACAGTCTGCGGGGCAGTCTCAGCTTCTTTTGGCGCAGTGGCCCATCCCCAGCAGCGCAGCTGAACGATTCAGCCAGCGTTTGAACCGACACCACACCAGGAACACAGCACAGGGCTGATCGGAGTTTAACAGCTTGAACTGAAATCAGACCCAGGTGGCTCCTGGGAGCCACTCTGCGCCCACTTGCCACCGCAGTCACTCGTGGCAGCCCTAGGCACCACGACACAGGCAGCAGTGCCAAACTAACAGCAACTTCATCCTGGCTTTAATGTCTTTGTTTCAGTAAGAATTCGGTTACGCTAAGGGTATCTCTCTTTGCAAAAATACAGCTGTTAAAACCTGTGTTTGCCATGTGACAGCTTATGCTAAGTCCATACTTCCAAGTATTTAGAAAACTGTATTGATTAAATGGCCCTTCCTCCAATAGTCATGAATTCAAGCATGCTTTTTCTGAATCATTTGAAACCAGAAGCAAAACATACTTGGCTTTGTAAATCAACTCAAAAACTATAAATATGTCACAGCCATATCCCATGCTGGGCACATTATAACCACTTTTCAAAGAAGCAAATGCTGGTATTTACATTTTTCCATGTTGTTTTTTCAGCTTATGGTGCATAGAAAAGCTTTCCTATCAGATTGTTTTTCATTTCAATTTAGCTAGAAACATAGATACTTTCTTTATAATTTGGACTGATTCACTCAAAGCCGAAAGGAGATTTGAGAGCTGGGAGAGTAAGGAGGCTTGCTTTCCTCCCCCAGTTTATGAATAAAATCCTGTCGGGAAAGGAATGAGATCTCATTATTCTAAGAACTTGAGGATTTGGGGCCAGGTTTTGAAAAGTATTAAGGTGACTAGACATGAAGAGAGAGAGCAAATGTCAGACTCCCACAGAAATCAAGGGGAGCTAAGCAGATGCCTAAATCGCTTAGGCAATTTTGAAATCTCACCAGATACTTACTTATTTTCTGTCACTTAAATACCTTTGAGAATTTGTAATGAGAAACACTAATACAAACCAAATCTCCCTTTGTTTAAAAGATCAGTCAGCTTTAAATACAAAAGATATGTACTGATAAATTTACTTTTCTTCTTCTGTGTCCAGTACGTTCCAGGAACATTTATCAAAGTGATAAAGACACTATTTAAAATGTTATTCTGCTTTAATTTTAATTGAATTTCAGCTTCTGCCCAAACACAGTTGGATACAAATCAAAATAATAATATAAAAAAAAAAATCAGAAACCAGTAAAGGCATCACATCCAATTCCCTATACGCAAAAATTAAAACATAAACGTATTTATACAAAGATATCTAACTGCTTAAATAAACACTCATAGTGTATCTTCCCACGAGCAAAAGTACCATATTTAGTGTGAAGATTGTGGTGATTTTCAAATCAGTGTGTTTGAATGGCTATACTAAGAGGCATGAAGGAAACCTTCCTTGGGGAGAAAAAAAGCAAGACACAACAAGAACTTATGCAAATAAAATTAAACTAGCGTATGGCTGCCCCTCGCTGATTTAATGGGCATTTTGTGTCTCTATTTCACAGAATTACAGAATTTTAGGGATTGGAAGGGACCTTGAAAGATCATCTAGTCCAATCCCCCTGCCAGAGCAGGAACACCTAGATCAGGTCACACAGGAACGCGTCCAGGCAGGTTTTGAATTTCTCCAGAGACGGAGACTCCACAACCTCTGGGAAGCCTGTTCCCGTGTTCCCTCACCCTCACTGTGGTTGGACTAGGTGATCTTGGAGGTCTCTCCCAACCTAGATGATTCTGTGATTCTGTAATTCATATTTAAGTGGAACCTCCTATCTTCCAGCTTGTACCCGTTGCCCCTTGTCTTACCATCAGATGTCCAATAGATTTCCCAATGTCTTGGCACGGGCCAGCAGCAGGTGAGAGCAGGGGTTGGACACAAGGGGCTGAGGCAGGTAGGACCCTCCCATCCCAGCACTGGGGCCATTGTGGTCTCTACCAAAACTCTGCAGTGGAGCTTAGCTCACCGCCCCCAGCATCTCCTGCAGGCTGTCCATGAACCCTGCCCTCATTCTGGAAAAGGAGGAGCCCAGTTAGAGGAGACAGGAGCCAAACCTGGCTCTGCCCTTATCCCACCATTGGGAAGCCACTGGGGCTTCTGCTCAAACCTCTGCCACCTCTCCCTTGTGCTTCAGCTCGATTTTCACATCATTACCCAAAACACCCTATGTCAGTAGATGACTGTTGAGCAAGTCTGAGGCGTGTTCACAAAAGCAAGCCTGAGGTTAAGATCAGGAAAGTTCCTGGGGAAGGGACACAGTCCCAGTCATCCTGCTGGGACATTGTGTTCAGCCCATTATCCCTCATTAGCACAAAACCACAAGAAAAATCAACACCCTCCAGAAAATAAAAGCTCATTGAGAGGAAGCTGGTGCAAGGGAACAAGTCTTTCTCTCTTGAATAGAAATGAAAGAAAATAAATGAGATATTCTTCTTGCAGAGAAATTATTCTAACTGTCACTCACTATTCAGCCCAGGCTGGGCACACAGGAAGCCGCACCGCAAGAGTGGAGACAAAACATCCCCTTAACGCCAAGGGCATGCTGATGTTTCCAGCAATTTTAGTATCAAAAAAAGCCTAACCTTTCCTCAGGGCCTGGTTTGCTCCAAACAGCAGCTAAAATTAAGACAAACCATCCACATTTCAGAGCGTGGCAGATGACGCGGGGTCACAGTCACCAGAAGAAGCTGGTCCTCCCTTGCACCAGCCATTTTACAAGTTCTCACCGAGGCAATCAGACAGCAGCAAACAGACATCATGTGCACAGTGCACATGGTGCCCCAGGAGTTCACAGTATCACAGTATCACAGTATCACAGACATCATTGATTCCCACAGAAACATCAGATAATCAATTTCACTGCACACAACAAGAATCTTTAAACATCACCTCCGAGGTTGGCTCAGTGCTTCTCCAAACCCTTTTGAAGCACTCCCAGCATGAATGGGACCAACAGCTTGCAGAGGGTTGCTCTGGCCCAAGGTCCAAGCTGTGGCAGGGGCAAGCACTCAGCAGAGGACTGGGGGCAGCACCTGCTGTCCCACAGGACACACACCTCCATGAGGGATGCTGCAGGTGTGCTGCTCCGAGTGCTGCTGAGGCAGCACGGACTCCAGCCTGCACCAGGTGATACTCAGCTAATGTTACCAGCCAGGCAGAAGGCACAGTGCACATGGTGCCCCAGGAGTTCACAGTATCACAGTATCACAGTATCACAGATTTCTAGGTTGGAAGAGACCTCAAGATCATCGAGTCCAACCTCCGACCTAACACTAAGTACTCCACTAAACCATATCGCTAAGCTCTACATCTAAACGTCTTTTAAAGACCTCCAGGGATGGTGACTCCACCACCTCCCTGGGCAGCCCATTCCAATGCTTAATAACCCTTTCGGTAAAGAAGTACTTCCTAACATCCAACCTAAAACTCCCCTGTCGCAACTTTCGCCCATTCCCCCTCGTCCTGTCACCAGGCACGTAGGAGAACAGACCAACCCCCACCTCTCTACAGCCTCCTTTAAGGTAACTGTAGAGAGCGATGAGGTCGCCCCTGAGCCTCCTCTTCTCCAGGCTGAACAAGCCCAGCTCCCTCAGCCGCTCCTCGTAAGACTTGTTCTCCAGACCCCTCACCAGCTTGGTCGCCCTTCTCTAGACTCTCTCGAGCACCTCCATGTCCTTCCTGTAGCGAGGGGCCCAAAACTGAACACAGCACTCGAGGTGCGGCCTCACCAGAGCCGAGTACAGGGGGCAAAATCACTTCCCTAGACCTGCTGGCCACACTGCTTCTTATACAGGCCAGGATGCCGTTGGCCTTCTTGGCCACCTGGGCACACTGCTGGCTCATATTCAGCCGACTATCAACCAGTACTCCCAGGTCCTTCTCGGCCAGGCAGCTTTCCAACCGCTCATCTCCCGGCCTGTAGCTCTGCTTGGGGTTGTTGCGCCCCAGGTGCAGGACCCGGCACTTGGCCTTGTTGAACTTCATATAGTTGACCTCAGCCCATCAGTCCAGCCTATCCAGATCCTCCTGCAGAGCCTTCCTGCCCTCGAGCAGATCGACACACGCACTTAGCTTGGTGTCATCGGCAAACTTACTGAGGGTGCACTCGATCCCCTCATCGAGATCATCGATAAAGATATTAAAGAGGACTGGCCCCAGTACCGAGCCCTGGGGGACTCCACTAATAACCGGCCTCCAACCAGATTTGACTCCATTCACCACAACTCTCTGGGCCCGGCCATCCAGCCAGTTTCTAACCCAGAGAAGTGTACGCCAGTCCAAGCCCCGAGCAGCCAGTTTCTTGAGGAGAATGTTGTGGGGAACTGTGTCAAAAGCCTTACTGAGGTCAAGGTAAACCACATCCACAGCCTTTCCCTCATCCACCAAGCGCGTCACTTGGTCATAGAAGGAGATCAGGTTCGTCAAGCAGGACCTGCCTTTCATAAACCCATGCTGACTGGGCCTGATCGCCTGCTTGCCCTGCAAGTGCCGCGTGCTAGTGCTGAGTTAGTGCTGTTTTACAGCACCTGCACAGTTGCTTGTCTATTCATGGCAAGTCCTTTCACTGTCCAGCACTTACTGCTGACATTAACGAGTTCCTTTGGCTCTCTAATTGGATTTTCAGGGATATGACAACATTTTAAATAGGAGCGCAAACAGGCTAGCACCATGATACCATAACCTCAATGGAAGCTCCCAGGCTGGTATGCACATGGCTGCTCTACCAGCTACCAAAATGCTGACAGCCCATCTTCTCCTGGAGAATACCACACAGGACAATACACTGATACTCCCTAAAAAGGGCTTAAAGAAGGCAGCTGTGCATGCCACACCAGACTTGGTCACTCCTATACCAAATGCCAGTGGCCCAGCTCTTCCCGAGGTCCTTCACAGCCTGCCCCGGCTGCCTGCCCCCATGCCTCCTCCCAGCATCGCCATGGCCATGGTGGTTGCTCCAATCTCCCAGGTTCATTTGGGGCTAAGACACCCCCCACATCCCACTGCTCCCTGGAGCTGTGCCACCATCCCCTCCACATCACTATGGCCCTGCTCATGCACCAGCACCTAGAGAAAAGCTCGTGGCAGTCACCTGTGGAGCTGCTGCTGGTGTCGGCTGCCAAGCTGATGCTCCCTCACTGCTCCTTCCCCCAGCTGCCTACATACACCCTGTCCCATGCCCATGCCTGGGCTGGCTGTCTTCTCTAATTGTACAATTTGTAGCACATGAAGATCACTGCCTACAGCTAATGCTTCCTATCTACACTGATGTCAGTCATACTGCTAATAATTGCTTTAAATGTGTTGCTTCTTTCCCATTCAAGGTGGTAATACCCCATGTCTTTTGGTAACGCAATGTCCTTTGTGGACATTTTGGTAAATGCCAAGATTTTTCTGCACAGATTTTTCATTTGTAAACATGAACATTTCATTTGTAAACATGAACACAGCTCGAGATCTGCGTTCGGTCGCAGGGCCACGATCTCGTTGCGATCACAGAGACATGGTGGGACAGCTCGCGTGACTGGAACGCTGCCATGGAGGGCTACGTCCTCTTTAGGAAAGACAGGCTGGGGAAGCGAGGGGGTGAGGTTGCCCTTTATGTGAGGGAGCAATTAGTGTGTACCCAGCTCCACCTGAGGGAGGGTGAAGGACAAGTGGAGAGCTTGTGGGTGAGAATTAAGGGGTAGGCTGCTATGGGAGACACGGTTGTGGGGGTGTACTACAGGTCACCAGATCAGGAGAACGTGGTCGATGAGGCCTTCTACAAACAGCTGGTAGTAGCCTCACGATCACGGGCGCTGGTTCTCATGGGGGACTTCAATTACCCAGACATCTGTTGGGCAAGCAACTCAGCCAGGCACGAGCAGTCCAAACGGTTCCTGCAATGCGTTGAAGACAATTTTCTGACTTAGGTGGTGGAGGAGCCGACAAGGCAGGGGGTGCTTCTGTACCTTGTCCTTACGAACAGGGATGGGCTTGTTAGGGATGTGAAGGTTGGGGGCAGCTTGGGATGCAGCGACCACGAAATGGTGGAGTTCAAGATGGAACTTGGTGGAAGAAGTAAGGCTAAAAGCAGGATTGCTGCCCTGGACTTTCGAAGAGCCAACTTCGACCTCTTCCGGGACCTGCTTGGAAGTATCTCCTGGGCTAGGTTGCTAGAAGGCAAGAGTGCTTGTGAGAGCTGGGCTACATTTAAACAGCACTTCTTCCAAGCTCAGGATCGGTGCATCACTAGGAGTAGGAAATCGGGGAAGGGGGGCTTGAAACCTATGTGGATGGGCAAGGAGCTAATCGATAAGATCAAAAGGAAGAGGAAGGTCTATGAAATGTGGAAAAAGGGCCTGTCCTCTTGGGAAGAGTATAGAAATGTTGTCAGGGCCTGCAGGGACGCGACGAGGAAGGCTAAAGCCCACCTAGAGATGAGGCTTGCAAAAGAGATAAAAGATAATAAGAAGGTTTTTTTTAAGTATGTAAACAGTAAAAGGAAGACTAGGGATAATGTAGGTCCCCTGCTGAACGAGGGGGGATGTCCTGGTAACGGGAGATGCCGAGAAGGCAGAGATACTGAATGCTTTCTTTGCTTCAGTCTTTGCTTCAGGAACTCCCCCCCGGCGCTCCTCGACCCTGGTGGGAGGAGAAAGGGGCTGGGAAATGGAGGGCTCCCCCGTGGTTGACCCAAGGGTAGTTGGGGAGCACCTGAGTGGGCTCAACGCACACAAATCCATGGGTCCCAATGGGATGCATCCATGTGTGCTAAGGGAGTTGGCAGAGGTGATCGCCGAACCGCTCTCTATCATCTTTGAAAGGTCCTGGAGAACAGGAGAGGTGCCTGAAGACTGGAGGATAGCCAATGTCACTCCAGTCTTCAAGAAGGGCAAGAAGGAGGATCCAGGAAACTACAGGCCAGTCAGTCTCACCTCTGTCCCTGAAAAGGTGTTGAACAGCTTGTTCTGGATGCCATCTCCAACCAATTGGAAGAGAAGAATGTTATGAGGAGCAGTCAGCATGGATTTACCAAGGGGAAGTCGTGCTCAACCAACCTCATTGCCTTCTATGATGACATCACCAGCTGGGTAGATGGGGGGAGAGCAGTGGATGTCATCTCCCTTGACTTTAGCAAGGCTTTCGATACTGTCTCCCATGACATCCTGATAGCAAAGCTGAGAAAGTGTGGGATAGAGGAGTGGACAGTTAGGCGGGTTGAGAACTGGCTGACTGGCCGAGCTCTGAGGGTGGTGATCGGTGGCACAGAGTCCAGCTGGAGACCTGTGACTAGCGGCGTTCCCCAGGGGTCGGTGCTGGGTCCAGTCTTGTTCAACATCTTCATCGACGACCTTGATGAGGGAATAGTGTCTGCCCTCAGCAAGTACGCCGATGACACGAAGCTGGGAGGAGTGGCTGACACACCAGAAGGCTGTGCCGCCATTCAGCGAGACCTAGACCGGCTGGAGAGATGGGCAGGAAGAAACCAAATGAGGTTTAATAAGAGCAAGTGTAGAGTCCTGCACCTGGGAAGGAACAACCGGACTTATCAGTACAGGCTGGGGGACGACCTGCTGGAGAGGAGCTCTGTGGAGAAGGACCTGGGGGTCCTGGTGGACGACAGGTTGACCATGAGCCAGCAGTGTGCCCTGGTGGCCAAGAAGACCAACAGGATCCTGGCATGCATTAAAAGGAGCATGGCCAGCAGGTCAAGGGAGGTGATCCTCCCCCTCTACTCCGCCCTGGCCAGGCCTCACCTGGAGTACTGTGTCCAGTTCTGGGCTCCCCGGTCCAAAAAAGACAGGGAACTCCTGGAAAGAGTCCAGCGGAGGGCCACAAAGATGATATCGGGCCTGGAGCATCTCCCCTTTGAGGAAAGGCTGAGAGACCTGGGCCTGTTCAGCCTGGAGAAGAGAAGACTGAGAGGGGATCTTATCAATGTGTATAAATACCTGAGGTGTGGGAGACGGAGGGATTTGGCCAACCTCTTCTCAGTGGTTTGTGGGGACAGGACAAGGGGCAATGGCCACAAGATAGAGCACAGAAAGTTCCGCACCAACATGCAAAAGAACTTCTTCACGGTGAGGGTGACAGAGCACTGGAACAGGCTGCCCAGGGAGGTTGTGGGGTCTCCTTCTCTGGAGATATTCAAGGCCCGTCTGGACGCCTACCTGGGCAGCCTGCTCTAAGAAGCCTGCTTTGGCAGGGGGGTTGGACCCGATGATCTTTCGAGGTCCCTTCCAACCCCTTCAATTCTGTGATTCTGTGATGTTGGGACTGTCCTTTTATCACATGCATTTTTTTGCGCTCCCATTCAAAGTTGTCTACTGCAATTCAGTGAGGAAAAAAAATCTATTATAAGTGTCACTGCCTTCAGATCCCAAAAGGTATAAGAAATTAAAGCTGACTGACTGATTTTACCAAGTTACCTTGTTATTGCTGCAAGTCCAAGAAATCAGCTTCCCCACTTCTTAGAACAAGTCGCCTGCCATGCAAAAGGAGTTGCTTTTTTTTTAAGTGTCAGTTAAGACTCATACATCAAGAGCATTTAAAGTTTCAAGTAGGATATCCTGTTACCTACAATGAGACTCTAAACTCTGAATGTTTTTGTACTTTACTCTCATTCAGATGAGCCTGTTAGCCACAGGTCTCAAGATTTCACATATACCACAGCCTGAGGCACAGTCCCACCATCCCATCAGACCTAAATCTAATTCCTCACAGCACTTTAAATTACTGCATCTGAGGGAAGACAAAAAAAAAAAAAAAAAAAAAAAAAACCATACAAACAAAAAAACCCAATCCCACCAGTAAATCACTACCCAAGAGATTAGGCCTCACTACAAATAATATGGAAACAATTCCATCCTCATGCTTCAAGACACATGCATGGTCTGCACCATTCCACACAGAGATCGGTGCTATGCATCTGCTTTCCCAGCAGAATGCATCAGCCCCTAGGAGCACTGAAAGCAGAAGAGACACCCACAACAGCCCACTCATATCCATAAGAGTAACTTGTACACGCCTGCAGTTGTGGACGGGTCAACCACTCCAAGCTGGCCCAACAAAACCTCCTTGCTACAGGGATGATCCCCCCACCCCAGCCCTGCCTCGCTGCCAGCCCCCTGAGCATCCCTGCATAGGGTCAGTGTCATAGCACTGGATTGACCAGTCTCGCCGGCAGCACCTGGCACAGAAGAAGCAGCAGGCAGTACCATGCTCTTCACTCTAGGTGTGGGGTCCCCAGCAGCTTGCCAGATTTCTCTCCGCTCAGTCAGCCACCTCCCTAAAGAGGAGCCCATGTCCCCGCTTGCTTTGTGCCTCTCTCATCCTCCAGCCACCCGCAGGGAGGCTTGCACAGGCTCTCCGCTCTCGCCCTCTCCCAGCAATCAGTGCCGAGCTGCACCATGCAGTTAGTCACGCTGCTGCTGTTGGCTGTCAGCACCATCATTGCCCCAGTGAGCAGCTGGCACAAGCATGTCTCCTGCTCACCCACCCCCTGCACCGCAGCCCTACAGGAGCAGCCCCAGGGCAGCACCAGGGCTCCTCTGCCATCCCCATGAGCTTCACGGCCCACGGTGCCCGTGGGCTCCTGGAAAATACCAGCCAAGGGAAACATGCATCAGCACCCTCTTGATGGAAATAAAAGGGGAGCACAGATGTAAGATTTCATTTGGATGCCATATTTTAGCAGCAAAAGACAGCTTAAAAAGCATAGAAACAACATGAAGGAGATTTGTTATTTTAAGCAGACATTAAAGCAGAGAGGTTACGTGAATATTTAATAAAGCTTATTTATGGCTACTATACAGTCTTAGGGGATGTCCTCAGATGCTGCCGTTTAGGTCTCCCTGCCACAGGCATCTGCAGCCCTCCCTCTAGGAAATGCAGTCTCCCACTGGCAAAGCTCAGAAGTGATTCATGTTTCCTGGCGCCAGGGAGATGCTGAGAGCTTTCCAGATTTGCTGCCTGGATATTCTTATGCCACTAGACAGAAACCTCATGACTTTAATCTTTGTGAGTCAAATTCAAACTCTAGTAGCGTTTTGTTTCTCATTTCTGCAGCTCTGCTAAAGGAAGACAGAGGACCTGTTTCTTCCCATGAGGAAGATTTTAACCTTTACAGTAGGTCAAGTCCTTTGGGAGAAAGTTTTGTTCCCTCTGTGTTACGCCTGTAGCTCCACCGTACTCAGCTCTTGCTGCTGTACATGTTAACTGAAAACTTGCAACCCTCTTCTGCCTCTCTTACAGAGCACGTGTGAGCAGGAGCAAGGCACCAGCCTGCAGACCTGCAGCAGGAGCAACGCACAGCAGCCCTATGCAAAGGGGCTGAGCAGGCTGCTGGGAAGGCTGAGGAGGAAGCAGAGAGCTCAGGCACACAGCCAGCATTGCTGAGACCTGGTCACCTCCTCTGTGTTTCCTGGAACAGCTGGCTTTCAGAGGAAAGCGGCTAAGCACTACAGCTGACAGTCTGGCAACTGTGCACATCGAGTCAGAGGGCAAAACAAAAATAGTCAGGAAGCCAGCCATACCTCACAGTGGAGCTGTAGCTCTGTACAGCCACAAGGGACCCAGCAGGGAGCCCTGGGGATCTCACCCTGTCCTCCATCCTCCTTAAACAAGAACTCTAAAGCCTCCTTGCACTTTCCTTCGTGCACAGGCCACACCCAGGATCTCTTCCGTGGCATTGCTCCCTGCCCTGAGCCCCACTTCTCTGTGAACTCTCCCAGAAAACAGGCAAAGTTTGACGGTCACTGAGGGTGTCCCCACACCACACAGCTATGCAAATGCTGCCAAGCATGTTAGAGCCACTGGGCTGCGTGAGGGCCAGCTGTGCTGCTGGAGCCCACCTCTCTCCTCCTGCCTGTGGTTTCCCATCTGCCACTGGTCCTGGCCTCCAGGGAACCAACACAGTCCCCACAGGCCATGGGCAGTCTCAAGGTACAATTATTAATGGCAACAGAAATCCTTTGATGGTCCCAGACCTCTCCACAGTTACTGTTTTAGGTACTTAGACAAGAAATGACATCATGGAACCACTGCAGCTTTCTGGTAAAGTGCAATGCAACAGAACATCCAGCTACCGTCTGCTCAGGGCCCAGTGACCATCAGCATCCCTGACTCTGCAGCACCTGCAGGTGGTACTGGGTTGGGGGTCTCTGTCCACAGAGCCTGGAGAGCTGGGGGTTCGGGGGGGAGGGAAGGGGCACTTTCCCTCCCAGAAAACACTTAAGCATGCAAAAAGCACCATCCTTACTGCACTCACTGTCCTTCAAACATCTGGAAGACCCAATCAATTCCTGCACTGCTAATTTTTACACATTCCTCGATCACTGCCCACAACCCCTGGATGCAGTAGACCAAGAACACTCTCCACACAAGGATTGAACCATGCGTGGGTTAAAGCCGGGGACAAGGCAATGGCCTGCATGCAAGGCGAAGGCGTGCAGCAGCCTCTGGCAGGGGGAGGGAAAGGCATACTCCTCAATGCACACTATTGTACTCCCCAGGCATTTAGTCACTTACCCAGGCCAGCAAAGTTTCTCTTGAACTGCCCCATTGTGTGTACCTCTGCCTTACCACCCTGTGGAAAGCTGGCCCCAAGATCTCCAGCAGAGATGAGCCCAACTAGATACCCATCCACAAGCACACGTACACAGTGCATGGACCCCCCTCTATGCAGGCACCCCACCACAGCTCAGTGGAGTCCTTCAGCTTGCACCCCCATCTAAATCACCCCAGACTTTGGCAAGTACCAGTCCGCTTACACGAGTGACTTGTGTTCTGGCAAGCAAGGAAGGCTGAAACATCTCAAGACCTGGTACTCTCTCTGTAACAGACCACAGCTCATCGGGACAGACCATTGGTGCTGAACATGCTACCAGGGCTTTGAGCTGACAGGCTAGACTCCAGCCTTACCTTTGTATGGAGTTTGGCAAACTGCTTGTCATCCAGCAAAGTCTGGGTGTACACACGCCTTTTGTACCGGAACTGCAAGAGGGGAGAATGTCAGATATGAGATGAACAAAACATACTCAGCATCAAATTGCTCTTGAGCAGCTCCAGTAAAGTCTTGCATATAAGACATTCAGTCTAAATTTGAAAATAACAGATACAGAATCCACTGTTCTCCTCCATAATTTGTTCTAATAGTTGATTGCTTTTCTCAATAAAGAGATTCTGACGAGTTCTTCATATGAATCTGTCTGGCTTCAGCTTCCAAAAGTGTGGGCTTTGTTCTGCTTCTTCCCAATTCATTCAGGATCTCTCTAAGAACAGAGAGGTTTTCCCCAGGAAAGTTCTTACACAAGTATTCTATAGCCAAATTTCCTTTAAGCAGGCTGAGCTCTAAATCTCTCACTGAAGGATCTCCTCTTCTGTTCTCAGATCATTTCTGCTGATGTCCTTTCAAGAACACTGCCTATGGCCCCCACACTGCTCTAATATCACTCTCTTGACCCCAGCCACTCCTGAAACCAACTCACTGTTTGTGAGGGAACACACCAAAAAATTACAGGATCACTTTTTTTTTGCCATGGCATCACACTAGGAATTAATGTTAGCTTTCTTGACCAAAAGACTCAACATTTTATTCAGAAACTTTGTTTTCTGAAATCAGAGCCCCTCATCTGCAAGAAAGCCTTGTCCCTTTATGTTTTTCACTTGGCTGACTTAGCAGTATACTTTGATGGGTCCTACTTACCAGATGACCTAGAGTGCCATCCACACTGTTATATTCTCTGCCAGACTTGGTGTAGTCAGACAATCAGTAGTGATTTCTCATTCATAGAATCATAGATTATCCCAGGTTGGAAGGGATGCACAAGGATCATCGTGTCCAACTCATACACTTTTACGCTCAGATACCTGGGGTAACCATATCAAGCTTGATGTTGGTCCTTAAGAAACCCCACTAGAAATATATCTATGCAGTGATGATTTCAGTGACAACCACTTTTAAACCATTGATTAGTTAGCCAGTATTACTTGTCCTATTGATGTTTAAGAGCACTAATCATGAATTTGAATACCATGTAGAACAAAACCAGGTACTCCCAAGGGGCTGTTACCTTTGTACAGTTATCTTTATAACGCAAAATTACAATTTCCTTAAAGAGTGAAATTGGCTTTGACTAGATCTTTCTTCAATGCATGAATTGTACTCTGAATTTTTGAATTGCTATGAACTTAATCTGTCACCAACATTTCATTATTTCAGCTGGAACTGACATCAAATTATCTTTGGACTGAAGTTACTTATTTTTCAATGCTGGTAATATATTAGCACATTTTCAATCTTCTGTAGTTGCCCTTGTATTCCAAAATTTATCACAAACTTGTACTGCTGGGCAGATGTTTCTTCACACAGCTTTTTTTTAATCATTCCCTGAATGTAAAAACTGTCTCGCCCACTGATATACAGATGTTGGTCACTTGCAGATGTTGCCAGTGTTGGGGTTCCCTTGCACATCCCAACACTGTCATGCAAGCACCCTTCGGTGGCTCCTCTTCACCCCTGGCATCACGTCCCAGGGTCTGCAAACGAGCTCTGCTCCCAGCCGCCAGCTCTGCATCCTGGGCAGCACACTGGCCTAATCTGGGCAGCTTTAGGCTTCTTGCCCACCACTGCTGTCACTGCCTTCAACCCTGGGGAAGCTCCCGAGCACACCTGGTCCCAGATGCCGTGCACTACAGGGCAGGGAAACAGCGAGGCGGAAGGCAGGCTGTGTTGGCTTTGATGTAATGACAGCACACAACTGCCACCCTGGGGCAAAGCAAGAACTTCAACTGAGAAGAGTTAAGTTGTGCAACCCATCGTCAGCCACTCAAAACTACATGGCAGAAGTGGACAGCTAACCCTAAGCTATTTGCACCCCAACAGTTCTGCTCTGATTGCTCATCCGTGGACTGGACTTGTGCAAGGAAGACATGGAGGCACGTGAATTTCAAAATCTCATTCAAAGCTACAAGGTGAATGAACTGATTGTGTGATGGCTAATAATGGCTGAAACACAACAGCGTTGTTTGGCATACAAATGAAATAGCTACCTCATTATGAATGAGACGGTAAGCATCTGACAGTAGATGACAACCAGTAGGATAATATGGGATATGGTCAATACCTTCGAACACACATGAGGGTAACTGGATCTCAGCAGATGGGCAGGCAGAACCCTGCCCGCTGCTTGAGCACCAGCATGCTGTGTTGCAGCTGCTGTTTTATCCCAATAAAGGAATCTGGAGTACCAACAGCTCTCCATGGCAGAGGACGGAGCCAGCATCCCACCTCTCCAGGGAAATACTGCAGGTACCTGCTTTTTAACTCTGTAATTTCTCTGTTGCTGTGTACAAACCCTCGTTTATCTGATTACATTCATATGCAGCCTTGAGGGCTAATTTATCTTTTGGGCTCAAGAAACCTCACTGGTATCAATGTAGGATTTATTTCTTGTAAATGGATTCTGGGGTTTTCCGACAAGTATTCTTAAGTCCTCAGCTACCGTTCTTATCAAGTTATGAAGAACTGAAATGACACATAACAAATATCCATGTCAAGTCTGCATTTAGATGTGTGCACTAAGACATTAAACATGGACATTATGCTAAATTACACAGAAACGAAGCATTAAAGCCTATGTAAAGAACATTAAGGAATTTACTACCTCATAGGTTTATTTGCAAGCATTCTTAATGTTGTTCCAAATGTTTTTGTCTATATTAAACGTTAGTTTACTAAGAAATTGTGCAGTACTTTCTTTCCAAATTAGTCAGGATTAGTTATAATAACAGCATTCACGCTTGCATTTATAAGAGTTCATGCAGCTTAAGCGTGTAATGCTTTCTAAGTAGATTCTGTGGGTAAAATATAGCACAAGATCCCTAAAACTAGAGGACCACATGCAGGTAACCAAAGTCCCATTACAGTCAGTGGGGAGTCAATGGAGCCTAAGAAATGCTCCAGGTCACCCTAGAACAAATACCTACATGTGTTCACCTGAATCCCAGCCAAGGGCAAAATCTATATTGAATGTTAGTACAGAGTAATTCAGTTAATTTCTGTTCCACTTAATTTTCTGGAACAGAAAATAGTATAGCTTGAAACTTAGCATTTATCCTCCATGCTCATCACATAGATGAGGTCCACACAGGAACGGTCATTTACTGTCAAAGCACACAGTTGCCCTCCAGCCTCTAGAACAACTGTAAATTAAATTAAAATAAATAAATATTAAAATAAAGTAAAAAATGTCAAACGGCTTCTTCAGCCTCACATTCAAAGACCTTCCTATGCTTTTCCTTCTGTACCAATGGTTTTCCTTCTGTAAATTCAATCTTCCATGACAGTTATGTGTCAGTAGAAAAAAAAAGAAATTTTGATCAACAGGGTCAAAAAACAGGGAAGCCGTTTCACAGGACTGTGGCAGATGTTATGGAGCTCTCTACCAGACAGAGTCAAGAGCAACTAAAACTAAAACTCAGAGGCGTTTGCCTCAGCTTTCCCTCAATGAATTCTCTGTGAGTAAACATACACCCACAGAAATTTCTGTGCTTTCACTCCTGATGGCAAATGGGGAAAAAAAGGGGAAGGGGGCTTAATTTTTGTGATGCCTTTGGGGAGACTAGAGTGGAAGGGATCACATGAGTCCTATATACTTATGCATATATATATGTGTGTGCATATATATCTATATCTGTATATAGATACACACATATATTTGAAAAAAAAAAAAAAAAAAGGACAGCTACCTCCAGGTAGGGGACAGGAGTGTCGGGATTCAGGGGGTACTCCCGCAGTAGACGCTCCTCATCCAGGAACTTCCCAGCCCTGCCGTTGAAGGCTGGTTGGAAGAGCCCATAGTTGAGAACATCCTTCAGGCTGTGGTTGAGAGTGCACAGAATGCGCTGCTTGGAGACCCACACAGGAACATCTGGATTCAACCGCAGACACTTCTGTGGAGAGACAGAGGGCAATTAGAGCTGAGCATCCCTAAGGTTCTGTAGTCCATCACCGCACCCAGGAACAGTCACACTAAGAGTGAGGAGAAGGATGAGATTGGAAAGACACAATCTTTTCCATGTCAGTTGATTAGAGGAGGGGAGGAAAGGGGTGAAAAAAAGTTAAAAATTAGAAAAGAATGAGACTTAGCAGATCCCCCCCAACCTATTTTGTAGGGTTCAGGGCAGACTCAAATCTGGTATTTTACAAAATGTTATAAAATGAGATGTGCCAAAGAGTATTTTACGGCCTAACAACAATATAATAGCAATATTTTAATTAAATATCCCTCTGACAGTGTGTAAGGAGTCTACTGAATTCCCCACTAGGAATTTTGCACATGTGTAAAAAAAGGAGCAGTACACGCCAGCACGGCAACCCCCTCCAGGAAGGCAAGGCATCCAGTGAGGTCTTCTGTCAACTCTGTCTTCATGCATTCGAAGTCCTATTTTTCCTTTCCACCCTGTAACATGCAGTTCATTTCCCTGGTCCTGTAAGCAGCTTTCCCTGCTCGGGCCCTGAGAAATCAAGTGTTCGCAGTCCTTCACCTTCAAGCTGTGTCTTCTGCAGCTGCCGTGCACCCTGGCTGTCTCGGCTGCAGAACCGCAGGCCCTTCACGTCTGCTCTCACAGCCAGGAGCAGGAAGGCAGGAAGATGCTGCACTGGCAGCACCAGAGGTCAGGCTCACAACAGGCAGTCCCCATCAGTGGTCTCAGTTTCCCCTCCCAGGTCCCAGTTTTTGCTTTTTGGCCCTTGACCTCTCCTCATTCCAGTTACTTTGGTTTTCCTCCTTCTTTGCTCTTCCACCCCATCCACACTTTCTGGGCAAGGAGAAGAAAGTCTCTGGTATTGTTTCACTGTTTTGTTTCAAAATCACTGCCTGTCAGTTCCATGTAGAGCTCCTGATTTCTGTGCTGGAAGGCAAAGTAAGCCTTTTTTTTTTTTTTTTAATTTAAACAGCATTGCCTAGAGAAAAACAAATGGTCCTGCTGAGGCACAGGGTGGTCGGCAGCAGAGCACCATCGCTGCACTGCACAATGCCAGGCCCGATCACCACCCAGAAGTCACCATGCAACACAGCAACTGAGCTGATGTTACAGTTCATTTTTCTCAGGCAAGGATAACTTGCACTTGGCAGCAAGCCATGTACTGCAAACAGAGGTCAGCGTTATCTATTTTATTGCTGACCACAGTAGCAAGTGAACATACTTATCAACACGTGCTTGTCCTAAAGCAGGTACTAAGGAAGAGGCAGCCACTTGGTGGGCTGAGACATCAGGAGTTCAAAACCTGTGAGATATCAGCTCTGTTGTGCTTCAGCAGAACATGTATCGTTCTTTCAGGGACCCCTAAATAAAAAATCACCATCTATACCTTCCTACATGCTTACTTAGCCTCTAGGATTCTTCCTGACTGTCAAATTGTGCTTTTCAGTACAAAAATATGTGGCTAATGGAAAAAAAGCTATTGACAGATATACACGTATGTACAAGCACAAGTGCTGGTTGAAGGAACATCCCAATACAAAAATCAGTGAATTTTATATCAAACTTTACACTGCAAAAACATACCCTGGACAGTATTAACATTTCCTGTTTAGGAGAGAAAACAGCTTCCATCCTGCAGTGTGTTTCATTAACCAGTGTCAGAAATTGGAAAGAAAAGAATACCTACTTCTGCTGTTAGGTCAAAATGTTGCCTTGCCATTTGTGGCCATGACCCCACTACTTAAAGTGTAATGTCTCAGTTTTTCCAAATACCATTAGATGTATTAATAACTTTCTCATATGAGAGTTCCTGAAACTAAACTTGCTTATTCCACTCCATGATGCAGCACAGCCGCTCCAGGAGCAATATCCCACCAACGCCTGCCGAACGGTTGCAAAGGATCTCTCTGTACAGCCTTAACTCTGAAGCCTGCATGGATCCGCAGCAGAAAGCCGCTCTGTGTTCAGTTTGCTCAGGCAGACACTGCAGCAAGGGCTTCTCCAACTCCTCTTTCACAGGGAACTCCTCAATCTCCACCAGCACAGCCAGAACAGCCATGGCAGCTCCCAAATCAGCACCTGGCTGGTCCCAGACAGAGCACGAAATGTTCAGCTGCTTGAGCCACAAGCACCACACCAGGCACTGATCCCCACCTCCATCAGGAAAGGGGTGCTGAGCTCAAACAGCACAGGGCCCTGCCACAGCGGGCACAGGGACATCCAGCCCTGAGACAGCACTTTACACAGGCAGGAAGGAATAACTTCCAGCCCTAAGGGCTGAGACACTCAAGCCAATAAGAATTTTAAAAGGAATCAGGAAACCAGTTGTCTTGTGCAGCCCCAAGCTTGTAGGAGAAGGGCAAGTTGGTACCCCTTTGCTCCTCAGGCTCTCCTGCCAGGATGCTGAGCACTGCTCCTGCACCAGTCCCCACGAGGAACCCGGGCACGCACACAGAGACACTGCAGAGATGACCCTGCACCAGGTTGGATGGGGACAGGCTGGAGGCAGCTTTCAGAACAAGCTGCTCACTTTGGTTCACTGTCACTAGCAATAATTTTTGTCATACAACAATCAAAGCCTTAGAAACAACTCCTGAAAGAAAACGATGCAGCTTTGCAAGTTAGACAGCATGGATGACTCCTTCCTGAAGGAAGAAAGAGCTCAGCTTCAGATTCAATCCTCAGCACCACAGAGGATGACAGACAAGATCTATTCAGGAGCCACCCTGCAATAATGACAATAAAGAACTTATATTCGACAACCCTTTAACAGCAAAAAAGACTAAAATTTTTCATCGAAATGCACAAAAATGAGAAAGAGTTGAAAGGAAATTAAAAGAAGCAGCTGAAAAGGTAACGTGCCTGCAGGCAGCAGGGAATATATTTCATAACATCACATTAGAAGCTCTGAACAAATGTATGGCAAAAATAGAAAAATGGTCTCTAAGAGGTCCCAGAGAAAGATGGAGTAGCCAAAACAACAGAGCAGGGGAAACTATAGAAAGTAAAAGATTTCCTTTGGAAAATGGAGTCACCACGGAATGAGAGCAGAAGGGAGCACAAACCACATGCAAAAAGACAACGGTAACAAAGGCATTAAAAACTAGCAAATGCAAAGGAAGTGGGGAATCTGATGGGCAGTGGGTGAGGCTGGCAAGTGACTGAGGTGTGAAGTCATCCCAGGCAGAGTCCCTGGGCTCCTCCTGTGAGGATGGGCAACAGGACAGGCTCCTTGCTGCCGCTACAGCTGCCAACATGCAGGGACTCATAGGTAGGTGACAAAAACTCCCCAGCAGGCACAGGAGCATGACAAGTTCAAGAGCAGGCTGATGAAACAGCGTTGACCATGGTGTGCAAACTGTCCTTGGAGTGGGAGCAGAGCTGAGGCAGGAAGCACTGAGATCCCGCTGGGTGTCACGGTGCCCTGGGTCCCACAGGACTGACCTCTCTGACAGGGAAACGGACAGGACTTGGACAAGCATCCACACTGCTGAGAGAACAGCTTACTTTCTGTAGAGACATGCCTCCCATCTACGAGGAGAGCCTGGAGAGAACCCATGCTGCCAGAGCAAGGCTGGCCTGCTTACCCAATACACACTCATATTTCCAAAGTGCTTTCAACAATGTCCCTTGCTGCCATAAACTAGACTGCCAAAAGCAAGTAAGTATTCTTTTGGAATAACCAACAAGGAAGATGGTAAACAAAGGTTAAGGTTAACCAGGCGGGTTTCCTGACACGGAGGTGTTCATTAGCAGAGTCACATGTGCACATGCCGGGATGTGAGCTGATGCGATGTAGGCTGAAGGCTGTTACAACGCTTAAGTTGGCAGCACATCCAGATCTTCTACATCACGTGTGGGTCTGATCGCTCTGTCTTTTCAGGAAAAAACAGAAACAGGAAAGGTAAAGATGACAAAGGTGACTGGAGGCATGGAGTGGTCTGCAGGGGACAAGTGCACTGGACTTGAGGCCAGACCCAGAAGTGAAACATCCCAGAGGGGCAGACAGCACGGCGCTGCACCAGCCAGGGTTTGCACCCAGTGGGCAGTGGCTCCTTCTGATGCAGGGACTGGGACCAAGTCACAGGAACAGAAAACAGGTACAAAACAAACAAGCCCAGGTATCTTTTTCACCTTTACCTAAAAGGCTATACTTGGTTTTCCCAATTATAAGTAATTTTTTTCCCTCTGATTTATTAAAAGCCTATCCCCTTAAGCAGCAGTTTCAGCAGTGAGTTCTTCCTGTGATGTGGGGCAGAGATTATTAATCCCCTGCCTCCTCTTGTTCCCCCGCAGGATCCTACTGGCCTTGCTCATAGGAGATGGATCAGAGCCACAAGACAGCACTGCCACCGGAGCCACTGGGGCACCGCCACCAGTGGCAGCCTCAGCTTGCCACCAGCCAGGGAGCCAGCAGCAGCCCCCCTCACAGACGGGCAGAGGTTGAGACAGTCCCTGGCCAGGAAACTGCGGGACAGGATGGACATCACCATTGCAGCTTTTCTGCTTCAGGAACATAGGCCAAGGAAGAAGCTGGGTTCTGCAGGAACTGGGCAGAGCAACAACCACCCTGCATTTTAGTAGAGAAGAAGAGAAGCCAGCACAAGTTTCCTGTGCGCTGGATGGTGGTGGTGAACAGACTGGGACCAGCTTACAGAGCAATGTGTATGCTGGCAAAACAACAGGAATTTGGGGGCTTAGATCACCTCCTGAGGAAAGCTCTGGCCCTGCCATCTGATGTGCTGGAACACCATGCTAGGAGAAGCTGCCTCCACCAAAAGGAAACAAGATAAAGAGTAGGAGGGAGGTTCTCAGCTCCCAGCAGGAAGGTGGCTGGTGCATGAGCCCTTCTTGCAGAGTTCTGCGCTGTAGATAAAGTATTTTGGCTCACTGAGTTTTCCAGCAAAATGGTTGCTGCTTATGAGCCAGTCTGGAAGGATGTTGTTGACTGTTGTATCATCCTCTGGTATCCTTTGTGGGTAGGAAGCTATCCACAGTTACTTCTATTTGAAAAAAAAAAAAAAAGTCCAAGAGACCCCATATTACAACCTCTCTGCAGTGCTGACAGTGACAACCATCTCCATCCTATAGCCCCTCCATCATTGCTTTCAGAGAAGCAGCTGCCTCTGATACAAACACAGCTTGAAATGAATGTTTAAAGAGATCCAGCACCTGATTAACTCTAAGTGAGTGGTTCAGGCAAAAGCTCCCTCTTACACAAAGCTACAACAGCTTTATTATTAACCACCTGCAAGGAAAGGGCTGCTGAAGAGCAAAATCACCAGCCCCTTTCATCCAACTGCTGAACTCTTCATACAGAAAAGACAGTGCAAAGGAAATGCAAAAAAGTTTGGGATCAGCAGGTCCAACCAAAGAGCCCAAAATAGGTTAAAGAGGTGAGTATTTCCTTCAGAGACCCGGAACTTTTTCCTGCTTGGCTCACTGCACCATCACAACCACAACCACACACACACACAAAAAAAAAAAAAAAAAAAAACACTACTGTCCAACTTGTGAGCAGTTGGAAAATGAAGATCTGAGAAGCTTTAGCTCTGCTTAGGGCAGACAAAAGCCACATACAGTAAAGCTTCTTCTACAGAAGGGTGAATAAGATCTGTTCATCCAGCATCAATATACAGAAACAGTACCTGGGTAGAAAGGTCCTAATAAACACTTGAAGAACTGGTAAAGAAATTCTCAGTATAAAGGAGTAAATGAAATCAAATTTGACTAGGGAATGGATGAAACCAGTGAAAATAGCATATGGTAGTTGCCTTTGCAGCACACATTCAACATGCCCTCTGATTCAGCAAATGTAAAGCCAAGAAAGCCTGTTAAATCATTTATTCTGAGCAATATACCAGTACCCTGCAAGTTTCAACCATTAACTACAATAATCAGCTGAATTACTTCAATTTGGCTATGTTTCCTGAAAAGAATCCCTTAAAAAATAAACAAAAAACCCACATATGATAGAAAAGGCACTCCTTCCTTGAATAAATTAGTAAGTCCAATACTCATCCTCAATGATAAAAGGTAGTCTTAATTCTCATTTGATTCCCTTGGTTTAAACTTCCAATCATTATTTCTTGTTATATCTTTACCTGTGATATTGAATAACTGTTTAGTACTGTGTCTTGCTGCACTGGCAACCCCTGTTTAACATAGTCACCTTTTAGTCTTGTTCAGGGTGAGCTGAAGAGACTAGTGTATATAAATTATAATGCATTTTCTCCAGATCTCAAATCATTTTTGTTGCTCTTTTCAGCACCCTCTTTAATTTTAAATATACTTTTTAAATTGCAGAATGCAGAGCCAGAGGCAATATTCCAGCATCTGTCTCACAGCTGTCATATACAGCTATAAAATACTGTCCTCACTTCAACTCACTGTCCACTTTCTTCTATCTCCAGGCATCACATTAGCAGTTTGCAATAAAGCATGCGGCAGTTTGGGTTCAGTCTACTTTGACCACTCCACCCCTTTCAGGCAGTCAAACCCCACATTCTTTCCAATACATATCTCCTTGTTTTCTAGATCTGGCATTAGTCCTTAGTTACCTGTAAAATCGTGTATTTGAATGAATTAAAACGTAATTTGTTTTGATAGGCTAACATCCTAAACCACCATTTGTTAAAACAGGAGCGTGGGGGGAACGGACTGCAGAAAGAGACAAGGCTTCAGGTGTTCCCTAAATGCGATACCCTTTAGCCACTGCTAGACACTGATACAGGGCCAGAAAGACCACCGGTTTGGCCTTCTGGAGCTTTTCAGGCTCTTATTTCATAGAATCATAGAACATCCTGAGGTAGAGGGGATGCACAATGATCATAGAGTCATGGAATCAGAGAATGGCTTGGGTTGGAAGGGATCTTAAAGATCATCTAGTTCCAACCCCCCTGCCATAGGCAGGGATGCCACCCACAAGATCAGGTTGGCCAAGGCCCCATCCAACCTGGCGTTGAACACCTCCAGGTATGGGGTGTGAGAAAAATATCAATAATTTTCTTCAGACAGGACCTTCTGTGAAGCTATTTTATTCGTGATTGCAATGGCGGGCGTCCTGCAAGCAGCAGCACACAGTAAAGGTTTATCATAACCTTTTGGCTAAAAAGTCCCGTGATTTTTGTTTTTACAGATTTCGTACTGCTCATCCTGTTTTTCTTAGCTATTCTCCTTATTTTGGGACAGTAGGACCTTCCCCTTATCTGCTTAACATACTCCCCACAGCTATGCTACAAAATCACTTTTGAATATGCAAGGTTAGTGGAATTTTCCACTGCAAAAACACCTTGTATTGCAAAAACACAACTTTGTTTCTCACATGGGGCATCCACAGCTTCTCTGGGCAACCTGTTCCAGTGCCTCACTACCCTTCCAGTGAAGAATTTCTTCCTAATGCGTACACTAAATCTATCCTCTTTTAAAGACCATTCCCCCTTGTCTTATCATTATCTACCCAAGTAGAGTCCCTCTCCATCCTTTTTATAAGACCCCCTTAAGCACTGAAAGCACAATGAGGTCTCCCCAGAGCCTCCTCTTCTCCAGGCAGAACACCCCCAACTCTCTCAGCTTTTCTTCATAAGAGAGGTGCTCCAGTCCTTGAAACAAAAACAAACTAAAAACACCTTCCCCCCATCCACCCTCTTCCACCTCCTCCCCCCAAGCAGCACACGGGAATGGGGGAATGGGGGCTGTGGTCAGTCCAAAACACTTCGTCTCCACCACTCCTTCTCAGTCACTCTCTGTCCCTGCTCCACGGGGGGTCCCTCCCACGGGATGCCGTCCTTCCCAAACTGATCCTGTGCGGGCTTCCCACAGGAAGCAGATATTCAAGAACTTCTCCAATACGTGTCTGTACCACGGGGTCCATCCGTCAGGAGTAAACTGCTCTAGCATGGGTTCCCCATGATCAACAGCTCCCCCTAGACCCCCTGCTCCTTCATGGGCTCCTCTCCATGGGCTGCAGCTCCAGCCCAGTGTCTGCTCTGGTGGGGGTTCTCCACAGGCCACAGCCTCCTCCAGGCCACATCCACCTGCTCTACTGTGGGATCCTCCATGGGTTGCAGTGTGGAGATCTGCTCTGGTGTGGTACACCATGGGCTGCAGGGGGACGGCCTGCTCCACCATGGGACTTCTGCTCCGGCACCAGGAGCACCTCCTGCCATCATTCTTCACTGACCTTAGTGTCTGCAAGGCTGTTTTTCACTCCTTGCTCTCCCAGCTGCTGTTGTGCAGCAGTTTTTTCCCTTTCTTAAATATGCTCTTACAGAGGTGTAAACAACATCACCTACTGGCTCGTCTCTGGACAGCAGCGGGTCCCATTGGAGCTGGCTGAAAGTGGCCGTTATCTAACATGGGGCAGCTTCTGGATTCTTCTCACACAGGCTACCCCTGCAGCCTCCCACTACCAAAACCCTGCCACGTAAACCCAATATACACAAGTAGACCCCAGTTTTTACAGAAGCATCTCACAAGATTTTGACCACTGCCTGTGCTGCTCACAGGTCTGGGATGGTCTGGGAAGGGGAAGCAAATTTTGAGGCAAGAACTAATGCACTCAGTGTGGCAAAACTGCAAGCTGACAGTAAAACCCAGCAGAAGGACCTCAGAGCCAAATGGCTCAAGAATAGTGCAGATCAGCCCCAGGTAAAAGTGCAGATGAGGACAGGCTCTGAGATGACTCTCACCTGACTGTGGCCAGCAGTCCTAGGACCTCACCAGAGCACCACTCAGCAGGTGCCCAACAGAACAGCAGAGACCACTACCAAAGGAGCTGGAAGCACCCTTGCATCAGAAGACCTTGGTATACCCATGTCCTCCATACTGCATGCAGTCCTGGTTCCTGTTTCAGAAAGGCCACACCAGAAGTGGGAAAGGTGCCGACAAGGGAGGGAAAAATGATCAATGGCCTGGAGCAGCATCCATATGAAGCACAACTAAATAGACAAGAATCTTCAGTCTGGGAAAAAGAAGACTGAGAAGGAATACAAGAACACCAAAAGTGGCATGGAAAAGATAAACAGGTATTATTTCCTTCGGAATTGATGCAAACAACACAAGACAAGAAAACAGATAGGACATCTTCATTAGACACACTCGTACTGGTCCTTCAATGGCATGCTGCAGGGTTCTGGCAATTGACTCCAAACTGGTCTCCCAGGTACCTCCACTCACACAGTCATAACCACAAATCAACATTGTGTATCATCAGTTGTTTAGCTTAACCCAGTCAGAACACCCTACCCAGGTCTGACTCTAATTGCAACAGTAACTCTTGGTTTAGTTTAGGACCACTCTCTACTTCACTTGTTTTACAAAGATCTCAATGACCAGATCCACAGTTTCATGTTTGGATCCTTTTTCTTCATACTTACAACTCCAAGACTTTTGCACATACACCTTGTTAGTTACAACTGCATTGGTTCTGTTAACTTGCGCTATCTTCCACACACCAACAGTAAAGTCTTTCAAAACAAAACTTGGGAGGGTAATAAGAGAAACTGGCAGAGTCAAAGCTGGACTCAGAATGGCTATTTCTCTACGACCCAACACATGTTCACCTGTGGAGCCCTGCAGCAGGGAGTCACAGACTTATGTCAGTGGAAGAGTCCTGGAAAAAGCTGGCCCTGCTCAAGCAGAGGTGACCTGTTAAAGGATGCACAGTACTGGCCAGGCAAGTGCTGAGCATCTCCAAGGACAGAGACCCCATGGCTTCTCAAGGCTCCAGTCCACGTCCCACCTCCTTCCAGTGGAGGGCATTTCCTGACAGGGAAGGATGACATCTCTGGCTGTATCTTGGGCCTCTTGACCCATCGTGGCACTCCCAGAGGAGCCCAGCTCTGTCGCCTCTCCCCACACTGTTAGGCAGTCACAGATGGCAGTAAGGTCTCCTCTTCTCCCTGGTCTAAGAAAATTCCACTCAGCCTTTCCTCCTACCTCCTGCACCTCAGTCCTGAGAATCTCAGCAGCCTCCATGGAACCTGCTGGATTGTGTCAATGTCTGCCTGGGCTGGTGAGCCCAGTCTGGCCCCAGTATCTTGATGGGTCTCACCAGTGCTGAGTGGAGGGGAGCCATCCCTGCCCACACCTGCTGACTGCCATCAGCCATCGCCACCCAGGATGAGCTCAGCCTTCACTGCCCGAGGGCGCTGCCAGCACTGGGTCATGATGGCCTCTGGGGTCCCTTGGGCTTTCCTGCAAAGCCATTTGCCATCCAGTCACCCCTTCTGGTCGTGTCCCATTCCATCCCACAGGGTTGCTGGAGGCCATAGTCAGGGCTTGGTGCTTGTCTCTGCCAGTCCTTGTGGCCATTCCTACAGCTGCTGGAGGCCCCTCTGAGGAGAAGCCTGCAAGCACTAAGAGAGTTTAAAATACAATACTACAGTTTCCTGGAAGAAACATCAATGACAGGGTTATCAAGTACAACACCTCTGGCCCAGCCCCTGGACTAACTGCTGGTTTAGGCTGGAGAAGTTTTCTGGGGAGGTGTCACTGTGTGCCCATCCTTTGCTCCAACCCTCCAGCATTTGTTCTTGCAGCTCCAAGAGCCACAGTTTTGACTACCGCTCCAGACAAGACCCAGATGGATGCCGATGGCCTGAAACCAGTGTCATCAAACTTGCATGCTGCCTACTTTGCTATGTTCCTTTTCGAATTGTTAACACTCTGAACAAACTTTGAGGTATTTTCCTTCCTGCCCCTCAGCACCCCACCAAACTCCTCTGAAGACAAGAATTCATCATTTTTTTCTGTGCTTTCCCAAGCCAATCTCTTCACTTGACATTCAAGGCATTCCAACTCTTCTTTCCACATGCAACTTCTAAAAACTTTTCAGAGGTGTTTTCATCAAGCTACTTTGAAATCTTGATAAATCCTCTCAGTCATCTCTCATATCCATTCTTTCTTATTAAAGAATGAAAATATATTAGGGAGACATGAACTTCTAAAAATGCAATGGTTAAATCTTACCAGAAATTATTTTCCAGCTGTTCAATTTTCCTGTTTTCGATTAACAGTATAACTACTATACCACATATAAGTTTATTGGTCGTTAACTTTCCACATTGAAGACATCCTTAGCAAAAGCTTTAGTGTCAACAAATCCTTCTTGCTAATCTCTTTTCCCTGATTTAATAACTGTTTTGAGTGAAAATACACATTATTACTACCTACTCATCTGCTCCATACTTAAAATTCCTTCAATAATTACCTACTGTTTTGTTGGTTTTTTCTAATCAGTTTGCTTCGGCACTCACCTGCTGATCCATTCTTTTGTGAAACATCGCCAACACTTTACGCTGTTGATTCAGTTTGTTTCTTCATTTCTGCTACTGACTCCTTGCCCACCTCTGCCCTGAGCTCCAGATGCTCCAGAGGGACCGCACCTCTACAAAAGGGTATAGGCGGTGCTCAGGCTGGCACAGCCCCGCTCTCCTCTGTTACAGAGATATCAGGTGCGGGGCTGCTGTGCCCAGGGTCCTGGTGCAGACCCCTGCAGTGGCTCTGCAGGGACCCTCACAAAACCCCCATAGCTGAACTGCACTTGTCAAAGGGTTGCCACCTCCAGCTGCCCTCCTGCCTCTTCGCAGGGGAGCATCCTGAGTGCCCTGTGAGCAGTGGCACTTAAAGCAGCGTCAGCTGGCAGGCAAGAGCTGATGCTGGAAGAGGCATGCTCCTCTACTCTATGGCTTTTAATTAAAAAAGAACAATGACAACGTTGATAAATTTATTAACCACTCCTCTGATGATCAATTCAGCCAGTATTTGTCCAACACACTGAGCATTGGCAGCCTCCCAACAGCAGCCCAAAAGCTTGACTGTTCCCAGGCAACCAAGGCCTCGAGGTTCACAAATGGCAACTTCTACAATATTATCATGTTTGCAATAAAAATTCTGCCGTAGAAAGGAATTTCAAGTTGTCAAATAAACTGAAGTTAATATTAAGTTAAATAGTTTTAGAAGGGCCTATATTGACTACCTTCCATATTTTTCCCGGTTATAAAAAAATAGCATTTTTCTTCTATCAGCAACTGCAGAGTTTGCATGCTCTGCATTTATATACAGGAGATTCCTTTGGATCTATAAGGAAATGTATATCATACTTCCCACAGAAAAAGAACCTGAGGCAGGATGCAATTACTTTGGTCACAATGGCTCAAAAAGTACAAAAAAAATCCAAAGCAACCCAACAATTGAACATATCCCTGAAACGAATTTGGGAAAACGCAGCAGACTAAAAATGGTAAGACTATAATATAGAAATTGCAATGTCTGAGTGTTCAAGGGGGTCTTCTCAGCAACTTACTTAACTTACTGTTAAGTTTAGCATCTGTGCCTGACTCCGGAGGCCCTCAGCCTCCAGCAGCACTGCAGAGGCTCAGATGAGGACTACATGGCAGCTTATAGAGCCTCCATGCTTGCCCTGACATCCCTGGGACAGCTCACAACACAATCTTGACTCTGCTTTCCCTTTTTTTCCCTGCAACAACTACTTCGCCTCCTTATACTGAAAATTAACAGCAGGACATTACTAAGGGAAAAGAAGGAAAAATGTCTCTGTTTTGCTCAAGTAGGTACTGCTGCTCTCACAACCTCCCACCACGCATTTGCACTATGACCTCTACCCATGCATCAGTGGATGCTGCGCTCTCCCCTCTGGTACCCAGTCACACCTTCCCCATGCCCACCCGGGCTCCCCCCTCCTGACCCCACGCAGGGCACGTGGCCCAGTCCCAAGCACACGTGGCTGTTCACGCCTGCGGCCTCCAGCACTGCTCCTTTCCCTGGCCCCCTGCATCAACAGCTCACCACTTGTTCTGCAAGTCAATTTTGTAAAGCAGTGATATAACAAAGCCTGACTTTCCATCAATAAACCAGTAAGAAGGAAGAGCCAATCAGAAGCAGGGAGTAGGATTTTGTTAGGTTAGCTGGCTGTTTAATTAATCAACCAAGCCTTTAATGATGCCAATGATCTGTGAAAGTCAGGACACATTTAGACAATCAGTGGTCTACAGCAAAACTGAGCTATAAGCCAAAAGCAGTTACAGACTGTTTTAATAAAAACAGTGTTATTAAAACCAGTATCAGGAAAAGCATGACTTCTAGCAGACTGATGGAAGTTTTCTTTATGTTGAGAATTATAAAATTCCTGGACCATGGAAATAGAGTAAATTGCACATTTTAGAAGCAGTGTTTAATATTCACCGATCTATTCTCTTTAGTGACCAGCGATAGGACCTGAGGGAATGGTGCCAAGCTGTGAGAGGGGAGGTTCATGCTGGATGTCAGGAAGAGGTTCTTCACCGAGAGGGTGGTCACGCACTGGAACAGGCTCCCCAGGGACGTAGTCACAGCACCAAGCCTGTCAGAGTTTAAGCATTTGGACTGTGCTCTTAGTCACATGGCCTGAATTTTTGGGTAGACCTGTGTGGTGCCAGGAGATGGACTCAATGATCCTTGTGGGTCCCTTCCAACTCAGGATATTCTGTGATTCTATGATTCTAATACTGCTTCATGACATCTTGTTTGCATGATTTTAATTTCTCAAATTTTTGTTGGGTATGCCACTACCATACCATTCTTCAGCCCTCAGCCAGTATAGCAACAACAATAAATAAGGTCAAAGACCTAAATAGAGGAAGGAGGTTAAATGGCATCTGGGGTCAATCAAACAACAAAGACATTAAAAGGGAATAAGATGTTGCTAATAATGATTGCATCCTAAATAAGCAGCGAGTATACCAAAAAATGTGACATGTTTCCAGACAATAAGACTCAGCAAAGATTAATCCTGTTTTGTAAAACTCCACACACACATACTCAGTAGAAGAGAAAAACTATACAAGTTGCAATGCCTGATAATGATGTACACATGAGACAGAAAATTAGAAATATATTTGTCAGCAATAATGGGGAGGAGAAAAAAAGAAATGTGGAAAAATACCCTCTGTTAGATCATAGAAAAGGGAAGACGGATTATCCCCGCCCAGCTCCAGTTCAGCTTAATTTGGAGCACCAGTTTCTAAATTGATCTGTGCCTCAACAAACAAGCATGAGCAGTGGGAAGAAACAACATTTGGCTTGAGCTGCTGGAAAACACCCACAGTGATCTCAGGAAGAAACAAACAAACAAACAAAATAAAAAAACAGCCAATGTGAGTGGTCAGCTCAAGCCTGTGCAAGGCTAGTGCCGAGGCAAAAGCCTGAAGATAAAGCGCTGCCACAAATCCATGTACATAAACCCCTGGGAAACAGCGTCCACAGGAAGGACACAGCTTCTTCGTTCTCTGCGCTGGCACGTGGCTGCTCCTGCTGTAAGCCAATAGGCAGATCCTACCCTCAGGTCACACAGTTTGTGACCACAGCACTGCAAAGGATCCATGGGGAGCACCTCTGCATGCCTCCACCACGCCTTACACTGTTACACTGGACTGCCGGGCTCCCCAGGGACATTCCCCCAGATGAGAGGTATGATAAGGTGTTCAAGGAAAGGTTGGACCTGGCTCTAAGGGACATGGTTTAGTGGGTGATATTGGTAGTAGGGGGATGGTTGGACCAGATGATCTTGAAGGTCTTTTCCTACCCTAATGATTCTATGATTTTATGATAACCTGCCACATCCCGGTGGGCACAATCAAAGACAAGGGTCATTTCCAGGTACCATGCTCCCCTCTCACCTGAGGGCAGGGGAGCAGGACACACCTCCCACTCTGCCCAAGTGGAAGGAGGTACTCAGAGCCCCAGCATGAAGTGAGGACAGAGGGGAGGGGTGGAGGCCACCTCTAGAGATGCAGCCCCATGCTGTCAGGAGGCACTGCTGTGCTAACGGGAAGTGGCTCCGGGACTGGGATCCAGCCCTCAGAGCTGAGCTTCCTGCTCTGTGCAAAGAAGGGAACATTCAGAGCTACTCAAATTTGTCTTGCCAGATGGTCTGGATGCCAAAGCATCTAATGCCCAAGAAGGTATCACGGAGCCCTTTTGCTCCCCATTTCCCAGCTTCACCTGTTTTGCTGTTCTTTCTAAAAAAATGTACAACCCGGCATCCCTACTCCAGATGCACAAGGACAGACAGGGCCCTCCTGCAGGAGCCCTGCATGTGCTCAGAGTAAGTCCTGGAGGACCTAGATGGCTTCCTTCTGCAGCAGCAATCGCATGGTGGCTATGGCAGCTGCAAACACAGAAAACCCTCTTCAGGGACCAGCGAGCGCGGCACTGGCATCAGCCCATGGGCAGCCACAGGGAAGTTATCTGCAGCTCAAGAACGTGCACCCTTAAGGTCACCTTGGGCAGCTCAAGCCACCAGGGATGAGCAGTGGGACAGCAGACCCTACCCATGTGCAAGGGCAGCTCAATGCCCAGTTCCAGCTTTTGGGATAATGGGACAGAGGAGCTTTTCCAGGTTATCCCAGGAAAGGGTACAAGTTGGAAGGAGATCCAAACAGAGCTCCTTACTCTTAACTCTCTCTGATGCGAGTTACGTGCAGCTTGTTATGCTGGACCAGAGAACCCAGGTCAACTCCTTCGCCAGATCTTGAATTGAGAAATGCAATGCACTCGCTGCTGTACAGATTTCCCATAGTAACATGGCACAGTGGCTGGCACCACACTAAAACCTCAAGCAGACAGTAGATGATGAAAAAAAGACAGCATCAGAAAATACCTCTTTTCCAGCAGCCAGGGATAACAAACTTTACTGTAATCTTCCATATAAGCAAATAACCTGCTTTCTTGGGACATTTGAGTTAGACTGGACTAAGAATAAATACCAATGTGACAAGTTATGCTAGAAAAATGCTTACTGGATCTTTTAATTGTTATGGTTCTGGGATTTGGAGCCACACTGCAAAGGCATTACTTCATAGTATAACAGAAGTAAATGCATTTAAGATGATGCATTAGTTTTAGGACACTTTGGTATATAAAAAAATAAAGAAAAGAAAGAAGTTTAGAAAACAGCTCATACTTATTAGTTAATCTGAAGTGATTGACAGAAGAAAAGATTAATAAAACAAATATTAAACACAACAATAACTTTAATGGATCGCTACAGTGTTGTACACTCACTGAGATAAATAATTTATAGTTCTATTAGTAAAAGTATAGCAATGTTCCTGCACACCCTTTTTAATGCAACATAGTAACTGTGGAAAAAGCAATATACTGAAATGTACCTTTAACCAGGAAAGAGAAATAGAAACAAGAAGAACATTTACAGGCTGAAAAATTTGTCTTTGCATGTGTTTATACAACACCTAGCATATCGACTCTCTAATCACAAATGAGACCCTGGCTATTACCATAAATAAGTATCAGCATCTCTAACAATTATGCATCCATAAGCCAGCATGACCAATTAGGGTTGCTGCAAAGCTACAGGAAAAATTAGTAGGGCCCCTTGGACTCAATTACCAGCAGCAAGTGCTTACTCTTTAGTTCCATATTTTATTCACTATCAGAGCAACAATCAGCTCTGTGTCTGTCCCATGGAAACCCTTGGGATCACACCGGGCTCAGAATGAGCCCAGACCAGAGCACTTACACTGACTGTATACAGGTCCCATCTCAAAGCAATGGAAAATCTCAAATCTTGCTTGACTCCTCACTAAGCACAAATGTGAGCCGGCAACAGGGACTAAAAGGCACTCAACAGCTTGGATTTCACCCTGTTTGTCAGGGTTGTGGTGAGCCACCCCGCTTTCCTTCCTGGCAGAACTTCCTTAGTCCATGGCCTCAGGTGCTGGCAGGGTACTGACAGTGTAGTCCCAAAGCTGGGAAAAAAAAACAAAAAAAAAACAAGAAAACCTTGAAGAAAGTAGGGAGACCTGTAGCTTGTGTAGTCTTTTAGCTGAAAGAAAGAGACAGGTAGCCTTGAGCTAGCAGAAGCAAGGAAGATAAGGGATAAAAGGTAATTAAAAGGTAATAAACAAGAAGGAGAAAAACAGCTCCAGACTGACCTATAGTAACCTTTTGCTCATTAAGGGCCATTAACATATTAAAAATCACACTCATCAAAATGCTAATCTATGCAAATGTGGGATTTGCTGCCTTGCCCCCCCCCCCAACTGTTCCTCTGTAACGCGCAAGCTCAGTAGAGATAAGTTAGGTGAGCTGCAACAGCCGAACAAAAGGAGCCAAGGAGAGTTTTCACAAGTTTGCTGATGGTGATTGGAGTCAGAGGTGTACTTGCTTTGTGGAAGATCGCCAAGCACCTGACTCTGCAGAGTTATACAATTAATTATTTAATTGAAAGACCTTCCTGTGGATTCCGACTCTGTGCTTATTGGCCGGGCACAAACCTACAGACAACAGCAGCGCAAGGAGACACAGGTGAGTTACCTCCTCCAGACACAGGTGAGTTACCTCCTCCAGACACAGGTGAGTTACCTCCTCCCCCAGGGTCCTAGCCAGGAGAAGCACAGCAGCCCACTGCTCATCCTCAATCACCTTTCCAGGGCACCTGAGGCCCTTGTTACTCACTACTATTTAACTGGACAAGCCCCAATTAAATGAAAGATAAAATCTCAATTTGTGAATCCCTGAGAAGGGAATGCTGCTCTGAAGCAAAGCAAATCTGAGGCACTGTCCCTGGGTCTAACGGTATGTAACATCACATAATACCAAGTCTTCACAAACTGCTAGGAAACTGAAAGCTAAACTGAAAACAATGCCAAAAACATTTTACTGTGTAATCTGCAAATTACAAGTTTATGAATCTAATTCCAGGGACTCTATGAAAAAAGAAATGAGAGGGTGGGAGATGAAGCGGGAGAAGCTCTGATGTCCAGAGATGCTTTCTCTCAAACATGCTTCTTTTGGGATTCTCTTCAAAGAAACACGATTAAACGTAAGGTCACAATATCATGAGGTCCCATCATAAGTAGAGAATGGGTGTAGGACAAGCTCTGAAATTTTGTATATGTATAAGCTAACTGAGAAAAAACGGATAAATCAGAAATTAAGTTTTTTGCATCAGAGGGTGCTCACATAAGTAGCTTGGAGGCAGAACACTGCTAGGCAGAAAACTCAGCTGACTGTATCTATAAGAAAAAAAAACAGTAAATGCAAGATACACTCTAAATCTGTGCTGTTATTTCTTTTGTAACTGCACTGCTCCGTTTGTAATTTAGGATTTAAGATTTTCATCTCCTAGCATAAACCTCTGGTTCTCGCTCTGAGCTAACTTCATATATGAAGCGGATTTGGATGAACAAAAACCACAGCATTCCTTAACAGATGAGAAATCTTCATAAACCACATTGAGAACAAATCCTCCGTGGTCTCTGCAAGCACAGGCCCCCTGGAGTTGGCAATACTGGTTAAGGTTTGGAGAGCACCTGGTCTTGAGCCAGACCATGGTTGCAGTGGTGCTGAGGACGCTGTGGGACACCTGGGACCACTGAGGAGCAGGCAGCTCACATGTCCCGGGCATGCATGCAGGCACCATCCTGAACTTACAACTCACTCACAGCTGGAGCTCCACAGCTCTATGGCTAGATGCCACAGGCCACAGTGAGGAAGAACATCTCCTAGAGCAATCCTACGCTTTCCTGGACTGAGAGTACAGGTAAAAGCAAGAGATTCTCTCCTTTGCTAAATCATCTGACACAGCTAAGAAAAATGAATGATGTTTCAGGCCCACCAGTCACTCTTCAGGCTGGGAAAGCTTTGTCTGCTTTTTCTATATATTAACGTTTTTTTGCCCATAAATGATTATTAACATGTTTAACAAAGGATAATGCTTCTTCACAACCCTCTTCTGTCTGTGGCAATAAGGAGACAGTAGAGAAGTGGATCAAAGTTCTAGAAAAAGTCTATGTTGCCATAAAAATATCTGGGACAAGGCACAATAAGAGCTGCAGGAAAAGCAGGAAACCCAATCTAGAACCAGCCTCTATGAGAGATTTGGTGAATCCAGGTTTGAACATCTACAGATTTGCAATTATAACGTACTGCTGAACTCTGCCCATTGACAAAATCCCACCACTACAGCAGGAAGGACCTTCACACAACTGACTTGCACAGTCTGTCCATCCACACACCCTTGCACAACACTGAAAATTTTTGAAAATATGCTAATTAAATGCATAAAACCTTGACAGATAAAGGCAGCCAGCATGGTGTTGGGCAACAAACTCATTTGTGTAGCTGTAGATGATGTCACCCAATTCCTCCCTCTTAAAGCCTTTTTTGTTAGCTTCTTCTGCTGTATTCAGTCCCCACATGACACAAAGAAAGAATTAATTTCAATTATGTTCCTTCAGCACCTGTGTAAATATTCATTTTAAGGTATATGATTCACAAACTCTAACCACAGCCTGAGAAATGCTGGGGACAGCAAGAAATCAACTTAGAACCAGAGGGAAGGTGCCGATAGCACAGTGGGGTGGTGGATTTGGAGCCAGCCTGCGGACAGAGTGCTGGCTGCATGCAGGGATCCCAGTCTTCCTCCAGAGCCCTGGGAGAAAACACCCTAAGTCACCTCAACCACACCTGATAAAACTGTAGTCAGAAAATGAGCAGCATGCCCTAATGTGCTACACCAAATCTCTGGGAAATGTGGGCAGCAAAGGGCTGTAACACCATGTACTTTATGAAATGTTACTGTGTAAATTTATTATTACAATTCAATCAGGGCAGCAAGGGAGGGGATGAACAGCACAGAAGGAGCTGAGGCTGCACAGTGGGGTGAGCCAATCTGACAGGAGAGATGTCCCTGTGCTCCCTCCCATGGGTGCGGTGTTTGCAGACGGTGAGTGGCACCAGGGAACTGGTCCAAGGGCAGCAAACTCCGGTCCCCACTCGCTCCACACATATGCTCAGATGAACCTAGAAGGAATCCATTAGCAGATCCAGTCATCAGCAGCCAACACCAAGCCATTAACAGAGAAAAAACCTATGTTCGAAAGCATATCAGGAAATTTTTCAGACATGCTTTAAAAATTTAGGGATACTCTTGAGGTCCCCACAGGCACCATGCCAGTGCTGAGAGACACAGCACACTCGGGCACGCTGGACAGAGGCAGCAGCAGGAGCAGAGACACAGCATGGCCCCAGTGTGTGACTGGGAGCACCAAGTCCTCCGGCACTGCTGGGTGATTGAACCTCCCAGGGATCCAGGATATGGGAGCACTTGCTGCTTGCTCCTAAGTGCCACCAGAAGGACCACGGAGGGTTCAAGGCCAGTGCCAGCATCCTGACCAGGCACAAGTCTCCACCCTGGCCAGGTGCAGGCAAGGACACACAGCAGATTTCATTGGCAGATCTGATCAGCAGCACACACCCTGCAGTCAGCCCTGTGCTGGTGAGCCCATGCCCAACTCCTGCTGGCTGCCTGCAGCAGGACCCCATGCCCTGAGGCAGCCACTCACCTCATTACAGCTCCTTGGTATTGCCCCTGAGGCTGTGTCTGCAGAAGCTGTCCTCCCCATGGCACCTGGCACAGCCGGCCCTGGCCTCTCCCACGGGACACCTTTGCAAACCTCAGTGCTGTCAGGCAGGGGAATGCACTGGCTTCAGCCTTTACCTGTACAACAGTTCACACCAATTCTACTAAAAGAGCACCTCTTGGCCCAGACAGGATGATGCGTAGCCCCTGTGAGTACAGATGTCTGTGCTGGCAGACACAAGTCCTGTGGGATTCTTCCACCATTATGACCAAGCCCCCATGCAGCATGCATGTCAGCTCCAGGTACCCCCTTCGGAGCAGCTGCTCCCGCTGCCCAGTGGCACTGGCCCAGCGGCAGCCACTGGGCACCACATGGCCACAGCGGGACAGAGCTGGGCTGCTTGGAGGCATACAGAGGGCTCAGTCAGGGATTGCTGCTGCAGGAAGGAGGAGAACAGACACATGGGGAGGGGGCTGTGCTCCCTGCTGTGGGGCACTTCCCTGCCAGCCCCACGGCATGGTGACAAATCCCTCCGGGCAGACAACCTTCCTCTGCTCGTACTGCCAGATGCGCACATTTTCCTTGCATGCAAATAGAAGTGGCAGAGGTTTGGGGAATAAGTGGGTCTGCAGCACTGATCATTTTTACTGTAATCTTCCAACAATTTGTGGGGTTTTTCTTCACCTAAGATTTCATATCCACTTTTTCTTGGAAATGCTGACAAATAACTCTGGACATTCATTTAGAACTGGGCATCTTCAGCACACTGGGTGTCTGGTCACAATGCTTCTGGGAACAGGAACACAGCTCGACAGCTGGAGACAGCAGGAAGACTCTTTTGGGGCTGATCCACAAAGAACTATACATTAAAAATGAAGCTAATCTCAGAATTTTCCATCAACCCAGATTTTAATAAAAATAATCTCCCTTGGAGATAGCTGTAATATAAAGCTCCAATACCGCTTCTCATACTGTGGCCCATGCTTTCTTACCAGTAACTGTGAATTATGGCTCAATTATGTTCACTTTGCCCTCTAAGCACAGGCAAGGAGAGAGGGAAGGCTGCCCTCTTGTCTTCTTTCCAAAAGTAGACAGTGCAAGCTTGTGCCTGCTCCTGAGCTCCTCATCACATGCCCAAGCAGGATCATGCTCCCAGTGCAGGATGCTCTGCAAGCACTTTCCCTCTGAGGATCCATGAAATCTGCCCTGCGCTGTGTTCGATGTGAACAAACCTGCAGCTCCCAGCACAAAGCTATGGCTGAACCTTCAAGCTGCAAAACCTCTGGCAACTACAAGTATGCAAGTGTTCAGGGGACAGAGCTCAGAAAGACAAGAGAAATACCTGCTTTGACAGTTTAGTCCAAGCTAAATATACCTGTTATATCCTCAATGCCTTGCTTGCTCCAAGTTTTCCTTCATGTATTTCACTAGAATGTACATAGTTCCCATAGCCTGCCAGCCCACTGGGTCTCCTTGCCTCGAGCCCCAGCCCCAGCAGCCCCACCACACCTCCCAGCATCAGCCCATGGGCGCAGTGGCTGCTCCTTCTCCAGGCACATTCTGCCCTGAAAGCAAAGATGTGGGACAGGGAGCCAGCAAAGCAGCAGTTGCCAAACAGACCAAAGGCAGAGACATAGCAAGAAAGGAGTTTTTCTCTTGTTAAGCAGAAAAAGCAACAGTGAGGAACATTTCTACTTCAGCCACCGCAGCTGGTCTGTGAGCGGGGTGCAGCTCATGCTGTGTCAAGCCCCTTGCTAAAACCTGTCCCAGCCCCTCAGGCTGCAGCGCTTGCACCTCCCCACCTCCAGCCTTGCTCCAGCAGCGAAGGCTTTCACAACCTGTCTGCGGGAGTTGGGAAGGGAGTAGCCGGAGAAACAACCCTGCCTTCCACAAAGCTGGCTCTGGTGTTGGACAGGAATGGGGAGGAGCATCACCAAATTATCCAAGGGTGTAGGAGACCCCAGAGTGATCCTAATGTGCAAGAATGAAATCTCTCCACCGTGAAACATCTCCACCATCACTATCTCTGAGCCTCCAGGGAGGAGCTGTGACTCTTTGCCTCAGCTCTTGCACTGATGATGCTTAACACCGCTTTTGGCACCAGCTCTTTAACGGTGAAGGGCACATCCTAAACCTTTGGGTAAGGCAACCACTATTGACCCATTTTACAAACAAGCTCTCTGATAGCTAAAGAGCATCACTGAAGACAGGAATGAGACGTGGATGCCCAGTTCCAGTAAAACATTTCACCCATGCCCCCACATCCTCTCCTGGTGAAATGGAATAAATGGGTGTCACAGTGACCAGCGATGCTCAGTACTGTGAGATCCAGTCACCCGCCTTGCCCTCTCCTCCTCCTTGTTGTGCAGTGGCATTGTCACACCAGGACTGCTGGTGCATCAGCCTACAGCAGTGCTGGGATGCCACCAGCACCATTCTCACCTATAAGTCCCACTCTGACTGAAGGGAAGGACTCAAACTCAGAATGTAGGTACAAGGTGGAGGCACGTGTCTTGCTAGTAACTTCAGTGTTTAAACCTTTTCTGAACAATTCTGGGAGAAGCAGTTAACTGGAGAGGAAGACTGGATCTGAGCAGCACCCACTGGCATGGCAGGCATAGTTGGGGAGCACCGGGGATGCCGCTGGCTCTGCTGAGCTGCCCTGCAAGCGATGGGACAAGGGTCCTCACCTTGTGCCTGCCCAGCTCCGCATGGCCCATATCCTTCTCCAGCCACTGCAGCAGAGGTTTGGACACCCATGGCACGGGGGTCCACATGGGGAGCCAGCCCAGCTACCGCAGCGCCCACCAGCCCTCACCACACTTGTGCCAGCCATGCCTGCCACCAAGAACAAAACACGGGATGCAGCCTTTGCACCATGGCCAGCTGGCTTCACAAGAGCAAGGGGCCTGCACTCACCCGGCCACGCAGCCTGGCATGCCCCTCTGCTCCTAGGGAAGGCTCCCCTTTCCCCACTGCCCTCCATCAGGGCCGTGAAATGTTTGCAGAGCAGGATACAGGGAATGCTTACTGCTTCCCTGCTGACAGAAGGGCTGAGTTCGTTGCGCTAGTGAATGGATGCATATTTACATGGCTTTCTTTAAATCAAGTTTCAAGAGTTTTATGCAAATAAATTGCATTTACTCAAAACAACTCATCAAATAATTCACCCGTGGTGTCCCAAAGGGTGTTGCACGCTTGGCAGCTAAATTTCCCAGCCCCCAAAATAACCAACCACAGCCACAGCCACAAAGCAGTGACCCAAAGCTCTCCTGCTTCAGGGAAAAGCCTCCCTCCACACACATAATAAAGTAAAGTAGATTGATTTAAGTCAAAGTGATCACCGATTTTAACCATGATAAATCAGCTGGCAGAAAATCTGGTTATAAATAAATGAGTCTGATGTTGTTCTGCATTCCACCATTTTCCTAAAGAAAAGCTGAGTCGGATCAATTCATAGCCATTACATTAGATTAATTTGCGATTTAATATAGACTTTACAACCAGAAGTGCTTCTTCCTAAGTAGATACATGGTAACTCTATGCATCTATTTAAGCAATTACAATGTAAAGTATACATTCAATTTTTTTATTTTTATCCTAATATTTTAGAAAAGAGTGAGAAGCATTTTTCTTACTTAATAGAGGATGAGTAATTTTTTACTTGTGATTTAAATCAAAGTGGCCTACAATAAAAACTGGCAATAAAATATTCATTTAGCATTTTAAAATATTTCTGAGTACTAACAAATTAAATAAGCTACCCTACACTACCTGTACTGGATTCATTGGAAATGCCAAAAAGTAACCAAAATATCCCTTGCACTTACAAACAATGGCCATAAAAAGGGACTTTCATCTATAGTTACTTAAATGAACTGTTTCTTCACATTCATCAAGATCTCAGCACTGGTAGGTCTCACCCACTTGAAAGGACTTTTATTTCTGGATTAGAGGCAAAAAGCGAGTTCTCCTCTGCTTGCTAAACCTCCACCTGGTTCCTCACTTTTGGATCTGCTCCCCTGTGAACTGACCCAGCTGCATAAGCTGGGAGGAATAAAACATGTTCACTGATTTATGGTTAAGGTTGGTTTAGTAAGTAAACTAGTTTCATACGCTCAGCTAAGGGCTTCTCTGAGAGCCCTCCTTGGATGTGCACTGACTGAGAGCCCCGTGGGTCAGGAGCCTCGCTCGGGGACCTGAGCTGCAGCGGCCGGAGATGAGCCGCTACCCCACAGCCCGTCCCTGCGGGCAGGCGAGGTCTGGCTGCCGGCTCCCCTCACAGCAGCACAGCCAGCAGTCCCCATGTCAGGCTCTGCGGACCCCAGCCCAGGTGCACCTCTCCCCTTCCCGTTACACCCAGGCACCACCGCGCTGCACATCCCATGGGCAAAGAAGGGGCGGCCCCGCAGGACAGGGACCTGCGCTCTGCCCTGCTCCCCGTGCAGGCTCCAGGGTCAGCTCCATCAGCCCGGGCCAACGGGTTTAGTATTAACTACTAAACTGCAGCCTGAACCACAGTGCTCTTGCTGAGGTATGCGACCCATATTAATGATTGTACAAGGCTGGCCGCCACCTGCTCCTCATTCCCCTTGGTGGCTGGGGAAAACTGGCACATCCCAAGGGAGCAGGTGGGCTCCTTGCCTTACACAAGCACTGCACTGGAAGACGGGCTGGCCAGCTGCGATGCCGTAGCAAACCCCCAGCTACTCAGCACGGTATAACAGAACACCGGACAAAACCTTATGGTTTGTTATACTGATAATCCCAGTCCCCTCTGTAAATCCTACTGTCTGGATACTAGCAGAATGCTTTAATGTTTGTGTTAGGAAAATAAATGCAAAAAAAAAAAGCTACAAGGAGACTTCAAAGTATGTCATGTTTGGTGCAGCATTCGGCAGCATACAGTGAGTGAAGCATAGGGCTGCAGAGTGAATAAGAAAGATTAATAAAAGCTGAACAGCTGTCTCATTCATTGAGCACTATTAATCCAATCTGAAAGAAGCTGGGTTCCTATGGAAAAACAATGTGCAGCTTGTAATCAAAAAGCATCTCAAAGCATGTGCATAAGTGGTTTGATTCTTCCATAAAAGGGTTGAAAATCCAATACAACTATTGACATCTAGAGATTTTTACAACAGCAGAAAGCAGATGCTTTGGCCAAGGATCAAAGTTTTAAGAGCAGGTTTAGGCCATTCAGGAGGTCATTTCCTGACCTCCAGATCTTCCCTTTGCAACATCAAAGTTCTGCTATTTTTTATTTTTTTTCTGCACTGCGCACATAGCCGAGATGGAGCATGGAAACAAGAATTTTTAGGTGCTGCGTGGTATTGCGAGAGGAGTGAGAAGCCAGGCACTGGGCAGAGGAGATGAGCTTGTGAGCCCAGGAGCCAGGGGCTGGCGTGGTCACATTGCATGGCTGGTGGCCACGCTCCTGCCCAGGGCCACCTACACTCTCACCCCTCTGGCAGGAGCAGATGCAGTGCCAGCCCCACTTTCCTTGCCCTCTCTTCCTCTCCTTCTCCATCTCTGACAAGCAGCTGCAGAAAGCAGCCAATGCACAGACCATCTCCACCAGCTCCACACCACAAAGAAAACCGCAGGAAAGGGCTCCTGTGAGGCCTTGGGACACACGAGATGAATCCTCAGCCCTTCAGGGGGTGGGAGTTGTCCCTTTCAGGTCAAGAAAGACCTTTTCATTATTTCAGTTTAAAATGACCTGGGAGAATCTACAACGCTCAAACCTGATTTTGTGCTTTTTATCCCTGCTTTGTGACAGCAAGTAAGGACCTAAATAGAGCGTGGTGTGGGTGGGTATATATTTAAATAGCTAATTAGCACACGGCCAGTGCCATCCGTGCTGCCAGGAGCTCACACGGCGTTGCTGGTGCTGCACAGCCGGCATGAAGACCTGAGCACAGCTGCACACATCCTGGCCTCCAGACCTGCCCCATAGCCCTGGGCAGCAAAAGCGATTGTAGGGCTAGAAGGAGCTGTCGCTGTTTCTGACAGTGGCAATACACCAGACCCAACGGAACAGTACCCAGAAGACAGAGAAAGGACTTTCCGCGCCAAGGACACTGTTTGCAGACTTGTCAAAGTCAAAAATGCTGCTGCCATCTCCTCCCTCGGCTCCAATAGTGCGCATGGACCTGACGAGGGAAGCTGCTGCAGGCTAGAGCCAGTGGAGGAAAAATGTTATTTTAACCTACAGCAGCTCCTTGGTCTGGTTTTAACATGATTTAAAAAGGGAAAGAAAGAGAGTTCCCAGCACACAATGGAGAAGAAAAACCCTTGGAAATCTCCAGGTGGAAGCCTCATCAGCTGAACACTGCCATTCCTCCAGATTTTTCTGAGCTATTTCAATAAGCTCCAGCTCTCTGATAGTTAGCCACTTCCTAAGTACCACTCACCTGCAAGCGGCTCTTATCTCTACATATACATTTTTTATGTGATGTGCTGAGCCGTGATTCCTTGGAACAAGTTTTCCCTGCTTCCAGTGAAAATGTTAGGAATAAGTTCTTTACTCTGAGGGTGGTGAGGCACTGGCACAGGTTACCCAGAGAAGTTGTGGATGCCCCATCCCTGGAGGTGTTCAAGACCAGGTTGGACGAGGCCCTGAGCAACCTGATCTGGTGGGTGGCATCCCTGCCCGTGGTAAGGGGGCTGGAACTATATGATCTTTAAGGTCGCTTCCAACCCAAGATGTTCTGTGGTTCTATGGTTGTGGAAAACCTGTGCCTTTTCACTCTGTATTGACAACAATGGTAGCAACTGGACATACAGGGGGTAGCCAGCACTGCCCGCTGGCAGCAGCAGAACACACTTTCCCATAGGATGTACCCAGGTACCTTTCCCATAGGATGTACCCAGGCACCTTCCAACAGCCAGCACCAGTGCATACTGCAGACAGAGGGGACTTGGATGACTGCTGGAGGACTTCTGCACTTTTCAAGGATTATTTCTGTATTATGGGCCCCCAGAGGAGGCTGGCACGTATGTCCAAAGCACTCCTACCACAATACTAGGGCAATCAGTATGGTTTTCAAATGTTTTAATGATACAGACCTGCGATTCACATCTATTTCAGGAAAAAAGAAAAAAAATCAGCTTGAGCATGCTTCTGTCTTGTTAAAAAATAGATTATAATCTCATAAATCTTGTAGGTGTTTTGGATAATTTTATCCTGGGTCTCCACCACCCTCTCCCACAGAGCAATACGCAGCCAAAAGCTGAGTTGAAATGGCTGTTCCTGGAGGATAAGCAGCCACAGGATGAATGCAGGAGCAGGCAGATGAGGAGGAGAAGCTCTACCAATTTTAAAAGATCCTCAGGGCCTTGCACACCAGCCTCCTCATTGCTTTGCCCATGCTTACACCCCCTGCCAATGCAAGGGCCAGCACCAGTGTGCACCAGCAGCTCACAATGGAGCAGGGTTGAAGGAGGAAGGGAGCTCTCCAGGTTATCAAACTCCAAACAAATTACTATCTCAGGAATCATCACATAACATATCAGTTCCCTGCCCATATGAAATGGGCCCATGGGGTGAAACACCATCGCAGCATGGACCACGAGCACGTGGAACTCCACTCCAGACACCGCTGCAACCAGCCCAGCTCTCACGCTGTACCACCCCACCGCAGCTGAGCAGGCAGCGGGACAGCACCTGGAGGTGTGCACTGGGACAGCGAAATGCTGGGGTTGTCTGCACCCCCTCAACGGCACATGGACCCAGTGCAGCAGCCCTACACTCCTGTGGGTCTGCTAAGCCCCATTGGGTTGCAGCGCCCTGCTCGCTCCTGTCCACCCACTCCATGCTGCGGACAGGGCTGCTCCCCAGTCACGGCCCTACAGAGGAATGGCACACAACAGGCAGCTGGCAGCATCCTGAGCATCCCAACAAGTGTCAGACCACCAGAAGACGGTCCCTGGTGCTGGCGAGGACAGTAGCACTTGCTAGCCACACTGTCCACTGGCATTCACTGCATGTGGACTGTGTTGGCTCTGCCCCCTCATGAGCACAGCACCATGCAGTCCTTAATTACACCACTGCGCACTGTTGCTCAAAGACTGCACCACCAACCAGGCAGTTCTTCCTTCTCTTTTGATGTGACTGAAGCCTCTTGTATTTTCCTGTGCAGCAGCAGCTGATGGTGAGAAGGGATTCTTTCCGACTGAGCGGTACCCTGCATGGACTCATATCACATTGCATATAGAGCAGATCTACCCAAAGTCTGTACTTTAACTGCTATAGCCCTGGTGCTAGGAGGGCTCTGCAGGGGACTGGGATGCCCCAGAGCACAATGCTGCCCTAGACCCCTGCCAGGTTGGACCCAGAAAGCTTTTATTGTCCTGCCAACACCTGCCAACACACCAGGAGCAACACAGATTTAGAACAGTAGTTTATATAATGCACACATGCCAGCAGATTTTCACTATGATTTTCACTATTGGATTGGGGACTATGGGACTAACCCACAACAAGTGTTAAGAGTGGTTTCATTCATCCTTTTTGTACCAATTTCTTCCACAAACTCAGCAGTTCTGCCTTCTGAACACCTGCAGCTGGCACCACATCACTTAGCATGTGGCACCTGCAGGTAGCTGCAGGGAATCGGCGCATGTGGGGGACATGCTTGTCCAGGACACTGGAGCAGGCTGCCGGCAGGTCTGCTGCTGTGCCCACCAGCACAGCACTGCCATGGCCTCCACAGCCACTGCACACGAACTGCTGAATGTCCATCCATAGCTCTCATGCCAGTTTGGGGAAACCGGCAGCACCTCTTCACCTACCTCTCTTAGTCCCACCTGTGCCACAGGCAATCACCAGGGGACATGGCACGCAGCAGTGGAGTGGTGGCACTCCCCGGCTCCTATGTGTCCACTGGTATTTCCTACATCCCCTGCCACCTCTCTGCTTTTCTTTTAGGAAGCAAGTGGCATTTTCTACAGAAAAGGCCACTTATTTAAGACACAAAAACCCTCCTTTGCAAACCACCTGGTCAGAACCAGCGTCCCTTGTCACACGGCCCCTCTGCAGTGTCCAGACCACAGCAGCAGAGGCACCCGCAGCCCCCGCATCATGCCCTGCAGGGCCGCAGCAAACCTCCCTGCGGGCGCAGGCAGGGCTTGCACAGTCCCATGCTGCTGTCGGGTGGTGGGCGGCTCAGCCAGCCGCAGCTCAGGGCCACCACCTCCCTGCCTCACCAGGCTGCGGAGACAGAGCTGGTGATGCTTGCAGGACGGCCTGCGTTCGCTCTCACATGCTCCTGGCACACTGAATTCGCATCAAACCTCAAACAAATGGCCCACCACACCACCTCTTCACAGTCTTCCTTCTTACCATCAGTCTTGGCTAAGCAGAAGTTCAGGAAAATGTTGCCTCTCTCTCTTTTATAATAGGAAAATTTATCCCTTGGTTTCCCTTGGCTTAGCAGAAGAATCAATGTTTTGTTGCACTGTTTTTCAGGCTCTTCCCTCATTTGCATTAAGGAGATAACAAGCCAGAAAATATTATCCTGGAGTATAGAGCAATTGCGAAGTGGGACCAGAGCAGAGCCTTCTCTGCAGCCATGGAGGAGAATGAGCAACTTCATTCCACAGAAAAGAGATGCCTGGCCTCTCAAACAGCCTCTTACAAGTGCTGGGTGACCCCACATATCCGAGGCCACTGTCTGCTCTTCATTGTGGGACCTTTCCTCGTCAGTCCCTGACATACCATAAAGCCCTGCATGAGGCATGAGCCCTCCTGCAGGACAGATGCCAGCACAGAAGGACATGTCAGACCCTGCTGCCTGGGCACCTACAGGACCTCCTTCCACAGGATACAGGTACTCCAGCATCTCACCGGCTATGCTTCAGCACGAGCCCCCACATTAATTGTCCTTGCTACCTGCTGTCAGGCCAGTGACCTGAGATAACCCGGATTCACTTGCCCCAGGGGTACCATCAGACTGGCCACCCCCATCACAGCTGCTGTGCCCAAAGCCTGCTTGCAGGATCGTGGCACCCACAGCCCAGTGAGCGAAGGATCAGAAGCCAGGGTCCCATCACGGTGGACCCCACAGGAGGTGGGCAGGAGGGAGACATTTCCCAAAGAACTTAACCCCCAGCACAGGGAACCCTGAAACTCAGAGCTAGGAAGTCCTTTGGACACTGCTAGTGGGAAGGGTGGGCAAGGGGCAAGGACACAAAACTCCTGAAGCAACAAGATGCTCCCATCCTGCAGAACCTTCCCTTCCTGACATACTTGCCTTGAGGGCCTCAGCTGCCGCACAGAGAGGAACAGGGGACAGGAAATTTGAGGCACCATGAAAAATACCCAGCTAAGCAGCAAGCTGACTGCCAGGGGCAGGACATAGGACCTTCCTGCAGCACACAAGATGGCCAAAACTGCAGGGCACCATGCAGCTCCTGACCACGGCCCCGGGCACTCCTCAGAGCAGTAGCACTGGTGCCGGCAGTGCTGAGCACCATCCTCTCCCACATTCCCATCAGCCCATCACCCTGACACTTGCAGGGCTGTCCCATACCCACAGACTTTGGGAAACCTGCAACTCCCTGTGGCATCTCTGCCCTTCAGAAAGCAGAGCCATTTGCAAACTCTGTCAGTCAGCACACTGAGGGGTTCATAGCCTGTTTACAGCTCCAGCAGAGTTCTTCTCCTGCATGGTAGGGAATGCCACCAGCTTCTTCTGCACTGCAACAAGGGGAGTCTCCTTTTAGTAATTATGTTCTCCCTTTCCATCCCAGTGCAGCTCCCCTGGTTTCGGTACTGCAGGAGGACCTTTCCCTCTGCCCCATCTCTACCTGCTCTCTGCAGCTGGATTTGTCTGTGCAGAGTCAGAGAACATCTTGCAAAGTGTCCTGACCCTCCTGTCCCCCAGGGTCCATTTCTCCAGCTGTTTGTATGGTTATAGGGCAGCTTAACCTCTCTTCCTCGAGCTCAGAGCTAGTGCAGCTTGCCCAGACTATTTAACTCGAAGTGCTGACCCATCATTAGGAGTAAACAGCAATGTGCCTGAAGAGAGTACCTTTCCAGATCACCACCTCAGGTGGAGATTTGCACCTAACAATGGAAACCACTAACAGGGAATTCAAAGGCTTTCAGCCGAATAACGATTGTGATAGAGTTGCAAAGGAACCTAAAAGAGGCTTGGAGATGAATCCAAGAAAGTTGGGAAGCTTGACTTGAAAAGTCAGCCACTTCACTGTCTAAAAGCCCACCTGTAGGCTCCATCCCTGACAAGAGACGTGAACTTGAATAAAGTGCACTTTGTCCGGCTGAAGTCCAATGGCAGCTAATGGAGTCTGACTTGATACTGAAAAGCTGTGCACTGAAGATCCTGAAAGAGACAATCCCCACCTTAGAGCAGAGCTTGTTATTGAAAAGCCCATGGCTCATCAGCCACAGGCTGTGGCTGCCACACCAGACCACATGCTCAGAAGCTCCTGTGCAAGGAGGCTATGGGATCACCTTGGAGTGTTCAGGCCTGGAGGTCAATCAGCAAAATCCCTCTGTCACACAAGCCTGCTGTCAGCACCATGGTCCTGCGGAGACCAGTGATCCCTGCTAGCATCCCATCCTTCTCATATTTGCCCTCTCCCTAGAGTAACCAGGGAAGAAACCCTCTCCTTTCTGGTTGATCCCTGATGCCCCATGGCCCAGCGCAACCCAGCCTCTGTAGAGGTCCAGAGAGGAGATGGAGGTCAGAGGAGGTCAAAAGTGGCCCCTTTATAGGGTCAGCACTTGGCTGCCCCTCCCACAGGTGCCACCAAAATCCTGTGTCCCATCCCAGCCTGCAGGACACCCTCCCCTCTCCTTAGACCAAGCCCTGGTTTCTACATCCAGGCTGCAAGGTCCCTCAGGGGTGCAGACACTGACCCCCTGCAAACCTACACAGGGCTGGTGCTAGCCTCCCAGCCAGATGGGACCCAGGCCTCCAGGGAGGGCCATGCCACGGCAGAGCCAGGCAGGCGGAACACAGAAAGCTGGGGAAGGACATCTGTGAGAAGATGCCTGCGCCTCAGGTCTCCTCTTCCCTTGCTGCAGCATTGCCAGGGTACGCAACATTGCTGCTGCACCCAGGTCAGGAACTGCCACAAACTGACCACATGCACCACAGAGACCTGGAGAGAGCCCAAGCCAGGAGACAAAGCAGGTGGCAATGCCCTCTCACTACCAGAAACACCAGGGGGAGCATGAGCTGTCGAGGGCCAGTGCAGCACCCTCCGACCATGGGGAGGAACATGACCCAAATGCCTATGATGGGGAAGGGAAATATGGAGCTGTGCCCAAGGAACAGAGAAGTGGAGAGGTGGACACCACTGCAAACTGCAGAGTGTCCTCACTGACAGTCCTCGGGCTCTGTCCCACTCTGCATCACACAATGAGGTCTGCGGTGAGGGCTGGAGCAGGATGGGACCTGGGTCCTCGCATCTGCTTGGGAATGGGGGGGGCTGGAGCCGAAGTAAGAAGTCCTGATGTGTCAGGGCTAACACAGTGGAGAAGGGAAGAGGCAAACTTCATGTCCCTGACAGCCTTGCTCACAGCTGCAGCAAGGCTGAGGCAGTAGCGAGCAGAGTGAAGCCCTCCCATAGCACAAGGACTCTCCTCTCCAGAGCAGACTGTCTATCCAGTTCTTCGACGCTAAAAGCAGTGTGGCCTCACCTTCCTCTGCCACTCCACAGTGCCTGTGAGCCTGTGCTGGCAAACATGCCAGCACCTTGGCCCCAGCCACAACACCACCATTCTCTCATGAGCTTCTTGGCCCCTGCTGCTGCCCCTCCGGCTCCAGGCAGGACCCCCACACTGCTCTCCAAAAGGGGACTCTCCCCACCAAACAGGAGCGGTCTCACATCCCTTAGTAACCTGCACACCCATGCAGCAATGCTCTGCTTGCCCCAGTCCCCTCTGCCTCCTTACCTCCCCCAGCCTCACCCCCAAGGACACCCTTCTCCTGCCCACAGCATCTCAACCCTGAGCTTGGGCTCCCTGCACCTCCCAGCCCATCCCTTCCCAGGCAAGCTACTGCTCTCAGCACAGCACCCTAACAAGCACCCTTCATCAGAACCATGGATATTGCAGTCCTTCGGTGAACTTTCTTCCTGCCCTGACCAGACTCAGCCTCCAAGCACTTGCCCCCAGGTGACCCCAACACCGCCCTGGTCAGTCACAGCCGCTCCCCACAGCACACTGCCTGCCGGACACCAAATGTGCTGCGTGCCAACTACCGCCTGCGCCCCACGTGCTGCTCCACTTCACAGCCACCCCAGCTGACATGCCGCGATGCCCAGTGCCCTCCTGTGTCACACATCAGCTCCTGGCGAGCAACAGACACATGTCCCGCCTGCGGCACCGTCACCACTGCACCGCTGTGCCCACACTGGGGCACCCAGCACACACCATGGCTGCACTGCACCCAGGCTGGACACCTCAAACCTGCCGCGGTCACATCTACGTCCATTCGCCACTCATGCACGCTCACACCTGGCTTGCGGCCCCGCTGCACACGCACACCGCCCGCACCGCTGGCTCACCAGCAGCCATCACCTTTCCCAGCGCTGCGCTGCAGCTCCACGCTCCCGCGGCACCCAGCCAGTAGCGGTGCCAGAGCCAGAGCCGGTTCCGGAGCCGGTGCCGGTACAGGTACCGGTGCTGGTGCTGAAGCCTCCTGCGCTGCGCCCCGCTCTACCCCCAGCCCCGGTGCCCCCACGCCCGGGCAGGCGGCACAGCGCAGCCCGGCCCCGCCGCGCTACCGGCCCCGGGCGCTCCGGAGCGCCCCGGCGGGGATGGGCCCCGAGAGGCAGCGCCGCAGTCCCGCCGCGGGACACCGGGAGCGGGGGCTCTGCGGGGCACCGGCAGCAGGGGCGGCGGGGAGCCGGGCCGCGGGGAGCCGGGCCACGGGGAGCCGTCCTGCCGGAGCCGTGGCCGGCCAAGCCCCCGCCCGCGGCAGAGCGAAGTTTGCCGGGCGGTGCCGGGCGGCGCCGGGGCGCGGAGGCGGCGGCTCTCGCCGGTCGGCGCTGGGCTGGGAGTCGGGGCCGGGGCCGGGGCCGGGGCCGGGGCCGGGGCCGGGGCCGGGGCCGGTCGGGGCGCGGGTCGGGGCCGGGCGCGCACTCACCGTCTGCTGGAGGTCGGGGATGCCGATGCGGACGACGATGGCGCCGGGCGCGGGCTCCTCCATGCGCGCCGGGGCCGCCAGCTTGGGGGAGCGGGGCCCGCCGGGGCCCCGGGCCGGGTCGAGCCGCGTCTCCTCCCGCAGGCCGGCGCCCGGCTCCCCGGCGGCGCGGGGCTGTCGCTCCGGCGGCGGCGGCGGCTCTGGCGGCGGCGACTCCGGGCTCTCATGCTTGCTGCCGGCGGGGCTCAGAGGCATGCTCCGTGCGGCGCGGCCGGCACCGGCACCGGGGGCCCTGCGGGAGACGAGCGGTGAGCGCGGCCGGCGGGGACCACGAGGGCACCCCCGGAGGGACCTCGCGCCCCCCGCCCCCACGGACCCTCCACCAGAGCACCCCAACCTCCGCAAAGGGACCTCGTGGGCCCCCCGACAGGGCTCCCAGCGGGGACCCCCACACCACACACAGGCACCCCATGCAGGGACCCGCACCCGTCCCACACAGGGAGTCCCATCTAGAGGCCCTCGCTGGGGAACCAACCCCACCATGCAGGAATCGTGTGGGGACACCCCCAACAATAATCCTTGTGTCAGGGACCTTGCAGAAGAGCCCCACGCTCCACACAGGCACCCCCTCGGGGACCTATTAAAGGACACTTGTACCGGGGAACCCCCAACCCACCACGCAGGAATCTTGCAGACTCACCCCCCCCCACAGGTAGCTCCACTGCAGGGACCTCATGGGGGCATCCCCCCAACATGGATCTTCATGCCAAGGGCCTTGCGTAGGACCACCCCCACCTCAGATGGGAATCCCCATCTCAGGGACCCTACAGAGATGCCCCACCGCACGCAGGGATCCCCACAGGCGGCCTCCTCCCAGCAGGGGCCAACTACCACCACACACCCTGCCCAGGCCCCAGAGCGCAGCATATCTGGAGGGCCTGCCTGGCTCTTTCCGCATCTTCAAGCGGGGAGTAATGAGGGAGGCTGGACATCAGCAATACAAGCAGCTGCAACTCATGGAGGGCTCCGCACTTTGCCCATCTCAGGGTTTTATAGGGAAAGGTCTTGGTTCTTGCCCTGCAAACTTCATCCTGCAGGTACTTAAATGCTGCCCTCTCTGAGGTCTCCGAGACTCCTGCTCAGGGGCTGTCACCACTCACGATGTGGCTGTGCACACCCGCCAACAGCCAGATTGGCCCTTGGGGTCCAGCCTCCAGCAGCATCTCCACCAGCTCATCAGGCAGTGAACAGGGGCCATCTGCCAGGGGCTCCCCAAACTGGTCTGTGTTTGGACAACAGGATTCTTGTGCCATTGACCTCGTGCCAAGGTTTTGGGAGTGGGAGGATGGATGGCCAGTTCCCCCCCAGGAACCTGCCTCGGTCAGAGAAGCACGTGCACATGGTGGAGTGGTGGCAGGCACAGCTACTGTTAGCTCCAGCTCACAGAGCAGACACGACTGGCCACTGCCACAGGCTGCTATTTTTGCCAGTCCGTCTGCCAGTGAGAACTAGAGACAGGAGGACCCTGCCTGCCTGGCAGGTCAAGTCCTTGCTCCCAGGCAGGGACAGGCCAGCAACTGTCCTGCCAAGAGCAGATGGGATGCTGGGCTGAGCTCTGCAGGACTGTGCATGGGGCTACGTCCGGTCCATCACTGGCCGGGATTCAAAGCTTTAATCTACATGACAATCCTCAAACAGAAATAGCCCCCAAACCACTGAGAGCTGGAGAGATTTACGGTATGGCCTGGATCTGTCCAGGAAATGACTAATGGTGCTTCCTTCAGCCCTCCCACCCTGAGGCCAAGGGACTGCAACAAGGCAGGCATCAGGGAGAGCCTGACTCTTGACAGGCAGCCTGGCCTCAAGCAACTCTCCCAGATGGAGCAGCATCTGCTGCGAATGTCCTGCACCAGTAGAGAAAGCAAGACAGACAGAGAAGGCTGCATCTGCAGACCCGTGCAACTCCATGGCACTAACCCCAAAACTGAAATCATGGGTTGATGATGACAAACAAGAGCATCCCAGGAGCAACTGGCCAGTCTCTGAGCTCCTCCTTTCCTTCCCACACCTGCACACCTGTGCAAGAGATCTGCAGGTCCTGACTGTACGCTGCTGCCTGCCAGGGCAAGGAGCAGAGGGTCAGCAGCTTCCCTTGCAGTCACGGCTCCCCTCACCCCTGGACTCCCAATGTTGCCCTGGCATGGGTCAAGCCTGTGCACCTGCATGGGAGCACACAGTAACGTAAGTTTCAGTCATCCCTAACCAGCCCCTTTCTAAGGTGTGACAATACGTTCTTGCCCAGCACCACAGAAAGCCTAAAACGTCACAAGGGGGACTGCCTATGCAACAGCACCTCTCCTGCTGTGTGCTCCCTGTGGCCTGGGAACAGCACCCTGGCAGGGAACTGGGACAAGAGGAGAGGCTGGAGTGCTGGAAAGCACCCGTGCTCCCCATCTGGGGTCTGTCCAGGCCCTGGGTAAAGGCACATTGAAACGGCAGAGCTTTGGAGAAAATGCCAGCACTGAGCAGAGCACGGGTCTGGGACAAAGGCTTTTCAGCAGAAAATGCAAAAGTGAAGGGCTTCAGGCTAGGCTCTTCAGCCTTGAATCAGGGTCACAGGGGACAAGGTGGGGCTACCAAGGGGAGGAAGTGGATGAAATGGCCGTGAGTCACAAGCAGCCGAGAAGCAAGCCCCAGCTGAGATCTCTGGCAGCTCAGAAGACAAAGGAGTAAGAGTGGCCAGGAAGGGAGCAGGCAAAACTGTCTGTGGAACAAAGGGCAGAGCAGGAAGCAGAGAAGCCAGAGCTGGGAAGCCAGCAGCTGTGGCTGCACGTGGCAGAAGCACTGAGGAGCAGCTGGAGGCCAGGAGGAGAAACCTACAACCATGCAAGCATGGGTCCACGGCACTGCTCCTGGTTGGGCACCAGCAGCCCCACTCCTGTGCAGCGTCTTGGTCCTTGGGGAGAGCCCCGGGGGCTGGCCTGTCCCCACACGCTTGCTGCCCAGCACAGGGGACACTGCAGGGCCAGGAGACGCAGGGCATGGCTGGCCCCGGCAGAGCTCAGTGCCCCGCAGCGTAAGTCCCAGGCGGGACAGGCACCAAGCAGCAGCAGGGATAGGGACCCTGCAGACTCATGGTGGAATTGGCACAACCCACAAACAGCCCAGAGACAGTGCCCGAGACCTTGGTATCTGCGGCAGGGGAAGTGGGGCTGGGGGACACCGGTCTGCACAGAGGAGGCTGTGCCACCTGCAGGGTCAGGATGGGCAAGCGGAGGGGCTGCTCCTGAGGCCAGCGGCCAGCAGCCAGCAGCAGGGCAATGCATCACCAGATGCACGCAGGGGATGGACGGGCTCTGCCAGCAGCTCCGTCAGGCCTGAATGCAGACAAGGGCTGAACACAGAGCAAGCAGCTCCAGCTTGTGGCCCCTCAGTGGCAAATCTCCCTCCACCTGCCCTGCAGCAGTACTCATCTCAGCCAGTGCCTGTCATTCGCTGCTATAGCTCTGTTCGATTATTGCTGTTCAATTATTTTATTTCTTTCCTCTTTTTCTGTCTTGTTATTTCAATAGAGGGAGAAATTAAATGCTCCAGATGGTAATTGTCAGGATTATTCTTGCTTTTTATTCCAATCTTCTGGTACCTCATTAGTTCCCAGTGATGTTTCAGATACAACTGTGAATGACTGGAAAAATGTGTTGGCCACCCCCACCCCTGAACTCCATTACAGACTTGCAGAGTCATTCACATTCATTTTCTCTTATTAAATCAACTTCTCTGCCGAAAAAAAAAAAAATCACTTATCTTGAAAAAAAGATATAAATTGAGTATCTTAGAAATTATAATCCGAAGAGTCTTATTCCAACACCAGGAAAAATTGATGAAAAATCATCAAAGAGAGTTATAAAATCTTCCAGGAAGATTTTATAGTGACAGGAACAAATCAGTAATGCTTCTGTCAAAGAAAGTCACTCCTCACCAGCATAGTAGAGCTTCCCACGTGTCAGCAGGAGCACCAAAGATGACGTTCGGAACAGAGCCTTTTATTTGGACTCCCAAATACTCTGCAACAGCCCTGCCAAGAGGTTGTGAAGTGCAGCTACCTTCACTTCTTTTCCTGAGAGGAACAGTGTTCCCTAATCACCAGCCCCTCTCCATCACTCTCAATGTCACAATCTGAAGTACTGCCCCTGCCACCACTTACACATCCCACCACCAAGGGCAACCGTGCCACTGGGACTCTCCCAGGCCGTGCTGCTGAGCACCGCTCTGACGTTGTCACTGTTACTCCCCCAAGAGCTCTGGCCCCCTGCATCACCCTTGCTCTCCAAGGAGGGCCCTGGAGAATGCCCAGCCTTGGCACAGCAGTGGGACCCAGCAAGGGCTGAAGAAAACAAGCGGCCTCAGGGCATGGGAAGGGCAGGAAGGGGAAAACAGGGCACAGGACAGCAGGGGGTGCAGCCCAGACCGCTCCTGGGATGGGGCAATGGGCTGCTCCAGTGGCACCTCCAGGGAGCCGGGCAGTTGCTGTCCCCCCGCCCAGCTGGCAGGGTGAGCAGTGGTTGCCAGAGGAGCCCAGGGAGGGCTGCAAAGACCCAGGCCCGCTGTCAGTCAGCACCAGGTCCTGCAGCCTGGGACAAGAGCCCAGCTCCCTGCAGGGCCACAGCTGCCCAGTGCTAGGCTGAGGGAGGGCTCTCCCTGTCCTCAGGGCTAGGGCTGGCACACACTGGCACCAACTCTGAAACCCTCTTTCCAAACGCTTTCCTCCAGGCCTCCTCTCACCTTCTCTCCTCTTCCTGGAAAGCTGTTTCAGACCTTTCATTGCTGTTATGGTTAGCAATGGCCTAATTTCTAGCCCACACAAGCATGGCTAGTTTACCCTATTCCTGCGTCAGCATTGTCTGCTAGCCTGCACAGCTCTTCTCCCCTCCCCTGTTTATGTAAGTATTTATATACATCACAGACAGCAACTCGAGCCACACTACAACTTTAGCCTGTTTGCAGGCTAAAAAAGTGCTGCTTATGCGGTCTCCTCTTGCATGGCAGACCCCTAACCCAGAGACACGGGGCTGCAGCACTTGGGACAATGGCAGATTCATGAGGGGCCCCAGCACATGTGGGGTCCCAGTCCCAGGGACTGCACCAGTCACTGGCTGGAGTCACACTCAGGGACACAAAGCAATGCACCTCCAAAGGAGCCCTCTGCATGGCTCATGCCTTGCTGGGCTTCAAAGCCGTTGTCACCCCCCCATGCACCACAGAGAGGTCTCAGCTCCGGCCCATGCAGCAGTCCCACAGATTCAAACAGTGTGCTAGGGAGCGCAAGAAGCGAAACCAGGATAATAGCAGCTGACATCTCAACAGCATCAGCAGCTACCTCTCCACACCAAGGGAGCACTTACACATCTCAGCACGGGCACAAAGTGGAACCACCTGAGCCTTCCTCTGCAGGGCTTGTTGGCCATCCAGGAATCATGGCCAGACACCTGAAGGAATTAACTTCTGCCCAGCCAAACCGACTGGCAGAAACCTGCAAACACCAGTCTACTGTAGCTAGCAATGAGGCCTGCCTGGGATGGGCAGGCTCCCCCTGGCTGAATCATAGTTAAATTTCCTCCCATTCCAGTGCCTGCTTTCCCATGCACAGCAAGGCTTTCAGCACTGCTCAGGCTTCACCTCCACTCTCATGCCCAGCAACACTGTGATTCCTGCAGGCCTGGCCCTTAGAGGAATAGGCAGACATGTCTCAGAGATACGACACGTATGGAGCACCTGGCTCACCATGTCCCTAGGCTTGCCTGTGCCTGGGGCATATCACAGGAGGCTGCAGATGCTGCTTTCTAGCACAAATGCCACTTTCCTGGGGGAGATGGCAGGAGCGACAGCTCATGCAGCACCCCAGGGACTGGGGACTTCTTGGTGCTGGTCTATGGGAGAGACATGCACACTCCAGCTGTGCCCCACAGCCACACACCAGGGCACAGCCTGTACCAGGTCCTGGTGCTCCAGGGCCCCCATTGCAGCACAGGGTTTGTGGGTGGGGGCACCACCATTGCAAGCAGGAGCTAGGGGGAGACCCAGTGTCCTGCCAGGGGATCACTACTTGGTGGGTGTGGAGAGGAGCACACAGTGCTATCACTGCTGGGAGCACTGGGAAGAGGCCCCACGCCTTGGGGCTGTCACAGTTGCAGGGGAGAGCTTCTTGTAGAAGGCCCAACAGGTACACACTTCAGGTTAGCACCCAGAGAGCTGCTCTAGGGACAGGGCAGCACATCCACCCACCTGCACTGGGAACAGGGCAGCAGGTCCATCCGCACTCCCCCTGCCCTGCCAGATCCATGGCACAGCTGCAGAGCCCCAGGCTACGCTCGCCCCTCCAAAGCCCGCGGCTGGCACCAGCTCCAGCAGCCGCCACAGCTCTCCCGGCTCCGCTCCTGCAGCAGTACCAAACCCAGCCACGGCGCCTGCACGCCTCATCACCCCTGAGTCCCCCCAGAGCTGGGGAGCCCGGGGTCACCTTTAAGAGCCCTGCTCAGAGCCCTGCCCTCCCACACCACCGCAGCGAGTCAGCCCTCACCTCAAAGAACTGGGGAGCGTCCGCTTGCGCCTGGCTGGCGATGCCCATGGGACAGGCAGTGCCGTTCGCTCACACAAGCTAGTTACTGATTTACCAGGGGCGGCTGCAGCTGCAGCTGGAGCGTGCGGTCGATGGCCGCAAGCGCTGCGGAAGGCTTGGCCTCCACAGGGGGGGATGGGGCCAGGGGGTACAGCGCTGCTCAACCCCACTGCAGGGCTGAGCGCAGCACGTCGTGCAGGGTGCTGGGGCTCCCACAGGCCACCCTGGGTTGGTCACCTGCTGCTGTGCCCAGGGCCTGCCCAGATGCAGGGCACAGCAGAGCCAGAGCCGTCCTCATGGCTTGCCTGGGCACGGGCTCTTTGCCATGGCTCCGTCCCAGTCGCGCATGACAGGCAGCGCAAAGCAGCCTGCACCAGCTCAGCCTCTTCCTTCACCGCTGTTGCCCATGTCCTCCAACAATGACCCAGGCACCAGCGCGTCCCCGCCCCATGTGGGCAGGGGCAGGCACTGGATGCAGCCCCATCCTCAGTCCGTGTTGTGACAGGCTGGGCTGCATCCGCGCCCACCCCATACTGGGCTACAGCATGTGCAGGATCAGCGCCATGCAGGTGCTTTGTCCCAGCAGTGGCTTTGCACACCAGCTGGGAGGGCTGCTTGCTCCCTCCCTCGCTGGCGGGCAGGTCAAAGTGGGGTGGCAAACCTAGCCGTGCTCCCTTGCTGGGTGCAGCTCCCATCTACCTCACCGGCAGAGCTGGCAGGGAGGTCAATGCCATCACAGCCCCTCTGACCTGTCGCCACAGTCTCCAGCACAGCAGAGGAGTGCTGGCCACCCTGCCCTCGCCTACTAGGGCTTGCTCTTCACCTGTGCCCAGCAAAGGGGTGACAGCACATCCAAGAGAGCTCTCATGGCATCTCCTGCACCAAGAGCAGAAGGCCAGCCTGCACAAGACGGGGACAGCCGCTAGAAGGAGCAGAGAGAGGTCTTCACTCCAGGGAGCTGAGCAAGGGAGAGTACCTGGCTGGGTGACAGGAGCACAGTATATGCTTGCAGTGGCCCCAGATGGAGTATTAAGATGCACGGATTTAATGAGAGAAGGGAGAGGGCAGAGGGGAGAGGGCACGGGGAGCAACGCTCATTGATCAGCCTGCCTATGGCCTGTGTCCTACAGGGCTCAATGGGTAATTCTACTGCCAATTGATTTTCCTTCTCTCAGCCTGCCAGGGTTACTGGGTCACTGGGGATGTGCAGATGATTAAAGGGCGACTCCCGCAACAACTGGGATTGGACCTGCTGCACCAGTGCTGGCTTTCCCAGGGCAACAGCATTGTGGTACAGACCCCAGTGAGGAGCAGAAAGAAAAGGAGCAGCATCTGGCACCAAAGCAGTGCATGCCCAGGAACACCAGAGCTCACCTGTGCCTTAGTGTCCAGCACAGGGCAGGGGAACCTCTGAACTGTCCTTGCACGGTTGTGTGGGTGTTGGAGGCAGCTGCAGTGCCTGGAGGTGGCAATTCACAGGGGATCCCTTCTGCAGAGCCCTTGGACAAGAGGCTTCGGTGCCATGGCTCCCAAACATTATCCCTAATAGCTGTCCTGCTGTCCCCTGCCACATGCACATAGAGAGGCACCAAAACCTTTGTCCATGCCTCTGTGTGGTCTCTGAAATCCAGGCTTGCGTCACGAGTACATATCTCCACAGTCTGCTGCTTGCACCCTGGCTACTTCCCCACCCTCTTTGAGCCAGCTAGGTCCAGGTCTGTCATAAGAGCAGCTAAACCTTAGGCAGTTTGAGGTTTGGGGCATCCCAGACTCAATCCTTGGGCTCTGAACCATTGACAGCCTCAGGAAGAATGTCTCTGTGCAGGACTCCAGGTTCCCACAGCAGCAGCAGGATGTAAGCAGCTGCCCCAGCCATGGCCAGCACCACCAGGAGAGAGCCCACGTGACAACAGTTGCTTGAGCCCCCCTAGCCTGGCTCAGCCCCGGATAATACAGCGGGGAGAACCACCTCCCAGATGTGACCTCTCCCTCTCCGACTGCTCTCCCCAAGCTTTTCCCCATCAGAGGAGATGGGGCACGTCCCCATTGTTTCCTGTCCCACAGCCCCCTTCCACATCTGTCCCAGTTCCCGGCAAAGCATCAGGGGCTGCTGTCTTTCCTCCCTGGCCGCCCTCACCTTTTGCAGTGCAGCATGTGCTCAGTCGGCATCACAGGCGCAGCGCCCCAGCCTGTCCCTGTGGCACACATGGGATGTTCCTGACCTAAGGGAGGGACAGAGCCTGAAGGAGGGCGGCAGTGGCTGAAGACCTCAAAGCCTGCAGAACCTACTGCCCTGTAATGCAGCTGGAATCTGCGGGCTCTCTGTGCCACGAGGGCAACTCATGGGAGCTGGCACTGCTCACGCAGGGCACCAGGGATGCAGTGGCTGCTGCTCAAACAGGGAAGGTGTCCCCAGAGCCCCCTCCCCATGCAGGGTCTGCTCCAAGCCCATCCCAAGGTGGTGTCTGCTTCCCTGCTGGGCACAGAGCTGGGCATAGGCAGTACACAGCCAGTACAGCCCTGGGCCCTCCAGGTCTGCAGAGCCCAGCAGAGCCCCTGGTGTGTGACAGTCGTCACAGGAAGGCACTTCTGGAGCTGGAGCCAGGCAACTGCTGCAATGAGAACAGCCTCACCCAGAAACACCGGCATCCTGGGGGTTTTGCCCCCCCTTCCCCCCATGCAGTAACTCCAAGCACCAGCGGTGCGTAGCCATAGGAACATCACTTAACACAGTCACCTTGGTAACCACAGCTACACGCTCTCACGAGCACGTGCAGGGCCCTGTGCACCCCGGTCGGGGTCCCCTGATCCTGCACCCACACAGCAGCCTGCTGCCCGCCCGGCCTGCAGGTCACGCAGCTGCACAGCACCAGCAGGGCCGGGGACGGACCTGTGTGCCAAGAGCCCCACTGGTGGCACTGCACCACCCTCAAAATGATGGGAACACCTGGAAATCACCCTCGCAACCAGAGCAGGGAGTCAGAGCCTTGCAGAGACCTCTGGACCAGTCTGGCCACAGACGACTTTGCCTGGAGGTGTGCACTGGACAGAGCAGTGTCTCCTCCTGTCCCACAAGTCGCTGAGCCTTCACCAGCTCCTCGGGCAGAGCCAAGAGCATAAGGACCAACCCCACACACACAGCCCCCCGATGCAGAAGAGGAAAATGCCTGGGTTGGATTCATGTGAGGACGCAGCTGAGAGGGACAAGACCCCAGTGCCTGACCCACCACAGACAGGCTGTCAGAAAATGCAGCTGTTCCCTCCATCTTCCCACACCACCCCTGGGCACAACTGCACATAAACACAGCCCACAAAGGTGGTACAGCCCAAGGACAAGTAAATCTGAGTGTTAGGTCCCCACACCTAGCACCCTCATCTCAGCAAGCACCTCTGCATCCCTGCAGAGTGGGCAGCAGCACAGACCCATGGCTGTGCAGCCAGGCAAAACACCCAGTCCCTGGGCGCGTGGGCAATGCCACGGACCAGGCTGAGCCAGCTCGCCATCGAGCACTGCCCTGCCCTGCAGGCACAGACGTAGGGCTGCACAGACACCCCAGCTGCCCTGTACCTGTTGCAATCTCCACTCTCCTGGCTCCAGCTCAGGAGCAGCACAAGGCAATGGGAAACAAGAAAACCAAGAACCTCCAGGAATTACACAATCCCTGAAGCAACCTGGACAGCCCCACGGCTAGCAGGACTGACCCACCCTCCCGTCACTGCCACTGGGGAGGCCCATCACGATCCCCCTGGCTCAGCCTCACCGGTGATGGCCTGGGCCTAGCCCCAGCACAGCCCCACGCTGCACTGGTGCCCCACACTTGCTGGTGTCCTGCCCACCCCCACTGACACTCCAGGCCCCAGAGGCAGATTGCAGGGCGCAGGGCTGGAGGTGCTGCACCCATGTCTGGGATGGGGGGTGTACCTGACCTGTTTCCAGGGACTCCGTGCTGCCCAGGTGCAGCCGCTATCCAGAGCCAGAGCCAGTGTCGGGGAGGATTCCACCCCAGAAAAGCATCCTGCCTCTGCAGGAGCCCGGCGTGCGCACTGATCAGTCAGCCTGCACTCACTACTCGGCTTCTCCTGCTTAGCTCTGGTAATAGGATAACGCTGCCTCCATCTGTTTGTCTGGGACTGAGAAGCTAATCGCCTCCTTGGCATCCTCCCCTCCCCACATCCCTGCCTCCAGCCCCATCCCACCCTTCAGAGCAGTGCAGGGCAGAGCTGCTGCACTCACAGGAGCCAGCAGCAGCTGGCCAGGCAGCCATGCCAGGACAGATCCAGGCAGGACTGAGCCAGACTCCAGGCTCAACGGCAGCCTCCCTGCGTCCCCCAGGCATGGGCTCCTGCTGTAGCTGGGGAGGACAATTTGCTCCTTTAGGGTTAGGAACAAAGCCCTGCAATGGGGTTCGCCTTGGCCGAGCCCAGCTCCACAGGGCCCTGCTCCCACTGGAATCTGCTGTGTTGCTGCTGAGCAAGGAGGAGGAATTTTGTCCAAGTGAGAGTGCTGCCTTCTGTGGAGCAATCTGTTGGAAGCGTTCAGAAATGATGCTGCCACAGCATTCAGCTTTGGGCCCAGCAAGTTGTGGATGCACTCTTGGAGCAGGAAGGACTGACTTCATTGAACTCACAAGCCAGTAAAAGAACAGCTTGGAAAAATGTCCACCTCTCAATAAAAGCACAATTCAAGCCCACTGCACACATTTCAAGGCTGCACCTGCCCTGCATAGGCAGCCAATGCTTAGGCAACTGGCACAGCCCTACAGCTTTTCTGGAAAGCACCACTCAGGGCACAGCCACTCCCCAGCCTTGAGCCACCCAGCACAGCATGGCTCAGCACAGTGTAGCACGGCACTGCATAGCACGGCACAGCGCGGCACAGCGCAGCACAGCACAGCACGGCGCGGTGCAGCACAGCACGTCACAGCACGACATAGCATGGCATGGCACAGCAACTCCCCTGTACGGAAGCACGTAGTGTGGCCCACGCAGCACAGCCCATGCAGCACAGCCCACCCCTGCACGGAAACACGCAGCACAGCCCACACAGCTCAGCCCACGCAGCACAGGCAGCCCTGCACAGGCAGCCTGAATTAGCTGCAGGATTTACAAGGTGATGTTGTAGGGGTCCTGGAATGAAGCTGCAGTCTGTGAAAGAGCCCGCTGAAGCCAGACCCATGCTCAGAAAAAGCACCTCAGTATTCTTGTGCCTTAGTATTTTACTTTTCCTTTGTCTCATCCTCTGGTTTCCAAACCTTTACACTGAAGCCTACACATTGCAGGCTGCACGCCACAGCTCAGCCTGCCAAGTGCACAGGGCAAGAGGGCTGGGTGAGCCTGGCAGTTCTTGAGCCCCAGCCCCACAGAGGTGTCCATGGGGCCTGTGCGTGCACTGGAGTCCTGCAATTCTCAGTTCGCCCCTTCCCCAGGGCAGGACTTCTGGGATGTGTGCACGGCAAATACCTGCAGTGAATGGGGCTGGCAGGAGACAGGGGCAGAAGCTGGAGTCGGGCTCCCCTGCAAGCCCCAGCACTTCTTGCACTGGTGCATGGTGAGCAGTAGGTGGGAACACACCCTCAGGGACGCACTCCAGGTGTGCACACCCAGTGCACAGAAACAGCATCCACCAGACCCTCCAGTGGCAGGAACCAGCTGGTGCTGTGCCTAGTTGGCGCTGGGGTCCTTGCCGGGCACTAAGAGACCCCATGGGAGACGGGAGGGAGAAGGCTGCTCAGAGGAGCAAACAGGAGGGGCAGGGCAGAGACCAGGGCAGGAAATTGGGTCTCTTGCCAAGCAAAGAATGGAGAGAGTCAGCCCCAGACCACGAGCAGATACTTGTCATTTGCTGTCTTCCATTCCTAAAGGACATCTCTCCCCTGCCTTTTCCCAGCTGGGTCTTACAGCTCAAGCTACATTTCCACCAGCCATGGGCTCCCCAGCACTCCTCCCTGTGCTTTCTCTAGTGCCTCCCTGTCCCTGGTGTAGCTCTGTCTGTCCTTATATAGCTCTGTGCCAAGTTCTTGCCCTACCACAGTCACAATAAGACACGGCTACATCCCTTCCCTGCCCGCATCCATTCAGTGCCCTGGGAGGAAGCATGCACCCCTGACTCTTGTCCTGGCATCCTGGGGTAGGGGCATCCACCACTGCTTTGATTCTCCTAAGGGACAGGAGTTCTGGCACCCATCAGCAGTGGTGCTGCAGGTTAGCCATGCACACATGGTGCTGGCTGGCCTCACACCATGGCTCTGCAGCCTCCCTCATGTCAGCCTGACAGCAGCCATGGAAGCAGCACCAAAAGCCTAAATTTCTCTGTGTGTCCAAAGAAAATGCCCTTCAGAGCACACTGCATAGTCCCCCAGAGCTCCCACTGAGATCTTGTCCTGCCCTGTAGCACAGCATGCACACAGCACCCAGTTCAGACACAGCTGTGGGGTGACATGATCCCACACCAGCCACATCAGCTATGGGGACAGGCAGCGCTTGCAAAGGGTTCAGCTTCCTTAGGCAGGGCAGGAAAAAGCCCCATTGCATGAGTCAGCATCTGAGTAGCCAGGGCTGGAAGAAGCACTCACAACAGTGAGATGACCAGGAGCCTCCTGTCCTCCAAGACCAGTGGTACTTGCCCCAGTCAGTGATGCTATATCTCAGCTGGATGGACCTGGGAGGATTCTGTGAGAGATGGCGTGCTGGATCCCAGAGGGAAGGGTCTGGGCGGACCCTTTCTCCCCTTGTCTTTTCCTTTTGATATCTCCTCAAGGCACATTTATGATGTGATGACCTACTCCTGACTCATAACTGCTTCTGCATCATTTACAACCTGCCTGAATGCACCCTGTTCCCTTCAGTCTGACACCCTCCATCCTTTTCCAGCCCTCAAAAGCCCCATTTTTGCCCTCAAGTCCTCCATGCTGCTGCTCAAGAGCACTGGCCAGGTCTCCATCCCCAGTGCCCCAGACAGGTCATGCCCTCCCAGGCAGAGGCAGCAGGGCCCTCACCAGCCTCACCTCCTGCTGGGAGGCCCAGGGCATTTCCAAAGGCAGAAAGGGAAGAAAAAAACAGCATTTACCTGAAACAACTGTCACGGGCACAGGGTCACAGCACTCCCTCTTCATCAACCTGCAGATAACAGACAGCAAGGACATTATCAGTGCAATGCACCCCATGAAAGGCCCCAAGCACGCTACACCTATGTCTGCCCAGGGAGAGCTGGTGCAGCCTCAGGACAGCAGGGAGATGTGGAGACCCTCCTAGGACCTGAGTCAGGGAACAGGAGCATCCCAGAGCAAATCCACAGGACAGCAGGGAGAGCAGCAGCGTCATCCACGGCTTGCAGCAATGCCCACTGCCCTGCTGCACTGGAGCTGCCCTGCCCCGGCCTCCTGCCCACATCGCCAGCAGGGGACCTGAGGGGCTCCCTCCACACCCAGGCAGGCTAAGGGACCGGCAGCTCCACATCGCTGCTGACAACGCAGCATGGGGCAAAGTTGTGTCTGAGGGCAATGCAACTTCCTGAAAACCACGGGCAGGAGAGCAGGGAGCTGGCACAGCCGTGGGTCAGCAGGACTCCCTCCCACATGCCTCTCCCACTCCTCAGCAGGACTGAGCCTGAGAGCAGGGGCTGGCTCCAGACCAACACCAGCTATGCCAAGAGCCAGCTCCTCTTTTTCAGGCACCAGCCCCAAGGCACCTGCAGAGCCTACCTTCACAAGATCAGGAAGGAAGTTCACCAGGCTAAACTCAGAACAGTGACAGGCAGCCAGGAGAGAGCAGAGTGTTTCCATAGTGCCTCTGCTCTCCTGTGTGCTGGAAATGTGCATGCTCTCTATCCTTGTTTCTCATTAAAGATCCTTTCTGGGTGAGTGGCTGAAATGGCTGCTCTGTTGTAGAAAATTAAAAATGTATGACTTGGGATTTCTCGGAGTACGCTTGTTGTGCTGCAGCTGGTGTCGGCAAGTGCAAGGTGCTGTGGGGGGGGAAGGGGCCGCGGCAAGGATCCCATTTTTGCAGAGCACGCGTGGTGCACCACGCAGGCAGCTGGGTGCCACCAGGCTTTCAGCATTTTACAAGATGTATTCCATTCAACTGGCAGAGGTACCACAGGCACTGCGATTCACCTGGAAAACTCAGCGGCTATTGTGTGCCTCTGTAAAGTGACGCTGCTGAGGTCACCACGCGGCCTTCACACGATGCTCCGGACATAGCTGTTACCACCCTGCTGACCTCTCTCCTGAGAAAAGCTCACGGGACACCTGTGCTGCTAAAACAGAGGAAACCTACTGCAGCAGCTTATGTCAGACCTAAACAAAGCAGCACAGGGCACGCACGTGTCCTGCTTGGACATGCATCGGCCGCAGTGAAAGAAGCTTCTCTCCCATCCCTGAGCACTGGGAATACCAAGGCTGGGACAGGCAGATGCTGAGGCAGTGGACTGCCGTGCCCATAGGAACATCAAACCTGGATGAGCCCAGACTTGCAGGGCTTGGGGCCAGAGGGGTGACACCACACAGCCTCCCGCCCACCATGTACCATCTGAAACCCCTCACTGCAGCACATAACATGGCTCAAGGGCACACAGCAGCCCCAGCCCTTGTGCACCACTGCTGTCAACACTGCAGGGAGACTCGTTTGCTGCAATTAGGACACTTGGACAAAGGGTTGTGTGGTGCTGCAGAGCAGGAGCTCCCCACCCACCAAAGGCACTTTGTGCAGCTCATGCCCTCACTCACCCTGCTGCCTCCGGGCAGCCTCAGCCCCGGGACACAGTGGGTTTGGGCTGGAGCTATACAGCATGGCTACGAGTCACCAAGGGTAGCACAACGCCGACACCCGTCACACCTGGTGGCCCAGCTCCACACCCTCTGGGCGTCCACATGGCTGTTGGACAGGCGCTTAACCACACCACCCAGCCACAGGCAGCGGTCTGGATTGTGGGAGCCTTCTCCAGCAAGACCACACCAAGGCCTCAGGTTGAGGCTGCTGCTTACCCAGCCAGGGCACAGCCCAAGTAGCTATGCTGGGGACCCAGGGCTCCACATTTGCACCCAGCCAAGCACTCCGTGCACTCTTCCACCATTCCCCTGGGACCAGGAACACTGGGGCACTGCAGGCAATGGCTGGGAGCAAGACAGGCAACAGAGTGCTTGGGGAATGAGCGCCTGAACAGCTGTCCTGGGTGCAGTGGGGGTACCAGGGCTCCCCAGGAAACTGCAAAGGCAAGGGGACTCAAACAGGAGGCAAGAGTGGCCAAGGGACTAGGAAAAGTGTCATAAGAAGAGAAAGGAAAGAGCTGGGATGGCTGCCTTAAGAAAGGAGGCAAATAAGAAGGAACCCAGATAAAAGGCTGTAACATCCTGAACAGTCTGCAGAAAGGAGACAACGTTTCTGCTCTTTTCATCTTGCAGCTTAAGGGCAATGGAAAATACAGTGGAACCTCGCGCTAAGAAAGGAAATGTTCTGTCACAAACCCATAATGAGACGGTGCAACTCACTGCCACAGGAAGCCCTTGAGGACCAGAGCTTTGCAAGTTTCCAACCAGGTCTAGATGTTTCTATGGGCAATGACACCAGCAACTCAATCAGTGGCAGGAAATCTGGCATGGATGTGAAACCCCATTCTGCAGGGCTCCACCGAGGCCTGCTGACGGTGAGCAGGATCGAGTCTCACATGGAGGCAGCTGGTCTCCACCTTCTCAACACGGGGAGCCTCTGCTGCTTCCTCTGCTGCCTCGGGCAGAGTCAGAGATGGGCTAGGACAGCAGGGCTGGCCCCAGAGGGCTGTTCCTAGCTGCAGAGCGGTACTCAGCACTTACAGGGATCTTGTTCCATCTCCAGCACGACGGCTCTTCCTCCCACCTATCCTCTGCACCTTCATCTGTCCACCCAGCCTCCACAACAGACCCAGGCCAGCATGACCACCTCCTGGACTCGTCCTGACACCAGCCATTCAAGCATTGTCTTTCTGTCCTCCTGTGACAAGGGCCCAGTGCAATGTTGGCCACATGAGCACGCATCCTGTAATGTCAAAGCACCAGTTTGCACAGGAAGCAGCTCGGGAGCTAAATTAAATCCTTATAATACGAGCATCTCCTCCCAACCCTGATAACAGGCAAAGGAGATTTATGAGTTTATTATTGGACCTGATAAATTAAACTCTTCACAGAGGAATAAATTATGCAGATGATCTGCAATGTGTTTAGACTGTAGCTTGTACATTGCCAGTATCTGAGCCCTCCCAGTCCCTGAGGAGTCTGCTGCCTGTGCAGCCAGAGGGACCTTGTTCAGAGCACCAGGGAGGCTGTCCTGTTGTTGTTCTTGCTCACAAATGGCAATTCTGCCTTTCACCGGTCCAAGTTTGACTCTTACTGTGAATGTCCAGACTTCCTGCTTTTCGTTCAGCTTCTTCTCTTTCAAAGATAACAGAGCTCACAGTGATCTCAGCAGCTGGTCCCCAGCAGTCTAACGAGCATGACATGATCAGAAGTGAAGTTAGCAGAAGTAAAACTGTCCCCAGGACAGAACTGGGAACTGGGAAGCATCTGGAGATTCCTGCATCAGGAGGGCTGTGGGAATGTGTCTGCATGGAGAGACATCCATAGGGCTATGATATGGCAAGTGGGACTCACAGAGATGCCTGTGATCAGAGTTCGTGCAGAGAAGACCTGCCCATTTCTGCCTGCTGAGATGTCCCAGGGCCCTGGCCCCACAGAGGGACAATGCCGCTTATTCCCTCTCACATGCATGCTTGAGGACGCATCATCCTTGTCATCCTTGACATCTTCTGCTCCAGCTGCTCCAGACAAGATCTGCAGGCAAAGCTTTCCCCAGCAGTGGGCAGCCACGAACCCAGGGCCAGGAGATGAAGAGCCACGAGCAGATACCACTGCACATCTCCATGCAAGCCCAAGCCCAGCCACTGCTCCGGCCATACCCACAGCCAAACTGCCACTGTGCCAGAGCCCAGCCTAGCACAGCCTGATGCAGCACAGATGCTCCAGGCACCCCAAGGGCCTGCAGGACTCATGCAAGAGGTCAGCAGGCAGGCAGGACGAGCTACAGCACTACCATCATGCCCTAGCAGGCTCTTGTCACAGCCCCAGGGATCTGCAACCCAGTGGAAGAGCAGGAGTGTCGACAAAGGGGTATGTCCTGCAGCCCGAACCCCAGCGTGATGCCCTGTATCCCCGCAGCATGCCGGGAGCTGTAGTCCCTTTCCACCAAGGCCAGGAAATGTTACATCAGGCTGTGAGGAGGTCACTGAGCCTTGCGCTGAGCTTCCCATGGGGAAGGCCCCAGCCAGCGCTGAACAATAGCGTTGGGGCTGAGCGCATACGGGGCTGCTGCTCTTCCTGCCATTCTTTGCACTCCCCTGAGGATGTCTATAAAAAGCAGAAGGATCCAGACCAGGAAGTTTAAACCACTCCTTAAATCAGCCACACAGACCAGCCTCGCCCAGGGTGGTGGAGCCCCGTGGTCCCTAGCTGGGGAGACCGTAAGGAGGTGTGACACAGTCCAGGACCAGTCAGTTCTGTCCTGAGGAAAAACACAGCCCTAAACCTAACTGCACTTCGGGTTTCTCTGTGCAAACAAGTCCCAGCCAACTGCCAAACCCACCCCTGTCTCTCTGCTGCTCTTGAGCTCACACAACCACCCACCTTAGCATGAAACTGCAGCCCAAAGAGTCACCTCCTTCCAAAGGACCAGCACCTCAAAGCAGCAGCTGAAATACAAAATGCTGCTGGGCTGGAGCACAACCACCAGCCCCACACTGAAAGGCTCATGGCAAGTTGAGGTGCAAGAGGCTGCTTGTGGGGTGAACACCACGCACACGTGCCAGCGGCTCAGCTAGGCCCAGCTCTGCCTGCGGGGAAGTGCTGGGATGAGAACAGGCACCAGTGCTCCCTCCTGCACCGTCCCAGGCACTGCACAGCCCCATGCCCCTCCAAAGTCACTTGTGCGGCCACAAACGAGTCTTTATCCAAAATCCAGAATCATAAACTCACAGAGCTGCTGCCAGGGAGTGAAGAATACGTCGCAGCCAAAGAAGATCTTTCAATATTTAATGATAGATGATCCTCCTCATCGACCTGCTTCTTGGGTTACAAAAGTCTCCATCCACTCTGCTCCCCACAAGAAGATGGGCAGCCTGGCTGTTCAGTAGTGACACAGACACCTGATCCCCTAAAAGTTTAGGCTGATCCTTGAGAGACTTCCACAAAGCCAGCGCTGACTCCCCCTTCCTACGCTACCAATGGGAGCCAAGGCACTCAGAAGCCAGCGCTTGTGCCTGTTGTCACAGTTACAGCAGCTCAGCTGCATTTAGGAGTGGGATGGCAATTTACTCTTTGTGCTCGTTTTAGCTCCATGGCCTCCCCTGTGACAGGTCTGCCATTGCAGAGGGGATCCCCGCCCCACAGTTCTGCTGCCCCTGGGGCAGCTGTGCCCCCTCTGTCCCCAGTGTCAAGGGCAGAACTGGACCAGCAGGTCCCAGCATCCAAGCTGGCAGCGCTGGGTGCAGTGCTGGGAGGAGGCAGGCAGACTGGGGCAGGGCACAACCGATCCTATCCTGGCTCTGACGGCGCCAGCTCGTTTGTTCCCCTCTCAGCTCCTTCTTATCTCCTGCGCCAGCAGGCAGGAGCCCAGAGCACTGCTCGTGACATTACCTTGGGCTGTGGCTGGTCCCTGCCACTCTGAGGGCCTGAATGCAGCCAGCAGAAGCGGCTCAACTCCATCACAGCCACACATGCCCCTGCCCGGCTTACACAGCAACATGCCCAGTGCTACCCCAAATGCCATGGCCAGATGCTGGCCTGGCTCTGCAATGCCCCACAGCAGCGAGACGCTGTCTGCCATGCTGCAGGGCAGGACCTGCCTGCAGGCAGCCCAAGGGCCCTGTAGTCCCGCCATCAGGGAACCTCACCCCGCTGGGCACCCCAGCTCCACGCACACCTTCCTGCTCTCCGCAAGACAGGGAAGGGAGCCCAGCCTGCCAGCCCTGCACCCAGCCTCAGCCTGCTGCCCCATGCACCCCACACAGCCCCACGCCCTGCCCCACACCTCCCGTGTGGAGACAGCAGCAGTAACAATTTTTATCTGGCTGAAATCTCAACAGACTATTCTGTAATGGGCTGCTTGTACATGTGCACTTTTATAAGATAACAGTGGTTTAACTAAACGATATGGTACAAAACACAGAGTATAGATTATTCATTATCAAGAAAATACCAACAACATCAAGAATACTTAGGTGTTGTGTGAATATTTACATGTTCTAAGCTGTAAAACAGAAAAAAAAAAGATTATCTAAAAAAAGAACCTTGTAATATCCTCCTTTGTGCCCTTTTTCCCCCTCTCAATCTCTGTTGCCACATGCACAAGAACTTTGTAATGAATCTAAGTGTTAGTTAAAAATAAATAAACTATGGAAACTTGTTATGCATTGTCTCCATTACCTGTATGTCACTATTGAGAGAGAACGACAACAAAAGCGTTGAGTGAAATTTATGAATTTCTGGTGGAAAAGGTCCCTAGCATGTAAGAGCCATCCCTATTCCCACTCAGTTCCCTTGCAAGCCCAGCCCCAAGCCTCAGTGCCTGCATGCAAGCAATGCACGCAAAATGTGCTGCATCTCACGCACAGCCATACAATCCCAAAGATTCAAGCTCACACTCACACTCTCAGGGTGCAGGCTCTTGTGCAACATCCACATTTGCAAGGGCTGCAGCAAGCACTACTTGGCCAGCCTAGGAGACACCAGCCAAGAGCAACTGCACATCCCAGGCAAAGACACCTTCTGGGGCACCTAGGCCAAGACAAGAGCAGAACTGTGCCAAGGTCATTCCCTAGCCCTCATCTCCTCTCCTTGCAACCCAAGGCTCTGGCACAAACACACTACAGCTAAAAGAGCAGCTGGTATGCTAACACAGCAAGACATTTGCTATAGGCATGGTTACACAGCTAGCCTCCTGTTTGACTATGTTTCTCACAGATGCTTGACAGATGTAACCCTTACATCACTGAAGCCTTTGAGGATCCCTGTCCATAGGCATTAAGGCAAGAAACAGAAGGTACAGTTCCTGTTTAAATCCTGTTTGCTTCCAGGGCTACCGTCTCTTCATTCTCACATCCTGATTCACACAAACACGGACACTCGTGTGTACCAGTACCTGTGCAAATCCAGCTCTGGAGTTTCCTGCTTCCTTGACCCATTTTTAGAAGAGGAGGAGAATGGCAGACTCCCATTTTTCCAGCAGTTCCCCAAGACATCAGGGGGCAGGCCAAAACTGCAAACTGAGGCCCAGGCACAGAAGCATGGCCACATAAGTCCCGCACACAGGACTGTACAGCACATCCTGAGTCTAGAGGACAGCACATTATCCAGAAGAGACTGGGTTGGAGATGCCTGACTACACAAATTGTGCTTACATACTGACAACAGAACACATGGAAAAATGGTGTGCTGAGCATCATGCACAGGTATGTGCAAAGCCCTGGGTGTGGATAGGCTCAGTTATACACAGGTACGCAAAGATCAAAAAGAGACGTGTTACAAAAACAATGATGTGCCCTCACCAGAAGTAACCCTGCTCTGTTTAAATGCTTCTGGACCATGCCACAGGCATCATGGTCCCTACCCTCTGAGGCACACTGCGCCTGTGTGCATGATACCAGAAAGCAGGGCTCCCGTTCCCCAGCACGTACACCCAACCATAAATCATGGCCCCTACTTCCCAGCACGTACGTGTCACTGCAAACCATGGCATCTACCCCCAGCTACATTCAATTCACTGCAAATCACAGCCCTTATCCCCCCAAATACGCCCCCACTACAGCCACAGACCCTCCTCTCCAACCTGCATACCCCGTAGCACGTCACAGCCCTCGCTCCCCAGCACAGGCACACCAGTGCCAACGACAGCTCCTGTCCTTAAGTGCTGGCACCCTAGCGCAGCCCATGATTCCTATCCCCCAACACCTGCCACAGCAAACCACGACTGCCACTCCATGTCCCAATACACAACCCCACGCAAGCCACAGCCCCATTCCCCGGATCATTCGTCCAGCCGCTCACCGGTGCCCCTAACACCAGCACGGACACCCAGCCACAAACCGTGGCCCAGATTCACCGGCGCAGACGCGCCAGACCGCACACCGTGGCCCCGTTCCCAGGGCATAACCCCACCGCAACCCACGGACCCCACGAGGCAGCGCGCTGAGGCAAACCACGGCCCCCGGCCCCCCGCCTCGCCCAGCGCGGACGCCCCGCCGAGCGCCGCGGCCCCCGTCCGCCCGGACACCCGGCCCGCAGCCCGCGGCACCCGCTCCCCGCAGACGAGCCCGCGGAGCCACGGCTCCGCCCGCCCACGGACCCGCTGCCGGCCGCGGCTCCCCCGCGCCGCTGCCCGAGCCCGCCGGGCAGCCCCGCCGCCGCCCGCCGCCACGCGGAGCCGTCCCCGCGCGCGCCACAGAAGCGCCCCGCGCCTCGGCCGGAGCGCGCAGCCCCGCGCCCCGGGGCGCGCTCCGGGGGCCCAGCGGCGTCCGCGAGCGGCGCCCGCCGCCCCCGGCCCCGCCGCCGCCGCCGCCGCCGCCGCCGCGGGCTCTCCGCGCGCCCGCCTCGCGCCCGCCCCGGCGCCGGCCCTGCCCCGGGGGCCGCTCTTACCTGCGGGGCGGCGGGCGGCGGGGCCCGAGCCACCATAGCCGCGGCGCGGCCGGGGGCAGCGGCGGCCGCCGGCAGCGGGAGAGCCGCAGCGCGGAGCGGGCGGGGGCGGCGGGGCGCGGGGAGGATCGCGGCGAGCGCGGCGGATCCTCCGCGAAGTCGGCCCCCGCCGGCGGCGGTGGGGCGTTAGTTTAAGGAGTCGTCATGGCGACGGGGAGCCTGTGCGCGGGGAGGGGAGGGCGCCGGGGAAAGTTCGCACACGGCGCCGAGGGTCTCCGCCCCGCGCTCCGACGGCCGGCCGGCGCCTGCGGCCGCCGCGGTGCGGGGCTGCCCGGCTGCCCCGAGCTCCGGAGCTCCCCGCGCCTGCCCCCGCCCCCCGTGCTCCCCGACCCCCCGGCGCTCGGGCTCTCCGGGCCCCCGGTCTCTCCCCCGCACCCTCCGGCCCGGCCCCGCCGCTCCCGCCGAGCCCGCGGCCCCCGGGAGGTGCCCGCGGCCAGCGGCAGCCGACGTGGGCGGGGAGCGGCGCTCCCCGCCGTGGGGCACCCGCCGTGGGGCACCCCAACGTGGGGCACCCGCCGTGGGGCACCCCGCCGCAGCACGGCCGCGACCCCGGCATTGCCGGCTGGACGGCGGCAGTGTGACAAACCAAGAGCAGGGCAGCGGGTACTGAACGCAGACACAGCTGCACGACCCTGCCCCACAGCCCTGCCCAACGGCCCGGCCCCATGCCGCTCAAAAGACCTGCCCCAGGGCCCAGTCCTGTAGCTCTGCCCCATGCTGTAGCCTGAACACAGCCAAGACCCGTGGCCCTTGCTGCCAGCCCAGCCCCACTGACCCCGCAGCAAAGCCCTTGGGACAGCCCATTCTGCACCCCAGGGTGAGAAACCAGAGCTGCCAGCGGAACCTTCCCTTGCCCGGGCTGCCCCAGCCCCATGTCTTGGCAGGGATCAGAGGAGCCCCAGCCGCATGATGCTTGGGGCAGCCGGGATCCTGCAGCCCAGCCCCATTACCTGCCGTGGGCCCGCGTGGTGCTGCTCAGGCTGCTCTGGCTCCTGACGCCCTCAGAGCCTGAGCCTACAGGAAACCTGCAGCCGCCGGCTCAGCCCCTTTCCTGCCAGGAAGGGGACACCCCTGCCCCTGCGTCCTGCCAGCTGCCAGCTGGGCTGGGCCAGCAGCGCGGGACGCACTTGCACGTCCTGGGTCACAGCCTGGCCATGGGCTCCTGCGTGCACACACGTGGCTGCATGGGCATAGGTTTGTGCTGGAGTGCTGCGGGATGTTTTGCGTGGCTGGGGCTTGGTGACGCCGTGTACAGCTCAGGGTCAGCGCACACACGCAGGGGTCAGGATGTGCCTCCGCATCCTATCTGGGGAGCCAGGAAACACCTTGCCGGAGCAGAGATTCTCCCTTCCTGCGGGAGCGCCACGGCTGGGAGGAAACCCTGAGAGCACTGCAATGGCAGCAGAGGCTGCAGCAGGAACGGATGGACAATGGGCTGACTGATGGTGCCCAGCCTAGAGGACAGGCTGGGCGCTGTCTGCCCCGGCCACGCACGGGTGGGATGAGCTTGGGAAGGGCAGAGTGTGAGGCTGGACCAGCAGACACAGGTGGAGCTCGTGGCAGTGCGCTGCACGGCAGCACTACGGCCCAGCCTAGCCTTTGCCCGGCGAGCAAGGGGGACGCTGCCCTTCCCAGACAGCTCCCAGTGGGAACCCTCCCCTCCACTTTGGGCCCCCCACCTGCCCAGCCTGGCAGGCCCTCATGCCCCCCATCTGCTGAGCCTTGCTCTCCCCCTGCCCTGGCTCTGTTCCACAACCTCTGTGCAAGTATCAGCGGCACGTGGCCAGGGTGCAGCACAGGGACCCGTGTTTGAGGGGGCTGCGTGGGAAGGAAGTCAGGCAGGCACGCCCGAGTTGCATGGGGACCTGCGCCCAGCAGCTGCACAACCCCACAAAGCAGCTCTCCTGAATGTCATGTACCCTTCCAGGGACAGGCTACTGCATTGTCCCAGGCGGTGGCTCTCTCTCTGCATGACAACTGTCCCACCTTTGGTCAGCATGAGTCACACACAGCAGTCACACCCAGCTCAGGGGTGATGCAGGAGAGGCAGAGCCATCCAGCCAGCTGCAAGTCCTCATGAGGCCCTTCTCTCCGTCCACAGGGCCACTTTCCAGCGTGCCCTAAGACCTGCACTGGCCATAGCTCCTACACATCCCCTCTCCACCCTCCAAGGGGAGCAGGACCCACCAAGAGATGTCTTCCTGCTACTTCCCAGGGCAGTATTACCACCTCAGAGGCTCAGAAATAGCGTCCAGGCTCTGTCTGTGCCCTTGGCCTGGTTTTGATCATGAGATGTTTAGTTGCAATTCTTTGGGTATTTTTTAGCTCATTGAGGCAAACTTCCCGGATTTCCTTCACAAGCCTGGAGAGCCGAGAACGCACTGTTCCCACACAGCTGACACATTCCCCCAGTCCCATGACTCCGGGCATTTTCAGATTGCTGTGATGATCACAGCAGCAGCTCAGAGCTGGAGCTGTGGTATGCTCTGCAGCCTCACAGCACTGAGAACAACTCCCGTATGCACAGGAGGGAACTGTTCGTTGGGTCATAGGGATGGGACCAGTCTTAGGCACATGGCAGTGGGATGGTATGGGGCTCACAGCCCTGGGAACCCCACATAGTCGAAGTGGCGTGTGAACAGTTCCTGGTGGAAATCAATTGAGACAAATCTGACTGCAAGGCACAGGGAGCAGTTGAATGGCCAGGGACAGGCATTCATGAGGTGGTGTGAGGCAGAACCTCTTTCTTCTGTCCAGTAGCCGCAGGAAGGGCACAGCTGCACTGGAGCAGGCCACTCCTGAGCCCCACGGTGTTACAAAGGGCAGCTCAGAATGCATAGCATCTGACATATTGAATGTGGCAGCACCCCTTGAAACAAGCCAAGTGTGAAATAGAGCTGGTATGAGCTGGGAGAAGAGACATTGCTCAGGGAAGAAGAGACAAAAGTGTGCTCAGCTCAGGGTATCTCTGCAGCAGCCAGCACATGAGCACAGGCGATGAGAAATCCATGCCTGTGTACATGCAACTTGCCCATTCCTGAGAGCCAGGCAAGCCCAAAGAGTGGGAAGCCATCCCTCCTCCTGCCTGTTCAGGAAGTCCCAGAGCAGTCCTGTGGAGAGGACCTGTGTTTGTGTGCATGCAGAGATGAGCTTGCATACACAAACATGCACAATAGGCCTGTGCCAGTCACGCCTGAGCCTCACCTTCCAACGAGGAACGTAAGTGTGATGACACTTGGGTGAGCATATCAGGCAGGTCAATCTGCTAGAATGCAGTCTACGAGGTTGGGCCAGATCACAGACAGATAGGCTCTGGCTTGGTTAAGTAGGAGTCCCAAGCGGGGGCTCTGCCATGGGGCAGGTTGATGGTGGAGCACACGCAGATGGCTCTTGAGGAATGGGCTCTTGGGCACACTGGTCCCTGGTAGCCGACACCAGGAACAGGAGTGCTGCCCAGAGTCCTAGCCTGGGTCTGTAGAACTGAGCTTGCTGCCTGTGCTGATTTCTCCAAAGGTCAGAGAATAAGTGCAATGCAAACGCTGGTGAGTGGGAAGCAGCAGGAAGCAATGTCTCCCAGGCAGGAGCGAGGAGCCAGGCGGAGGCAGGGCCCATCTGGTCCCTCCAGTCTGGCAGCCAGGAGAATAGCAAATAGTGCACTGGGGACCCAGGAGAGACAGGGAAGGGGCAGACAAGGAAGGCATCCAGGGCTGCCCGTCCCTGCTCCCAGACATACCAGGGCATCCCACACCAGCAAGGCTGGGAAACCATGTCTGGCAAAGGAGCTAAGGGGACCCTGGAGGCGTTCCTCTGGGCGGTGAGGTACAGCACAGAAGGAAGTAGCTCCTGGCTGATGACCATGGAAAGATTAGAGAAGCAGAGAGCCAGGCAGAGCTCAGGGGCTTCAGTTAGGGTCTTGGGGGACTCAGCTTCTTGCCCACCTACTGGGGGTGCATGGCTGCACATGGGGATGCTCTGCCATGTCCAAGATAGAGGTATCACTCTATCAGCAGAGGCAGATAATATCTGTGAATCTTATACTCAGCACATGAACTGTGCTGCGTATGGAGCATGGCACTGCCTTTCCCCTCTCCAGACATCTGTACATGTGTTTTGCTGAGATTTCATGCCCTGACAAACGCAAGCTGTTGGGCAGCAGGGCCCAGCGTCCAAAGGACAGCTCAGCTCAACATTCCCCTTTGTGCCCCCTCATTTCACTCTTGCCCTTTCCAGCACTAAGTGGCCCAAGGTACAGCATGAAATGGCAGGAAGGTGGGAGGCCAGCTGAAGCCCCCTGGGCTGCTGCCCTTTGGAGGGAAGGATGTGGCAGCAGTGGCTGCTCCCATGCTCCTCTGCAATACACGATGAGCTGCACACAAAAGCAGAAGGGCAGAGCTGGCACCAGCTTGGGCCAGAGCCCAGCTGGGAGCCACTGTGGGGCCGCAGGGGAGGCAGCATTCCCAGCACTGCCAGGGTCACAGAGGGGATCATGCTTGAGCTGGCCATCTCCTTCAGCCTCCATCTAAGTCCGGTCTCCGGGAAGGTCAGGACATGGTCATGGAATTAATGGGTGGCTCTTGAAGACGCTTTCTCCCTGGCAGCAGTTAGAGTGAAAACACAGCCCAGCAGGAAGCCCAGGGATGTGTTGTAGGCTCAGTCCTCCCAGGAGAGAAGTGGACAGAGAGACATGATGGAGACCTGCACCCCACTGCCTAGTCCACCTGAACAGAGCATTGCAGCCATCACCTCTCTAGCACATAGTAACATCTGCATGAGCTGCTCAGGCTGCATTAGCTCACATGCCAGCAAAGTGTCTCTCATCATACAGTGACACCACTTCTCCTGAGGTGCCCAGAGTGCCTGGGGACTGACTCCAGGAAGAGGAGCAATTGGCTCCAGCTAAGCACAGGCAAGGACAGGGCAGATGTAGTAGACAGAGAATGCTGATGAGCCTGCTTCACTGCACAGTGCTGGTTCACAACTACTCTCTGCAGCCCTTCTTGAGGGTGATTCCTGCTGAACCCGATGCTCAGAGACTCATTAGAGTTGCAGTGCTGAAACCTGTGGATGGAGATGACACTTCACCCATCACCTAAGATGATACAAAAGGATTGCAGTGTGGCTTCTCAGCAGCATTGGCTACCTCAGCCAAAGCCTCAGGTCTCTGCTGGCCCCCGAGTCCCTCTGACCAGTGAGCCTAGTTCAAGGTCTGGGTCCTTGTCTGCAGGCAGCACCGTGGCCTGGACCAGCACCTGGAGCTCTGGGCTGAGGCTGTGGCTGACCAGAGTGCTCGGGCACAGCAGCATTGTCCACAGCCAGGGTGAGACCTGTCAGTTGAGGGACAACTTGCTGAGAGCTCACCAGGCTCACCTCACAGCCTCGCTACCTCCTGTTCCCAGCACTGCCACTCCTTGTTGGGTCGTCTCTGCAAACACAAGTGCAGAGCAGCCCAGATACTGATGGGTGTACAACCTTCAACCCCACATTGCCATTCCCAACGTGAGTGCTCAGTGGCTGCGCTTGCCTACCAACACTTCTGGTATTTGTGCAATAGCTGCATTTGGGATATGCTTGGACCTGGAATCTCTGAGTAGGATTCTGCCTCTCCACTGAGTCCTACCTAGATGCTTATAGAATAAACCACATTTTTTCCAGGACCCCTTCTCTGTGCCATGTCCCACATGCTGGATCCCACTTTGCAGCCTCTCCCCTTCATTGCCATTCCTGGATGTTCAGGCCAAAGCTGCAGGTCCAGGAACAGGTCTCAAAGGTGGACAAATCCAGGATAAGGTCTTGTGTTTTCCAACCGCTGATGAAAGCAGAAGGTGCAGCTGTCTCTTTTCCCTGAGCTCATGGTGTAGGAGCAGCTGCTGTGGGACTCCGAAACATCAGATCTTCCTAGCTGACACAGATAAGCCTTGGGCTCTGCCAGCAGCAGCCTCTGAGCATGCAGCTAAGGGCACCCTGTGCCTAGCCCTCTGTTTCCTACAGCAGAGGCTTTGATGAGTGCATGCATTCCATTGTGCATTTGCCTGATTCAGGCTGTAATCTACCTGGGCAGAGAGCACAGGCATATGGTGAGGGGGATCGAGGTGACAGTCCTGGGCCTCTTGCTGCAGCCCATGGTTTCTCAAAACACACGTCACACAGTTCCACTGTGTCACAGGAGCATGCAAGACATCATATACATTACCACATTTCCTGCCCTTGCTACTTGTGCCTTGCTGGGATCCAGCTCCACAACATCACCACCTACAGCCTGTGCACAGCAACCGGCATCATTATCCTCCTGTGGAAACTTCCTGTGCTGAGTTTTGGACACAGTCCCTGTGGTCCTGCTGCCAAGGAGACTCTGGCTAACACCTGTTAGTGAAGATCTCTCGTCTGCAACAATGCCCTGCGTTATCAGATCTTTTTCCAGCCCAGCCTGCTGCATGGCAAACACCCTGACTCTTAGGCACCTGACTGGATTACACCTGTTGAATGGGAAGTCCTGACATGTGCCTCACATAACCCTCTACACAAGACAAACATTGTGGTAAGATTTAAGAACTCTCTTACTAGATGACTAACCATCAGCAACACTGTGCCTAGGATCAGACAGACAGGTGACATAACAAAGCTTTACTTACAGCTCCCTGTGCTATAAGGCAGTGTTATCTCTTTTCCCTTACACAGATCACAGCTGTCGGTATGCTGACACAGCTTTTGGACACAGTCCTTACTCCAGTCTCTACCCTAGGTAGTTCTTTTCCTGACGGGGTGCTAGCTGTGGTGCTACCTTGGCACACAGAACTCTCCCTTGACATCTTTCCAGGTTCACACGTGGACTCTTTCTCTGGATGCCAATCCTTGTGCTTCTCCCACAAGGGAGCAAGGCGCCTGCCCCTTCCCACTGCTTAATCACCATTCTCTATGATAATGAGGTGACAGCTCCTTGAGGGAAACACGCCTGCTAATTAAGCCCTTAATTTGGTGGCACTGCACATTTCCAGAGGCTGGTTCTCTGCCTGCCAGTCCACGAGAATGTCCTTCCCCAGCCCGGCCATGGCACAGTCTTCTGCCCTTGTACCCTGACTGTGCTTGAGCCACAGGACCCCACAGTCCCAGACTCTCACCGCAGAGGACTGGGGTGAAAGCAGCTGCCTGCATACACCCCACCTCAGCTGCCACTGCCCACTGCATCATGATATTAGAGAGCTGAGCAAGCTACAGGGACACACTGACTGTGGAGCAAGAGCACGCAGGGCTGCACACGTGCACAAGGGCTCAGCCAAGGTGTGCACACATGCAGACAGTGCTCACCAGGGACCGTGCACATGCACTGGCAGCGCTCACCACAGGATGTGCTTGCACACAGGCACTGGACTACCTATCTTGAGGGCAGTGTTCAGTTTGGACTGTGTGTCCGTTCAATGTTCACTCTGGGATGTGCATGTCTCTGGTGTATGTTAAGTCTTGCTCTACCTGGGAGGGTCTGGCTGATGTCTTTGGTCTGTGTCATATCAGCCTTGGGGCCACCATGACAGGGACCGGGTGAGGGGAAGAGCTGTCTGGCCAGCAGGGAGTGGGTCAGAGTCATGACACACCCAGAGGGCTGTCTGCAAGTGGTCAGAAAAGGCAGCAGCATGGGATCATCTGCAGTTAGTCCACGGCTTTTATGGAAGGTCTGTGGGAATGATAGGAGTGCAGAGGTCTACAGGCTGAACAGATGATGGTCTCTTTTCCCTGTCAAAGGGTGTTAAAGATGCAGACAGTGTTGATACTTTGCACCTCATGAGGGCTTTGCACAGGCAGAGTTCTTAGTCTGTCTCTCTTGGCACTTGTGAAGGAGTAGTTTGGATGGTACAATAATGGCTCATGGCAGTGGTTTCCACTCCCAGGTCTTTGCTTTGTCACTTGACCGTGGTACAGGGGCATCCAGCTCCCTTTGGGTCCGTGAGCCCAAAGGCATCAAGGCTGGTGAGGCCCCATCTCTGCTACCCAGTGTTGATAGCACCTGGAGTCTGCAGCCAGGGATGGTTCTGCAGGGGACTGGCTTTGGCCAGGATGACCATGGTTTGTCACTTCCTTGCAGCACCAAAGCACTCTGTCCTTCTAGTCTGGGTGGAAGAGGCCAGCAGGCAGACAAGAGGCTGCATGGCCAGCAGCTTTGCCAGACAAGGGACCATCTCCCTGGAGTCCCCGCTGGCACATTGTCACAGCACAACATGGCATAGCAGAGTGTTTCCACACCATGCAGACACTCCACAACCATCATCAGGGACAGTGGGTTCAGAGGACAGTGCCCTGCCTCCATGTCCTCCACGAGCACACAGGGAACAAGCAGGGCACGACTGTTGCCCTGAGCACTTGCAGCTGGGGACCTCACAACAGGACAGGAGTCACTGCGTTACATGGGACAATTTCCCAGCCATGGCCAGGCTCCCTGAGGAGGCAGCTGCTAACTCCACTTGTGTCCTGGCAGGACAGTGGCTCCTTGTCCGCACAAGGCAAAGCATGACCCCAAGAGGGATGCGACCTGCTGCATAAAGCCAACAGCAGCCACTCCCAAGCTAATTGGTAAGGTGCTAAACCCTGAGTATTATTCATCGCTGTGATTACACATTCAGATAAGCACGAGTCGTGTAGTTATTGCCATGTGATTACAGCTCGCTCTGGGATTAATCAGGTATTTCTCTCTCTCTCAAAAACCCTGGAAGACAGTTAAAGCAATCTGCAGGAGTGTCCAGAGGGTAGGAAGGAAGCTGTCTGGATAGGGACAGAGATGAACAGAGGTGGGGAGCATGATGATGACAGGGATGGGAACAGGGTTGAGAATAGGGATAAGGATGGGTTTGCGGTGGGGATGATGATGTGGCTGAGTCTTTAGCTGTGAACAGGGATTGAGATGGCAGTTTCAGAAAGGGCAGGTGAATAAGGCAGGGAAGGAAACATTTCAGGAAAAGCTAAGCTTGCTGCAGAGAATGATTTCACAGGACTGTATTAACACAGCAGCTGGGCTTGCCCAGCCCCTGCGTGCTAGTGCTCAGTTTGGGGCACAGCTCTGGGGCTCCCAGGCCAGACCAGGCACTTTTCTCAGTCATGGAGTCCTCCTGAGCCAGGCCAGCGTGACCCACCACAGGCAGCACCAGAGAGAACAGCTATCCCACGGCTGGGGCAGTTATCTTCATGCCTGGAGGCAGCTTTCTGAGCAGGAAGGGGGCTGTGTTTCACCCATGCGCATGCTGGGAAAAGACTTGCCTGGGCCCACCAGCACTGCCGACACAAGAGGCAGGTGCCTCTGCAGCCCTCCTTGGGGCTGGAGGACTCTGCCCGCAGGGTTGTGCTGCAAAGGGGCAGCAGGGCACAAGGCAGGTGGCTGGGGAGGGGGCATGGCTCATGCCAGAAGATGAGCAGTCACTCTGGACTTCAGTGTGGCAAAGGCACTGTCCTAAATCTGTAGGGTCATCCAGGGAGGATGTAGCTATTAGAGAAGTGAAATGCCCCAGGAATCAAATCTCTTCTGGGCTGTGGGGCAAGACCCACAATTGCTCACCTCAGGGTGAGAGCCACAGCAACAGTATGTGCAAGGACATTCTAAGTTTCCCCCAGGAAGCAGTGACTGTGGGGTTTACATGCCACAGCCACTGCTAAACATGATCATAGAATCATGGAATAATTAAGGTTGGAAAAGACCTCCAAGATTATCTAGTCCAACTATTCCCCTAACACCAATATTACCCACTAAACCACATCACTAAGTACCACATCCAACTTTTCCATAAACACCCTGTGGAATAATTGCCTAAGGTGACTTGAACTGATATTCACATTTTAAAGAAAATGTACAGCATTGAAGAAGCTTCCAGGGTGGAGCATAGCTGCACTATATAAAAGTTCCCTAGGTCTCCAACCTCAGATGCTATCACACTGGGGGAACCTGGTGTGCTGACTGTAAGGAACAGTACAGAGTGTAGATCAGAGTGGAGACACCGCGGCTAGGCTCTGTGACCAGGTGGGGACCCGATTGTTCTTGTGCACACCTAGACCAATAAATTGCATATTTGCTACCCTGAGCCAACGATCTGTCATGTTTTTGACAAAATGCTGTTCTCTAGTGTACTTTGCTCATTATAATATCCTTATAACACCAAAACACATCTCCATCCCCAAAACTCCCCACCTCCAAGGTGTGACCACCCCTCACTGAGCATGCGCTCTGAATTTCTCGGAACCTATACCTTTAAATGAAAGTGAGAAAACTTTTTACTAATCATAACCAAGATATGCCTGACTAGAGTTACTCAAGCTCCACCTCAAATATAGAAAATAATATAAATTGACTTAAGAGAGAGGGGATGTGAGAGAAGATACCATTGTGACTTCTGGGATCAGTTGATGAGCTGAGCCTCTCTTCCCCCCCCACTGGGACACCTTTGGGTAAGATTTGAACACTTGGTCATACCAAGTGCCTCCCTGGGAAACTTAGAAATCTCTATAGAGACTTTGTGCCTTTTAACATGTTAATAGCCAGGCTGTGTTACGCATACTTTTGGCATTTGAGTTTTCTTTGTAGACAGTGAATTTATCACCTGCAATCCAAAGAACCTGTGTACCTGTTGCTGTTACCTGGAGATGAAGCTTGCAAAAGAGATAAAGGATAATAAGAAGTTTTGTGGTTTTTTTTTTTAAGTATGTAAACAGTAAAAGGAAGACTAGAGATAATGTGGGTCCCCTGCTGAATGAGGGGGGTGTACTGGTAATGGGGGATGCTGAGAATGCGGAGATAGTGAATGCCTTCTTTGCTTCGGTCTTTGCTCATACTCCTCCCTGGAACCCCTGGACCCTGGAGGGAGAAAGAGTCTGGGAAATGAAGAAATCCCCCCAGTTGACAAGGGAGTGGTTCAGTAGTGTCTGAGTGGGCTCAACGCACACGAATCCATGGGTCCCAATGGGATGCATCCACATGTGCTGAGGGAGTTAGCGGAGGTGATCTCCGAACCCCTCTCTATCATCTTTGAAAGGTCCTGGAGAACAGGAGAGGTGCCTGAAGATTGGAGGGTAGCCAATGTCACTCCAGTCTTCAAGAAGGGCAAGAAGGAGGATCCAGGAAACTACAGGCCAGCCAGTCTCACCTCTGTCCCTGAAAAGGTGTTGAACAGCTTGTTCTGGATGCCATCTCCAACCAATTGGAAGAGAAGAATGTTATGAGGAGCAGTCAGCATGGATTTACCAAGGGGAAGTCGTGCTCAACCAACCTCATTGCCTTCTATGATGACATCACCAGCTGGGTAGATGGGGGGAGAGCAGTGGATGTCATCTACCTTGACTTTAGCAAGGCTTTCGATACTGTCTCCCATGACATCCTGATAGCAAAGCTGAGAAAGCGTGGGATAGAGGAGTGGACAGTAAGGTGGGTTGAGAACTGGCTGACTGGCCGAGCTCTGAGGGTGGTGATCGGCGGCGCAGAGTCCAGCTGGAGACCTGTGACTAGCGGCGTTCCCCAGGGGTCGGTGCTGGGTCCGGTTTTGTTCAACATCTTCATCGACGACCGTGATGACGGAATAGTGTCTGCCCTCAGCAAGTACGCCGATGACACAAAGCTGGGAGGAGTGGCTGACACACCAGAAAGCTGTGCCGCGATTCAGCAAGACCTAGACTGGCTGGAGAGATGGGCAGGAAGAAACCAAATGAGGTTTAATAAGAGCAAGTGTAGAGTCCTGCACCTGGGAAGGAACAACCGGACTTATCAGTACAGGCTGGGGGACGACCTACTGGAGAGGAGCTCTGTGGAGAAGGACCTGGGGGTCCTGGTGGACGACAGGTTGACCATGAGCCAGCAGTGTGCCCTCGTGGCCAAGAGGGTCAATGGGATCCTGGCATGCATTAACAGGAGCATGGCCAGCAGGTCAAGGGAGGTGATCCTCCCCCTCTACTCTGCCCTGGCCAGGCCTCACCTGGAGTACTGTGTCCAGTTCTGGGCTCCCCGGTACAAAAAAGACAGGGAACTCCTGGAAAGAGTCCAGCGGAGGGCCACAAAGATGGTACTGGGCCTGGAGCATCTCCCCTTTGAGGAAAGGCTGAGAGACCTGGGCCTGTTCAGCCTGGAGAAGAGAAGACTGAGAGGGGATCTTATCAATGTGTATAAATACCTGAGGTGTGGGAGACGGAGGGATTTGGCCAACCTCTTCTCAGTGGTTTGTGGGGATAGGACTAGGGGCAATGGCCACAAAATGGAGCATGGGAAGTTCCGCACCAACATGCGAAAGAACTTCTTCATGGTGAGGGTGACAGAGCACTGGGACAGGCTGCCCAGGGAGGTTGTGGGATCTCCTTCTCTGGAGATATTCAAGGCCCGTCTGGACGCCTACCTGGGCAACCTGCTCTAGGGAACCTGCTTTGGCAGGGGAGTTGGACCCGATGATCTCTTGAGGTCCCTTCCAACCCCTACAATTCTGTGATTCTGTGATTCTTCCAAGCTCCACCATTCTGTGATTCTGAAGTGCCTGCAAGCTGAGCACAACAGAGTAGCCCTGAAGCCCCAGGCGATTAGCAACAATATGAAGTTCAACAAAGGAAAATGCTGGGTGCTCCACCTGGGACACTGCAATGCCAGACACAAACACACAGCTGGAGACAAGTGGCTGCAGAGAAGCTCTGCAGAAAGGGATCTGGGAGTGCTGGCTGACAGCAGATTCAACATGAGCAAGCAGAGTGCTCTGGCAGCCAGAAGGGCAAACTGCGTTTTAGGATGCATTAAATAGCACAGACAGCTGGTCTAAAGAGGTGATTCTCATACTACATTTAACATCGGTGTGTGCAGTTCTGGTCTCCACAATATAAAAAGAATGTTAAGGTCCTTGAAAGCATCAGAGAAGGGCAACAAAGCTCGTAAAAGGGCCGGAAGACATGCCTTATGAGGAGAGGCTGAGGACACCTGGGTTGTGTAGTCTGGAAAACAGAAGGCTAAGAGGAAACCTCATCGCTCTCTCCAACTTCCTGAGGAGAGGAAGTGGAGAGGACAACACCAAACTCTTCTCCCTGGTAACTGATGACAAGATGCACGGGAATGGCACAAAACTGCACCAGGGGAGGGTCAGACTGGACATTAGGAAAAATGTCTACTGTGAGGGTAGTCAAACACTGGAACATGCTTCCTAGAGAGGTGGTTGATGCCCCATCCCTGTCAGTGTTCAAGAGGCATTTGGACAATGCCCTCAATAATATGCTTTGACTTTTGGTTAGCCTTGAAGAGGTCAGGGATTTGGACTAGATGATCTTTGAAGGGCCCTTCCAGCTGCACTATTTTATTCTTTTGCATGGGTATGTGAGCTCAGGAACAATCTGTACAGAGCTACTGGAACTGCTCCTAAACAAATGCCTTGGGGTTCAGCTTTTCTGCAAGGTGGCAGAGGCCCCAGCAAGCAGAACCAGACCCAAAGGGAGTGAAAGCCGTCTCAGAACAACTAGCTGACGTGCAAGCTCACTGAAGTGCACACACAAACACAGTGCAGGGGGAGATATGTGCACCTGCACACAAGCCAGCCACATGGCAAATGCTCTGCACTCACGGAGGAGGACTGTGGGGGAGAGCAGGGAGTGCTGGATGTGCAGGCTGTCCTGCTTTGCCTGCCTTTGATGTATCTTTGCTCTTTACCAGTCTCCTGTGGCCGGTTCCTGTTGCCCTGTGGTTCAGCTCATTGTGTAGAGATAACCTGACACCCATGCAAATTGTGTCATGGAGCAGTTCTCCCCTTACTATGTGCCCTGTGGCAGAGCCTCTCCTGCAGCATGCTCCTCCCCATGCCCAGGATGATGGACCAGCACTCACGTTGATACATGGGATTATTACACTCAACACTGAAGCATTAAATATTGAGCGGCAGTTAAATGCTTATTAGATAGATTTAAACATTGAGACCCAAAGAGCCATTAAATATGCAGCGTGCAGGATGGGGGAATCCAATGATTGACTGCACACCATCTCCGTTGTGCAGAGCTGCTGCAAGCTTCCCAGCCCATTTGAAGTCTCTCTGCTGTAGATGTGTCTGTTCCATCTTCTGAAACATTATCTCACAGCAGCCTCTTGCAGCTGCAGGAGGTGGGGGAGAAACAAGCTGTGGGAAGCAGCAGGGTGTGGAAGAGCAGCTTAGTGATAGAGATAAGAGCATAGATCTGGTGCAGAGTGGTGCCAAGCAAAGATTGATCTGGTGCAGGCCTTGCCTTACTGCATCCAGCTATGTCAGCCTCAACAGGAATGTGGGAGTCCTGCAGGACAGCTGTGGGGCCATGCAGGGCCAGAACCTTCCCATGGGGCCAGGAAGTCCTGGGGACACAGCACAGCACAGCACAGGTAGACCTGTAGGCTCCGGGCCACCCTGCAAGTTTCCCTTTCTTGCCACCACACCCTGCACTCCTCGCTCCCAATTTTCCCCAGCACAACACTCTGCACCCCAAATGCACTCCGACAGACACAGAAGCTCTGCCCCCACCCCATGACCACTGCCTCAGCACCCAGCTTCAAGCACCATCTGGTCCAGCCCTGATCCCAAGGGACTGCCACAGCATCTTCCTTGGGAGCTTGTAATGGAGAAGGTGTGAATGCCTCTGGCTGTAGTCCTGGAGCTGTTTAAGGCCTCACATGTTCTCAGATCCACTGTCAGGTGCACTGCCTGGGTACAGATCACCTTCCTGCCCCAGACAGAGCAACAGAAAACATCAAGCAGCACCCCCAGAGCCACCACTGGCCCTGGGGAGCTGCTATGAAAGACCCTACATGACCTGGCAAGCTCTGGGCTGGCTGCGGGTGGACGGAAGCACGGGGTTTTTGAGAGGGTGGTGAGCAAACGAGGAAAGCTGGGCTGCCAGAAGCAGTTTCTTCCCCTTCAATACTTTTTCCTGAACCCACTCCCCTTCAGCCAGACTCTCCTGCTGTCTCCAAGGCTTTCTCAGGCTGTCATTCTTCCTAACCCCATTCCTCTCTTGTCAGTCTGTTGACTCCCCTCCTAGCTGCTTGGATCACCCCACCACGCATAGCCTCGGAACTCATCTCAGACAGACCCTTAGCCTGCAGCAAATACTGCATTTGGCTCCCATTTGGGAAAATATCAGCTTTCTCCACATCACTTTGCCTGGCACTGAGAATATCCCCTCTGCTCCTGGCAACCCATGGCATGGCACTGGTGCTGTAAGCAGCCAGCATCATCCTGTGGTCTGCTTCCTCTGCTCCTACTCATTCAGCTGCGCTCACGGTCTGCAGGAAAAGCACCTTCTTGCACCACATGCAACCTGCTTTATTTAAAATGAGTCACAAGCCTCTTCTGCAGGAGCCCTCATCCCAGCCAATGTCTGTACTTCATGTTCAAAGGCCTGCCTGCAGCACATCTTCCCCATCACCTGGCAATGGGGCCACTCACTCCAGGGAGCAACTGGGAGCACAGACCTGTGTGGGTGCAGGCAGGGAGGCTGGACAGGAAAAATGAGGGACTGTGGGACAGCAGCTGAGCTGCACTTGCTCTGAGACAGGAATGCAAATCATGGGGGTAGGAACGAAGGAGGGGGAGAGGGACCTCTTGAGATTGCAAAGGGGTGCAGCATTCCTTCAGTGCTGTGGGTTTACATGGGCATAGGGGGACTGGTCTTAGATATGGGACTATTTTGTCTTGGGAAGGTGTCCAGCTAACTCTGTCTCATCCTGTGGTCCAGGGAAGTGCTCCTTGGTGCTCTTTACTGTGGCACAACCTTCTAGGAGTGGGGCTGCAGCCCAAGGTTGAGTTTTCTTTGCCCTTTCTGCCACTCACTTCCCAGCTCCCTGCCAGCAGGGCTATGCAAGAACAAGTACCTGTCACTCTTCTAAAAGCAGCCCAGAGGGGTGGCAGGAGGGGGCTGATTCTGAAGCACCCAGGGCAGAGGAAACATCACCTACCTCCACGGAAGCCAGATGCAGCCACAGCCCTGCTGGGTTCCAAGCCATTATCCAGGTGCAGGACAGAGAAACACATGCTAAAAGTGGCTCCTGGAATCCCTGGTCTGCTGGGACATGGCAGCGCACATGGCAAGGAGGCAGGCACCTACACACTGGGCCAAGTGCCACTGCCCTGTGTTGGGAAGAGAGAGGCCAGGAATTTGGCCAGAGCCTCCCCCTGCTCCCCTCGAGCAGGGCTGCCCGTGCTGGTGCAGGGCAGCAGCCTCTGAGGGCAGGGCAGCCCAGGGACACAGCCTGACCCGGGCACAGCCAGCCTCCCCCCGCTGCACACAGCCAGACCCAGATAACCAGCAGGAACTTGGCTTTCCAGCCCACAGCTGGAGTGACAGCAGAGAGAGCTTTTCTGAGCAGGGCTGCATGCGCCATGACAGCCTGGATGGCCTGCTGTTGTCAGTCCCTGCCATGCTCTGTCCCATGTCATCTCTTCCGACACCATGGTCCTGGCTCGCATGGCCCCATCGCAGTTTGCGTGACCTAGGAAGGCTCCGAACTGACAGCTAGGGACAAAGTTGCCCCCAAGGCAAGGGCGGCCAAGCACCTTGCTCTAGGTGCGTGCCTGCCCCACAGTGCCAGGCTGAGTGTGGGCACGCTCACCAGAGGCACAAAGCGTCCAGTGAGATGGTGTGAGAAGCCCAGTGCAACCAGCCTGCTCTCTGGGGTGGGGAGGCAAAAGAAAGTGTGACAAACAGTGAAACGGGAGCAGGTACCCAGCTCTGCATAGGCAGGCAGGTGAGGATGGCTCCCAGCATGACACAGTGCAGGACGTTCTGCAGGCAGTGGCCACACGCACCTTGAGACTGAGCATGGAGTGACTCTTATTGGAGAGGAACTTTCTCGTGTGCTCAGACAGAACCATGCTGTAAGCTTGTTTCATTTTAACCTTTCATTTTCAGGCTGCTGTGTGGTTGAGATGACAACCCAGGCACTAGTTCTGTGGAGCTAAGAGGATGTTCAGCCTCTCTGGGAAGACCTACCCAGACACAAAGGGTGGCAAAAGCTGCATCCATCACTCTGTGCTCATGGAGGTGGGCACCATTGCTCTTAGAAAGGTCTGAGGAAAGAGAAACCCTCCTGCAGGGTGAAAATGCACCTGACACAGCCCTGGATCAAGATAGGAAAGACATCAGACTCTTCTCTGAGTCCCAACAGCAAGGAGTGTCATCCCATTCCTACACTGCAGCCAGCCCCCAGGGTTAGGCCCCTCCATGACTCCAGCACCCTGGTCTCCTCTTCAGCCCAGTAGGATCTGGGCAGGTGGCTACCCAGTTGTTCTGGGCTTTGGGAGCCTCCACAGAGGCCATGCAGACATAGTGGCCCTTCACCTTGCCATAGCCATCCCATTGTTCTGCAGCCCAGGATAGTTTCAACCATCTGCACCCCACTTGTCAGCTCTGGCAGGTATCGGCTTCCCTGGCACAGCTTATACAAAAATTCAGCCTTGAAATGGGTGTAGATGAGAGGTGCCAGGTGCCAGGGCAGGATGGGACAGCCAGGATTTATAAAGGGGAAATTGTGTTTAACCATTCTGATAACCTTGTACAATGAGATGACTGCTTTGGTGGATGAAGGAGAGCAGTGGATTTTGTTCACTTTCACTTGAATAATGTTTTTGATACTTTCTCCCAACACCTTTGTAGGCAAGCTGACAAAGTATAGATTAGAAAAGTGGAATATGAGGTGGGCTGAAAACTGACTGATGGGCTGAGCCCAGATGTTGGTAAACAGCAGCATCAAGTCCAGCTGGAGGACAGTAACTAGTGATGTTGTTTTACTGTGAGAGTGACTGGGAAATGGCACAGGATCCCAGAGAGGTTTTGGAGTCTCTGTCCTTAGAGATACACAAAATCTGACTGGTCACGGTCCTGGGCAACCTGCTCTGGGTGGCCCTACTTGAGCAGGTTGGGGTCCCTTCAGAGGTCCCTTCCAACAATTTCCAGGGGTCCCTTCCAACCTCAACCACTCTGATTTTGTGACAGCTTCTCACAGCACTGTCCTTCCTTGCCAAGGTGAGCCGGCCACTCCATGCCTCCTGGTGCCCCACATGCTTATGCAAGGGAATGGTTCTTCAGAGATTTTTCTAGCCCTGGGGGCAGGCAGTTGTGCTTTTCATCACAGAACACAGCATAACTGCTTTGCTGTTGCTCTGCAAGCTGTATGCATGCAGAGGCAAGGGCTCCATCCTGAGACAGTTTGTTCTGCATGACCAGCAGCCCAGCAGCGTTCTCCACCACACAGATCATCCCTGCCACCCAGCCCACAGCATAAGCATGCAGATGGAAAGTAGCAGACATGGTCTATGGAAAATAATGTCAGGAACAGGATAGAAGAGACCCAGCAGGAGACTCCAGCTGGCATGTGAGGGGTGGTACTGGGCTGAAGAGGGACATCCCAGATCCATCTGCCACCTGGAAGCTGCAGGATGTCTGCCCAGAACCACCCCCTGCCCAGGAACAGTGAGGCCATCTGCTGGGGACAATCTCTGCCACGTCCTCACACTGGCAGAGCAGGACATTGGTCTAGGACCTGGGCTCCCCACGTCAGGAAGCAGCAGTAACTCTGGCCATTCTCCTGGGAGGGCTACAGACTCTTCTGAACGTCATTCCTCTTCCCATGCCCCCTGAAGATAGCCCCTCCACACACATGTCTCACTTGTGCGAATCTCCATCCCTGCTGCTCAGGCAGCAATCATCCACATGCCCTGTGCACTCCAGGCTATGGCTGCATGTGCTGTTGGTACATTGGTCCCCATTCTGGGGACTCAACTTCTTATTTATCTACAGGGCCTGGCCCCCTGTGGACAGAGGACTTTGCTTCTAGCCCTGCCTATAGTCACTGGGTTTTTGCAGTGCTCTGCGTAACCAGCACACCAAAGCAACACATACAAGTTCTCCGAACAGCCCAAGCTAGTCAATGTCCCTGGGACCCCATTTCACAGCACCCACCCTTCTGCTAGTTGCAGCACTTTGAACATTACTCCAGCCTAATGATGAGCACCGCATCCCATCCACCACTCTACAGCACCCTCTTGCTGCCCTGCTTCACCAGCAAAAGACTCCTAGACCTTCAGAAATAGGCAATTTGAAGCACAAAGAAGAGAGCTGGCTGTTATGCAAGAGATTTCCAAGTGCTCTCTCATGAAATGTGACTGTCCATGTAGCTGCACTCAGCTTCACAATAGTGCCACATGAACACTGATGCTTGGGGCAGAGAAGGGACCAGAGCCTGTCATTGGTGGAGCAGTTGCCTCACCTCTTTTCTGTGGATGTCCAAATTTCCCTCACACCCTACTGCTCTGCCTAGCAGACCCTTGTCCTTGCAGTTCACAGCCCTCAAACTCTACGGCAAGTTTTCCCCTGTGTCTCAGCACCAGGCAGGCTCAGGGACATGCTCCTGTCCCTTCAGCACCCGTGTCATGCACCAGTGACAGCACCCCTGTCATCAGTGCAGCATGGGTGAGACCCAGCTATGAGGCAGCAGCATCGAGCTGGCTCAGAGGCAGCTTTGTGCATAGGGAGGCACAGGCAGGCTGTGAAACAGTGCTGAAGAGGATCAGCAACAGCCGCTGCCAGGCCCACCAGCCTTGGCAGGTGGAGGACGAGAGAGAGGCAAGAAGGCTGTTCCAGAGGTGCAACCCAAGCTCTGGGAGCTGCTCCCCTGCACGTGCAGAACAGGAGTGCTGCCCACACCCCACACCTACCCCGAGGTTGTCCTCTCCACTCCTCGGTGCTCTCCAGCTCCCCCACTGCGAAGCTCCTTACCTCCCACTCCTCCTCTGCATTGACATTTTAAACCACAAACCCTGGAGAAGAGGAATATTGCAGTCAGGGGCGCCCAGAGCTCCGTCGGCATCGGAAGTACCAAGGGCAGCGCCCATGCCGTTCTCACCCCTGCTCTGCCACCCCTGCAGCTCCTGCTCGCCCAGCCCGGTCCTGGCAGCCCCGGTGAGACTGCCACCCCGGCAGGAAGCTGGTGCGAGGACCTCCCTCGTCCCCTCCTTCCAGGAGGGAACAGGGCTCATCAAAACGGCAAGCGGTCCCAGGGCCTGAGATCAAAGCTCCGGACACAGGAGGTGTCCGGTTCCCCCGCAAAGCCCGGAGCAGCGGCGGCTCCAGCTCCCCGCCATGCGCACCCCGCACGCTCCCGCCCGGCCGCCCGGGGAATTGGGTGCCCCGGGCCGCGCCGGCAGCGGGGTGGCAGCGGGGGTGTCCCCGGGAGGACAACTTCCCACCCCCGGCATGGGGACACAAGGGGGGACAGCCCCCCCCCCCCGGCACGGTCCGCGGGGGGAGAGGACCACGGCCCTCCCGCACCGCGGGGCCGGGACCCCGCGACGGGCGGCGGCGACCCCTGGCGGCACGGTCCGCGTGTGCGGACAGACGGGGCCACACACCGCACCCCGCAAACACAGGTTGCACATCAACACGGCCGCACCCCCACAGGTACACAGCCTGCACACCAACACGCACACGCAGCAACCCAACACGCATGCATGCACGTGGACCGCACACCAACACGTGTATAACAAACGCCATGCGCGCTATCACACGCTGCACACCAATAGCTGCACATGCACATACACACGCAGACAGCATGCCAACACATACACACACAGTCTGACTGCACATCAACACACAGAGTATGACTGCAAACTAACACACATTCTGCACACCAAAACACACACACGCACAAACACACCGCACGTCAGCACACACACACCAATACACATTGCACACCAGCACCAAGTAATGTGCACATACAAATCTCTTGTACAATATGGAAAGCAGGCACACATGGCATGCACACATGAATCTGAGAATGCATCTTCACAGTCTGCACACACAAATCACCTATGCTACAATGAATGTGTACAAGGTGCACGCACACGATGTGTGTACGTAGATACAGGGTGCACCCATTCAGAGTGCAAGCATGCCTGGTGTGTGCACACTCGGAGTGGACACCACCAAAAGGCACTTCAACACATCTGTGTACTTATGCATGGACATGGCATGCATCACCAGGATTCATTGAAACTGCATGTCACTCACTGCTCATCTGCCCCAGCTGTATCCAGCCTAGCTCCACAGCGCTCACACATGCATACTGTCTACAGTAGCTATGTGCTCTGGTGTGTGTCTTCGGGGAGAACCTGCTGGTAAGCAGCTGCAGAGAGCAGGGTGGCAGTGAACTTCCCACACAGGTTACAAAATCACGCTTTGGTGTCTCCTGCTAGCTGTCAGCAGGCAGTGCTTGGAGCCATGAGCTGTGCCTGCCGTGTGGCCTGCACACGCTCGTGCCACCAGAAGAGCGTTCAGGGGGTGTCTGTCAGGGGAGCCCAAGCCCAGCTTCCGCCTCCTTTCCTGCCTGGAACCCCCCCGTGCAGCCACCCAGGTGGCACCGGCACAGCCGTGCCCAGCACCCGGAACCAGGGGCTCTGTGACATCGGCGTTGGCGCTGAGGGCTCCGTGGGCAACGCGGGCACCACACCACGATCAGCTGCTGCGTTGGTCGTGACAAGCCCAGGGCATGAGCAGCTGCCTCTTGCCACGGGGAGTGATGAAGGTGCTGCCCCTCCTCCTGTTGCTGGCCATGTGCTGGCCTGTGCAAGGCACATCAGGAAACTGTGTGTGAGTAGCCTGAGGCTTTGGGAGGGAGCCTGGGGGGACCCTTATGGAGTTCACTGGAGGACGTCCCCTCGTCCCCTGTAGCCACACCAGAGCTTCCAAGACCCCATGGGGGAAGCTTGATGCCTCACCAGCACCCGGGCTGCTGGCACGACTCATCTGCAGGGCTAAAGCAGAAATGGGCATGGTCAGAGACAACCCAGGGGCCCCGCTGTCCACATGGTGCCTCATGGGGAGGGAAGGCGGCTCACCTTCAGCGTGAACAGAGCAAAGGAAAGGCGAGCAAGGCAGTAAAGAGTTTCTGATTACAGGACCTGCGGGCTCCGGCCCATGGCCGATCACTACGGCATGATGCGCGTCGTGGGTGGCACGAATGCCCAGCCAGGGGCCTGGCCCTGGATCGTCAGCATCCAGAATCCCTGGTATTCAGGCGTTGGGCATGTATGTGGAGGGTCCCTCATCAGCCCACAGTGGGTCCTCACAGCAGCACACTGCTTCGATAATGCAAGGTAAGGGCCCATCTGTTTCCCTGCAATATGGCCGGTGCCTGGGCACTGCAAAACCCAGCTGAGGGACTGCTTGTGAGAAGGCTCGGCTCACGCCGAGCTTCCTAGCAGCCTCCACATCAATGTTCCTTGTGCCCAAAGCATACAAGGGCTATCACAACCCTCATAGCACTGCTTTCCTTTTTCCTCCATAAAGCAGAGTTCAGGGAACTGCTGGGCTGCTACAGCACATGGCTCTGCCTCCGTCTGACCCCTTTCTCTATCTCCTTCCAGTTATGTCACGATGTGGCGTGTGGTGATCGGTGCCAACCGGTTGACTCAGCTGGGCCCTGAGGTTGAAGTGCGCAATATTAAGCGGCTAGTGATTCATGAATACTATAGAAATATCAAAACAGGGTACGACGTTGCACTGCTGGAATTGGACCAACCTGTCCAGTGCAGCTACTATATACAACTTGCCTGCGTGCCTGATGCCTCGCTGAGAGTGTCAGAGCTGTCAACCTGCTACATCAGTGGTTGGGGTTCCACAGAGGAAAGATGTGAGTTCCCAAAAACACTGCTGTCCAGAGTGAAAGTTTAGCATGCTGGGGAGACGGGTTGGGCTTACCTGATGGCAGAGGCACAACCCAGGGTCAAGCCATGGGGAAGAACGCCTACAGAGAGGTGGGCCAGACCCATTTCCCAAAGCAAGACAGAAGGGAAACATAAGCACAGTGCCTCTCAAGACACAAAGCCAAGGGTTGGGGAAGGGGTTCACCCAGGCAGGGGGGAAAAGAACCAGCAATGAGTTGCTGGGTGCCAATTCCTCTATCTGCTCGCAGCTGGACGATCTCCCGATGTCCTGCAGGAGGCCATGGTCCATCTCATTGACACCAAGCTCTGCAACAGCAGCCGGTGGTATAGAGGGGCCATCAAGACCCACAACTTGTGTGCTGGTTATATGCAGGGTGGCATCGACACCTGCCAGGTAGGAGCATGCTACAAGTCAACACACTGCCATGTGGGTAGCCCTGACGTACCTGCCCAAACGAACACCAGCACATGCAAGCCACCCTTCTAGCTCTGGGTCCCCACCACTTCTGGAGCTCACCTCCCCTTTCCCATCTGCAGGTCCTTGCCAAGGCTCCCCTTGTCCCATATCCCCAAGACTGCCCAGAGAGCCCATGCAATGTTCTTGGTGCCCGGCAGACCCACTCCTGGAACACCCTTCTTCCCACAGCTGGGATTGTTGCACAGGAGACATGAGAGAGAGAGAGAGACCTACCTTCCATGTCCACGACCTCCTCCCAGAAAAGCCACTGTAGGCTCCAGAATCCAAGCAGAGCTTTTCTGTGCTGTGAATACAGCTCTGGGAGGAGCTGGGAGAGAGGAGCCAGCTCTGCTGCTGACAGCGGACACCTAGTAACACCTTAGGCTTCTCTCCTCCACTGCAGGGTGACAGCGGTGGTCCTCTCGTGTGCAAAGATAACACTGCTGACTACTTCTGGCTCGTTGGTGTGACCAGCTGGGGGACAGGCTGTGGTAGAATGCGTCGGCCTGGAGTATACGCCTCCACTCAGCACTTTTACGAATGGATCCTGGTACAGATGGGACTGCACTCATCAGTACGAACCTCTCCAACTTCACGTCCAACTTCACGGGATTGGAGTCATTTTCTCACTGCCTCCACTCCTTTCCAGAGGCCAAGGCCAATACCAACACAAACAAGCAAGATTAACGACTGCCCATTTCCTCTTCAGAAACTCAAAGAATTCTTTACTCGGGTGCAGGAGCTCCTGTATGCCCTAAGGGGAAATAATGCTTGAGCAGCAGGCTGAGCATGATCCAGTGCAGGCTACAGTGTACTATAACCATTTTCTTCAGGGGCAGTATCTGGTGATCCAAAGGCAGCCCCAGTGCCAAAGGCCTGCTCTGTCCTGCCCACTCTCCTCTAGTTTTACTTACTCAAATATACTTAGTTCAAGAAATAAAACTGCCTATTTTCACAGCTAACCATGCCTCATCCCAGTTCAATCTCCTGTGCAAGGCAAGGATTTCCATACGTGGCACTTGCAAAATAAGGCTGTGTGCAGACCATGGGTCACAAAGCAGAAAGAGTCACCCCAAAAGTACAAGTACAGACTGGGAGAAGAACTCAGTGAGGGCAGCCTTGCAGAGAAGGACTTGGGGCGCATTCAACATGAGCCAGCAGTGCACACTCGCTGCCCAGGCCAACTGCATCCCGGGCTGCATCGAAAAAGGAGTGTCCAGCGGGGGGGGGGAGGGAATTGGCCCCCTCTACTCTGCCCTCGTCAGGTCCACCTGGAGCCCTGCGTCCAGGTCTGGTGCCCCCAGCACAAGGAGGATGTGGGGCTGTTAGAGTGGGTTCAGAGGAGGGCCACGAAGATGATCAAGGAGCTGGAGCACCTCTCCTGTGAAAATAGGCTGAGAGAGCTGGGGCTGTTCAGCCTAGAGAAGGCTCCAGGATGACCTCACTGTGGCTTTTCAGTATTTAAAGAGATCTTATAAAAAAGATGGAGAGAAACTTCGATCAGATAATGACAGGACAAGGGGAGATGGTTTTAAACTAAAAGAGGGGAGATTTAGATTAGAGGTTAGGAGGAAATTCTTCACTGTAAGGGTGGTGAGACACTGGAACAGGTTGCCCAGAGAGAAGCACAGAATCACAGAATCATTAAGGTTGGAAGAGACCCCCAAGATCATCTGATCCAACCATCGCCCTACTACCAACGTCACCCACTGAACCATGTCGCTAAGCACCACGTCCAACCTTACCTTAAACACCCCCCAGGGACAGTGACTCCACCACTTCGCTGAGCAACCTGTTCCAATGCCTGACTACTCTTTCTGAGAAGAAATGTCTCCTAATTTCGAACCTAAACCTCCCCTGGCACAACTCGAGGCCATTCCCTCTAGTCCTATCACTAGTGAGAGAAGAGGCCGACCCCCAGCTCCCCACAGCTTATTTCCTTTCAGGTAGTAGATGCCCCATCCCTGGAGGTGTTCGAGACTAGGTTAGATGAGGCCCTGAGCAACCTGATCTAGTGGGTGGCATCCCTGCCCACGGCAGGGGGGCTGGAACTAGATGACCTTTCAGGTCCCTTCCAACCCAAGCCATTCTGTGATTCTATGATTCTATGAAGAAAGCTGAAACCATACTTGCTCAGGGAGGAGGGTGCAAGCAATGGGACAAGGGAATGCAGGTATTTACTGCAGGTATTTAATGCAGGTATTTACCGCCCAGAGGTCTTAGGGACAGCAGCTGGCAACATCAAGTGTCTCTAGAGCCAGCTACTGGTGGGGTCCTTGTGTGGGTGTGCATGCAATGCACCAGTGAACTTAAAGGTGGACTAGCTCTCGCACCAGGAGATCCAGATCAGGAAAGACCCAAGGTCTGCCCCAATGAGTGGCTGAGGAGCTTGACATCCAGCCACAGCTATTACATGGACTTAATTCCCATGCTATTATTTGAAGGATATATGAATCTGCTCTGCCTATGAATCAAGGGAGTAAAGCTGCATGTATGGTTCACTACTGAACGCCAGTCCTGATAACTGGAGAGGCAGAAAAGTTCCGGGTTGTGTTTTTTTGTACTATGTGGGTGCTGGTAAAGGCATTGCTTCTTGTGCACATGAGCACAACATACAAAGAGACTAGACGCAGACACACAGTGTATGCACACCCAATACGCATATGCACAGTGTGCACCCAGCTGGTTACCCGCATGCATGCACACACTGCATCCAAAGTGGTACGTGCATATGCAGAGCACACTCCCTACACATGTGGGGCTGCTCTCAAACATACAACTAGCAAGCACCCCACAAGCTCACAATCCACTCTCATGCACTCAGCCTGTAAAATCTACCCTTACCATTCCCAACCACAACGTGCCTGCACGTGTCCTTGCAGAGTGGGCTCCCACAGCAATGCAGCAGTCACTTGGACCTCCCCTTCTAAGCCCAGCCGCATGGACACTGTTCATCTGTATGTTCTACCCCTGCTTGCTGGCATTGGTGCAGCCTGAAGCAGTCACACAGTGCCTTGCCTGGCTCCGTACAACTATGTCACCTGTGCACAGTGCACACAGTCCCACATGTCCTTCCCTCTTCCTTGTCTGGTTCCTAAAACTCTGTCCTCATGTCGTGCCCTTCCAGAGCTCAGAACTGCAGTTGTTCTCCTCCCCTCAGCATCCTGCCTGCCATCCCCTTGTGCCACAGTCACCATGGCCAGGCACTGCAAGGCAACCACTGCAATGCCCTATGAATGAAGTAGGCTACATGAATTATACAGCAGCTTTGCCTCCTGCTGCAGTACCAGCCCACTTGCTCTGCCTCTTGGCCCTGAATAATTGATGGCAATGAACACAGCAGAAGCAGCAGCCCGAGCACCCTACTTGTGCCAGGGCCAGGCCTTTAGGAGGCACAAGGTGACACACGTGGGAAGGCCAGGAGCTATACCAGCAGTCTGAACTGTTGAGAATAGGGAGTGATGGGAAGCTAAGTTCCCAAGCAAATTATAAAGTGGTTGTAAAAGTGGGATGGGTCTTAGGAAGTGCTGACTAGTAATAATGGCAAAATCCAGAATAGATTGATTACACAGGCTGAATACAAAATACGGTGTATCCACATGACAACATCCAGACTAGGACTTCAGCAAGTTTTACACCTGCTTTGTTTTTGGGTGAAAGTCCTCACCTCTGCCTGCTGTGTGGTTAACCCCATCCCACCACCAGTACATCTGTTAGTACAAGATCTCTGGTCTTGCTTTAATCTCATTTTGGGTACATTAAGCACATGGTGCTCTTCAGGATATTAGGCCCCAATTCGTTTTCAGTGCCTGTCTTCTGAGTTTTCTCGTTTTCAAAAGCAGGCACAGCAAGAGTCTTCTCAGGTGCAGACTCCCACCACAGAATTGCTATTGCTCTTTGCACGGCCCCTTCCTTACTCTGATTGCAACTCATTGACCGCGAGGGATACGGGCTTCTGTGTCCCAAGCGCTGCCAGCAGCTCTTATTCGTAAACATGAAATTCTGTCATTGCTGTACAAATACACACCTCACTTGAGGAGCACCAGGACTCCCACAGGGCCTAGTCTGCCCCGAACAAAGCTCACTCTACTGATTTTGCGCCCCGCAGGCACCCGGGGAGAAGCCAGGTCACTTCTTCCAGACAGCAGGCACCCGGGAGCAGAGGCCTGGGCCAGCCGGCCGGGGCACACACAGCCCGGCCCCGCTCGCCGCCTCCCTCCGAGGTGCTCACCGCCCCCCGGCAGCCTCCCGGCGGCCCGGCCCCAGCCCGCCCCGTTCCGCCGCGGGCCGGCAGCGGGACGCCCCCGGCCGCCACCGCCCCGGCATGCCCCGCGCCGCCGCTGGGTCACGTGGCTGGCCGCGCGGGCCGGGGGAGCGCCCGCCCGGCACAGCCCGCGGCAGGCGGCGGCAGCGCCATGGGGCCGCGGCGCCCGCTCCCAGCGCGGGTCCCGCTGCGGGCCCTGCTGCTGGCGGCGGCCCTGCGCGGGGCGGCCGGCGCCCTGCCCGGCGCCCTGCCCAGCTTCGTCGTGCTGCTGGCGGACGACCTGGGCTTCGGGGATCTGGGGAGCTACGGGCACCCTTCTTCCGCCACGCCCAACCTGGACCGGATGGCTTCTCGGGGGCTGCGGTTCACCAGCTTCTACAGCAGCGCCCCGGTGTGCAGCCCGTCCCGGTACGGGAGCTGCCGCGGGGCGGGGGCAGGCATCGGGGCGGCGCTCGGCAGCGACCCGCGGTGCCGGAGGGGCAGGCGGTGAAGCCGCTGCGCCCCGGGAGGCGCCGAGGCGCAGCCGCGCTGGGAGGGGGCCGGGCGCGCGGCCCCGCGGCGGCGGGGGGCTGGCGGCGGCGGCTCTGAGGCCGGGGCGCGAGGTCCCCAGGAGTGAGGGACCCGCCGCGGAGAAGAGCTGCGGGCCGCCGGGTGGTGTGGGGCGGGGCGCCGGCTGTGCCGTGCCGTGCCGTGCCGGCTGTCACGGCCGTCTCCTGCCTCTCCGATCTCTTCCGCAGGGCAGCCCTGCTGACAGGCCGCTTCCAGATGCGCTCCGGGGTTTACCCTGGCGTGTTTGACCCGGACTCCCGGGGAGGCCTGCCGCTGTCTGAGGTCACTGTTGCAGAGGTGCTGAAGGCCAAGGGCTATGCTACGGCCATGGTTGGCAAGTGGCACCTTGGCGTGGGCATTAATGGCTCCTTCCTGCCCATCCACCAGGGCTTTGACCACTTCTTGGGAGTGCCGTACTCCCACGACCAGGTGAGAGATGGGTCCAGCCCACGAGGGTGCATCAGGACCAGGTGGGGGGAGTGCCTCAAAGGTGAACCTTGTGTTTGAGGACGTGTAGGCTGAGTTTGTGCCTGCATGGGCAGATGGGTGTGGGTGGCCGTAGGCCAGGGAAATGGACGTTGGTGGGGAAAGACCTTCTCTGAGTTTTTCGTATGGTAGAGCAGTTCTGCAGATCATAGGTAGCAGTTGTGCCTGAGGATGTACACCCTTTAGTGGATTGCAGGACGGAAGGTCAGCTTCTGGGCTATAAAGAAATATCTGAACTGCTGTCAGCAGAAAGTGATACTGGTGCAGCATGGTCCTTGGATGGTGCTAGGGTGGACACAGACCCCTGGGTTTCTGAGAGTGGTTGCCCAAAGGGTTCTTGTAGGACCTGGTGGTGGGTTGCTGTGAGTCTCTTTGTCCCCTTCCATTCACTGTCCTGCAGAACAGATGAAAGGCAGTGTTGTTTGTTCTCTCCAGGGCCCCTGTCAGAATCTCACCTGCTTCCCACCTGATACCAAGTGTTTTGGGACTTGCGACCAGAACCTTGTGCCAGTCCCACTGCTCTGGAACCAAAGCATCGTGCAACAGCCAGTCTCCTTCCCTGATCTGGTGCCACTCTACAACAAATTTTCCCGGGACTTCATTGCTGACTGTGCACAAAGAGGCCTGCCCTTCCTGCTCTACTATGCCTCCCATGTAGGAGAGGGGGAGGGCTATTCCAGGTCTGAGGGTGGGGGAGGAAGCCTTTGTTCAGCTCTGGAGAGCTGGGAAGCACCTCAGCTCCTGTAGCCCTTGGGCTGTGCTGAGCAGTCAATACTTGGATGAGGGATGGGTGAACTCCCCACGCCTGGCTGACTTGGGTTCGGTGTTCCCATGTCCAGGCTCTGTGGCAGCACCGTTCTGGTGTTATTCTTGCGTGGCTGCTTTCTGGAACGTTGGCTGTTTCCCTTGGCCAGTAGTCCATCTGGGAAACCTTACTACCGTCTGAGTCTACGCATCCTGCCCGGGACTCAGCTTCTTTGTACCATTTCTGGGAGGTGTTTCTGAAACTTGGGGGCATGCCCCTTGTTATGTCTTGGGCATTGTCATATATCTCTGTCCTAGCTGGGGTTTTCGCTGTCTCTGAGTGAGTTGGGAAAGAAACGCAACTCTGGGAGTTTGTGTAGCAACCCTCTCTGCCTTTTCTCCAGCATACACACTACCCCCAGTTTGCAAGCCAGGAGTATGCAGGACAGTCACAGCGTGGGCCATTTGGTGATGCACTTTCAGAGTTCGATGGCTCAGTGGGACAGCTGCTGCAGGCGCTGCAAGAGAATGGTCTTTTGAACACAACCTTGGTGTTTTTCACCTCTGACAATGGGTGAGTGGGCTCCCTGGAGGGACTTCATCCACTGATAAGACTGTACTACCATGATATGGGACCCCATTGACTGGGGCCCAAGGGACATGGCGTGGCAGTGCCAGGTGACATCCTAGTGACCTGAACTGAGTCAGTGGGTGGACACTGTTCTGCTGAGGACCTATTGCATGATCTCCTTGCTCCCATCAATCAGCTGTACCCCTCACAGGCAGAAGCTGCACCGGCTTAGGTCCAGGACTATGCAGCCTGAATATCCCCAGATTCCTTTCATGTGTGGGTGGCCTCAGTCTCTAGTGCCCTGCTCAGGTGTCTTGCACAGCTTCTTCACCCCTCCCATGCCTCCTGCCTCACAAGGCTGGAAAGGATCTCAGTGTCACTGGCACAGTGTGTTTCTTGTCATGGTCCCACTGGCAAGCAGGGAACGGGTTGTGTGGACCTGTGAAACTGATGGTAGGTGGTTCTTCTCTCTCACAGCCCTTCTACCATGCGGATGGCACGTGGAGGAAGCTCTGGCCTTCTGAGATGCGGGAAGGGCACAACATATGAAGGTGGCATGCGGGAACCAGCAGTAGCTTATTGGCCAGGCCATATCACTCCAGGTGAGACTCAGCACTGCTTGTGCCTTTTGTGTGCTTATACCAGCCAAGGCAGGGGTGTCATGGCAACTCAGTTGCCTTGGGACAAGCAGAGGAGGGGAGAGAAGCGAGGATGGTAGGGATGAGAGTGGGATCAGGCATTTGAACCTTTCTTTGTGCCTTGCTGTCGTGGGTGGCAGGGGTGACTCATGAGCTGGCAAGCACCCTGGACATCCTGCCAACGCTGACTGCCTTGGCCGGAGCGGCTCTTCCCAGCGTTACCCTGGATGGCTATGACCTCAGTCCAGTGCTGTTTGGATCAGGGAAGGTGAGTCCTGCAGGCCAGTTCTGGCTGGTGCGGTATGTGAAGGCTGGGTATGAGGCCTGAGCTATGCGCGTGATGATCAGTGCCAGCTGAGGGGTCAGGGGGAGACCCATGAGCTGGGAGATTTTGTCTGGTCTGGACCGTGCCATGGGCTTCCCTGGTCTGCTCTGGGGCACACTGTAACAACCACAACGTCTTGCGAAGCCTAGTCCCTGTGGCTGCAGTGGATGGACAGGAGCCTCTGCAGCTTTGAGCAGGGAGCAAACAGGATGCTGCTGCTCGTTAGCTTCCTCATTTTCTGGCCATGTTCTGGCTGTAGTGTCAGGGCTTCTTTGTGATTCCCTGGAGACTGTCTGGTCGTGTACTTGGGCTCTTGTCCAGCTTCATGGCTGCACAGACAAGATCACCTCTGTTGCTTTCCACAGAGTCCCCGTCAGACCATGTTCTTCTACCCACCATCCCCTGATCCGCTGCATGGCCCCTTTGCTGTCAGGCTTGGGAAGTACAAGGCCCATTACTTCACACAAGGTTAGTCCCGCCTCCCTTCTGCACGGGCAGCTTTGTGAAGTCCTGCCTGGTTCTGCTGTCAAAAGCTGAGTAGCAGCTGAGCTACACTTGGACATTTCTGTTGCAGGTTCCTTTCACAGTGATACCACCCCAGACCAAGCCTGCCATGGGCTGACCCCACTGACCCATCATGTGCCACCACTGCTCTTTGACTTGGAGTCAGACCCTGCTGAGAACTATGATTTGTTGCAGAGTGCTGCAGGGCCGGAGATTTGGCAAGTTCTGAAGGACATCAAACTGGAGAAGATGCTTTTTGAACAGCACATGGAGTTTGGAGAAAGTCAAATCAGGAAGGGCAGGGATCCTGCCCTGCAACCCTGCTGCGTACCAAACTGTACTCCCAAGCCCTCCTGCTGCCACTGCTCCTAGTCTCTTGCTGCTCCATCCCCTTCTGTTGCTTCACAGTGGTGCCTGTCCCAAATGCACCAGACCCTCCCCCGCAACTAATCAAGCTTAGCCTTGGAGCTACCTTGGAAGTTTGGCTCAGTGACACTTCTGACAGTGTGCTGGCATAGTGAGCTGCAGGGTTGGAAGGTTACCAACCCTGCTGGGTGTGCAAATATTTGTTGGACCTTCAAGCTGAGCTCTCTTGAGAGAAACTCTGACTTGATCAGGGAGGGACCAGGATGTAGCATCATCACCAGAGCCAGCACAGCTCCTTCTAGACCATGTTTAAGATGAAGCAAAGGGCATGCCCCAGTGGAGATCTCAGCTCAGTTGGAAGTATGCTGAGCAGTTGAGAGCTGCAGCATCATCACTTTCCGAGGGCTAAGGGCACAGTAAGAGAATGATGAGATGGATGGTCCTTGCGGTTTACGGGGCGGGGTTCTGTACAGATACAGCAGAAGGTATATGTCTAGGTGGGAAGTCTCCTAGGGAGTTACTGAAACGCACCTGGGGGACAATGCAGTCATAGGTCACAGCCAACATGGGTTCATGAAGGGTAGGTTCTGTTTAACAAATTTGATTTCCTTTTATAAGATCACCCGTCTAGTTGATCAAGGGAAGCCAGTTGATGTAATCTTTTTGGATTTCATTAAAGCTTTCGATACAGTTTCTCTTAGGATCCTACTGGACAAAATGTCCAGCATATACTGCTAGATAAAAACGTATGATGGGTGAACAGTTGTCTGATGGGTAGGGCTCAAAGGGTTATGGTAAATGGGGTTACATCAGGCTGGTGGCCAGTCACCAATGGGGTCCCCCACAGTTCCATTTTAGGGCAAGTTCTTTTCATTTTTTTCATAAACGACTTGGATGTAGGACTAGAAGGGTGTTTTGAGTAAATTTGCTGATGATACTAAACTGGGAGAAGCTGTTGACTCTGTTGGGGGTGAAAAGGCCTTGCAGAGAGATCCGGACAGATTGGAGATCTGGGCAATCACCAACCGCATGAAGTTTAACAAGAGCATGTGCCGGGTCCTGCACCTGGGACGGGGCAGCCCTGGTTATACGTACAGACTGGGTGACGAGACGCTGGAGAGCAGCCCCGCAGGGGGGGATCTGGGGGTTGTGGTTGACAGCAAGTTGAATATGAGCCAGCAGTGCGCCCTGGCAGCCAGGAGGGCCAACCGCGTCCTGGGGTGCCTCAAGCACAGCATTGCTAGTCGGTCAAGGGAAGGGATTATCCTGCTCTACTCTGCGCTGGTGTGGCCTCACCTTGAGTACTGTGGGCAGATTTGGGCACCACAGTACAAAAAGGAAGTGAAACTGTTGGAGAGTGTCCATAGAAGGGCTGCAAAGATGGCGAAGGGCCTAGAGGGGAAGACATACGAGGAGCGGCTGAGGTCACTTGGTCTGTTCAGCCTGTAAAAGAGGAGGCTGAGGGGAAACCTCATTGCACTGTCATCTACAGCTTCCTCACGAGGGGGAGTGGAGGGGCAGGCACCGATCTATTCTCTTTAGGGACCAGTGATAGGACCCAAGGAAATGGTGTCAAGCTGTGACAGGGGAGGTTCAGGCTCGATATCTGGAAAAGGCTCTTCACTGAGAGGTTGGTCACACACTGGAACAGGCTCCCCAGGGACGTAGTCATGACACCAAGCCTGTTGGAGTTTAAGAAGCGTTTGGAATATACTCTTAGTCACATGGCCTGAATTTTTGAGTAGACCTGTGTGGTGCCGGGAGTTGGACTCGATGATCCTTGTGGGTCCCTTCCAACTTGGGATATTCTATGATTCTATGAAGCAGCTTAGGGTATGCAGCTCAAACAAGTCTGTATGACAACAAACACCTCATGACTCCAGAAGGTGGAGATGTGGCTGGCAGTTGGTAGGCCTGGTCCATCTGTAAGGTCTGTGAATGCTGGAGCTGATTGCAATCAGGTGGGCTGCATCCAAATGACAGAAAGAGTCTCCTCTTGTTCATGAGCTAATCCAGCTTCAAGTTAACTAAGTGAAATGCATGTGCACAGTGATCCCCCCAGTAGCTGGCCCCACGTGGTGTTTCCAACTGCTGGGTCCCAAGGAGCTGTGATTCCTTATGGCATTACAAGTACCTGGGCCTTGTATCCACAGAAAACAAGTCGTCTTCTCTAAGGCCTTCTGTCTACTATAGGCAGATTTGAGGCACCACCATCAGGTCAATTTTCAGACACAGCAGTTTTGAGTCCAGTTTGTTTGGAGCCCAGTTCTGGTGCCTATAAAGCCATGCTCAGCATCAAGGATCTTAAGAACAGCTATTCCACTTTCAACCAGAGGCTGAATCTTGTGCTTCTCTGACATCCAAGGAACTAGGTTGCCTTTACATCCATTTGCACAAGCACAGATAGCAGTAGGAAACTCCCCCACCTCTCACAAGCTTTACAGCTGCTGTTCTTCAAGTCTTATGTTCTTACTGAATGTATCAGTACAGGCTGACCTGCTGGAGAGGAGCTCTGTGGAGAAGGACCTGGGGGTCCTGGTGGACGACAGGTTGACCATGAGCCAGCAGTGTGCCCTCGTGGCCAAGAAGACCAACGGGATCCTGGCATGCATTAAAAGGAGCATGGCCAGCAGGTCAAGGGAGGTGATCCTCCCCCTCTACTCCGCCCTGGCCAGGCCTCACCTGGAGTACTGTGTCCAGTTCTGGGCTCCCCGGTACAAAAAAGACAGGGAACTCCTGGAAAGAGTCCAGCGGAGGGCCACAAAGATGGTACTGGGCCTGGAGCATCTCCCCTTTGAGGAAAGGCTGAGAGACCTGGGCCTGTTCAGCCTGGAGAAGAGAAGACTGAGAGGGGATCTTATCAATGTGTATAAATACCTGAGGTGTGGGAGACAGTGGGATTTGGCCAACCTCTTCTCAGTGGTTTGTGGGGACAGGACAAGGGGCAATGGCCACAAAATGGAGCACAGGAATTTCCGCACCAACATGCAAAAGAACTTCTTCATGGTGAGGGTGACAGAGCACTGGAACAGGCTGCCCAGGGAGGTTGTGGGATCTCCTTCTCTGGAGATATTCAAGGCCCGTCTGGACGCCTGCCTGGGGAACCTGCTTTGGCAGGGGAGTTGGACCCGATGATCTCTTGAGGTCCCTTCCAACCCCTACAATTCTGTGATTCTGTGAAGTCACTGTTCTCTTCTTTCTGGGGACCCAGTCCTGCTTGGAAAAATTGCAGTCCAAGTGGCTGGCCCCAGCCTTTCTCCCATAACTTCCCAGCATTCCAGCATGCAAACGAGATGGGTTTCACCCATACAGCAGTAGGAAGCAGGCTGATAAGAGGTTGATGCAGTATTTAGCAAAGCCATGGAGAATGTGGAGCTGAGAGCAGCAATATCAATAGAACTACGTGTGTTTAGCCACATATACCAGACTCCACAACTGATATTGCCAGACTAGGCCAAGAATGACAATATTACTCATTAAGATCAACAACGTGAATCCTGCTACAGGATGTTGCTATGGCTGACATAGCCTGTGTAAGCTGTGCATTTCCACTATGAGTTGTGTAGGAAGGTTAACCCTGCGTTGGTATGCTTGGCTTGTTCAGCTTACACGACTCACTGCTCATCTGCCCCAGCTGTATCCAGCCTAGCTCCACAGCGTTCACACATGCATACTGTCTACAGTAGCTATGTGCTCTGGTGTGTGTCTTCGGGGAGAACCTGCTGGTAAGCAGCTGCAGAGAGCAGGGTGGCAGTGAACTTCCCACACAGGTTACAAAATCACGCTTTGGTGTCTCCTGCTAGCTGTCAGCAGGCAGTGCTTGGAGCCATGAGCTGTGCCTGCCGTGTGGCCTGCACACGCTCGTGCCACCAGAAGAGCGTTCAGGGGGTGTCTGTCAGGGGAGCCCAAGCCCAGCTTCCGCCTCCTTTCCTGCCTGGAACCCCCCCGTGCAGCCACCCAGGTGGCACCGGCACAGCCGTGCCCAGCACCCGGAACCAGGGGCTCTGTGACATCGGCGTTGGCGCTGAGGGCTCCGTGGGCAACGCGGGCACCACACCACGATCAGCTGCTGCGTTGGTCGTGACAAGCCCAGGGCATGAGCAGCTGCCTCTTGCCACGGGGAGTGATGAAGGTGCTGCCCCTCCTCCTGTTGCTGGCCATGTGCTGGCCTGTGCAAGGCACATCAGGAAACTGTGGGTGAGTGGCCTGAGGCTTTGGGAGGGAGCCTGGGGGGACCCTTATGGAGTTCACTGGAGGACGTCCCCTCGTCCCCTGTAGCCACACCAGAGCTTCCAAGACCCCATGGGGGAAGCTTGATGCCTCACCAGCACCCGGGCTGCTGGCACGACTCATCTGCAGGGCTAAAGCAGAAATGGGCATGGTCAGAGACAACCCAGGGGCCCCGCTGTCCACATGGTGCCTCATGGGGAGGGAAGGCGGCTCACCTTCAGCGTGAACAGAGCAAAGGAAAGGCGAGCAAGGCAGTAAAGAGTTTCTGATTACAGGACCTGCGGGCTCCGGCCCATGGCCGATCACTACGGCATGATGCGCGTCGTGGGTGGCACGAATGCCCAGCCAGGGGCCTGGCCCTGGATCGTCAGCATCCAGAATCCCTGGTATTCAGGCGTTGGGCATGTATGTGGAGGGTCCCTCATCAGCCCACAGTGGGTCCTCACAGCAGCACACTGCTTCGATAATGCAAGGTAAGGGCCCATCTGTTTCCCTGCAATATGGCCGGTGCCTGGGCACTGCAAAACCCAGCTGAGGGACTGCTTGTGAGAAGGCTCGGCTCACGCCGAGCTTCCTAGCAGCCTCCACATCAATGTTCCTTGTGCCCAAAGCATACAAGGGCTATCACAACCCTCATAGCACTGCTTTCCTTTTTCCTCCATAAAGCAGAGTTCAGGGAACTGCTGGGCTGCTACAGCACATGGCTCTGCCTCCGTCTGACCCCTTTCTCTATCTCCTTCCAGTTATGTCACGATGTGGCGTGTGGTGATCGGTGCCAACCGGTTGACTCAGCTGGGCCCTGAGGTTGAAGTGCGCAATATTAAGCGGCTAGTGATTCATGAATACTATAGAAATATCAAAACAGGGTACGACGTTGCACTGCTGGAATTGGACCAACCTGTCCAGTGCAGCTACTATATACAACTTGCCTGCGTGCCTGATGCCTCGCTGAGAGTGTCAGAGCTGTCAACCTGCTACATCAGTGGTTGGGGTTCCACAGAGGAAAGATGTGAGTTCCCAAAAACACTGCTGTCCAGAGTGAAAGTTTAGCATGCTGGGGAGACGGGTTGGGCTTACCTGATGGCAGAGGCACAACCCAGGGTCAAGCCATGGGGAAGAACGCCTACAGAGAGGTGGGCCAGACCCATTTCCCAAAGCAAGACAGAAGGGAAACATAAGCACAGTGCCTCTCAAGACACAAAGCCAAGGGTTGGGGAAGGGGTTCACCCAGGCAGGGGGGAAAAGAACCAGCAATGAGTTGCTGGGTGCCAATTCCTCTATCTGCTCGCAGCTGGACGATCTCCCGATGTCCTGCAGGAGGCCATGGTCCATCTCATTGACACCAAGCTCTGCAACAGCAGCCGGTGGTATAGAGGGGCCATCAAGACCCACAACTTGTGTGCTGGTTATATGCAGGGTGGCATCGACACCTGCCAGGTAGGAGCATGCTACAAGTCAACACACTGCCATGTGGGTAGCCCTGACGTACCTGCCCAAACGAACACCAGCACATGCAAGCCACCCTTCTAGCTCTGGGTCCCCACCACTTCTGGAGCTCACCTCCCCTTTCCCATCTGCAGGTCCTTGCCAAGGCTCCCCTTGTCCCATATCCCCAAGACTGCCCAGAGAGCCCATGCAATGTTCTTGGTGCCCGGCAGACCCACTCCTGGAACACCCTTCTTCCCACAGCCGGGATTGTTGCACAGGAGACATGAGAGAGAGAGAGACCTACCTTCCATGTCCACGACCTCCTCCCAGAAAAGCCACTGTAGGCTCCAGAATCCAAGCAGAGCTTTTCTGTGCTGTGAATACAGCTCTGGGAGGAGCTGGGAGAGAGGAGCCAGCTCTGCTGCTGACAGCGGACACCTAGTAACACCTTAGGCTTCTCTCCTCCACTGCAGGGTGACAGCGGTGGTCCTCTCGTGTGCAAAGATAACACTGCTGACTACTTCTGGCTCGTTGGTGTGACCAGCTGGGGGACAGGCTGTGGTAGAATGCGTCGGCCTGGAGTATACGCCTCCACTCAGCACTTTTACGAATGGATCCTGGTACAGATGGGACTGCATCCAGCAGGAGAGGCTACTTCAACACCACAGCCAGTCTTTGTCTCAACCACTGTTCACAGGCCAAGGCCAACACCATCACCATCATCAGGCCCATTTATATCATGTGCATTTCCACGCAAGAAACTCCTGGAATTCTTTAATTTGTTGCAGGAACTCCTGCAGGTTATAAGGGGAAATAATGCTTGAGCAGCAAGCTGAACATGATCTAGTTGCAGGCTACAGTGTACTATAACCATTTTCTTCAGGGGCAGTATCTGGTGATCCAAAGGCAGCCCCAGTGCCAAAGGCCTGCTCTGTCCTGCCCACTCTCCTCTAGTTTTACTTACTCAAATATACTTAGTTCAAGAAATAAAACTGCCTATTTCCACAGCTAACCATGCCTCATCCCAATTCAGTCTCCTGTGCGAGTATTTCCATACTTGGCACCTGCAAAATATGCAGACCATAGGCCACAAAGGGGAAAGAAAGTGTCACCCGAAAAGGCTGAAGCCATGCCTGCTGAGGGAGGAGGGTGCAAGAGGACAAGGGAATGCAGATAGTACTGGCCCAGAGGTCTCAGGGACAGCAGCTGGCAACATAAGTATCCCCAGAGCCAGCTACTGGTGGGATGTGTGTGTGTGTGCGCACGCGCGCACAATGCACCTGTGAACTTAAAGGTGGACTAGCTCATGCACCAGGAGACTCAGATCAGGAAAGATCCAGAGCCTGCCTCAATGAATAGCTGAGGAGCTTGACATCCAGCCACAGCTATTACAGGGACTTAATTTCCATGCTATTATTTGAAGGCTATATAAATCTGCTCTGCTTATGGAGTGAAGCTGCATGCATATTTCCCCACTGAACACCAGTCCTGATAACTTTGGAGTTACTGGTTTGTGTTCACGATCATGTAAGTGGTGCTTATGTTTACATGAGTGCTGGTAAGGACATTGTTCTACCGGTGTTAATCTGTTTTCCATCTGAATACGAGAGGGCATTTCTTTACTGTGAGGGTGACAGAGCATTACAACAGGTTGCCCAGAGAGGTTGTGAAGTTTCCTTCTCTGGAGATATTCAAAAACCTGCCTGGATGCCATCCTGCGCAAGGTGCTCTAGGTGATCCTGTTCGGCAGAGGTGTTGGGACTAGATGATCTTCAGAGGTCCCTTCCAACCTCCACCATTCTGTGACTGTGTGATTCTGTTTTGCCATCTGCTTTAATCGTATATGTCTCTGTGTTCTTGTACCCGGCTCTTTGGAATGCACACTACATCATGTATGGGAACAGGAGCAGCCACATCCATCAGCCTGGGATGGGAGAAGCCTTCTGGGTGTGAGAGTCCACCCGATTAAATACTAGAGGACCTGAAAGGAGAAATTTCCTATGTCCAGAAGTCTACCGATCTAGTTGCCCCATAACAGAATGGGGAAGAGAAACCCAAAGAAACTGCAGCAGAGATAACAGGGGTGGACTGAAAGTCAGCACTGGCTAGGTTGTGAAATGAATGGGGAGGGCTGGCAGTTGAACTCTACAGTAATTGGACTGCCTTATAACAAAAGTGCAAGAAGAACCCAAGTTCAAACCTTTAAAAAAAATCTTTAGTGTTTGTTTTCTCCAGTAGATACTATTAAAGCATCTGAGCAGGACCCTTCTCTGCAGGTCCAGCAGTGGCTTAGCTCTCCCAGCAAGCTTTGCCTTGAAGAAGCATGCGGTAACTAGTAACAGTGTGGATACTTCACCCTTTCCTTGACTGATGTGCAGAGGGTTAGGGCCCAGTCAACGAAGGTCACGGTCGTTGACAAGAAGGAGAAAGGCCCAGCTGCCCATCACCAGAGTTCTCAGGGCATGAGAAAAATTGCTTTCCTCTGTGGAGGACAGCTCTAACTAGCCCCTGACAACTGGAGCAGAGAGACATGATAGACTCAGGGTCTGGTCCTTAGGCAGATGGGGGCTTCTCTTCAGGAAAGCTCTCCTCCTTATCCGACGAATTCTCACTCTCCTTCTCAAGGTCAAAGCTCTGGAAAGAAGTAGGACAAGGAAATGCTGAAAATCATGACAGCTACATTCTGCTGTGATTCTTTCAAGCTCAGGCTAGGGCAACATGAGCTCTTCAGAGGGTCGCTACCTCACCCCTTCCAACCTAGATATGAACAGCACACAAACCTAGTGGTGTCACCAGCATAAGGCATATCTCTCCTTCCTGCAAAGTTTCATCCTTCAGTACAAGCTCTGCTTTTACTGAGGCGGAAAAGGGCAGAGCTAATAATCATTTAAGAGAGGAAGGAGTGCAGGAAGTAGGGCCTTTCTTACCTCCAGTTCTTGCATGACCTCATCCATGAAATCTCCTGAATTCTTTTATAAGCAACGGCCAGTTTGATAGCATCATTGAAGAGCTGATGAGAAGAACACTTGTCACTCAAAGCAAAGGGCACTGGGTTTCTTTAATATGTGGAAACTGTACCCACATCCCAAGGAAAAACAAACAAACAAAAAACCACTCTACAACTACCTCTAGTTAACATGACTGTCATGAGTAGCCACGCAGAAGTACCAGCCCATTTTCTACTCTCTGTGCCTACAGCAGTGTCCATGTCCTTGGACTGTACAGAGTTCTCACAGACATTGAGCCAAACAGCTGTGTTTTACCTTCACTACATTAGTGCCATCTGCAGCAGACACAAAGTAAAAGGGTAAACTGAATTTCCGTGCAAAGTTGAAATTTTTCTGGGTCACCTTCATATCCGCTGGAGGAAAAAAAGCAAAAATGGTCAGTAAAGCATCACTGTAGGCAGAATGTCAACATACACAGGGATGATGGAACAGATGGAGACCAGAGTCTGATTTAGCTGTCATGGCCTGGTCTCTGCCGTACAAGGTCAGGTGAATCCACAAAAGCTAGAGGGTTTTAAAAGCAACAGCATCAGCAGACAATTGGCAAGAAGACAAAAAAAGGAAAGAGTTCTTGTTGCTTTATCCACGGTGTTTGACTGCATTATAGATAGATTCTGATGTGCTATAAATGCATAATGTTTTGCAGCTCAGAACATATCAGTTCAATCACTTTGCAGCAACTATGAATATTTTCTAGGTACATCCCTGTGATTTTGCTGTGTGTCCACATGACCTGGATACCATTGACAGCACAAACCACGCCCCTCCTTCCAGTTTGGGTGTTTTAACCGTACTTGCTCACTGCCCTTATGCCATGTAACCTATATTACTGTGAATCAAAGACAAAAATCACAAATGACAAATGTACATTTTGTACAAGTGTACAAATGACTCAACTGTTATATTTTTTTTTACTTAGCGGGCAATTAGGTCCAGCTACTCCAACATCAGTAGGCCAGAGGCTTTCAGTTTTGGAATAAATTTACTTCATAGTTATAGAACATGCTGACACAGCAGTAACAGCTCAAAGTTTTGACTAACAGACAGCTTGTATGCACAGAAGGAGGATGACTCCAGACAATCTCGCCTCTCTCACAGAAGCAACAGCTGAAGTAGTTCAGACCAAACACCTGCCAGTGAGCACTGCCCAGGCAGCCACTCTCTACCTCCTTGCAGGAAGCTGGCTCCACCATTTCACAGGCTGAGTCTGTGTTAAGAGTGATCATTTCCTTGTCCTGGTGGAATACAGCAAAGGTAAGGGAGAAGACTTTCTTGAAGCAGTGTCCACTCTCACATAGAACACTAGGAGCAGGATTCATCTACACAGAAGTAGTATCTATAATATGACTGTCAACAGCAAGTTCATTTGTCTGGGCTTCCTGTACAGTCCATGCAATCAGTGGATTCAAGGTTGACTTGACACATCCTGTAGGAAAGGCTTTTATTAGGTAAGATCATCATAGCCTAAACCACACCACTGAATCAAATGAACTTCCACAAACTGCAGTGGGAGCCCAGACACCTTATTCAGATGGAGACACCTATTCATAGCTGTGATGACTTTCCACTATGAATGTCAGCAAGGATGCCCGTGTCTGACATGGTACTTGACAGAAAACCAATAGAGCAGGAGACTGTGGACCTGTGGGTATGTCTTCTCTCTTAGATGCTGAGCAGAAAGCTGATGCTGATGCATTATGCACTCTCATGGAATGCGGAAGACAGATCACAACCTAAATAACAGCAGTTATGAAAGCCTAGCTAGCATTCCTAAGAGGAGGCAATCATTCAGTCATCTGCAGTGGAAGGTGAACAAGTTTTCCAGCAGGTATATTTAGATACTGTGGCATGGAAGAGTCCCATGGAAACCTGCACACTGAATTAGCAATGCAAAGGCATTTACTGAGTGCATCAGGGGAAGCCGCAGAATAGATTATGCTCCTTTTCCACCAAGACATCCTGTAATTTTTGACTAAGTACTGCTCCAGCTTTTGTATACTTGCTGGATGAAATGGGCAGCATGGCAAGGACAGAATTGGAAGGACATCGCTTGAATAAATTTTAAATTGATTAAATTTGTATTTTAATTGCTAATAAAACAAGGACAAGAGCCTATAAGACACCGTGAAAGGCCACTAGAGGACCCAGCTATTTATTTGGTAAAACACAGCCCCCTGAGGGACTAATATTCAAGAACTTATCTGGACCCAACAGATGAATGACATTCTTTCACAAATAGGTAAGAAGAGAATAACTTCACAGTTCTGGGAGGCTAAAAGAAGAAGATATACTCACCATCAATTTTATTGGCTACCACAACGCAAGGGATCTCTGGGCGGAATTCTCTCAGCTCCTTGTACCAGCTACTCAGGTTCTTGTAGGTGACTTTTCGCTGCACATCAAACACCTTCCAAAAAAGAACCAGCTATATCATGGGTTCAACGGTAGGACAGCTCCTGATAAAACTACCGCACCAAACATATGTACAGCATCCATAATTTTCCCAGGAGGACATAAACATGGGAAACCGGCCTTTGTTAGAAATCATGAAAGAGAATATGGAGAACATCCAGCAAGCCTTGAAATATGTAGCCAGCCCCCTTCTTTGCATGATGCAGGCAACAGTCCCCCATTTTCCTTTACATGCTTATTTCATTCAATGACAAGCACTTTATCACCCATGACATATCACTGGGAAAGACCTGTTCTGCTAAGTCAATAGGGTCAGATGTGAGGCTTCTCTAATATAACAATTACATTAAAATATCAGTAAAGTTGACTGATGCTCACAAGTGATGAGATATAGTGAAAAGTTAGAGTACTAATACAGACCAAGGGACCTAAGTGGGTTAGGAGTCAGAAAACAAAGCTCATTTGAGCTAGAAAAATGGGAAGCTCAAAGTATGTGAAAATAGTAAAGGCAGAAGACCAGAGAAGAACATCTTATGTAGTACCTCTGCAGAACATGTTAAAACTGTTTTGTACTACATAATTCAAAAGTCACATTGCAGAGCAAGAAGAGAGTGCCATTTCCCTCACATCACCTGACAGGACTGCTTCTAAAGAAATGCATTTAGTTGTACATACCACATTATTGGAAACACAGTGATGAAAGAAAGGAAATTTAGAGTAAAGAAAACCCAGGGCATACAGTATTAGTGCTATCTGGAAAGATACAAGAAAGGTAAACATACCCAACTACAGTGGCTTTATCTGGTGAGAGAATAGGAAACAATGTAGGAAAGTTTTTTAAAACAACTGGAAGAGACAAGAAATATAGGACAGTATAATTGGAAAAAGTAACATACAGGCCAAGTGTCAACTGGAACCCCATCAGCCAAAATTCCACCAGATCACAGCTGGGACACTGCCCTTACCATGATACAAGCATGAGCTTTATGGTAATAGGATGCATGCATGCTCTGGAACCTCTCTTGTCCAGCTGTGTCCCAGAAATCTATAAGACAGAAAAACAAACAAACAAACAAACAAAAAACAAGCTGAGGATGATACAATGCCCTAAGTTCTGTTTTCCTTATCACTGAAACCCAGGATGCAAAGACCTGCCCATCTACTCAGGGTCACACATTAGGTTTCACCTCACTAACCTGAAACATTCCAGTACCAAGAAATCATGCAAAACTAGGATCTTTTGTTAGCTACAACAGTGGTATAAACATTCTAGCAAAAGAGAAGTCATCAGATAAGAACAGTAAGATAAAGCTAGTCAAAGGTGAAAAGAGTAGTAACAATGTATGGTACTTTGTCACTAGAGATGACAATAAAAAACAATATCCAAATGTCTTGAGACAGCTTGATTTCTTACGTCTGTGTTAATCTGTGTTAGCCAGGTGCCTGCTAAATGAAAGGTTCCACTGACTCTCCCAGACAGTCTGAATCTGCTCCTTCCAAGGGCACAACTGCTTCTAAGATTATGAAGTTAGCCTGAGACAGACGGGTCCCAATTCATTAAGTACCTTGTATACTAGGTATCATGAAGCATACCTGAACAGTCATCAATATTTTAATGCCATTTTCTGTTTGTGTGCCTCAAGTAGAGATTTTCCCCCCTCCTCTTGCTGGATTTATGGGCTAAAATTTGTGTCTTATATGTTGTACAAATTTATGCAGCTTCAAGTAAGAACCACTAGATGTAGTTATGCTGTCAGCTAGACTGAAGCACCCCAGTCTCCATAAAGACTATTATGCCACTTCCCTTTGTGTCTACTTGGTATTGAAATACAGGTTAGTTTCTGACTGGATACTGTATCTGACTTTCTGGACCGTGACTTCTTAAACTGCCCAAATTATAGGCAAGTATTCATCAGACTACATTTGCATTCATTCTGGGAAGTTTTGCTTAGCTTCTAAAATTGCTTGACTCTTTCAATGTGCCATTCCAGAATCCTCACTTACAAGGAACAAACACCAAGTGACCATGACCTACTGCCAAGGCGATCAGCTCCGGGCAGGCATGTTCTGTACACATCACACAAGGGCGTTTCCTGAGCCAGGGAAGCCCCGGGGGAGTACAGAGACCTGCCAGGGGCCAGCAGCTGGGGTGAGAGCAGCTGCGGAGGCGTGGGCGGCCCAGCACACCCCCACATAAGCAGCCCCTCAGGAGCACAGCGTGGCAGTTGGCGCAGGACGGCGCCCCATGAGGGAAGGCCATTCCACTGGCTGAGTGGGAGGCGTTGAGAACACCTTAACCCTGCAGTCAGGCTCCTTTCCCTGCCCATCTGCACAGATCAGGGGTGCTCACCCTACCTGATCCTCAAGGCAGAATGGTGGGCACTTGTCTCAGGGCAAAGGCCGTGGGTCTGGCTGCGTGGTCTGTGCTGTCTGCCCCAGCCGTGGATGATGCTTCCACCAAGACGGAGCTACTGAAAGGCGAGGCTGCAGCACAGACTCCCGACTGCTTGAAGTGCCTGGATCTTTCCCTTGGGGCAGGGACAAGCGGCAGAACTGCCTGCAGAAGGTAGGAGGACCTCCAGTACCAGGTGGCTGAGCTGCAGGAGGCAGTGAGAAGGCTGCGTAGCATCAGGGAGGCTGAGGAGGAGTTGGATAGCTGGATCCTAGCACGATCTGCAGGGGAATCACAGCGCACAGCCAAACAGCCCAAAACTCCCTCACTGTCACTCACTGAAGGGAGTGAGACCAATGACACTGGAGGGTGGAAGCTGGCAGCAACAAGGATCAACAGGAGGAAGAGTCTTCCCCCAAAGCCTCAGATGCCCTTACAAAACTACTTCACCCCTCTGCAGACTGAGAAGGAAAGACCTATTGCAGGGATGGTGGAGCAGAGTAAGACAACACAGTCTGCTCCCTGTGTAACAACTCGTCCAACTAAGAAAAGGTGACAGGTGATAGTAGTAGGCAAATCTCTTCTGAGGGGCACAGAGGTGCCCATCTGTTGACCTGATTTACTCTTGAGGAAGGTCTGATGCTTACCAGGGGGCTCATACCAGGGATGTTACCAGGATACTGACAAGCCTTGTACAGCCTAAGGACTATTATCAGCTGTTGCTGTTTCATGTGGTCACCAGCGATGCAGCCAGGAGCAGTCTGAGGAGTATCAAGAGGGATTACAGAGCCCTGGGAGCAGCAGTAAGGAACGCAGGAGCGCAGGTAGTTTCTTCATCAGTCCTGCTGGTCAAAGGGAAGGGGATTGAAAGGGCCACTCAAATTTGGCAAATCAACAGATGGTTACAGGACTAGTGCCACAGACAGGGGTTCAGCTACCTAGACCATGGGACTCGCTTTCAGAAACCTCGTCTGATGGGGTCCACCTGTCAGAGAAGGGGAAGAACATCTTCGGTCACAGGCTTGCCAAGCTGGTGAAGAGGGCTTTAAACTAGAGTTGCTGGAGGAGGGGAACCTCAATCGATCCTGTTCCTCCCAGTTTGATGCCAGTGTCAGCAATAGATGCCCAGAGCCTGAAGAAAGGTCATGGGTCAGCAGGAGAGCACCTGAAGAGCAACACAAAGGTGTTCCAGCCAGTAAGGCAGCTTCATTAGGGGCTCAAATTTAATGTTTCTGTGCTAACGCACGTGGTATTGGAATAAACAAGAGGAGTTAGAGATGTACACACACCTTCAGGGCTATGACTTCATTGGCTTTACGGAGACCATGGGATGGCTCCCATGACTGGAGTGTTAATGGAAGGATACAGGCTCTTCAGGAAGGACAGGCAGGGGAGGCGAGGGGGAGGCATCACCCTCCATGTCAATCAGAAGCTGGAGTGCATGGAGCTCTGCCTGGGGATGAATGAGGAGCTGAGAGCTTATGGGTCAGGATTACAGGGAGGGCAGGGACAGGTGACATTATAGTGGGAGTCTGCTACAGGCCACCTGATCAGGAAGACCAAGCAGATGAGGTCCTCTATAGACAGATAGAAGCAGCCTCACTTTCACAAGCCCTGGTTCTCATGGGGGACTTCAACCGCCACATTATCTGTTGGAGGGACAGCACAGCAGGGCATAGGCAATCCAGGAGGTTCCTGGAATGCACTGATGACAACTTCCTTCTCCAAGTGATAAAAGAGCCCATGAGGAGAGGTGCATTGCCAGACTTCATTCTCACCAACAAGGAGGGGCTGGTGGAGAATGTGAAACTCAAGGGCAGGCTTGGCTGCAGTGACCATGAAATGGTGAAGTTTTGGATCCAGAGAGCAGCAAGGAGGGAGCACAGCAAACTTGCTACCCTGGACTTTGTGAGAACAGACTTTGCCCTTTTCAGGGATCTGCTTGGTAGAGTACTATGGGACAAAGCCCTGGAAAGAAGAGGAGCCCAAGAAAGCTGGTTAATATTCAATGATCACCTCCTCCAAGCTCAGAAGCAATGCATTCCAACAAAGAGGAAATCAGGCAAAAATGGATGTACATGGAGATTCTGGCCAAACTCAAACAGCAAAATGAGACCTTGTGCTTTCTTACACTACAGATACTAGTTGTTTAAGCATTGCAGCATTTCCTAACTCAAAGCAATAATATACACCAGCAAGTCTCTGATAAAGGATCGTCTCTAATTTTGTAAAGCGTATTTCAATCATGAACCAACTGAACAGAATTCAGAGGAAGCATCAAGAATCACCAGAGATCCATCCTGTGAAAAAGGCAGAATAAACTGAAGTTATTTAGCCTAAAAGAGAGAAGAAATAAAGGGAAAAGCTACAACACTCAAACATGTGGAAAACTGATGCAAGCAGAAAGGGGAAAAAACTTTCAGTGCCGTGCCCAGGAAACATAGGAAATAACTGGTTTACCTTGGATAGAGAAGATTCACACTGAGTGTCAAGAAACTTTCTAGCAGTAAGGACACATATATTGGAATAGATGGCCTAAGCAGTCTTTATCATTAGAAGTCTTTGACTAAATGAAATAGGTAAGTATCCGTGAAGACTGTCATTAAGTAAAGAATTTCCCCTGTATAGAGATGTGCTAGATGACATCTCACAGTCCCTTCCAGAGCTGTGGTTTCTGAAAATGCAGAAATTGTAGTGACACAGGCAGCAGTACAGAACTGCAGTGCTTTCATACTGATGGACAGCTAAGCTCTACCATGCCACTCTCTCACTCCCCTTCCTCAAAAGAACAAGGGGAGAAAATGTGATGAAAAAAGTCTTATGGGTTCAGATAAGGACAAGGAGTTCACTCACCAATTACCATCATGGGCAAAACAGACTCACCATGGGAAGATTAATGTAACTTTATTGCCTACTGCTACCAAATTACAGCAGTGAGAACTAAAACCAAATTAAAAACACCTTCCCCCACCATCCACCCTCTTCTACATCTTCTGCCTGAGCTGTGCAGGGGAACGGGGAGTGGTGGATGCATTCAGTCCGTAACACTTCATCTCTGCCATTCCTTCGTCTTCACTGTCCTCCCCTGCCCCCCAGCATGGGGTCCCTCCCATGGGATGCAGTTCTTCCTGAACTGATCCTAGGCTTCCCACAGACTGCCGTTCTTCAAGAACTGGTCCAGTATGGGTCTGTACCATGGGCAGCAGCTCCCACCAAGCCTCCTGCTCCAATGGGGGCTCTTCTCTGAAGGCTGCAGTTCCAGCCTAGAGTCTGCTCCACCATGGAGATCTGCTCTGCTGTGGTACACCATAGGCTGCAGGGGGACAGCCTGCTCCACCATGGTCCTCCATGAGCTTCCAGGGATCTTCAGCCCCAGCACCTGGAGCACCTCTTCCCCTCCTTCACTGACCTTGGTGTCTGCAAGGCTGTTTCTCTCACTTTTTCTCACTCCTCTCTCCCAGCTGCTGTAGCACAGCAGTTTTTTTCCTTTCTTAAATCTGCTCTCCCGGAGGCACAACTAGCATTGCTCATTGGCTCAGCTCTGGCCAGCAGCGGGTCCCTTTTGGAGCCAGCTGAAACAGGCTCTTATCTAACATGGGGCAGCTGCTCAGCTCTTCCCACAGAAGCCACCCCTGCGCGTCCCATCCCTTCCCCCCCGCCCCAGCTACCAAAACCTTGCCATGTAAACCTATTACACAGAATCACAAACTGGTTTAGCTTTGAAGGGACTTCTATCAGAAGGGGGAGTGACAGAGGCGCACAGTGGAGCTTACCTGTTTATCAGTGTGAAACCACCGCAGTTCTGTGATTCTGATTCCTTCGTTCTCCCATTTCCCTGACTACTACAAATCGACATTTGGCATCTCTTTGCCCATTGCAAGTACCTCCCCCGCCGTATTTTGGGGTCTCTATACTGCTGCGTATGCCAGCGGCACCGTCGGCGTCACCCTCCCTCCACGGAGCCGGCACCGCCCCGTCCCCGGGGCCCCCGGAACTCCGGCCAGGGCACTCCGCACTTACCCACCAGGACCGGCTTCCCGTCCACGCGAACGCGGTGCTTGTACAGCGTCAGGGCGAAAGTGGAGAGCTGCTGGGGGCGGCTGCGACCGCGTTAAGGAGCCGACGGAGGCGCACGTCCCCTCACCCGCAGCGACTGCCGGCGCCGGGCCGGCGTGCGCTCCCCGGCCGGGCCCGCCGCAGCCCCCCCGGGCCGGGCCCGCCGCAGCCCCCCCGGGCCGGGCCCGCCGCCCCCCCGGGCCGGGCCCGCCGCAGCCCCCCCCCGGGCCCGCCGCAGCCCCCCCGGGCCGGGCCCGCCGCAGCCCCCCCGGGCCGGGCCCGCCGCAGCCCCCCCGGGCCGGGCCCGCCGCAGCCCCCCCCGGGCCCGCCGCAGCCCCCCGGGCCGGGCCCGCCGCCCGCCGCCCCCCCACCGCCGCCCGCTCTGCCGCGCCCCACCGCCCGGCCGGCTGAGGGGGCGGCCCCGGCGGCACGAGCGGGAACTGAGGGGTCCGGGCGGCGCGGCGCGTGGATACAATCCGTCGAGCAGGAACCTCTCCAGCAGCCTGCGGAAAGAGAACGGCGGAGGGTGAGGCCGCGGCCCCCGGGCGCCCCCTCGCCTTCCGCGAGGCCCGGCCGGGCGGCGGGGACCGGCGCGGCCACACACTTGGACTTGCCCACGGCGCTGTCGCCCAAGCAGATGATCTTCACGGCCTCCTCGGCGCCGGCCGCGGCCTCCTCCCGGGCCTGCTCCGCCGCCGCCTCCGCCATGGCGCCGCCCCCGCGTCCCCGCTGCTACGCGACACGCGCCGCCCCGCCGCCCGGCGCCGCCCCGCCGCCCGGCGCCGCCCCGCCGCCCGGCGCCGCCCCGCCGCCCGGCGCCGCCCCGCCGCCCGGCGCCGCCCCGCCGCCCGGCGCCGCCCCGCCGCCCGGCGCCGCCCCGCCGCCCGGCGCCGCCCCGCCGCCCGGCGCCGCCCCGCCGCCCGGCGCCGCCCCGCCGCCCGGCGCCGCCCCGCCGCCCGGCGCCGCCCCGCCGCCCGGCGCCGCCCCGCCGCCCGGCGCCGCCCCGCCGCCCGGCGCCGCCCCGCCGCCCGGCGCCGCCCCGCCGCGCGTCAGCCGTCAGGTGGTCGCGCGGCCGGCAGCGGCGGCGCGATGGCGGTGGCGGGGCGCTGCGGGAGGCCGCTGCAGCTGACGCTGGCGCTGCTGAAGCCGGACGCCGTGGCCCACCCGCTGGTGCTGGAGGTGAGGGCCGGGGGGGCCGGGCCGCCCGCGCCGGGCCGGCGGTCCGCGCCGCCCGCCCAGCCGCCGCGCCTCTGCCTGCCTTCCAGGCCGTGCACGAGATCATCCTCAGCAACCGGTTCCTCGTCGTGCGCGCCAAGGAGCTGCGCTGCGGGCGGGAGGAGAGCCGCCGCTTCTACCGGGAGCACGCGGGTAGGCGGCCCGCGGGTGGCCCGCGGCTCCGGGGCGGGCGGGCCTGGCCGCTGGGCCGGGCCGGGCCGGGCCGGGCCGCGTGACTCCAGGCGCCTTTCTCCCGCAGGGCGGTTCTTCTACCAGCGGCTGGTGGAGTTCATGGCCAGGTACCGGCCGCGTCTGCGGGCGGGCAGCGCGGGGCGCGAGGAGGGAGCTTGCTTCGCGTGGCAGGCGGACCCTTGTCTTGCCCGAGCATCCGGAGGGGTCCGCCTCGGCGTGGGATGCATCTCGGCAGGAGACGGTGCTTGTGATGCGCTGAGGGTGAAAGCTATGGGCTGAGGGGTGGGCAGGTAGCAGGGATCGACCCTGCAGGAACGGCATCCCGGCTGTTTTTGGTTGTCATCACCTAGGAGGAGGTCACACGCATGCTATATTTCCAAACCATGGTCTTATTTTCTAGTGTCGTAGTAGATCTGTATCTCTTCTCAGAGAGCACTGCGTTGTAGTTGCGCTAATTTGCTTCTTGGAGCTTGTCATATTTATAAGAATGAGGAAGTTATACCCTGTTGTAACCTTACCTGTTTCTGCTCTTTCCTTGTCCTTTTCGTAGTGGCCCTATGTGGGCTTATATCTTGGCCCATGAGAATGCTATCACCCTCTGGAGAACCCTGATGGGACCCACCAAAGTATTCCGAGCCCGAAACAGTGTCCCAGACTCCATCCGAGGAGCTTATGGCCTCACTGACACCAGGAATACCACTCATGGCTCAGGTAGGCTTTCTTGGCTGAGTGCTGGGCAGGGACTAGAGATCAGTGAGGAGTGAATGAAGGTGTTCTGGCTGCCTTTGCTTACTTTCTGTTTGTGGTGTCAAAGTTCATGATTTTATCTCTTCTGCAGATTCCACCTGCACCTATGCTGTTACAACCAAGCCTGGCACTTTTCTTTACATCCTCAGCTTCTGCCCTTTCCTTTGAAACGTAGTGCATCTTTGAGGTGCAAGACTATCATCTCTCATCTTTTTCCTCTATTCTAACAGATTCACCAGCATCAGCCAGCAGAGAAATTGCCTTCTTCTTCCCAGAGTTCAATGAAGAGCTCTGGTACCAGCAGGAGGAGCCACATCTGCGCTGTGGTCAGGTGTATTACAATGCAGAGGAGCGTGTTCACTGTGTATTCAAGGATGAAGAAACAGAGTTGACCTGAGTTACCTGGGGGTATGGTTTACTGATCAGGAAGTAGCTTCTAGCCACTCTGTTTGGGTCAGCCCCGTAACAAGATATAGAACCATGACATGTCATGAGGAGTGAAAGGGAAGGAAAGACCTAGTGCACATTACAGAGAGCTGCTTGGGATTGTTGTTCATGCAGCGTGCAGGTTCTGGGACACTTCAGAAAAAGCTTGTCCAGTAGCAGTACTCCAAGTTGATACAGGTATATACCCATGCACTTCACCAATCCCTCATGTACTTTGTGTATGAGCAGTACAGGTGAGTTCCTCAGAGGATTAGCTGAAAATGGGATTGCCTATTTCCAGTTATAGGCGGCTAGGGTATGATTAGCTCTGCCTTATATTAGGCTCCAGATTCTTATTATTTACTCTGTTCTCTCAGTTCCTAAAGGAGGAAGAGGGGAAAAATGCAATGGTGAGCAGTGTAATATTAACTCTTATGTCATCGCTTTCCTGGATCCAAGCTAAGAAAAGATTGTCTTTGGTCTTGCGATTCATATCTTAAGAATCTTGTAGAGGGCACAGTTAAAAGCTGTTCTCTAAACTAAAGCAGCATATGTCGTCAGCTGAGTTTAGTCTGGACTAACGAACCTGGAGCACATCCTGTAGAAGTTGCAGAAAGATGTGGAACAGTCTGGTGCCTGTGAAGCATCTTACATTTTGTGCTTTTAGAGTTTCTGGTTCATGAGCTTAGTATTTCTGGTGAAATTTGTTAGTGGCTTTTAAGGATAGGAATATTGTGAATCTATAATAAAGGTTAAAAAAAGGTAGTTGAATGCGGGTACACAGAAGCTGTAGAAGTTCTTCCTGGAGCTCTTTACATTAAGCCTTGTAACAAAATATCTAATGGCAACTCAAAGACTTAATTGCATACTCTAAGATTATGGGTTTGCTATGCACTGAAGCACCGAGTTTCATATCCTTTGTAAATTATATGAACAAAATCTTTCAATCATCCCGATAATTGATAATATTACTATATGGTGGTGCACGAGTGTGCTTTTGATGAGCATGGCAGAACCTTGCATAGTACATTTGTCTTCTTGTACTAATGCATTTTGAGAATGTTTAATGCGTTTAAACAGTCCCTTAATAGCTTCTTCCAGTGCAGATTTTTTTTAATCAAGGTGCCATGTCATACCAAGTGAAATTTCTTTCACGTAATTTCAGATGCACTGTATCAGTGAAGATACGTTTGTAATGTACTTAGGACAACAAGCTTGTTTGCTTGAGGCCTTTTTCTGAAGTTTAACATGACAAGTGTCAATGATAATAGTCGCTACACCTCTGTTGACTGAGCTCCAAATTAATCAGTGTGTTATTTTCTCACGGATCAAAAGCAAGTTTCTCTTTGACTAGTTTAAGACTAAGTTTAAGCTATGTGAAATCTTTGGCAGTTGTTCAAAGTGTTGCCACAGAGCTTCTTTGATTAAAAATACAAACACTTTTTTCCTTCCTTACTATTATATAAGATTAAATGCAGCTGTTATTTTTTTCAGGTACAGATCAAAAGGATCTGCTGACTATTTCTGCATTTTTGCTGCTTTTATTTACTAGCAGTATCCAAAGGTGGATGTGTTCATGACTGAGTATGAATTTATACAAGCCTGAAATCTTGCTGTCCTGAATGCTACTGACAATTGATATTTTATTGGTTCCCCAAATTTGTGTGTGTTTTTTTCTTGCAACTGTTAATCATTTTTTTCACCTTTCTTTTTACAATGTGTTTTCTTTATTGGATATTAATTTGGGATGTCATTAAATAATAATTCCTATCTCTGCTGTTCATTTTAAGTGTTTATTTTTCATAATCATTTAAGGTTATTACATTTGGTGAAACTGATACGCTGGCTTGGTGTCATGATGTTTTCACAATATAATTAAGAGCTCACAATTACCAATACTTAGATAGCTGCCAGTTGTTAAGTTAGTATTAACATTTCTTTGGTCTAGCAAGACTGTACTTAAGCAGAGGTAGTCAGAACTGTCAAGTTCCATTTCCCCAGACAAGGTGTTTGTTTTGCAAAACAAAAGATGTTCTGTGAAATTTATCAGGAGAGCTAATATTGAAATTAGATGTTAGATGCAAGAGGTAATGTGAAAAATATTTTTTTAATGTCTAAGGTAGCCTTTGGATTTGAGATGACAGCAGATGCTTATTTTGAGGGCTCTACTGAAATCCTTTCTGCTTTTTTGCCCTTCCTTGTAAGAGCTCGAGATTTTAATATTTACTTTTTTACTCCTTCTCTAGTGACAGTTAGCATGTATTTTGTACACTGTCTGGTGCCTCTTGGTCCTCTGATGATGAGTCACCTTTGATTTTGTAACTTACAGTGATTTTAATTCAAAACAACCTATACCCTTTCTCAGTCTTCTCTTCTTGCTCCCCCATTCCCTGTCCTTAATCTATCTTTAAAGAATAATCAATTCAACTTGTGCTGTGTTTTTTATTTTTTTACATTTGAGTCAAACACCTCTTAAGAAATCTTGGTAATGCCTGGCATATGCTATTTCTTCTTCCATATTGATTTTCAGTTTCTTTTTTTGAGCTCCAAACATTATGGTTTAAAATAGTAAAGGCAAATTATCTGAATGTTGGTTTAGCTTAACTTTGCACTGTTTCATGCTGCAACGTTCTGATGCACAGTAGACAATTGTATATTTGTTGTTGTTGTCCACTTCTTAAAAAGGCTTAAACACCTTCAGCCTCTTGTTTATTTACACCTGAATAACGGTATATACCTGAATATTAGGTATTCAACACCTAGTGGTACTTGAACATGAGACTGAGAGAAGTTTAACCAGTTTCCCCACTGTGGAGGGGATGCTCTGGTATTTCATAAAAATACTGCAGTCTTTTAAGTATAATTTGTCCAACAAATTGCTTAGCTCCCATACCTCTCCTTGGACTAAGGATATGGGATAGATTTCTGAAAGTTACATAGAATTTCTTTTCTCTGGAAAAAAATAACTACGGTCATTTTTAATTTAAGTACGGAGCTTCAACAACAGCTTGTAGAATTGACTTCTCTTTTTTTAGGTGTTTTGTGGAAAATGTGGAAGTCAGGTTTTGTTTCATAGAATCACAGAATGTCTAGGTTTGGAAGGGTCTTTAAAGATCATCTAATTTCAACTGCCTGCCATGGCCTGGGACACCTTCCACTAGACCAGGTTGCTTAAAGCCCCATCCAACCTGGCCTTAAATGCTTCCAGGGATGGGTTATTCAAAACTTCTCTGGGCAACCTGTTCCAGTGCCTCACCACCCTCTGAGTAAAGAATTTCTTCCCAATGTCTAACCTAAGTCTTCCCTCTTTCAGTTTAAAACCGTAACTCCTTGTCCTGTCAATACATGCCCTGACAGAGTCCCTGCTTTTTTTTTGTAGGCCCCCTTTAGGTAATGGAAGGCCCTAACTCCTTCAGCTTGTCTTCATAGCAGAGCTGCTCCAGCCCTCTGATCATCCTCATGGCACTCTCTGGGCTCATTCTAACAGGTCCATGTCTTTCTTGTGCTCTCTTAAGAGCTGAATGCAGTACTCCAGGTGTAGTCTCACAAGAGCAGAGTAGATGGGGAGAGTCACCTCCCTCATCCTGCTGGCCATGTTGCTTTTGATGCAGCCTAGGATACAGTTGGCTTTCTGGTCTGCAAGCGTACACTGCTGACTACTGTTGAGCTTCTCATCAACCAACACCCCTAAGCCTGTTTTGACAGGGCTGTTTTCAACCCACTCATCACCCAGCCTGTATTCATGTTTGAGGTTGCCTCGACCCAGATGCAGGACCTTGCACTTGGCCTTGTTGAATTTCATGGTGTTAACTTGGGCCCACCTCTCAAGCCAGCCAGTCCCTCTGGGGTACATGATGTCAGTTGCTCTTATCTGCCAATGCGGTAACCCCATTGTAGAAGGCCACCAGATTTGTCAGGCGTGATCTGCCCACAGTGAAGCCATGTTGGCTGTCACCAATTACCACTTTTTTCCATGTGCCTTAACATATTTTCCATGAGGATCTGCTCCATGATCTTGCCAGGCAGATGTGACACTGTCTTCCTTTTATCACCAATATGCCTATAGAAACCTTTCCTGTTGCTCTTGCTGTTCTTGTCCAAATTTAATTCTAATTGGACTTTAGCTTTCCTAACCTGTTTCCTGGCTGCATGGACAATGTCTCTATCCCTCCCAGGCTTCATGTCTTTGCTTCCAGCCTATGTAGGCCTTCTTTTTCTGATTGAGTTTGGCCAAGATCTCCTTGCTGCAGTGCTGGACATGCTTGAACTTCAATATGAACTTGAATCAAAGGCAGCCAAGTGGTATGTCACAAATGATATCTCTAAAGCGTTTTTCTCTATCCCTTTGGCAGCAGTGTGCAAGCCACAGTTTGCTTTCACTTGGTGGGGCATCCAGTACACCTGGAATTGACTGCCCCAGGGGTGGAAACACTGCTCTACCGTTTGCGATGGACTGATCCAGACTACACTGAAATGGGGAAGCTCCTGAACACCTGCAATACATCAGTGACATTGAGTGGGGCAACACAGCAGCAGAGGTTTTTGAGAAGGGGAAGAAAATAATATAAATTTTCCTGAAAGCTGGTTGTATCATTAAATAGAGTAGGGTCAAGGGACCTCTAGAGGAAATCCAGTTCTTGGGGGTAAAATGACAGGCTGGATGTTGCCACATTCCAACGGATGTGATCAACAAAATAACTGCTATGTCTCTGTCAACTAGCAAAAAAGAAACATAAGCTTTCCTAGGCCTTGTGGGATTCTGGAGAATGCTTGTTCCAGGCTATAGGCAGCTTGTGAGCCCTCTATATTGAGTGACTCAAAAAAGGAACTATTTTTAGTGGAGCCCCAAGAAACAATAGGCGTTTGAACAAATCAAACAAATAATAGTTCATGCGGTAGCCCTTGGGCCTGTCCGTACAAGACCAAGTGTGCAAAATGTATTTTACACTGCAGCTAGGGAACATGGCCTCACCTGGAGCCTCTGGCAGAAAACCCCAGAAAACTCGAGGTCAACCACTGGGGTTCTGTAGCTGGGGCTATCGAGGATCAGAAGCCAATTACACCCCAACTGAAAAGGAGATACTAACAGCATATGAGGGTATTCAAGCTGCTTCAGAAGTTGGTACAGAAGCACAGCTCCTCTTGGCACCACAACTACCTGTGTTTCACTGGAAGTTCAAAAGGAGAATCCCCACTACATGTTACGCAACCAACACTACGTGGAGTAAGTGGGTAGCGTTAATTACGCTGCAGGCTTGAATGGGGAAACCCAACCACCCAGGAATCCTGGAAGAGAACATGCACTGGCCGGAAGGCAGAGATTTTGGAGTATCAACCGAAGAGGTAACTTGTGCCAAAGAGGCACCACCATATAATGAGTTGCCAGAAGACGGAAAGCAGTATTTATTATTCACTGACGGATCCTGTTGTGTGGTAGGGAGCCATCAGAAGTGGAAAACTGCTGTGTGGAGTCCCCCGCTCTGAGCTGTAGAGGCCATAGAAGGGGAAAGTGAGTTGAGTCAGTATGCAGAAGTGAAAGCCATCCAACTGGCTCTAAAAATGGCTAAAAGAAAAAAAGTGGATAGTATTCTATCTCTACACTGATTCATGGATGGTGGCAAATGCCCTGTGGGGGTGGCTGCAGCAATGGAAACAGAGCAGCTGGTAGCGCGCAGAGGTAAATCTATCTGGTCTGTGGCAGGATATTGCTGCCTGCATAGAGAACCTGGCCATAAAGGTATGTCACATAGATGCTCACATGGTCAAGAGTCGCGCCACGAAAGAACATCGGAATAATGAAGAGGTGGACTGAGCTTTGAGAGTTGAAGTGTCTCAGGTGGACCTGGACATACAGGTGAGATGTTTGTAGCTTGATGGGCCCATGAAATATCAGGACATCTGGGGAGGGATGCCACACACAGATGGGCTCATGTTTGAGGGGTGGACCTGACCACTGAGGCTATCACACAAGTCATGTGAGCTGCGATGAGGTGAGCTATGAGAGTAATATTCTCCCTGGAATAGGGGTCAGTGTCTAGGATTTCGATATGGTGAGGCCAGGCAAATTAACTATATTGGACCACTCCCACAAACTTGTCAAGGCAAATGTTACATACACACCATGGTAGAAGCAACTAATGGGTGGCTGGAAACATACCAGTAAACCATGCCACCACCCGAAACACCGCCTTGGTCCTGGAAAGGCAAGTTCTGTGGCATCATGGCAGAACATGGCATCACTTCATTAATGACCCTGTATCAGGGAGAGTTGTGATAGAACAAGGGGGAATTATTTTAAACTAAAAGAGGGTGGCTATAGATTAGGTATTGGGAAGGTGGATGGTGGTGGTGGAATTAGGTGGTCTTTAAAGTCCCTTCCAGCACAAACCATTCTATGATTCTGTGAAAGTAAGATGCGCCTGTGAGAGAGTCAACTTGTTTGTGTAGTTAGATTTAAAGAGACAAATCTTGTCTTTATTGTTATCACCATTTTATTTCTCCACAATTGTGGCAACAGCTGGATGCTAGCTACTGAATAAGGTCAAATGTGTAAAAGGAAATACTAAATAGCAATGGACACCACCTGAGCTGGGCATGGTCTGGATTATGGTCAGAATGGGAGGAGGGAGAGATTGACCTGTAACTCAGGTACCCACATGCCCACTTTGCATCATCTGCAGCTGAGCTCTACTGCAGCCCCACTCTAGAGTCCTCACCAGAGATACTCAGGCTCCACCACATGTGCCACGCATGTGCCACCTTTGCCCAGGTCACAGAATCACAGAAAGATGGAGTTTGAGAGACACCACCAGAGACTAGCTAGACTAACAACCCTGCTCAAAGCAGGGTCTCCTACAGCAGGTTGCTTTGGTGGTTGTTTTGTTACCTTTACTGAGGAAAAAAAAAATAAAAATAAAATAAAGTGTTAAGTGAATTTTTTAGTCTTTCAGTTTGTACCTGTTGTCTCTCATCTATTCACTGGATAGCACTGTTTTTCTTTACTGCCTCCCATCAGGTATTTATGTGCACTGGTAAACCCTTCTGAGCTTCTCTTCTTAAGATTGAACAGTCTCTTGGCCTCTCCTCACGTCAGATGCTTAAGTCCCTTAATCATATTCATGGCCCTTTGCTGGACTGCAGTTTCCCTATGGCTGTCTTGTCTTGGGGAGCCTAGAAGTAGTGAGAGTACTCTAGAGTAGCCTTACAGGTGCCAAACAGGGCGTGAAAGATCTCCATTGACTTGCTGGCAATGGATGCTAATGCATCTGACGATGCAGTTGGCGTTTTTTGCCACAAGGGTGCATTGTTGGCAATGCTGCTGACCAGTGTCATGGTAAGCTTGTTGGTCACCAGGACACCCACGTACTGAGCATTGGCACATGGAATTATTCCTGCCCAGCTGGAGGATATAATATTCCCCTTTACTGAACTTCATCAGATTCCCGTTGGCCCATTTCTTCCTTAAGGAAATGAAGCCCAGGGAGGAACCGCGCCAGATCAGGAATGCCCCCAAGGGACTGAAGCCTGTGGAGGACCCATACTGGAGCAGATTCAGTCCTGAGGGAACTGAAGATCATGGGTGAAACACAGCTGAGCAGAGAAAATAAGAAAGAAAAAGTGTTAGAAGAAATAAGTAAGAAGCAAGGAGTGGCAAAAGATAGCACAATGTGCTGACCTCAGCCTCCTGCAGTCTCATCTCACCAAAAGAATTGGGAAGAACTGAGCATAACATGAAAGAAAACAAAGGGAGTTGGTACCAGAGAGAAGAGGAGTTAGACTGAAGCTGAGCCTTGGAAAGGGGAGGAAAGGTTTTTATTTTATTATTTTTTTGGCATCTTGTTTTTAACTCAGTACCTGAATGAGTAATTAAAAGTTTACATTAATTGGCAGTGAGTTAAGTGAAATTCCTCAAGCTGAGATTGTTTTGCCCATAATAGCAAAGGTTAAGGTCCAGGGATGACAGGCTCCTGGGACTGTGGGCAGAGAGGGGGGTGGAGGTCCCAGGTGAGAATAGTCAGCAGTATTAAGGCATATTAGTACCCTCAGGTCCTTACACTTTTTGCCTTGCTTGTTCCTCTCGGTTTCCTGACTTCCTCCACGTTGTGGTTACTGCATGTAAGGCTGCCCCCAGCCTTCATATGCCTGAAAGCTCTTTCTTATTCATGAGTACCAAGTCTGGTAGAGAGCGACTTCCTCTATCAGGAAGTCAATGGCAATGCTCTCTTGAAACCTGGATTGCTTGTGCCCTGCTTGGCATTGAAAGTGGTGCATACCTGCAAAATTGGCTTGAAAATGCCAAAGGTCAGAAATGCTGGTTATTGGAAACAGATTCCAAGGATGCTCAGGCTATCTTATGCCTGGCACTGGTCTTCAGCGGGAACATGATTCTGAGCTGTTCCAGCCTGACAGGTCAGGCAAATTGTTTCCTGGCATGGTTTTGGCTGGGATAGAGTTAGTTTTCTTCTTAGAGACTCACACAATACTGTATTTTGGATTTTTGAAGAAAATAGTGGGATAACACACCACTGTTTTAATTGTTACAAAGCAGTGCTTACACAGATCTAAGAACCTTTCTGCTCCTTGTGCTGCCCTGACAGTGAGGAGGCTGGGGGTGTACAAGAAGTTGGAAGGGGACGCCGCAAGGACAGCAGACCCAGGATGACCAAAGGGATATTCCCTACTGTATGACAACATGCTCAGCAATAAAATCTGGGGTAAATAAGGAGGAATGAGGGTGGGGGTGGGGATTTGAAGTGATGGCATTTGTCTTTCCAAGAAAGTTATGTGTGATGAGCCCTGCTTTCCTGGAAGTGGCTGAACACTTGTTTCCTGATAGGAAGTAGCAAATGAATTCTTTGTTCTGCTTTGATTGCATGCACAGCTTTTGCTTTACCTGTCCTTATCTCAACCCCTGCATCCTCAAGCTTTTACCTTTCTGGTTCTCTCTCCCATCCCACCTGGGGAGAGTGAGCAAGCAGCTGCATGGTACTTAGCTGCCTGTGGGGTTAAATTACAACACTCCCCAAAACACCTGTTGCTCTCCATTGTTGAGCAGAGAGCACAGAATGACTACTGCAGGTGAGTTTGTCATCTTTGTGCTACATTCAGTTACTACTCTAAACACGTCAAGAAATCAGTGATTTGTCTTTAAATTTGGTTATCATACCAGTAGCACTGTCTTTCTATGCAAAACTTTTCTCAAGGGCTCTTGCTGTGCTCCCTCCATTTGCTCAAGGCATGCTGCATTCTGGCCTCCTGCATTGCCGCAGACACTCTTGCTAAATTATTCAAGCAGGAAACCATTTCTAAAACTTTAAAACATACATTTCTAATTCTCTGTCCTAGCTTCACATGGTGAGACCACTCTCCAGGTGCTTACAGCAGTCACTGAAGCTCTGACCAACGTGCTTTTGCAGCACCCGTGTGCAGCTGTGATCTGGCTCATACCACTCATGAAGTGGGTCTTGTTGCTAAATGCAAACATCTATCTCCCTATGCACACACCCTACAGATGGGTCAGGAACCTGTTACTCCCAGTAAAAGGAAGGAATATCAAACTGCCCTTCCTAACTATAACAACTGGGATATCTGATATGGCTGTAGTGTACATGTATAGCATAGACATACTGCCTCTGTGTAGAGCAGGAATTTGAGCACGAAGGTAAAATCAGTATTACAAGTGGTTATGGAACTTCAACTTCGTATTTTCTGTTGCAATAATTTGTGTTTTCCACAAAGTTTGCTGACATTCAGGTATTTCATAATGACTGATAAGGCACTGCTAAATTATTTAGCTTTTTCTCTTTTTAATACTTCAATAACTCTGTGTGTACTTTTTTGGCCTAGAGTGCGAACATTTCAAAGATGGGAAGGTGTTCTTTCTCCATTTTTCATTCTTTTTCTACATTCTGATGCAATTGATTACAGCAGATGTAAACAGATTCAAAGTTATTGCATGAGTGACTACATCAAACTTCTAATAGCTCCCTATGTGCCTTGTTTAGAAGTTTCACAAAAACATGCTAGGTGGCAAAGTGAAGTGCTCTGGGCATTTAGTACTTGGCACCGAAACCCTGGTGTCATATTCTCTGTGGAGGGAAGCCAGTAGGGAATGTATACCAAGCAGACAAACTGGAAGCAAGAAAACTTTTCTCTCAAACTTCAGCATTCTATTTAATTCTATTCCATTTAGCATTCTATTTCATCTTGTTTGAAGTGCAGTAATTGGTCCCCGGGGCAGGCTTGGTGCCCAAGTCTGGGCAAGGCCCGGGTGAGAAGCCTTAGAGGTCTGGCTCTGTGCAGCATGAGGACAGGGCTGGCCAAAGGATGAGAAAGGGATGGAGATAGGGCTGCAGTTGCCATAGCTGTCCACTAAATAATCATTAGGCAAGAATCATAGAATGATAGAATGGCTTGGGTTGGAAGGGACCTTAAAGATCATCTAGTTTCAACCCCTCTGCCATAGCCAGGGATGCCTCCCACTAGATCAGGTTGGTCAGGACCTCATCTAACCTGGTCTTGAACACCTCCAGGGATGGGACATCCACAGCTTCTCTGGGCAACCTGTGCCAGTGCCTCACCACCCTCTGAGTGAAGAACTTCTTCCTAACATCCAATCTAAATCTCCCCTCTTTCAGTTTAAAACCATTCCCCCTTGTCCTATCATTATCTACACGAGTAAAGAGTCCCCCTCCATCCTTTCTATAAGAACCCTTTAAGTATTGAAAGGCTGCAATGAGGTCTCCCCAGAGCCTTCTCTTCTCCAGACTGAACATCCCCAGCTCTTTCAGCCTTTCCTCATAGGAGAGGTTCTCCAGCCCTCTGATCATCTTTGTGGCCCTCCTCTGGACGCATTATAACAGGTTGACATCTTTCTTGTACTGGGGGCCCCAAACCTGGACACAGGACTCCAAATGGGGTCTCACAAGGGCAGAGCAGAGGGGGACAATCACCTCCCTTGACCTGCTGCCCACGCCTCTCTTGATGCAGCCCCGGATACGGTTGGCCTTCTGGGCTGCAAGCACACGCTGCTGGCTCATGTTGAGCTTCTCATCTACCAGAACCCCCCAAATGCCTCTCTGCAGGGTTGCTCTCAATAGGTTCTTCTCCCAGTCTATATTCATGCCTGGGATTGCTCCATCTCAGGTGCAGCACCCTGCACTTGGACTTGTTGAACCTCATTCGGTTCACGTGGGCCCACTTCTCCAGCTTATCCAAGTCCCTTTGGATGGCATCCCTTCCTTCTGTTGTATTAACTGCACCACTCCGCTTTGTGTCATCTGCAAACTTGCTGAGGGTGCACTCAATCCCATCATCTATGTCATTGATGAAGATATTGAAAAGCACCGATCCCAAGACAGACCCCTGAGGAACGCTGCTTGTCACTGGCCTCCACCTGGACAAAGAGCCATTGACCACTACTCTCTAGGTGCAACCTCCAAGCCAATTCCTTATCCACTGAATAGTCCACCCTTCAAATTCATATCTCTCCAACTTAGAAATCAGAATGTCACGTGGGACCGTGTCAAAAGCCTTACAGAAGTCCAGGTAGATGACATCACTTGGTCTTCCTTTGTCAACTGATGCTGTCACTCCATCACAGAAGGCCACCAGATTGGTCAGGCATGATTTGCCCTTCGTGAAGCCATGCTGGCTGTCTCAGATAACCTCCTTGCTTGTCTTGCACGTGCCTTAACATTGCTTCCAGGCGGATCTGTTCCATGATCTTGCCAGGCACAAAGGTGAGGCTCACTGGTCTGTAGTTCTCCAGATTTTCCTTTCTACCCTTTTCAAAAATGGGAGTGATGTTTCCCTTTTCCAGTCACTGGGGACTTCACCTGACTGCCATGACTTTTCAAACATAATGGAGAGTGGCTTGGCAGCTACATCAACCAATTCCCTCGGAACCCTGAGATGGATGTCATCAGACCCCATAGACTTGTAGCTGTTCAGTTGCATCAAGAGGTCCCGAACCTGTTCTTCGCTTACAGTGGGAGGGACTGTGCTCCCCCAGCCCCCGCCTAGAGGTTCAGAGCCTTAAGAGGTGTGGGAAGCCTGATTGGCAGTGAAAACCGAGGCAAAGAAGTTGTGAAGTACCTCAGCCTTCTCCATGTCTGTTGTTACCAGTCCTCCATCTACATTTTTCAGAGGTGGTACACTCTCCTTAGTCTTTCTTTTCTGGCCAGTGTACTTGTAGAATCCTTTCTTGTTATTTTTTTGCATCCCTTGCCATGTTTAGCTCTGTCAGTGCCTTGGCTTTCCTGAACCCATCCCTGCACATCCGGACAGCGTTTCTGTACTCTTCCCAGGGCACATGGCCCTGTTTCCACTACCTGTGCAGTTCCTTTTTTTGCCTAAGTTTGACCAGAAGGTCATTGCTCAGCCATAACAGTTTCCTGCCTTCCCTGGTTGATTTATTGCACATGCGGACGGAGAGCTCTTGCGCTCTAAGAAAAATATCCTTAAAGAGTTGCCAGCTCTGACCAGGTCCTCTTTCCCTAAGGACAGTATCGCACGGGATCTCATCCACTAATTCTTTGAATAACTGGAAGTTTGCTCTTCTAAAGTTGAGGGTCCTGACTTTGCCCTTTGCCAGGCCCACATCCCTCAAGATCACAAACTCAACCAGGGCATGGTCACTGCAACCCAAACTGCCTCCAATCTTAACCTCTTTAATGAGGTCATCCACACTGGTGAGCACCAAGTCCATAAACGCTTCTCCTCTGGTTGGTTTGTCTAATACTTGGACTAGGAAGTTGTCCTCAATGCACTCTAGGAGTCTCCTGGATTGCTTACTACCTGATGTGTAGCTTTCCCGGCAGATATCTGGGTGATTGAAATCCCCCAGCAGGATGAGAGCCCATGAGCATGATGCTTCTTGTAGTTGGAGCAAGAAGGCTTCATCAAAAGGCTCCCTTTGAACGCTGCTCATTAGTCACAGGACAGCCTTTCCCTATCCCTTTCCTAGTGCAAGCTGGCCAGGAAGAAAAGCTGACCCTGGGGCTGGTGACAGGGCCCTGTGAAGTTGTTACACCTCCCCCAAACCCTGCAACGCAGGGATGATGCCACAGGTTAACAAGTCACTTTACATTGCCTGATCCATTTATGCAAACTCTCAGCCCCTGGCAAACACAAGTAAATCAAGTCAGCTTTGGCCCTCTTTATAGATGGATTATGTAGGTGCAACCATTACTGACTTTTTTATTTTTCCCACAAAGTAAATACTATTGGTCAATTAAATGGAATGAAAATCATAGAACCATTTAGCATGAAAAAGAGCTCTAAGAACATCAAGTCCATCCATTAACCTAGCAGTTCTAAGTCTACCGCTAAACCATGTCCATAAGCACCACATCTACACATCTTTTAAATAGCCGCAGGGATGGCGGCTCAACCACTTCCCTGGGCAGCCTGTTCCAAAGCTTCGCATCCCTTTCAGTGAAGAATATTTTCCGAATACCCTCTGATCCAACTTGAGGCCATTTCCTCTTGTCCTGCTGCTTGTTGCTTGGGTGAAGAGACCAACACCCCCACCTCACTACACAGTATCAAACCAGTCATGCCTGTTCCCTGCTACAGAGTAGCTTGAGGCACTGCAGTTTTCTTCAGAAAATTAATAAATAAATGCAAGTCTTAGAAACAAATGTCACACTGTATTCCATTACCACTTTCAGAAGATACAGTGTGAGGCTTTTGTCCTATCTTGGGCAGACCGAACTGGAAATGCCAGATTTTCCTTATTCTTGCTTATGGACTGGTCTAGTTAGCAGAGTATTCCAGGCAATTTATCTGAAAAAAAAAAATATATATATATATATATATACACACACACATATACTTCTTGAAGGAAACTCAACTCTTTACTGGAAAAAAAGCAATGAGAGAAATCTGAAATAATGTTCTTACAAAACCTGATAATAATTTAATTTCAGAGGTCAGACTTACGCTAGTGGGAAAGAGGTCCAACCCTGCTCAGATCAGGACCCATTAGCACAGGTTGCTCAGGGCTGTGGGCAGGTGAGGGCTGAGTATCTCCAAGTACAAAGAGTCCATAGCTTCTCAGGGCTTAGATATAGTGCTTGAAGGATTTTTCTTCCCAGAGGGGGATGTCTCTCATTACAACTCGGGCCTGTTGCCCCTTCTCATCACAATGCACCTGTGAGAAGAATCTGTCCCCATCATCTCTTCCTGCTCGCATTAGGCAGCTGCAGACTGCAATGAGGTCTCCCCTTCACCTTCTGCTCTTCAGGCTGAACAAATCGAACTGTCAGCATCTCTGCATACATCCTGTGCTCCAGCCCCAGAGCCTCCACAGAAACCACTGGGCAATGTATGGCAATGACTGACTCGTACAAGGGAGCTGGAAGTTTGGTATGCTCAATTGTGTCGATGCTATAGTAAAAGAAGGCATTTTCCTATAATCTCTGTCAAATAAGTCTGAGTGCTAAAACTGTGGTATTTATAAGAAAATCATGAAGAATATTGCCCATGGAGCTTTCTAAACAGGGATATTCAGGGGAAAAAGAGAACACAATGCTGAGCCAGTTTGTATTAAAACTATTGGAACTACTGTTTGGATGACATCTGGCAGAGCAGTTTTAGCACCATCAAAACTACATCAGTAATAGTCCAAATCACTGAGGAAAAAACAAACAAACAAACAAAAAGAGAGCACAAGCCTGCTGCAGACAACAGGAAGAAACATTGCCATCAACAAAGCACTGAGCTCCTCAATCAGACATGACCACAGAAAGGCTGGGCAAATGGAGTTGCCCAGCCAATAGAAGTGTGTTTAAAAAAAAAAAAAAAGAAGAAAAAAAAAAAAAGACAGGAAGAAAAAACAGGAAGAAAAATGCATTCAGCTTGCATATGTCAAAGCAATAGTGATATCAGTGAAAGCAGTGGTATAAAATTATCTGGATCATCAGGTTCAGAGAATGGTGATTAACAAGTCATTCTCTGCCTGGATACCAGTGACAAGTAGAGCATCGCAGGTATCTGTCCACCTCACCTGTATTGTTTAGCATCTTCATTAGTTATATGGAAGAGATGGCACTCTTGTCAAATTTGCAGGTGACACCAAATCGAGGGTGTGTATGTTCAAGGGTTTCCTTCCAGAGGGACCTGGGCAGGCTGGAGGCCTGCTGGAGGCCAACAAGAACCTCATGAAATTCGACAAGAACAACTGCTAAGTTCTATGCCTGGAAAGACAGAGCACCTGGCAACAAGACAGGCTGGGGATGCCTGGCCACGTAACAGCTCTGTGGAAAAGGCCCTAGGAGCCTTTGTTGGACAGTGAGCTGGATACGATGCAGCAGTTTGCCCTGGCAGCAAAGGTGGCCAAGAGCATTCTGGGCTGTGTGAACTGAAGCAAAGAAAGTAGAATGAGGCAAGTGGTTATGCCCCTCTATTTGGTACTCCTGAAACCATATCCAGATACTGGATCCAGTGCTGGGCTCCCCAGAACAATATGTCAACAAACTGGAGGAAAGTTTCAGTAGAGAGCCACCAAGATGACCAGGACTGGAGCACTTGCCTTGTGAGCAGAGGCTGAGGGAGCTAGGCTTGTTCAGCCTGCAGAAGAAATGGCTTCGGTGTGTATCAGCTAGCAGCCTTACTGTACGTATGGGAAGGATATCAAGAAAATAATGCCAGGCTCTTCACAATGGGCTTGGAGAGAGGAAGAGAGGCAGTAGGCAAAAGTCAGGCAACAGGCAAAGATATTTCAAGTTCAATATACTTCCTTCTGAATGGATGTAAGGAACAACAGTGACTCTGAAGCTTGTGAGGTAGTTGATCAGGGTCTCAGAGAGGCTGTGGCATCTCTGTCTTCAGGCAGTTTCCAGGCCTGATTGGATACAGCCCAGAGCAGCCTTGTCTGACCATGGAGCTGGTTGTGTTTTAGGCAGTGGTTGGACCGTGCAGGCAGATTACTGCCACCTGGAACAACATCATGAATTGCATTGTTTTCCTTGGCTCTGTGTCCAAAGGAAACATTTGTGTCCAGGTGCAGTCCATTAAAAGTGAGTAGGCACTACAGCTATAGTGAGCTGTGGTATAAGCGATGGTGGTTTTTGCTTGAGAAAGAATTCTTAAGCTGGTAAAGATACATCTGTCAAAGCAAACAGGGAAACATAGAGAAGTTCACGATTTTTTACAATAGTGTATTTGTTTTTTGAAAAGCTCAGCCATTACAATTGGACAAGTTAAGGGCTCTGCACCCAGTTGAGTCTGATCTCCAGAACTGCTTAGTACTCACAGGATCTGAGCCCAAACCTCGTGGTTACACAACCCAAGGATAGATTTGATATGCCTTGGTAGAGCAGAGGAGGATACAATTTTGAAGTTTCTCCTCATAAAGTCTGCCCTGAAGAAATAACTACAAAAAAATGGACATGGATTGCCAGAAATTGATACCAAGTTTCTGGCATCTGACAAGATTTCAGTATATTTTAATATTTCTGCCAAGTGTTGATGGTCTCAGCAAAGCCTTATTTCAAATATCAGTGTGGGAGGCGGTTTCTCCAAGTGCTGCCAACATGTGTCCTCATCTAGAAACCTGAGAGAGTAGCCAGGTTACACGGGAATACCATGCCACTGAATTTCTGTGTGGAACAAGGAAATATTCATCATTGCCACAGGAGAAAGGCAAAATTTTTTAAAGTCTAAGCAAATGACTGTGTCAAAAAGTCCTTTTGTCATGGTGCTTCTACCCTGTCAGCCCAGCTTCCCTGAAAATGCTCTCTCAGACAGGGCCTGGCTGAGCTGCCCTTGGCACAGCCTGGAGCAGCATGTGGGGTCAAAGTGAGTCCTGTGTCAGGAGGGCTTCATCCCAATGGCTCAGATCCCACTTGTGTAGGCTGACTGGGGTATGTGTCTCTGCTCCTTGCCAATGAACAAGAACTACCTCTGCAAGCCTCTCCCCCAGGGTCCTCATGAGGTTAAAAGCAGCTCCTCTGCTCACAAGCCTAGCGGACACAGAGGCCCTTCCTCATGCAGGTAAGATGCTGTGGGCAGCACTCATGAACATTGCTAGTTTTCCTCTTGTAGCAAGCACTGGATGTCTGCCAGAGTTTGCTGTTGGACATGGAGGTAAGGGAGTGCAGGAAGGGCAGGCCCACTGCCCATGGTGGGGACAGCAGTCCTGTTTATGGTGGGATGCTCTTAGGGGTCTTACTCATGGTGGGACCACCTCAGGGGATCCTGTCAGCACACGGTATGGCACCCAGGGCTCCTAGGTGTTCCAGGCATGCAAGCAGGCTGTGGCTGCTAGTGATGCCTCAAGCAAAATAATCCAGTCTTTTTCAGAATAAATTAGTCCTGCATTATTGCTGGCTTCCTTAGTTCAGCCATCACCTCAAACTGGTCCTGGACCATACCCAAGTTTCAGGATTCTACCTCCCATGGCTACTTGCTCCAGGCTATCTGGTCTGCTCAGCTTGGTGCAAATGGGCCTTGATAGCTTGGAGAAGAAAGCCACATCCTCCTCCAGGAGCAGCTAGCTTCCTTGGGTGGGCACACAGCATATTTGGCTTCCTGTAGGAGGTAGGGTGACACATTGCACCCCAAAATGCTGGATCTATGTAGAAGTGCACTGAGGTGATGTAAAGCACCTTCTTTAGGCATTGCACTAGTGGTAAGTTGGGTCTCAAACCAGTGCATCGCTATCACACCAATCAACAGTGCCTTCCTCCACCTACGGGGAGCGAGAGAAACCAACTGCCTCCCCAGCACTAACAGCACCAGTGCTCACTCTCTGCTCACCCATCCAGCCTTTTGGGGCCGGTCAGCAGTGGACAGTGGTGTAGCTTTACTGGGAAACAGTTGGAGGTCATTAGTGACCCTGAGAAATCTTTTTCGGTGCAAGTGAGAGGGTAAGGAAAGGAGCTGGTGCAAGGTGGAGACTTTCAAGGCTCAATCCTGTGCAGTGTGAGGGAGGACGGAAGATTTTCCTACCATGTTTCCATTTCATTGTGTACAGGATGTCTGAGGACAAAAGATTTAAATCAGGCATTTCTTGTCATGTGGCTGTGTCACTGACTGCTACATTGCTCCATACGATGGTGAAAGATTAGGTTCAGCTTCTGTGAAGCTTCTGTGTCTGCACTGTAGTCCTGTGCCTTCACACCTAATCCAGTCTAAATTTGTCAGCATGGGGAGTACATCATGGGCAGGTCTCCAGCCCTCTCTCACTCCTGCAGCAGAACTAACAATTCCCCGCGGCTGCTGGAAATACCATGACTGACATATCATCACTGTGTACTTGCATCGACCCAAGGGCTCATTGACATCATGTGATGGGCTCACTCACCTCTTTCTCACCTACTCTTATTTTCAAGGGTTGAGCTCAGAACATAAACAGATGACTAGCCCTTACATACCTAATCTCCTACTTTGAATTTATTCTTATTTTTAGCACTCCTTGACATTCCCCTGTCCCTCCTGTGTAACAGGGAGGTCCCCACCTTAACTGGAGCCATCTCCACTATAATTTGTCAGTAGACTCCTGCTGCTGGCTAGCAGGTCAGTAGTAAAAGCACCTGACAAGGTCCTTAGCAGAGCATGCACTCACACCTGTACCACGGAGGCATCTATGGCCTACCAAAACTAACTGCCTCAGTGCTGTGAATGTTCATGCATACATAGTTTTGAACTTGTACAGAGAAATGTGCACATTATGCAGCTTTGCAGACAGGAACAAATGGAGACAGGAGATGTTTCCAGGGGAACACTGCTATGTGCTGTTCCAGCTCTTGTCTCTCTCAGGAACATGATACTGGTTGCTTTCAGGACCAAAGCAACACTGGGCCAAACAAGCTGTGCTATTCTTGCATCAAAATCCATATTGCTTTGGCTGTGGACTGACTTGAAGGAAGAGATCATTCCTAATTTCCAGAATAATGGATGATATAGTCCTTATGTACCAGTCAAACATATGCAGAAATAGTAATTAAAACAACAACAAAAACACTGTTAAAGAATACAGTGACTTTGGACACTGCTGGAGAGCTTGACCAAGCAGTTGCATCTCAGCGTTGCAGCACCCACACTCAAGATGGAGTATCAAGTTTTTATGTCATTGGATGTGCTAATATGGATGTGTACAGACTTTTCAGGACAGATAGGCAGGGTAGGCAGAGCTGGAGTAGCCCTCTATATGAGGGAAGGTCTTGATTTTATGGAGCTTACTTATGGTGATGAAAGGGTTGAATGCCTTTGGGTAAGTCAGGAGAAAGGTCGACAAGGGAGCTATTGTGGTAGAAGGATGCTATAGACCACCCAACCAGGATGAAATATTTTATAAGCAACTAGGAGAAGTGTTGCAATTGCTAACACTCATTCCCATGGGAGACTTCAACTTTAAGCGCAGGAAGTTCTGGCTGAATATGAGAGGGCACTTCGTTACTGTGAGGGTGACAGCACTGGAACAGATTGCCCAGAGAGGTTGTGCAGTCTCCTTCTCTGGAGGTATTCAAAACTCGCCTGGATACCGTCCTGCGCAATGTGCTCCAGGTGATCCTGCTCGGCAGGAGGGTTGGACTAGATGATCTTCAAAGGTCCCTTCCAACCTCAGCCATTCTGTGATTCTGTGATTCCCAGTTGTCTGCTGGAAATACAATACAGTGGAGAAGAAACAGACTAAGAGATTCCTGGAATGTGTGGCGGTAACTTCCTGACACAGGTGGTGAGAGAACTGACTTGGGAAGATGTCCTACTAGACCTGTTGTTTACAGGGAAGGTCTTGTGGTTGATGTGTTGGTTGGAGGCTCTCTTGGGCATAGCGATCTCAAGATAATAGAGTTCTTGATCCTTTGGGAATCAAGGAGGGCAGTCTCATTCTCACGGCTTGGACAGATGTACTGTTTGCTGTGTAGAAAACTATCTGGATGGCTGGGAGTAATGGAAGTAATGCTTAGGGACACGGTTTATAGGTGGAGTTGGTAGTGTTAGGTGATGCTTGGGCTTGATAATATTAAGGGTCTTTTCCAACTTAAATGATTCCATGATTATGGTGAATTAACCTTTTGACTGAAAGTTTTCCTCTCAGTATTAAAATTAGAACCAAAAAAATAGAGAGTAACAGAAATGAAACAGAACTAAAAATAGTAAACTTCACCATGGAAACATTAAAGCTCTTAGTCTGCTTAGCACATTGAAACAAACACTAAGACTGATCACAGTGTGCAAGTGTAGAAACAAGGAGAAAATACTATCACAATAGAGACTACCTAATCTGGAAGAGAAAGACCTGAAAAGCATAAATGGGACAGAGCTGACATTCCAGCAATTCCATCAGAAAAAAAAAAATGCACAAAAAATTTAGCAATGTTTTTAATTTCTTAGAGAGCCTAAGGAAAAAAAAAAAACTCCAAGAAAAAGCAGTAAATTCTCCATTGCTCACTGTTTTAACATCATGCTGCAATATATGACAGGGGCTGCACAAATGGAGAGCAACTTGGCAGAAAAGGACCTGGGGGTCGTGGTAGAATACAGGTCAAACATGAGCCAACAACGTGCACTTGCCACAAAGAAGGCTAACAATATAATGGGCTGCATTAGGCAAAGTATTGCCAGAAGGTCGAGGGAGGTGATCCTGCACCTCTACTCAATACTGAGGAGGCCACACCTCAAGTGCTGGGTCTGGTTCTGGGCTCCCAAGTACAAGAGAGACATGGACATGCTGGAGAGAGTCTAATGAAAGGTCTCAAAGATGATGAAGGGACTGGAACTTTTCACCTATGAGGAGAGTCTGAGAGAGCTGGAACTGTTCATCCTGGAGAAGAGAAGGCTGGGAGGGGATACCTGAAGGGAGGGTGCAAAGACGACAGAGCCAAGCTCCTTCCATTGGTGCCTACTGACAGGACAAGAGGAAATGGGTACAAACTGGAACACAGGCGGTGCCATCAAGAAACATTTTCTCACTGTGTGGGTGACCAGGCACGGGTTGCCCAGAGAAACTGTGGAGTCTCTCTTCTTGGAGGTCTTCAAAAGCTATTTGGACATGATCCTGGGTAAGCAGCTCTGGGTAGCCCTGGTTGAATAGATGGCCCTAGTTGGACAAGATGATCGCCAGAGGTCCCTTCCAAACTCAGCATTCTGTGATTCTGTGTTACATGCTTTGGACAGAGAAATTAAAAATGTATAAATGAATGCTAAGCAAGGATTTCTGCCTGAAATAATTTAATCATGTTATTTAACATAGTGAAGAGACAGGACAATTGTAATCAGTTGCTAAAAACGTCTTTAAAGAGAAAGGGATTTTGTGTGTGTGTGTGGCATATTCCCTTTGGCCTTGTATAATGGCAATGGAACCCTGAATAAGCATCAGGAAATATCTCTAATGTTCACTAAATGGAGAGTGACAGGAACTGATAGCTTGTGTGGGGACATTGCTGAATCCTGATCACAGGAGGTTTGTCAGAGAAGACTGAACTGTTACCCATGAGGAAAAGCTGCTCACAGATACCCTTTACAGATGCAGGCAGGCAGACATGATGGCGTCTTGTTTTGAAGTGTACAATTTCCATGTCAGAATAGCAGAGAACTACTTCCTTGAGTTCAATGATGTGCAGTACCCCACCTTGCACTCCAGCCATACCTGGTGCTGTCAGTGAAAACCAGTCCAGAACCCAGCAGCAGCTAGAGTTCTTGGCAAAGACATGCTCAGTGGCGGTTGCTACACTGGCCAGTTACCTTATTCTCTGATTCAGGAATATTATAGAGTACTAACATAGAATCATATCATAGAGTGGCTCAGGTGGGAAGGGACCTTAATGAAGTAGGGAAGCGTGCGGTCACCATAAGTGCAAACAGGAGAAAAAGAAAGACATGCTGGGTCTTCTTCAATGCAGTGGGTGAACCAAGGAAGTGTAGGTTAGTCAGGATGCACAATGGTCATGGTTTCTCCTGTGTGACTCTTGCAGTCAGGTCACCAACACTGAGTAACACATCTCTTGACTGTAAAATGCCACCATCTATGAAATACCAGTATGGGAGGCTTTCAACTGTTATGGAGATAGGACTAAAGCCATTACACCAGTGAAATCCTTGCTTTGTGGGTGGGTGTGCATCAGTCCCGTTGCTCACAATCTCCACCTCTCCCCAGTGCTTTCTGCCTGCAGACCAAACCAGCTGGCCCCATGGCAGGAGAGAACCAGACTCGGGTGACAGAGTTCATGCTTCTGGGCTTTTCCCATGGCCAGCCCTTCCTCTTCGTCCTTTTTCTGGTTATTTACCTGGTCACGCTTCTGGGGAATTTTGCAATACTTGCCCTTGTGTCCCTGGATCCCCATCTCCACAACCCTATGTACTTCTTCCTCAGACATCTGTCCTTCTTGGACATCTGCTACTCATCAGTGACAGTACCCAAGATCTTGGCAAATGTGCTACGCTCACAGGCAACCATCTCCTACTGCGGGTGTCTGGTGCAAATGTTCTTCCTGATGGCATGCGCAGGGGCCGAGTGTGCACTCCTAGCTGTCATGGCCTATGATCGCTATGCAGCAATATGCCAGCCCTTGCACTATGTCCACACCATGAGCCAGGGTGTCTGCACAGTGGCAGCTGCAGGCTGCTGGCTCTGGGGTATGTTGGATTCAGCCGTGCATACACTCCTGGTTTCTAAGCTGTCCTTCTGCGGGGCTGCCCATCTCCAGCACATCTTCTGTGATGCTCCCCCACTGCTGAGGGCAGCATGCAGCAACACCCACCCTGTCGAAGTGGCACTCCATGCTGCTAGCTTCTTTGTGGGCCTCAGCCCCTTCCTGTTTGTCATCATCTCCTACCTCCGCATCCTGGCTGCTGTCCTTGGGATGCCTGTGGCTGCTGGCCAGCACAAAGCCTTCTCCACTTGCTCTGCCCACCTGCTTGTGGTCACCTTGTACTTCGTGACAGCCAACCTGAACTACAACCGACCCAGCACTGGCTACTCGCCAGTGGCTGACACAGTGGTCTCTGCGCTGTACTGCATTGTCACCCCCATGCTGAATCCTCTCATCTACAGCCTCCGCAACCAGGAGGTGCAGAGGGCCCTGCAGAAAGCCCTGCAGGGATGGGGTGTTTGGGGCTCCCCCGGCAGCAATGCTGATGTGGTGTTGGCCCCTCATCAGCTGGCTGTAGGAAGTCTGTGATGGCAGCAGTAGGCTCGGGACTGCCTGGGAAAGCAGGGGCTGCTTATAGTATACTGTCATCACATGTCTGACCCTTGGCATATCACTGATAAGAAAATGGCAAAATCAAGTCGGGATCAAGGCTATAGTTCCAGGATTATGTATCACATGCTGAGCTCAGTACAGGACCCACCGCAGCCACATTATCATGGAATCATAGAATCATAGAATCAATCATAGAATAGCTTGGGTTGGAAAGGACCTCAAGGATCATCTAGTTCCAACTCCCCTGCCATAGCCAGGGATGCCAGCCACTAGATCAGGTTGCTCAGGGCCTCATCTAACCTGGTCTTGAACACCTCCAGGACTGGGGCATCCACAACCTCTCCGGGCAACCTGTTCCAGTGCCTTACCACTCTCTGAGTGAAGAATTTCTTCCCTATATCTAATCTAGATTTCCCTTCTTTTAGCTTACAACTGCCCACACTACCATCCCCCCATCCTATCACTGCCTGCCCATGTAAAAAGTCACCCTCCATCTCTTATAAGTCCTCTCTAAGTACTGAAAGGCTGCAGTGAGATCTCCCCAGGCCCTTGTTTCTAGCCCTCCTCTGTTGCAGAAAAGGCTGAGTGGATTGAAAGCAGGATAAGAGGAAATGTGCATGATATTTATTTATTTATATATTTATTAATATTTAAAGCAGTATTCAGGGGACAATCCAATGCAAACTGAAGCCCTCCCCTAACCCAGTGTGTTCCAGGCTAGATGCTCAATATGCCACTGTAAGAGTTGGCTGTTGGTATGTAAGTAGCATCAACAAGTCCAAGTGCAAGGTGCTGTACCTGGGCCAGGGCAATCCGAGACAGAAGTACAGACTAGGAGAAGAACTCATTGTGAGCAGCCTTACAGAGAAGGACTTGGGGGTTCCAGTAGACAAAAGGCTCAACATGAGCCAGCAGTGTGCACTTGCAGCCCAGAAGGCCAACTGCATCCTGGGCTGCATCAACAGAGGAGTGGCCAGCAGGCTGAGGGACGGGATTGTCCCCCTCTACTCTGTGCTCGTGAGACCCCGTCTGGAGTCCTGTGTCCAGGTTTGGGGCCCCCAGAACAAGAAAGATCTGGACCTGTTAGAGCAAGTCCAGAAGAGGGCCACAAAGATGATCAGAGGGCTGGAGAACCTCTCCTCTGAGGAAAGGCTGAGAGATCTGGGGGATGTTCAGTCTGGAGAAGAGAAGGCTCTGGGGAGACTTTATTGCTACCATTCAATACTTAAAGGGGTCTTACAAAAAAAGATGGAGAAGGACTCTTTACTCGGGTAGATAATGATAGGACACGGGCGAATGGTTTTAAACTAAAAGAAGGTAGATTTAGACTAGATATTAGGAGGAAATTCTTCACTGTAAGGGTAGCAAAGCACTGCAGCAGCTTGCCCAGAGAAGTTGTAGATGTCCCATCCCTGGAGGTGTTCAAGATGCATGCCTGCAGGCATGGCAATGTTTCTGCAGCTGTGCCACAGAGGAACACAGTGGCTGGAAGAGACCAAAACATGATCATCTATACTTTGGTTACCAAAAAGACACAGCAAAATTGGGGGGGGGGGGGGGGGGGGGGGGGAAGGGGGGGAGATTAAAAATCTCCAGAAATTTTGAATTAAAAATAACGTCTTACCTAAAACATAATGTGTCTTTCCCATGATTGGCAGACAGAGACTGTGATTTTTTTTCAAACAGTCTCAAACAGTAAGCAGGGATGCTGTAGTGCCCTTCAGGAGCTCATATGAGTTTTTTCTTGTCCAGGTGCAGGACAGGCCACAACAAACCTGTGAGCTACACTGGAAGCCAAAGGTGCCATAACGGGGTCCTCCACACCCCTGCTGCTGGCATTTGGCACTGTGTTGGGATGTGTTTCTGCAGCTTCTCACAGGCTGCAATGCTCAACAAGTCCTTGATTTATTCCTGATGTGATGGGACTTGCATATCAACAGCCAACTCCTATAGTGGCATGTTGAGCATCTAACCTGGAACACACTGTTAGGGGAGGGCTTCAGTTTGCATTGGATTGTCACCTGAATGCTGCTTTAAACATTAAAAATAAATGTCATGCACATTTCCTCTTATCCTGCTTTCAACCCACTTGGCCTTTTCCTCATATCTGCAACAGAGGAGGGCTAGAAACGAGGACCCTTTTCACTGTGCAAGGAATGGAGCCTACAGCAGACACCTGACACGTGATAGCATGAAAAACAGGACACAATTTTGATCACGTCAGAACAGAAGCAGTTTATTACTAGTGCAGTGCAGCAGAAGGACAGGCTCTGCTCACATGAACTCTGTTCAAATGAGGCAGTTACAAAATTTATATACCTTTAGGTTATGCAACTTGTTCTTTTCCAATCTGTGCCAGAGAAGCAGGATACGGTAAATAGCAATAGCAATGGGAATTCTTCAGATAAGGAGCCCCTAGCCTGTACATCCTGTCATGAATAATTCACTCCCTTGTTAATTAAATCGTGCTGACTGGTGAGATAATTAGCTTCAAATAGTCCTTAATTAGTGAGGCCTGCAAAGACCTAGGAGGCATAACTATTTCACTTCCATGCTAGGAAGTGGTGGCCTGACTTCAGCACAGAGAGGCAAACCACCCACCAGTACAGGGAAACGGAGCCGAATACTGGATGGAGGAACCCACCTTCATCACTGACTGGAGAACATGCTAGAGTCTTTAGGCTAGAGAAAAGCTGTGGGTCTGTTTATCCTGCACGTGTGTGCTTATTTATACTGTCAGAACTGTTAATAGGAAAAATGGAACTCAAAAATATACTACTGGCTGTATCCAGCAGCACTTATTCTGACTCATTTTCCAGAGGGAAAGGATTTCCCTGGAAGAACATTCCTCTGCTGGAATGCCTGGATGGCGACCGAAACAGTTATTAACATATTCCTTATTAAGTGAAGCCTTTTGGTATTTTTCTGTTGCTCCAAGACATATTTACCAAAGTCATTGTTCTCAGAAAATAATCTAAATTTTTTACTTCCTTTTTCAAAGTTTACCCCAGAAACAACATAGCCCTGTGTTCTTGGCACACAGGGGAAAAACAAACAAGTAATCTACTACCATAGTAGATAGCATCTACTATGTTTCATCTTCATTGACCAACACACACTTGTCTTGTTTAATGGAACAGCTCATTACATCAAAGCTTATGTCTGTTTGTAGGCAAACTCAGCAGTGTTCAGTGTGAGGATCAACTGTTCCCAGGTGCCAGCCCTGAATCTGCCCAGATAGACCCAGCTCACATTTCTATACTCTGCACTGCAAACATATTGCATCTTGCAAGTGGAAACTTCTTGGGAAAAAAGGCAAGTTCAGTCTTCACTGTGCTGTTTTCCCTTGACAACTGGGTAGGATAAGGTCCAGGGCCATAGCTCAGGGCAGTATCTCTTATTCTACAGCTGTATATTCTGGACTTAGTCCTATGAAGAAAGAAGGCCTGTCAGATAGAGGTGACAAATGGCAGTTCAAAAATAAAAGGTCCCTTCTGCCCTGACTAGATTAGTTATTTTTTCTTGCTGTGAATTGCCCTGCTGAAACAGGAACGGACACACTTCTCCTGCAAGCTTTCCAGTTGACATATGGGACAGTCTAGACAGAAAATATATCACATCCACATGTTCTGAAAACCATCCCATATAGGACTGGATGGGAAACAGAATAAAAATATCTGAGGGAGGGTGTCAAGAGGATTGAGCTGATCTCTTTTCAGTTGTGCCCAGCAATAGGATGGGAGGCAGTGGGCACAAACTGAAGCACAGGAGGTTCTGGCTGAATACGAGGGGGCACTTATATACTGTGAGGTTGACAGAGCACTGGAACAAGTCGCCCAGAGAGGTTGTGGAGTCTCCTTCTCTGGAGATATTCAAAACCTGCCTGGATGCCATGCTGCGCAATGTGCTCTAGGTGATCCTGCTTGGCGGGGGGGGGTGGACTAGATGATCTTCAGAGGTCCCTTCCAACCTCGGCCTTACTGTGATTCAGAATCCATCTTAGGCACAGGCCAAATATTTTGTCAGAAACTGCCAGTTTGCTCACTGGTACTTCTTGCACGTAGACATGCCAGGCTGAGCCAAATTAAGCTAACAATATGTAGAAGGCTGAAGCAGACAGAGGCAGAAGTTTGGAATAAGGCAGTTTGGACAATGCTGGTCTCACTGCAGAAGCTTCACATAATTTGCTGGGAAGAGGCCTACTTTGCCCCGGCACTGACCCCGCCACCAGCCTTCATCTACCATCTCGATGTGTGTGATTGTGTCATCGGGATCAAAAGAAATTTCATCATCTCCATCTGCAAAGATTGATCAGAAAACAAAGTCACAGTGTAAAGATAACCCCAGAATTAACTGTTTTTACACCCTCCCTTACCTCTCCCCAGGAGAATACAGAACAAGAAGGTTGATAAATCCCCGAGTTCATCTTATCCCATCTATTTCTACAAACAGCACAGATAGAACAGAGAAGGAGCAGGACTTCACAGATGAAAGATGAAGTGTCTATGTTCCAAAGTAAGGTCTCATTCTGTTTTTCCATGAGGAAGAAATTGAAATAACCAACTCAAAATCTTTTTGCCACTGTTGATGGTGTGAACAACCATCTCCCCACCCCACCTTGGCCAAACTCCCAGTGCCTCTCCTGTCAGGATGATTGCCTTTCCCATAGCCTGGATGGCACACCCACCTCCTTGGTAATCATAGAGAGCCACAGCACAGGTCCCAGGGCTCTCCACCTCATAAACATTGTCCGTTTCCCCTGCAGAAGACAGGATGGGTAAATAAGAAAAGAGGCTGAAAGCAACCAAAAAGATCTGGTCAGTACCACCCTCCACCCTTCTTCAGCAAAGATACCTGCTGCCTGACACACCATCCCATGCAGCTGATTTTGCATCTTGGAGCAGGGCAAGGGGCTGGGAGACATAAAGTCTCTATCAGCATGGATTGTTAACTTGACCACAGAAAATTTCAGGACACAAAATCCCTCTGGAGTCTGTCCCATACATCCACTGATGCAAACAGACAGATACACTCTCCAAGATTCTTCTCTCTGTACTCACCCACGCAGGGCTGGCTGGACTCCTCAGGAAGGATCTCCTCATAGTCCTCACCTCCATCTCCTCCACGGTTGATGACGGCATCTGGCTTTCCCAAGGGTGCTGGCAGTTCCTCATAGTCAGCACTTGCACTGATACCGTCACAGTAGTCAGAGTGCTCTAGCAGCTCCTCATAATCTCCACTGACATCCAAACTCTCACTGTAGATGGGCTGATCCTGGCTGGGAAACTTGGACAGCTCTTCACCCAGATCTGCTGGCCTTGGTGGCAAAGTGGGGGGTGTTTCCTCATCCTCCCCTTTTGCCTCCTGCCAGGAGGTAAGAAAGTGACAAGAAAGTCACCAGGAAAGCAATCACTACAGGCAGCTCTACCATGACTGCACAGCACCCAATGCAAGCAAGCCCACTCTGCTGCATGTTTTTAGTACTATCATGACACAAATAGAACATCATCCACAAAAGGAACTCAGCCATTAGGTCTGGGCTGAACTAGAACCTGGGAGTGCTGAACACACTTTCATGGCTCATGTTTTTGAGCCTATCTCACATACATAGCTACAGTCCACTCTACTGCTGCTGCAGTGACCCCATTCCAAGAGCCTGTTTTGCATGGCATAAGGTGCTGTGCAGCCATGTCCCATCACTATCCCAATATTTCCCCCTCACTCTTTGCAAAGCCTCTTCTGTGCTGTGGCTGCACCCCTCTTCTTTGTGCATGGCTACCTGTGAATCACAGTCCCCTCACAGGCTCAATCCTCTCTGCTCCCCTTTCTGGCTCCCCCCAGCCTGCCTCAGCACCTGCTCTCCTTGTGACACAGGACTGTCTTGGACAGCTCTCCCAGGGACCCTTGGTGTCACAGTGACAGGAACTGTCTCTCTGTGGTCCTTCGCTCTCTGTGGGATTTCCTGCTGGAGAAAAGTCATCAGAGCTCCTCAGTCCCTTTGAAACAGGTCCATTCCCAACCGAGCAACTCTCAAGACAATTTTTCTCACACCGAAATCTGTTCCAGCTGCCATAAACCTGCTATACAGACTGGACACCAGCAGGCCTGTAACTACTACTGGGTCTGCAGGAAGCAGACTCGAGGAGGGAATACATTAGAGAGTGTTTTATTGAAGAAACCTTATCTGCACATCAAACATAGCAACAGCGCAATGTAGAAGGAGGTCTTTTAAATATGAAGGTTTGGGTACAATCTCCAGTTTGGAAAACCTTGAATACATACTGCTGGGATGGCAATACCAAGGAGGTGCTATTGCACTGTGCTTGCCTGGCACTAAAGGCAAGGAGACTAGACCAAACCGCAGGGTGTCATGGTTGGGTGCTCACACATCCTGATCCGTGTGCCGAACCATGAAACATTGATTGAATAGCATGGTATTCAATGGCAGTCCCTGGCAGTTACAGGGAAGCTGTTTAGACAAGAGGTCACTGTAACAAGATCTGGTAGAAGCACATGGACCTCTGTGGTCCTGGGGAAAAGCCTGTTTCACAAGCCTTGGGGGACATGGGAAGATGGTCATGGCTCACCTTCTGCCGAGCTGCCTGGCACTCCTGAGCTTGACGCCTCACCCGGTCCTCTTCTGCCTGCCTTTTGCTCTCCTCGTCTGCCAATTTAGCCAGGTTTTCAAATCTCGACCGCAGGCTGCTGGTGCTGCTGGAAGCTGCTGTGGAGATGACAGCTGCTCAAGCCTGCCCAATGGCTCCTTTCCACCACCCCAAGCACCCAGGAGAAACCTGGACCTCTGCCTCTGCCAGAGAAACTTGCAATATAGTCACCTGCTTCAGTTTTTCAACACAGGCTAAATCCACAGCCCACCACAGCCCCTGCCTGCCAGTGTGCTGCTACAAAGGGCCCATGAGATTCACAGCTTCCCACCAAGCCCAGGGCTGGTACACAATTATCTCACCTGCCTCCACTGGTCTTGTTTTCTCATATGAGGAAGTTGGACTTGCCATCTCGTTAAAGCCAGCAGCACTCTGCAAAAGGAAGTGTCCAGCTTGTTAGGCAAGGCCAGTACTGAGATTCCACCAGATGGGTTTGGCTGTTGGTGACCACAAACAAGTCACAGCTTTGTTCCCAGCTATGTCTGCCTTCATCAGTAAAACTGCCACAGCCCTGTGGGAAGGGAGGCTGCTGGCTGCAGTCCTGCTTTCCAGTGCCTCCCTGCACTGCCAGAAGTATCTGCTGATCTCCAGCCAAAGGCAAGGGCTGTTCCTATAGAGAGGCAATGCTCCGAAAACTTCTAAAGGCTATGTGGAGCCAAGCCAAGGAGGTTTAACAGTGGCAAGAGGACTCCTGTATGGGACAGGAAGGCTGGGCACTCAAGGCAGGAGCGCTCACATATAATGCTGCAAACAGCTGGGGTGGTGCCTGACAGTCCTCCTCTTCCTGAGGTCCAGGTAAGTGGTGAACCAGTCCCCTGCACTCCCAGAGGTATGGGGCATGGAAGCACTTTCCTGTTGAATGCACAGCGGCAGCTGCACAACCATGAAAATGGCACCGCCCTTCAGCAGGTCGTTGCCTGCAGTATATGTACACAATAGCTGGGGCTGGAAAACAGTAAGGAAAAATGTGTGTGACTATCTGAGATCCTGATGGCTTTATGAGGTGTGAAGAGATGGCTAAGCTGTTAATTGCATCAATCAGATGTTTGTAGCAAGACACACCTCAGACTTCTCACAAGGCTGTATGCTCACAAAATTTCATTTCGAAAGAGCTATCATTGCTCATCATGACTGTATTGGTACATGTAGGGCCTGCAGGAGTAACAGACAGCAGGCAGACAGTATGCCCCCAGTACCTCAAATGGCACTACATGTACAGGACAGCACAGTTTAATTCTCTTAGAGAGTTCTTCACTGGCTCTACTCATAGTCACATCACTAAATACTACTACAAGAGAAAGCAGGTGTATGACTGGTCAGTCTGAGAGTGGAATGATTCAAAAGCAACTGAGAATGGAAAATATTCTTCCTTTCCTCCCTAGCTCCCCAGGCTGCATTCCTCTGTGCCCTCTGGCATTTACACTGGGTCAGTTCCCTCATGCCTGCAATGGTTGTGCAGTGACCAGTGGGACCTCGTCTCCATCTGGGAATTCTAAACTCCTGCAGTAGTGCAAAGAGCACTGACTAGCAGGAGGCAATAGCAGACTCCTGCATGCAGAGACTTACCTTATCTACCCTGTCCTTCTGGACCCCGTAGCGGCCTCCAAATCCTTTGGCATAGTCTGTATGGAAAAAAATGAGGCTAATTTATATTTTATAGGCTCCTCTGACTTCAGCATGCTGTGACTAGTGAAACAAGTTAGTTTTGTCTTAAAATGAACGGCACAATGTCTGGTGGCTAGCAAGCTGCATCTCATCACACAAGGAACTATGTAAAGGAGGCAAAATGCTCTACATGGAAGATTTTAAGACTGATTTTTTCATTCCTTTCAGTGAAGTGCACAGCTGTTCACTGCTGTATGATGGCAAATCTCCTTCCAAGTCACTGGGTTGAGAAGCCAGTCATGCCATTTGAGTGCAGTGTGGCCTTGTTCACTGAAGTTAGATATACAGTGCTAGAAGCATTCAAGCCATTTCCTTCCCATGTGCTCATTTTCTTTCATGAGGTTATAATCAGGACTGTACCTGACAGAAGAAAGCATAGCACAGTTGGAGAAGCCTGATTCAGGCACTTGTATTCACATGTCTGTCACTGATCCAAACAAGCTGCTCTCTAAACCCTACTCTGGCAGAGTTTATCCTTGTGCTTTGGGGGTTCACAGTGTCTCAGCTGCTCCACCTGCCTGCAATTCCACAACATGCTATACACATTCAGTTTATATCAGCTGGATCTCTGTCAAGTATGAACAGGTAGCTCTACACCTACACGTGCTTCAAGGCAATTATGCTGCCACCTCTGGCAGCATTGCTATACCTGTTTGGGATGCATGGGGTTGCACTTCCTCCTGATGGTCCCAGCCAAGAGCACTCTTGTCCTGTCGATCCCTCTGGACCCCAAACTTCCCACCAAAGCCCGCAGAATAGTCTTCAGTCATGGGGATCCAGACCATGGAATGGAGGCGAACAGAGAATGGAGGGAAAGAGAGAAGTGGCAGCACTGTGAGCACAGGCTGTTCTCACAGGAGCAAGTAGTTTTTCCTGCCCAGGACTTAGAGAGAGATGAGGACAGACAGGGAGCAAGGCCAGAGCTCTCCACTGGTGGATACATCAATAACCCTCCCTCCTCCTTGAGACACATCACCTGCAATCAGCTTCTCAGCATAATCAGCATTGGGCACCCAACAGTTCCCTTAGCATTCCACCACACATACACCAGGTTGTAAGCACCAAGCACAGAACTACATGGCCCCAACGGGGATAGTCCCAAGCCCCAATCCTGACACTGCTGCTGCAACTGGCTCCCCAAGCTCACCTTTCTGAGAGTCGTGCTTCTCCACCTGGCTCTTGTAGTCGAACCCCACTGCTGCTTTGTCCACCTTGTCCTTCTCCACACCATAACGGCCGCCAAAACCCTTGGAGTAATCTAAGGGGGTGCATGGACTGAGGTTCTACCCCAGGTATGGGGCTGGTGAAGGAAAGACTTAAGATGGGGAGGAGCATCAGGGAGAAGGATGAGTAGTAAAGATGATGGACAACACTAGAAACAGCAGGCACTTGGAGAGAATAGAGTGGAGGGCAGGGAGTACCGAGGGCCATTGAGGATGAGGGTCCATGGGAATGGGTGCACAAGAGAAGTCTGGGTCACGCCAGCAAGAGCTCAAGAGCAATGGGCAGCAGGAGACATGGCATGCACGGAGGGCAAAGAAGGCAGGTAACATGCCAAATGCAGATGAGGAGGCAGTAGGAGCTCCAGCCATCAGAACATGCATAGCCAAGACATGACTTAGGGGCCCTGAGTGCCTGGGTATCCACTCACTCACATATCCGCACAGCAAGCATCTCAACCTGTGGTCTGCCAGTCTCTGAAAAGGTCTTTGAGTAAGCCTTTGAAATCACAGAAGAAATGGCAAACTTTTGTTGTATGGCTTATATTTGCCATAGTGGAATCTCAACTTCTACACGGAAACGGCTGAGTCTGGATGCTGCAGCAAAGGCTGAAAGCCACATTTCTGGAGACATGCTACAGATCCTCTCAGTCTGTCTCTGTCTCTTCTAGAGAAGCCTAGCAAATTCAGCCTTATCAATCCATGAAGATTTTGCCCTAGAGAAACATGCATGAAAACATTTTGGATTCAAGAACGGCTCTCAGAATAATATTCACTCAATTTCATGGAAGCTCAGTCACTTAAGGTTGAATAAGAACAGAAAGTAATTATTAAAATCTGTAATTCTGAGAAATTTCTTAATTTTCTCTCACTTAAACTATTATTTACTGATTAGGCCACCACAAAACAGATCTTTTAGGAAGTTGTCTTCAGCAAATATAGATTTTATGACTGTTACCTTGATGCTAGAGTTTTCAACATTGAAACATTTTTATGAAAAATAAAGCAAATACGCAGCTGTTCAGCGTAACTTCTCCTTGCCTTGCTTCAAACATTTTCATTTTGTCCTGAGTGATTTCTGTGGTTTTACACTGCCTGACATTTCATGCCTACAATTTACTATGAGGCCTCTTATACAAGAATGTGTTAATGTAACACAATTTTGCTTGACTTATTACTTTAAGATCAACTGAAAATGCCTCAAATCTTCTTCCTTCTTTTATAATTTCCTCTGAAAAATAATGATAGCAGTCTTCTTTTCTTGGTAATGCAGCATTCTTCACATTTATGTGAAACAGTAACAGGCCTTGCCCTCTCTTCTTCTCTTGTCTGCAGAATATTTAACCTTTCATTTCAGTTCTTGCAACGTTCTTTCAGAATATAGCTGCTTTTATTTATATGTCAAAGTTTGATTGAATGATCTCCAGAACTCTGCAAGAGTTTGAGTGCTATAAAGGCTTTTGTTTCCTTATCCATTGTTGTGCCTTTTCTTATATGCCATTTTTTCAGAAATCATTTCTTATATCCTACAGTGATTGGATACTCTCTGTAGCAGTTTCTCAGAAGGACTTTTAAAGGAATGGGAGAATCATCCATTTGTCAGCAGATGTGTGTGTGGGGGTGTCCTCTCTGCTCAGTCAGGATGCAGCAAAGCAGAACAGAGAGGCAAGAGGGATGTACAGCAGAAAGGCGGTTACAGGACAGCAGGCAATGAAGCCACAATGGTGAATGACTGAGAATAGGAATCTGCAAAAAGTGACAGGAGGATAATAAAGGAGGCTGTGCCACAGCAGACAGCACAGGATATCGGGAGAAGAGAAAATGGGTGAAGTATCAAGGGACCAAACATGCCCATGGACTTGCCTTTCTGGGACGAGTGTTTCTCCACCTCACCCTTGTATTCAAAACCCAGCGCTGACTGGAACAAGAAGGGGAGGAATGTCAGTCATCCTGGGGGCCAAGTCAGATTTCATCTACCCTCATCCAGTGCCCTGGGGCCTGGCTGGGACCCTGCTCCCTGTCCTGTGCTCAACATGCAGATACATGGCCACTGCTCATCTGGCAAGGACCTCCTCAGACTTGCATTCCCATTGTCCCTGTGGCAGAATGCCCAGGAATGCAACTCAGGTAAAAGGGCCATAATCCTGACCCCACACCCTGTTAACTGCCAAAGCACCTGGGCAGTGTCTGCAGGATATGCACAGGATGGAGGGCAGCCTGCTGTCACTGGCCAGTCCTGCCGTGGCCAGTCACTGCATATGGCAAAGCTTGTGGGTTTGGAGATGAGAAACACCACAGCTCCCAGGAGCAGCGATGTCCAAGACACAAACACAGCACTGCCTGGATAGGACACTGCAAGCATATTAATGCACACCAGAGAGCCAATCTGCATAAGTATGCTGCAAGTTATCAGCTACTGTCCTGCACACAACAGGTGAGCTATGTTACCGTGGAGACCATGGTGAACAGCATACCTAGACCTGCTCCGATCAGCACATTGAAAACTGCAGCAACAATTCTAAATGTAGTAATACAAATTTTAGCGGCAGTACTCAGCGTAGGCTGCAAAAACATACTTCAGTTGCTCCATTCAACACACCTTATCAGTTCGGTCCCGTTGGATTCCAAACTTCCCACCAAAGCCCTGTGCTGCATCTGTCTGTGAGGAATGCTTCCCGACGTCAGCGACATACTCATGGCCCACAGCGCACTAAGGAGAGACAAAGCATGACATGAGCTCCTCGACACTCAGACCAGTGGGCTAACAGAGACATGGGCACCGAGTTGTTCTGCCCTGCTGACAAAACGCTTGTGGCCATAAGGAGACAGGTCCAAACTGACCACAAGGCAGGAATGTCCGAGTATGACTGCTCCCTTTTGGCCTCCTGGAAACTCTGCTTCTCACCCTGTCATCCTGGTACCATGCGAATCTACAGTGACCCCACAGACTGAATACTATTGCAGTCTTATCATCTCACTTCAGACAAAAAGGTATTAAAAGCTGAACGCTATAGAGAAGATTATGATGATGATTAACAGAAAACATAAAACATTTTATATGAGAACAAAGATAACAAAGATTATGGACCAGGGCTTCACCTGGGGGAGGTATGAGAGAGGTCTGTAACGCAGAATGTGAGTGGGGGATTATTATTCATTATTTCTCCAAGCACAAGTAGGGAACCACCTAATTTAATTGTTATGCAGCAGTTTTGAAACAAGCAGTATAAAGTCCTTCTTCACAGAGTAGTTAACTCAACTAAGGGGAATGTTGCAAGGAAGCTGTAGAGACAAAATATACAAATAGGTTCAAACACATCCTGGAGACAGACTATGGGCTAGATGGACACGTGTGAATCATGCCAGCTCTCCATTCCTTCCCTTCAGGGTCAGGCCAGAAGACAGGGATGCTGTCTCCTTGATGCAAAAGAGCCTCGTCCAATAAGCCCAGGGAAGTCCTCTACAACTGTTACCTTATCCATTCGGTCCTGCTCTGTTCCAAATTTGCCCCCATAGCCATAGGAGGCCTTGGGGCCAGTCTCCAGCTCCTTCTTCTTGATGACTTCGTGTTCCTCTGACACCTTGTTCCTCAGCTGGTGGATGCTGGCAAGACAGTGTCAAGGCAAGTCACTGTGGGATTCTGCAGACCTGTGCATTCAGCTGGAGCATCCCTGTGCCACTATGCCACCCAGAGCCCCATGCACATAAGCACACTGTCAGCAGCCACCGCGTGCCCTCAGTGGGCCCCTCTGTGTGGCAGCCACACCTGCAGCCACTGCACAGTAGCTGGGAGGTGATGTTACCGCGGGGCCTGGCAAAGGACCCAGAGAAGCAGGCTCAGCAGTTGCACCCAGTCCCTAAACTGCAGTCCCATTCAGGACTTTCACAGGAACCCAAGCTTTCCTTCTGTGTGCTGCAGTACTTCACAATGCACAAGGCAGTACCAAATGTCCCACGGGAGCTGCTAGATAGGGGTGGCTTTGGAGAGAGAAGGAGCAGGATGCCTTTACCACAGCAGAACAGCCTCGGTCCGAAGGTATTTCACATTTAACCGCTGACGGCATCACCGTCAGTCCTGTGAATTTTGCTTCTGGTGCAACACGAGCATCTCAAAACAAGAGCTTGGGTGCAGCCGGCCGAGCCTGGACGGGCAGGCGGCAGTGCCGGGCGGCCCAGGCCCGCCCCTCTGCTACCCCACCGTTTTCTGGGGCGAAGGGTGCACCACGGCTGCTCCGCGGCAGCCGGCAGGCCCCTCACGCCGCTGCCCAAGCTCTCTCGGGCCCCTTGTACCCAGCGGCCCGGCAGACAGCCCGGGGCGGGCAGCGGGGGCGGCCCTGGGTCCCGCTCCGCCCCTGCCGCGGCCCCGTCGCGCACCAGCCCTTTTTTGGCAGGTTTCGGCCCGCGGGCGAGGCCGCGGCGGCCGCTTCCCCTCACCGGCCGTGGCCGCGCCGACAGCCCGCCGCAGGCTTCCCGCCCCGCCCGGCCGCACTTACTCGATGTGCTCGGCGCGTCCAGAGCCCGCGATGGTCTTGGCCCCCCAGCGCTGCTCCTTCTCAGAGATGTCGTTCTGCAAAGCGAACCGCAGCCGTCAGCGGGCGGCGGGGCCCGCCCGCTCCGGAGAAACGGGGCTCCAACCCCCGGTTCCCCGCGCGCCGCCGGCTGTCCTCCCGGAGGACCGCGCTCGCTGCAGCCTCGCAGGGCCGGGCCTGGCTTTGCCCGAGTCCGGACGACCCGGGCTGGAGCGAGCGAAGGGGGCGCGGACAGGGCGGAGGGTTCCCGGGCACGGACAGGACGGGGCAGCGGGCGAGGCACAGCGCGGGCGGGCGAAAGGCGTCTGCCGCCCTGCCGGGCCGGCGCCTGGGGAGGCCGGGACGTTCCTTCCCTCCTCTGAGGGAAGACCTAGCAAATAAAAGTGCTGTAGAAATCAAATGATTAAGAAAATGTTAGAAAAACGCCAACATTGACATTTTACTCAAGGTCGGCTGTTCTGCTTCAATTCTTATATGACAGCAGTTGTTCTGCCTTTTTGTAGGTCTGAAATTGTATTTGACCAATTGAAGCATGAGTAAGCTCTTTCCTAATATAAAGCTAAAAGTAAGTATATACAAAATAGAATACACAGTCTCATTCTGTTGGGGCTTATTTTAAATATAGTCACAAATGGATGAATTAAGTAAAAATAATTTTGATGTCACCGATTTTTTTTTAAACATTAGTAATTTGAGGAATGTGAGAAGGGAACTTTCTCTTCCATCCCAAGCTAGAATTTCTTATTCAGAATTACTAGGCAAGACTGAATCTCCAACACAGAGGGCACTAGCTGTGTCACTGAAGAGACTGTCCAGCAAAAAACTCCCTTGGAAAGGAAAATTTCACATAGCTCAGAGAGACTTGTGATGGTAAGGCACGGCTGGCACTCCTTAGTACCACAAGGAGCAGAACTTTTCCTGTTCCCAAAAGGTTTAGAAAAAGAGTATGAAGAATGAGATGTTCTTGTCTTGAGCCATGAAAAGATTGTTTAGGTTGACCAAATACAGGAGACAACACAGTGCAGAAAAATCTTGTGATGCCATATCAACAGGTGATAAAATTGTAAATGAAAGCTAGTGTTAATAAGTACTAAAAGCATATGGGAAAAAATAATCCTGTATCTGAACAATGATGGTGCCAAAATATTCATTCAGGAATGAGTATGAAATAGGGAATTGCATGCAATTATGTAGGAGAGTAGCAAATAAGGAATTGGCCAAAAGGCCAAAGTGTGAGTAACTTATTGGGAAAGAAATAGAGAACTAAACAGAAAGCGTCATAACACTTTCTGAATCCATAGGGTTCTCACAGGCTGAGCACTTCTACGCTCTCACCATCTCACCTAGAGAATTACAAAAGATACAAGAAGAGAACAGAGCTATTTAGCGGCATGGAGCTGCACTTGTACTGGGTGACAATAACTACTGGGATTTTTCCATTCGGAGAAAAGACAGAAAAGGACAATGTTAGAATCCTGCGCCAAGCCCTCAAGCACAGCTGACAAGCATGTGTCCAGAGACAGCGAGACTCTCAGTGACATGACTTTCTATACCACACACTCACCACAAAATCGGGGTCAGTGTCCCAGTCGTCTCCCTGAGCCTCAACCTTCACCGACACATCGTGTCCCACGACCGCTTTCCACATCTGCACAGGGAGTACATTTTGTCACCTGGGGCCTGGCCTGCAGGCCCTACTGGCTCGCTGCCATGGACCTGTCATATCACAGCAGTCATGGCATAACTTGGGCTGGAGGGGACCTTTGGAGGCCACCTGCCCCATCGAGCTTGTGCCTCATACAGCACAGGGCACCCCAAAATAGTTTCTCTTGAGCCCCAGCACCTCTTTCAGCAAAACACACAGTGAATCTAAGAGTAAACCACAGCCTTCTAGCCCACCATCTTCACAGTTAAACTGTACACTTTATTTTAATGCACGTTACTGCTAGCATCCGACTATCAGATTCTGTTTTTTTCCATCATATATTGATTTTCTGTGCTCTGTGAGGTTCTTCATGCATTAACTTCCCATTTGCTAAGCACAGTCACGGCATACCACCAGAGGCTATGGCTTCCTCTGCTACCACGATACAACACATATTTAATTGAGATTGAACTCCTGAAGTCTCCTGTTTTTCAAACTTTTAATCACTGCTTAGTGTGCTAAAGACAGTTCAGAGAAAAATTGCATGTTGGTCTTACAATGCTGGTAGAGTGTGCTGTGTGGTGTTTATGTCAGCTATATAGTAAAAGCAGGAAATGGAGGCTAAAAGCATTAAGCGTGCATGGTGGGAAAGGCTGAAACTGCAGCAGTACAGCTTGTACAAGCTGTCCAAAGAGGCCTGGAGGAAGTGACAGACCCAGGAAGAGGAAGTCAAAAAAAGTAATGTGAAATCTAAAGCTCCTGAATTTCATTTTCAAGGTGACTCTGAAAAAAGATGATGAAAAAGCCCCTCCCAAACAACACAGTGTCTACAAAATGAGAAACAGAAGAAAGATTACATGGCTTGCTGGCCCATATACAACAGATCAATCATTTTCATCAGCGCTCTCACTTCTCACCTCCTATATTTCTGCCTGTGGTGTTGAGGAGCCCTGAATTGTTCTTACTGTAGCCCAAAGAAGCTTTTCACTAGGGCAGAGAGAAAGACTGAACAGGATGTGCAGCATTGTGCGTGAGCCCTGTTTCACACCACTGCAAACATCCCATAAAACAGTGAACAAACCAACAGGAGGGAAGAGAACTGCTCTTTGCTGATCCTCATAACACAGCATCTTTTTATTATGTGCTTCTCAACAGGACCAACTCCTCAAGCCCACAACAGGACAGAACATAAACTAGCATACAAACTGACCCCATGTGCCCAAGATCGTTGCTTTCTGCGCAAACAAAATGTTTATGATGAACTGGGAATGTATAGTCGCAACAGCTGAATGAATAACCTTCCAGCCCAGCTCATTGTCCTGAGTTAAATTGCCCAGACAGCACTGAGAGATCAGGGAGCAGACAACAGGAAATGAAAGAGGAGAGCAGGGATGAACCTTTCATTTGGTTAAAAAAAGCCAGACAGGCTAAGCCAAGGGAGAGTATTTAGGACCTAGGTAGGTACTGTGAAGATCTGACTTTAGGCCTTCCCCAGGTTGCATCTGGAGTTAAAAAAAAAAGTGTAATACTCCAGAAAACAGGAGGCCTGGAAACATACTCTGTGCTTCTATGCTCTGACAGCAATCCTATGACAGAACATAGCTAATAGCAAACAGGTGAAAAAGGAAGGTTGATGTGGCCAACATAGCACAATCTAACAATACATTTCATCTCCTTTTCCTCTCCCTAATTTATTAGCCTCTCTCACTCCAAAGACTTTTGAAGTTCGTGGCTCATTTTTCTTTGTGTGGCTCATTTTTGTTTGTGTTAGAACAGCAGCAATAACAAACTAGCACAGGGCTTTTCAACTCAGGGCAGCTAATACGAGCGGCCAACTCTAATGCAAGTGGTTTAGGGTTTTAAATCCTGCTGTAAAAGGTTATTGACCACTTACTCTCCAAAGCCACCCCCATGCATCTTGGGAACCATAACAAACTACAGTCTGTAATCACACCACAGGACTCCAGGCAACCTCTAAGAGACATACTACCAAGAGCAGTTCATCAGTCTGCTAGTTTGTTCTGTTCTTTCCCCAGAAGCATCCACTACAGCACAAATACAGGGTACCACTTAGCACAGCTGTACTGGATTTGGAAACTTGTTTCTTCAAAGCCTCAAACACAAAAGCAACAATGATGACAATGAATCTATGATTCTATGACCAAGGAACAGAGAAGTAAATACTGAGCATTATCAACTCACACATGCTGGGTCAGGAATCTGCTCTCTCTGCCCACCAAAGTACTACTTTTGTTGTTGATCACTTTCCACTCTCAAAAGCCAGTCTTACCTTAAAATGCCCACCAGCTCCTGCTGGCAAACTTGCTGCTTTTTGCCCCAGCACCTGATGCTAGTAACAGCTTCTAGGCTTCCGTGCGTTCTGGGTTCCTGTTTTAACTTCAGCTAACTTCACTTCCTGTGTCCCAGCCCCCAACTTTGCTCAAGTAATGAGCACCAAAACCTGCTCTAGGGTGCTGCAGTTCCCTTGCACACTGCCTGTGCTCTGGAAGGCTGACAAGGAGTATACACAGGACACAGATTACTCCGTCTATGAGTAGGGCTTAAGGGGGCATGAATTTCTTAGTGTGCAAAAAGAGAAAGAGACTGTGATCTCCAGAGTAACATCTCCTCCACAAAAAAAAAAAAAAAAAAAAAAGAACAAACAAAAAAAAACCATTCTGACAGAAAAGAAACAAAAATGTCTGAAGCCGTGGGCTTGACAATTACAAAGAGATCCCAAGAAAGCAAACTTGGTTACAGAACTTGTTACAATGCTTGGATCTGTACTTTACAGCCCTATCAAAAAAAAAAAAAAAAATCCATATAAACATGTATATCATAGAATCGTATCACAGAATCATAGAATGGCTTGGGTTGGAAGGGACCTTAAAGATCATCTAGTTCCAAACCCTCCCTGACACAGGCAGGGGTGCCACCCACTAGATCAGGTTGCTCAGGGCCCCATCCAGCCTGGTCTTGAACACCTCCAGGGATGCAGCATCTACATCCTCTCTGGGCAACCTGATGCAGTGCCTCACCACCCTCTGAGTGAAGAATTTCCTCCTAACCTCTAATCTAAATCTCCCCTCTTTTAGTTTAAAACCATTCCTTCTTGTCCTGTCAATATCTGATTGAGCAAAGAGTTTCTCTCCATCTTTTTTATAAAAAGTCCGCCTTCAAGTACAGAAATGCTGCAGTGAGGTCACCCCTGGAGCCTTCTCTTCTGTAGGCTGAACATCCCCAGCTCTCAGCCTGTCTTCGCAGGCAAGGTACTCCAGCCCCTTGATCATCTTTGTGGCCCTCCTCTGGACTCGCTCTAGCAGATCAACCCTTCTTGTGCTGGGGGCCCCAAAGCCGTACACAGTACTCCAGGTGGGACCTCACAAGGGCAGAGTAAAGGGGGACAATCACTTCCCTTGACCTACTGGCCACTCTTCTTTTAATGCAGCCCAGGATGCAGTTGGCCTTCTGGGATGCAAGTGCGCACTGCTGGCTCATGTCAAGCTTTTCATCCACCAGAACCCCCAAGTCCTTCTCTGCAGGGCTGCTCACAATGAGTTCTCCCAGTCTGTGCTCATGTCTGGGATTGCCCCGGCCCAAGTGCAGCATCTTTCACTTGGACTTGTTGAACCTCATTAGGTATGTGCATATATATATACACACACACACATAAATTAAAGCTCTTCCAGGTCAAAAAATGTAAATACCCTTAAGCAGAAATATGGAAAGGATGTAGTTAAAGAATCCTAAGCACTTAAAGACCAAACTCTTCAGTATGTTGCTCAGTGGTGGGAAGTGCACAATTTTGGAATGACTAGCATGGATCACACTGGTTCAACACCAAACTTCTCAAACCAAAACTACCTCCTTTCCAAAGTGTCAAGTGACGCAAGCACTTGCGCAGTCATTTCTATTTGACTCAATGACAAGATACTCGGGGCTTTTTGCCTAATCAAAAAAGTGGTCAGGACACATGCATCCACAATGGGAAGAAACAAAAGGTTGAAACATTCGAAACAGGAATCATCAGGTAAAATTCTCTATCTTTCATTAGGTCAAATCACAGATCTATTAGGTCAGACTATGCTTATCAGATCAGGAGATTCTTCTGAGGTTTTATTTTATTTATTTATTTATTTTAAGCTCTAACCATTCCGTCTGAAGGTGTAAGATATTTAATGTCCCCAAACCAGCAAAAGGTTGTCTTATTTCAGTTTACAAGAAAAGCAGATCCTGAATTTGAGTCCTGTGCATCATGGGCTTTAAGGAAACATACTTCACTTGTAATTCTTGCTCCTATTAAACGCACCAGGACCATCATATACATATACATGTCATATACAGTCTTACAATACCCTATTATTAACTTTTGTTCTAATGGTAGGTAGATTATAGTAGTGAATATGAACAAATGTACCTGTCTTTGGCTACAAAGCTGAAAAAGAACAGTATGTTTTAACTGAGTCCCACCTAAGTTAGTGGCATATTTCCATCTTGCTGGTGCTAATGCCCCTGACTTTCTTGGGGGTTGTACAACTCTAACAGGATGCACAGTTCAGTTAAATCTATGTAAGCATAAATAGAAGTAAACCCAAGCAGACCTTCAGTTTTATTTGAATTGCTTTCAAAACTAAATTGCTCTTTCCTTCTTTGGTCATTACAGCTAAAGTGGAAAAAGGCTGATAAGTGAGATAGCAGAAAAGGTCATCTTCATGAATGTTCAAATAATATGAAGAAACATATGTTCTGTAATTAACACACAAGCAAGTGCACACAAAAATGACATACAGTTCCATGGTGGTCCTGTAAAAGGCATTCTATAGCAGCACTACACCTTCAAGAGACCTCTGACATATACATGACAACGTTACATGACTTCCATCTGAAAATAATCTTTATTATGTACAGGAGCACATGCCCCAGGAAGCTATAGGCAAAGTATTTGGTCGCAGAATTTTATGCAGTTGAGGAAATTCACACAAATCATCAAGGATAGTGCACTAATGGCTATTTTGTGCCAGTGTTCTGCCAGAGATCTAATTATTTTAGCTACAATGATGAATTCAATCCATCCTCAAACAGGTTTTATTCAGTGCCTAGAGACTCTTAGGTTACCAGCAATATCAAAAGGACTCTCTCTTTCCCATGTGAAAAAATGCAAACATGAATAGTCCAGCAAAAGGCAGATAGAATCCTTCTGCCAAGTACTCTGAACAGAGCGATGGCTTGGTCTTTGACAAGAAACTGGACTAGCACTATCTTCTTTGCATTCAACATTCTCCCTTTGGAAGAGGGCACTGTCTCAACTCCAGGACATTTTCAGGAGTTCTTTAGAAAAACACAGCTTTTCATGTATCCTATTTGATCAAGTCCATTTACATCAGTTTGCTTTAGTCAAACAAGTCCAATGATCACAATTAGCATTCTACAAGCTTTTCTTAAAGCAACGATGCCAAAGGCCTCAGAACTCTGTTCCATTCCCCAGCACAAGGGGAACAGTTATAGTTCAAGTTCTTCTGCATTTGATTTGGACCCACATACCACATTATGGAACCCTTCAACACAGCCTGTACAGGTTTAATCTTGTGACAACGGTACAGTGGAGCAGAATGCAAGAGCACGGCTGCTCTCTTTTCAAGAAGTATGCAAGCACTTTCTCTCTTCAGTAAGAGGTGCACAAATGCTATAAGCAGCAAGGTTATTAACTTGGAGCTAAACAGTTTCTTCCTCCTATTCCTCTTCAATAATTACATTTCTGAAATTATTTTACAAGCTTGTCAGAGCAGACATACAACTGTTTTTAAATGGATTGCTCAGTAGGTCCAAACATACTAATTTTGTCCCTATTTCAACAGGCAATGCAACTGAGCAGGAAGCATGATTTTGAAATTCATATTCCTGAAAGTGTCCACAAACTCGTTAGGACATACATTTCAAATAGCACTGAGCTGTGGAGCATGAAATAGGGTACGAAAGAAAGGGAAGAAGCTTTCCTTTCTTGTACCTAGTTTTCTCAACCCAGCTCACTGATTCAGTCTAAGAGGGTGAAGATCCTGCAGTTCTTAGAAGCATTGAATTACTGCAGCAATTCATGAATATCTTATTTATTCCTACCATATCACGATATTACATAAAATGAGTGATGCTACCTCCAGGTATGGGATCAGATGCTGTCCTTTAAACTGTTAGCTTGAGGACCCCAGTTCAGAAAATGTACTGCTCAATCATTTAAAACCACTGAATGGAATGACAGACGTCCTGGAAACATACCCCAGGCATCAGCACTGGCTGCTGCATATTCAGATAGCAAGCAACTTGTGTTCAGGTTGCTGGGTGGTGCTGCCCCTTAAGGGCTGATTTGGAAAGGGAAGGCAGCTGGGAGGTGTGCTGGTTACAGCTACCTGGTGGATAGGGAGTACAGGCTCAGGGATTACACAGAGGGCTGTGGCTCAAGAAAAGGCTGTTGTTCTGTTCATAGGTGGCCTGTAAAGCACAGGAAGAGCAGGGCATGAAGAGCAAGCAGATACATGGCCACTAGCAAAGGCAAGTGGGTCCGGGAACGGAAGAGAGAGCATAACAAGCGTCGTAGTCCAACAATATTCCGAGTCTGGAAGAGAAAAAGAGAGACCAATCAGTGTTAGGAATGGCTAAGTCCCTAGCAACCTTCACCAAAAGTTCTCCATATCACAAATATAAGATTGTTTAAGCTAAATAAGCACAAATTTTCCCAAACCCATTCCAATGTCAGATTCGACCTCTAGAGCCAATCCTCACTGAAATACTCCCCTTTCCCATTTTCAGGTTTTCCCCAGAAAACCTGCTCTCTTCAGATTTCTCATGAACTAGCTCTCTCCAATTTCGAATGAGAAAGGACAACAGAATGCAGAATGTTTCCCCCTAACATTTGTTCTCTACAAATTCCTAGCCCCTCCCAGTGAAATACAAACAAACTGATCAATGGTACTTTTCTGCTAGAGACTCAAACTATTAGGAATCCTGATTCACCCATCCTCTGGGCTAGAAGAAGAAAATGGTTATTTATTTGATGAGATCTTTCATCCTTGCAGCTGAAAGGACTTTGGATCCTGTTGAATGCGCTGCCCTATGGTGATCTTATACTACAGGGGCCTTCAAGGAATCCTCAGACAATGTAACATCTACTGGCAAATTTCCATAACAAAGAGAAAACTGTCTATTCTAGTGACAAACCTCCAGCATTAGCAGAGGGTTCCATCCAGTTGTGGCTCTTGCCCTACTTCCAGTGATGCTGCTCTTGGGAGCAGCACCCCCAAATGCTGAAGAGATAAGAGGCCAAGCTCTTCAGCAGGGTTTATTCCTTAGCAAAACAGGACAAGTGGCTGTCAGACTCTTATTCAGTACAGTGAAAAAGCATCTCTCCACTTTGGATCCCAGCCTGACACAGGCTGAAAGATCGTGACTGAGGGAAAACTGAGATGGTTGCTAAATAAAAGGTCAGGCTCTCCAGACATTGCAGATGCTGGGCCAGTAACATGTATACTTCGTATGTAAGATGTTTGCACAGACTTTGCCTGTTGCTCACCATTGGGGCCTTGACTATGCCACAAGGAACCTGGGACCAGATCCTGGGCACAAACAATGCTGTTCTACATTTCAGTGGCTTCTGAAATTTACTCTGTTTCTGCAGATTGTAGCAGAAAAACAATTAGAACAGTATGTGGCTTTTGGCATGGAAAGCAGAGCAAGCCAAGAGCAGAAACCCACCAGACCTTTACAGACCTAAATATGCCTACAGAAGGATTTAGCTGCTATTGATTCAGAGTTTTCAGTTCACATTTTCTTACATCAGCCAGGGCTCACGTCATCGAGAGCTGTGAATGAAAATTCTTACTTTGCTGAAATTATTATCCGTGGAGTCAATCAGCAAGGAATGCTCATGACCTGGAGTCATATCAATGCTACCACTTAAGGAAGATGTCCACTCACTCGACTGCAACCTGCCACAAAAACAAACAAACAAACATTAAATCAATGAGTAGAAGGACTGGGTGATCCAAGTAGCAACAGTCCTCTTTCATTTTGTTAAATATGGTTTCAAAATTAAATTATTGCCAGATTTTCTGTAGGCTAGTGAAAACGTAACAGAGTTGGCATATTGTTAATCCATAATCGTTATACTTGCTCAGTGTAGCCTCTTTCTGTGTCCAAAGTCAGAGAAAAATTGAAAATTTCCATATTGCATGATTACCATTCCTCACCAGTAGAGGGAAGTTCACTTGTTGGCAGTGAAGTCCTTTCTCTCCTAATTTATGTCCTATAAATTCAGAACTCTTGATTTCTTTTTTGGTGCTGCTTTTCCTCTTCAGGAATTTCAATCTCTGACTTAACTGAGGTGTCTGTGTTGTGCATGGGGGCTTTTAAGTGAAATTTAATAGCATGTGATTTGAAAGAAGACAGGGCATATGATTTAATTATCTTAAATTCCATGAAAATATTTTGGAAGCCAGCTCAGGTCCCAACAGTGCTGGTTCTTGCTAACTATTTCCCAGTAACATATCTTCAAGACTGGTAAGATACTATTAAAGGATGAAATGCACAAGCAGCACCGTCAAATCTTAACATCTAGTCTATGTCAGACTCCTTTTCTCTACTGACTGTAATGGTACCTGTCAAGTAACCTGGGATAAAGTGGGCATAAACGGCAAGGTTTTGGTAACAGGGAGCTGCAGGGGGAGACTGTGTGGTAGGAAGCCATGAATTGCCCTGTGTCATTGACAGATGTTTTCATCTAGCTTGGCAATGGATGATGACACCTCACTGCATGCCAAAACATCAGAGGAACATATCGTGCATTTGCTTATTTAAAGAAAGGGTGGTAGCTCATAGGGGCAGAAGGAAGACACACGTGGGCACAGAAGAAGATACATGAGGTGGTATGTGGAAAGGAACATTCTGGGCAACACAGATGGAGATTCACTCTTGTAAGGAGACACTCCATGCTGGAGAAAGCATGTCTAGGACTGTGTCTCAAAGATAAGACATGCTGGAGTAGCTACATCCCCAAAGGGACTGTGGCCTATGGAGGAAGCTACACTGGAGCTGGTGTTCCCCTAAATAGCCTGCAGCCATGATGGGAGCAGTTATGGGGGTAACCTGACTGTAGTAACAAAAGGTCTGACAACCTGAGAGCCAAGCCCAAGAACTTGGCCTAATTAAATGAGCCTGGGAACCAACATCCTTGAAGTGTGGCTGAATACTCATAATGGGGAGGCATCCTGAAGATACCACGCCGTTGATCAGTACAAAACAAGAAAAGGAGAACGACTTATCATCTGAGAAGGTGGGAATCGATGTGAGAAATAAGTTTTTGTTTAAAGGAAAATAGCAGAAACAAGAAATTTTATTTATTGACTCTCTCAGCAAGAAGACCACTACTAACAGCACCTGTTGATTACGTAAGCATGCTGTCCTACTCCTTCTTATGTCTCAATAATATAAAATGGGCCTGATTTTCACCCAAGACAGAGTTTTTCTCTCTGAGAAACATCTCTTTGTTTCCTTTGTTCCCTTTTCCCTCCTTAAACAAGTTGAAGTTTTGCTGGAACTTTAGGTTAACTTTGTGACTTGGCCAGGTCTACTCCTAACCCCCCTAATACTCCTCAAGTGGTGACACTTCAACTTTGAAGTGTGACTCTGTTACTTTATTCCCTTTCTGGGCCCCTTGGGGTTGTCCGTATTTTGGGGAATTGTTTTGTTTTTGACCTGTTTGGTAGTCAGTCTTTTTGGACATTGTTTTATTGACATTACCACCAGCCCCTTCCTTTGTTCCCTTTTAGGATCTGTTTGATGCATTCAGTACTGGTAGTTCTATGAATATGTATGTATATAATCTGTCGTAAGTCTAGAATTGATAAGGGTAACCTATCGTAAGTCTGTTTGCTGTCAAAGTATTGATAGGTTTGTCATAAGTATTTTCACTGTCATAGTAATACTGATAACTTTGTAAAACCTATAATTACTCCCAAATCGTATCTGCTGTTACATTACTGATTTTCTTACCTCAAATTGCACTTCTACTACTCTTAAGTGATATTACTATTAATTGGTACTACATCCTTGACACTTGTTGCATATATCTATACCTATGCATGCTTGCTTCCTGGTAATATCTGTAATAGCTTGTTATCTATCTTTCATCTTAGAATCACAGAATATCCTAAGTGGAAGGGACCCATGAGGACCATCGAGTCCAACTCCTGACTCCACACAGGGCAACCTAACAGTTAAACCATACACCTTAAGAACATTTTCCAAACACTTCTTGAACACCAACAGTACATCTTCAGTACAGAAGGGAAGGTCCAACTAGAGAAGGACGTATTTATTTTTCCCCCCAGTGGCACCAATCAATTTTGTCAGAAATACAATTCCATCTGTATTTGCCTGATTAATCATAGCATTCTTGCTAGTGGTGATTCACACTGATTAGTAATAAATAGAAATTCTTAGTGAATAAAGCCTGTGTGTCCTTGTGTATCACAGAATCCTACAAACTCACTGTTACGATCGTTACGATCATTGGGTTGGGCAGTTTCCTTCCCTCTTTGGATCATGATAGGCCAGTAGAGGAACCCACAGCAGAGCAGAGGAAATAAGTAAGAAGCAAGGAACAGCAGAAAGAAATCATAGCATACTGACTCCAACCTCTTGTGCTGCCTTTTGCCTCACTGAAGGAAATGAGTATAATGTAAGGTGCAAACAGGCATGGAGACTAGGAAAGGGGGAGGAGAAGTGTCTACGCTGAAGCTGAGCCTGGGGTAGGGAGAAGTGTTTACCCTAAATTAGTTGTTTCTCAATACCCAAAGTTTATGTTCATTGGCAATAAATTTAAATTCAGTGAAATTCATCAAGTCAAGATTGTTTTGCCCAAGACAGATAGGTGCTTACTAAAGAGACAAAACCCTTGGAAATATTGGGTATTGCCCTCTGTGTTAGGGAATGGATTGATTTGGAAAAGTTAAGGACCAGACCAATAAAGGGCACCTTGTGGTTGGGGTCTGCTACAAGCCAGCTGATCAAGGGGAGCCTGTTGATGAGGACTTCTTGCTTCACCTACAAGAAGCATCATGCTCACACACTCTCATCCTGATGGGGGACTTCAACCACTCAGATGTCTGCTGGAAAAGCTACATAGCAGGCTGTAAGTAATCCAGAAGATTCCTAGAGTGCGTTGAGGATAACTTCCTGGTCGATGCATTAGACAAATCAACCAGAAGAGAAGCGTTACTGGACCTGGTGCTCATCAATGCAAATGGACTCATTGAAAAGGTTAACATTGGAGGCAGTCTGGGCTGCAGTGACCATGCCCTGGTTGAGTTTGTGATCTTGAGGAATATGGGCCTGGGAGAAGAGCAAAGTCAGAACCCTGAATCTCTGAAGAGCAAACTTTGAGCTGTTTAAAGATCTAGTGGATGAGATCCCCTGGAACACTGTCCTTAGGGACAAAAGAGCTGAACAGAGCTGGCAACTCTTTAAGGATGTTTTTATCAGAGAACAAGAACTCTCCATCCCCCTGTATGTATAAAAGACCATGCAGCGAGGCACAAACAGTCCAGGAAGTTCCTGCAGAGCACTGATGGTAACTTTTTGATGCAGGTGGTCGAGGAGCCAACGAGGAGTGGTGTGCTGCTGAATACTGTGCTTACAAACAGAGAAGAGCTTGTTGGAGATGTGAAGGTTGGGGGCAGCCTTGGCTACAGTGACCATGAGATAGCAGAGTTCAGGGTCTTGCGAGAAGGAAGCTGGGCAAGAAATAGTATTACAATCGTGGACTTCAGGAGAGCTAACTGGCCTCTTCAGGGACCTACTTGGAGGAATCCCATGAGTCAGAAGGTCCAAGAGAGCTGGTGAGTATTCAAGCATCACTTCTTCCAAGCTCAAGAACTATGTATTCCTATGAGCAAAAAGGCAAGCAAAGGGGGCAGGAGACCTGCTTGGATGAGCAAGGAGCTCCTGGAAGGACTCAAATGGAAGAAGGATATATAGAGAATGTAGAAAATGGGACAGGCCACTTGGGAAGAATATAGGGACACTGTCAGAGGATTCAGGGATGCAACAAGGAAGGCCAAGGCCCATTTGGAGTTAAATCTGGCAAGGGGTGCCAAGGACAACAAGAAGGGCTTTTTCAAATATATTAATAGCAGAAGGAAGACTAAGAAAAATGTGGGCCTGCTGCTTAACGAGGTGGGTGCCCTGGTGACAAAGGATACAGAGAAGGCAGAATTACTGAATGCCTTTGTTGCTGAATGTCTTCATTTTTAAGACCAGCCCTCAGGAATCTCTGGCCCCAGAGACAAGGGAGGAAGTCTGGAGAAATAAGGTCTTTCCCTTAGTCAAAGAGGATCAGGTCAGAGATCTCTAAGGCAAACTTGACACCCACAAATCCAGGGGCACAGATGGGATGCATCCGTGAGTGGTGAGGGAGCTCACGGATGTTATTGCTAGCCCACTGTCCATCACCTTTGAAAAGTCATTGAGAGGTGCTTGAGGACTGAAAGAAAGTCCATGTGACCCCAGTCTTCAAAAAGGGCAAGAAACTACAGGCCAGTCAGCCTCACCTCCATCCCTGGAAAGGTGATGGAATTACTCATCCTGGAGGTCATCTCCAAGCACATGGAGGAGAAGGTGATCAAGAGTAGTCAGCATGGGTTCACCAAGGGGAAATCATGCTTGATCAACCTGATAGCTTTCTATGCTGGAAAGACTAGCTAGGTGGACAATGGCAGAGCAGTGGATGTTGTCTACCTTGACTTCAGTAAGGCTTTCAACACTGTCTCCCACAACATACTCATAGGCAAGCTCAGGAAGTGTGGGGTGGATGCGTGAACGGTGAGGTGGATTGAGAACTGGCTGGATGGCAGAGCTCAGAGGGTTATGATCAGTGGTGCTGAGTCTAGTTGGAGGCCTGTAGCTAGTGGTGTCCCCCAGGGGTCTGTACTGGGTCCAGTCCTGCTCAACTTATTCACCAGTGACCTGGATATGGAATAGAGTGCACCCTCAGCAAGTTTGTGGATGACACAAAACTGGGAGGAGTGGCTGATACACCAGAGGGCTGTGCTGCCATTCAGAGGGACCTGGACAGGCTGGAGAGTTCAGCAGCGAGGAATCTCATGAAGTTCAACAAAGGCAAATGCAGGGTCCTGCACCTACGGCAGAATAGCCCCATGCACCAGTACAGGTTGGGAACTAACCTGCTGGAAAGCAGCCCTGTGGAGAAGGACCTTGGACTCCTGGTGGATAGCAGATTTACCATGAGCCAGCATTGTGTCCTTGTGGCCAAGAAGGCCAATGGTATCCTGGGGTGTATTAGGAAGAGTGTTGCCAGCAGGTCGAGGGAGGTGATCCTGCCCCTCTACTGAGCCCTGGTGAGGTCTCACCTGGAGTACTGTGCCCAGTTCTGGGCTCCCGGTACAAGAGGGACACGGAGTTCCTGGAACAAGTCCAGCAGAGGGCTGTGAAGATGATGAGGGGACTGGAGCATCTCTCATATGAGGAGAGGCTGAGAGAGCTGGGTTTGTTTAGCATGGAGAAGAGAAGACTGAGAGGGGATATTATCAATGTGTACAAGTATCTGAAGGGTGGGAGTCAAGAGGATAGGGCCGGACTCCTTTTAGTGGTACCCAGTGACAGGACAAAAGGCAACAGGCACAAACTGAAACATGGGAAGTTCTGGCTGAATATGAGAAAACATTTTTTACTGTAAGGGTGACAGAGCACTGGAACAGGTTGCCCAGAGTCTCCTTCTTTGGAGATATTCAAAACCCACCTGGATGCGATCCTGTGCAACACATGGTAGGTGACCCTGCTTGGCAGTGGGGTTGGACCAGATGATCTCCAGAGGTCCCTTCCAACTTCAACCATTCTGTGATTCTGTGTAAGAAAGCAGGCAGGAAGGACAGAAACTGGGATGGCTGTGCAAAGACCTGCGGGTCAAACTGAAGTGGAAGAAAGAAATGCACAGGCACTAGAAGCAGGGACACGTGTCCTGGAAGAGTACAGGGATGCTGTCCCGATGGGCAGGGATGGGGTAAGGAAAGCCAATGCACAGATGGAAATGAGCTTGGCAAGGTATGCAAAAAATAACAAGATGGGATTCTATAGGTACATTGGCCAGAAAAGAAAGGCCAAGGAGAATGTTCCCCCTCTGATAAACAAGAAGGTAAAAAAAAAAACAACAAACAACCAAAAACCAACCAACAACAACAACAACAACACTGATAATGACAGGCATGGAGAAGGTTGAGGTACTCAACAACTTCTTTGCCCCAGTCTTCACCTCCAGCCAGGCTTCCCACATCTTTCATTTCTCTGAATCTGTAGATGAGGGCTTAGGGAGCAAAGTCCCTCTCACTGTAAACAAAGAGCAGATTTGAGACCGCCTGATGTAACTGAACAGCTACAAGTCCATGGGTCCCGATGACATGCATTCCAGAGTCTTGAGGGAACTGACTGATATAGTTGCCAAGCCTCTGTCCATCTCCATATTTGAAAAGTCCTGTCAGTCAGGTGAAGTCCCTGGTGACTGGAAAAGGGAAACAACACTTCCATTTTTAAAAAGAGTAGAAAGAGGGACTCTAGGAACTACACACTGGCAAACTTCACCTCTGTGCCTGGGAAGATCATGGAACGAAATCCTCCTGGAGGCAATGTCAAGGCACATGAAGGAAAAGGAGGTGATCCAAGACAGCCAGCATGGCTTCATAAAGGGCAAATTGTGCCTGATCAATCTGGTGGCCTTCTATGATGGAGTGACTGCATCAGTTGACAAGGGAAGACTGACCGATGTCATCTACCCAGGCTTCTGTAAGGCCTTTGACATGGTCACACACGACATCCTGATCTCTAAACTGAAGAGAGATATGGATTTGAAGGGTGGACCATTCAGTGGATAAAGAATTGGCTTGAAAGCCACACCCAGATAGTTGTGGTCAATGGCTCTATGTCCAGATGGAAGCTGGTGACTCCCTCAGGGGTCTGTCTTGAGACCAGTACTGTTTAATATCTTTATCAGTGACATAGACAGGGGGATCAAGTGCACCCTCAGCAAGTTTGCAGATGACGCAAAGCTGAGTGTTGCAGTTTATATAATAAAAGGAAGGGATGCCATCCAAAGGCACCTGGACAAGCTAAAGAAGTGGGCCCATGTGAACCTAATGTGGTTCAACAAGTCTAAATGCAAGGTGCTGCACTTGTACGTGGAGCAATCCCAGACATGAGTACAGACTGGGAGAACTCATTGAGAGCAGCCCTGCAGAGAAGGACTTGGGGGTTCTGATGGATGAAAAGCTTGACATGAGCCAGCAGTGCATGCTTGCAGCCTATAAGGCCAGCTGCATCCTGGGCTCTGGGGAGACCTCATTGCAGCTTTTCAATACTTAAAGGGGGCTTACAAAAAAAGATGGAGAACAACTATTTGCTTAGGCATACAATGACAGAATAAGGGGGAATAGCTCAAAACTAAAAGAAGGGAGATTTAGATTAGATGTTAAGAGGAAATTCTTCACTCAGAGGGTGGTGAGGCACTGGAAAAGGTTGCCCAAGATAAGCTGTGGATGCCCCATCCCTGGTGGTGTTCAAGACCAGGCTGGACAAGGCCCTGGACAGCTTGATCTAGGGGGTGGCATCCCAGTGCATGGCAGGGGGTTTGGAACTAGGTGATCTTTAAGGTTCCTTCCAACCCAAACCTTTCTATGATTCTATGAAATACCTGAAAACTCCTTTTTTGTCTTCATCCAATTCTCATATCCAAATTATATTTTCCAATAGTTAATATAATTCATTAAGAAAATTGGCATTCCTAGTCAGAATTTGTCTTACATGAGTTTTCACTCAGTTGTCTCATTCAGTCTTTGTCTACAGTTGAAGGATAGACATGGTATAGTCATTTCAATGTCCAACAGTGTAGAGAACAGTCATACTTGTTCTGAGAAGCACAAGCCATGGGCAAAGAGGAATTGAGCATCTTGTTCTAGTTTATCTCTTATACAAACTTCGTGGTTGGAGGTCCGCAAGCTTGATGAGAGGTTGCTGAAGGAGGGAGTTTTGTGTTGGTGGGACAGCCCTGTTTTGGCAGCAGAGCAGAATCTTAAGGGCCACTGTGCATGAATGTAACCTTTTGCTTCATTATGTGTAACATTAATATTAAAATTCACATCGCTGAATATGATAATGAGCTTAAAGAAGTACATGCTAAACATGTACGATTATAGTACTCAACACTTCACCCAGATCATGCTAAACGTCACCCCAGGGAGCGAAGAGCTGATAGATAAGGTTAGGATATAAAAGAGTGTTAGGAGTTAGTGTACATATATAGGAGAAGAAAAAAGAAAAAAAATGAGAAGATGAAGTTAGAGTGAAGAGCTGGGGGGTTGGGGGGGGAAGAAGAAATTCTAAACGTAGAAGAGGATGTGACCTTTCTCCTCCACCAAGACAGGGACACCTTCTTGGTAAGCTTTGTGCCTTTACCCTTTGTTGAGGAATAAACGGGATAGAATTTTGCTGGCGCTATTATCATATATTAGCACTATTGCAGTAAGTGAATTTATTAATGACAATCCCAAATCTGTTATACCTGTCACGTTATTAAATACATTAAAATATTGTTGAATGTCATGTTGAACATATGAATGTAATGAAGTGCAGAAATGAACAAAGAGCTATGATCACCATACTCTTATGGTAATACTGCCCATTTGGTCAAGCTCCCTCACCTCCTGATCTGATCCTGTGCTGCAGAGAGTGCTTCCTCTACAGCAAGACGACGGTCCCGTTCTTCCTCCAGTTGCTCCTCTAAATACCTCAGATCTTGCTTTGTGCTGCTGTGTAAATTTTCAGTTTCAGACAACCTGTCAGAAAATAACCAAGCACATGTGAAAAAATGGGCTAATTCACAGACTATTCTGTTTCTATTCAATAATGCAGTATGTGAACAGATTCCAACTCCCTTCCACTTACAAAGAAGATGGGTATTTTTCATGAATATATTTAAATTATTTGGAAATCAAGAGTGAGAATACAAGCCTCTTAAAGATTCTGTGTCACATCTGGAATGAGCTTCTTGGCTTTGTCATCCATGACCCCACCTTCTGCTAACTGTTTTGAAAGGGCACAGTGAATCATGTGCTAGGTTTCAATTCCAGACACACTCGCAACAACACTGAGACCAGGCTAACAACTAACAACACTGAGACCAGGCCAAATTAATATACTTCGGCAGTTACTGAGGAACCAGCCCGTCAAATCAAAGATGGTAGTTCGGCTGGTGATGGTGAACCGGAATTGCTACTGAATGTTGTCTCTTCGTTGTTTGAAGTTCTATGCAAAGAAACAACTAAATATAGCTGTCAAGCATGTGTGACAGTACCTCCACTTCAACAAAGTCCTAGTGTGGAAATGAGCTGCTGAAAGCTCTGACAAAGTGTAACTCAACTGTGCTCTTCCCAGCCTGAAGATCTCCGTCAGGACTAACACTCCTCCTGGCCCCCCAGTTTCTTAGGCTTTCTTTACCTCAGCTGCAACTCCTGTAGTTCAGGTGTGTAACTCCCTCCAGGCTCATTCTTTTCTTGGGGTGCTCCAGGAGCAGCATCTGTTGTAAAAGACTCCTGAGAGAAAGCATGAATATATGGCATAGGGCACTGGAAGAAGATAGAAACTAGCTACAATGCTGCACGCTTAGTGGAGCCATCTGCAGTAAGTTTTGCACTCTCTTGCACCCAGAGGAAGACCCTTACCATGCTCTTGTCTGCAGACTGCAGCTCCTGGAGCTGCCTTTCAAGCACCAAGCAGCGGTTCAGAACCTCATTGTAGTGCTGGTGACTATCACAGATGTTTCGACTGCTACCACGCAGCTGGAGGGAGAGGGCATTTTTCTCCTCAAATACCTGAGAGAGCTGAGAAGAGAAGACAACTGTTGAGTAAAGAACTCAAACGTTTTTGTGAAAGTGAAATTTTCTGTGTAACTGAGGCTAATAATTCTAATGGGAACATAGGTATTACCACATTGTACATTTCTAAGGTTCATAGACCAGTGATAATCTCCAACAGTAGCTTGTGGCTAAAGTTTCCAGCATACTTTTACTTTCTGCAACTTGGGGACTTGCCAGTGAAGACAGGCAAAAAAGTCATTGAGTACCTCAGCCTTCTCTGTATGCTGGATAACTAGGTCTCCTGTTTCCTTCTGGAGAGGGCCCGCAGTTTCCCTAATCATCATTTTATTGCCGACAAACCTATGGAAGCTTTATTGCTGCCTTTCTCACTCTTCCTCCTTCCCCTGCTTCCCTTCACTCCCTCTCCCCTTCCTCCCCCCCAACCCTTCATCTAGCTATCAGTTGGACAAATGAATTGCTACATAGGCCCAAAATTGGCTGGACTCAAAGGTAGTGGTCAATGGCTTGACAGACAGCAATGGACAGAATACTCCTCTGGCCTGCCTGAGGTACATACTGCTAAGTACTGACAGCAACATAAATTGACACAGTATAGCATCAGGAAATTTGCAGGCAATATTGAATTTGTGGGATTGGCTGACATAACAAAGACTGAAACTTCAATCTAGAGGGACCTTGTACCAACAGAAATCTTTAGTTCAATAAAGGGAAGTGCAAACTTCTGCTCCTGAGGCAAAACCCACGCATCAATACAGGATGGGAAGAGACTGTCAAGGCAACAGCTCTGCTGTGAAGGACGGGAATTACAGCAGCTGCCCAGCTGAATACAAGTCAAGAGGACACTCTCATTGTGGACAAGGAAAATTGTATCCTGGGTTACATTAGGAGAAGCAAGGCCAGCAGACTGAGGAATGCTACTACCTGATCTGTTTGGTAACAGTAAGACTGTACCTGGAATACGGTGATTAGTTTTGGGACCCAGTTTCAAAATGGACAGAGAGAGTCCAGAAAAAGGCTACAGTGATAGTCAAAGGATTGAAGCACATGATGCCTGTGAGAGCTGAGCTGCTTTATCCTGGTAAAAGGAGTCTTAAGGGTGATTTTACAGTATTTTACAGTTACCTTAAAGGGAGTCATAAAGCAGGCAGATTGAAACTCTTTTTGGTAGTGGCAGAAAATATAAGAACAGACCATAGACGGTGGCTTACAGAAGTCAAGCTGGACATTAAGAAAAACATTTCATTAAAATTGTAGAGCAGCATTGGACAAGGACCGAGAGAGGTTCTGGAATATCTGTTCTTGGTGGTTTTCACCACTTGGCTAGGGAAGGGCATGGATGACTTCATCTAATGTTCCTGACAGTGTTGCTTTGAGCACCAGAAGGGTGTACTAGATCATCTCCAGAGGTCTCTTCTAACTAATATTTCTGATTCTGTGTTCACTTCAGTGAACGCCCACAAAAACAGAACGATCTATTCCTGCTCCCTGAGCCTTATTCAAGCCTACCCTCTTCCTCACATTCCTCAGCCCAAACTCTGCGAATAGAAAATGTAATTTGTACCTTACTGTTTAAATGCTGAATTCTGAGTTCTTTTTGGTGCAGTTCTTTCAGGCAGTCACTTAACTGGGACTGGAGATGTTTTGTCTCTGTTTCTAGGCTTGAAAAGTCCCCTCTCAGAGCTTCTGGAGAAATCTGCCAGGGAAAGTATAATGAAGAACATATCACGTGTCAATCTATTCTCATATTATTCCTCCCTGCCCTACATTATTTAGTACTTGATCTGCCCAAGCAAAACAGCAAATGGCAAATAAATAGAAATAACCCAAAAGCCATCTGAAAAGCTAAACAATTAGGAATGATCACTCTATGTGCACATAGGATGGGTCTTTCTCAAAAGCTGTCTCGGGCCTGTCTACAATACAGGAAGAAAAAAAAAGCATATGGAAGAGAACAGGAAAACAAGACAAAACACAAATCAATGTCCTGATTACTCTCATTCAGCACAGACTAAAAGGTTAGCACTGAAGCATTCTCCTGGGAAAAAAAAAAAAAATCACATGCACATTGTTCTAGCTTTTTCTTTGTGTATATGCATGTGTGTCAAAGGGATAGGGAAGGTTTCCTCCCTCCTTCACTAACAGAAAAGCTTTTCACTGAACTGTTACAGATATTGACAGGAGAGTGCTTTCCTTATTCATAATGTTAAGGTACTGCACACGCAGCAGGGAAGTGTCTTTCCCTAGACCAAGCAAAACAGTCAACTTATTCCACTCTTAGGACTGCCATATGAAAAAAAGAAGGCAGAAAGTGCAACATTCAATCCTCAACCTCTCTGGGCTTGAGTCAGGATTGTAGATTCCTGTCACAGTACAAACAACAATAAAAATTCTGTAAAAGACTTAAAAATTAGAATGTGACACTACAAAGGACTAAAACAGAAAATAAGATTTCAGACTCAAAAACAGTGCAAGAGGCAACTCTAAAATAGACAGATTGAAAGACCTGAGAAGATCCAAACTGCTCAGAGGAACAAAGGTGCCTATGAAGCCCCATCTCTTTTACTCTCTTTCTTGAAACATTAGGAAAAGTGAATAAAAGGAAGTGCATATAAGGTTATGTCAGAGTTTTCTAAAAGTTTTCAACAATTCAAGTTACAACACTGGTATAGCCCTTGAAGGCCACACAACACAATACAATACTACACTCTGGAAAATGTTTGATCCCCAAGATCTAAATACAAGCAACACACGCTACTTTGGCTGAATTTCAAACCTCACATTTCCATGCAGTACAGAATCTGTATATTTCTACTCACCTTCTTTTGGTACTGCTCCTCTACAGTTTGAAACTTGGTAAGGGGCAGCCTCATTTCTTGCATGATCTTTTGGAAATGGTTCAGCTGCTTGTCTTTTTCTGCTATGACCATCAGGTACTGCTCTTTGATGCTGCAGATCTGCTTTTCCCAAGTAATTTTCTCTTGCCTGCAAAGCACCATGCAAAGGAAGTTACCAGGAAGTTACTAGTATTGCTTATGACATCCAGGCACCCAGCTTAGAATGAGACAAGAAGGATTACAACTATTTCCTACCACTATTCCATGCCAGATAAGAAGTTTTATAACGAAGACAAACCGAAACAAAAACCACTGAAGTACAGGAACCTTAAAAGCAAGTATAAGGAAGTGTTCTCCATTCAGCTCAACAGTGCAGATTGTTCAAGGCTCATAGTTTTGGTATTCCTGGATATTGTCTTGTTCTTGCTGAACAAAGCTTTTTTCTAGGATGCTATTAACAATGCCTCTTGTCATTATAACATTAGCACTGCCTCAGTCACATATGCACAAGAACCACAGCATGGATCACAACATACAGACTTGGGGCCTTAGTATCGCTTGTGTTGTAAAAGCTATCCAAGAAATAACCCTTTTCTTCTATCAGGTGATACATAAAATTTGTAAGCTGCTTCACACTTAATGAGATTTGTTTAGTTTGGAGGTCAGATTTGTGGGGAAGGGAAAAGGAGCACTAAAAGCTGTTATATAACTTTGGACAAAGATAAGCCATACATCTTTCTACCAAATGCCCCCTGCTCTTCCCCCTCCTCCCCCTTTCACTCCAGGTTCAGTCATTCTTGCAGTCATTCTTCAGGATCTCTGAAGTATCTGAAACATTTTTTTTCCCCATTTTTAGCACAGAGCCTATTTGTCTGATTAATTTTAGTCCAATGGGGGATGACAACTTACTAGACTTAAATTACAGACATTTTTTAATACAAGATGTAAAGCAAGTGAAACAAAGGATTAGACAGTCATACAAAATTAGTATTTTCTATACAATGATATCAGAAAGGTAATAAAGGGTGTTCATTCTATTATCAGCTTTGAATGGAGGGTGCTATAATTATATATAAATAAATTCCAATAAAAGAAACAGCTTAAGTTTCCTCTGAAGCAGATAACATTGGCCACCACTGGAGGAAGGAAATAAAAATTAAAAGGCCATTAACTATTTCACAAAGGCTCTTCCTTCCAGTATGTCAGGCCGTAAATCTCCACTCTAAGCGTGAAGTAAATTGCTGAACAAGGGAAATGTGTGCCCACGCCTGAATAGGGCAGGTGATTTCGTGACAGTAGACACATGTGAGGCTGAGGTACTCAATGTTTTCTTTGCCTTCTGCCCACAATGGCATTTGGAAAGAAAGAAATGATACATTAACAACTCTGAGAAAGAAAGAAGATAATTCTCACCTAAGCTGCTGGAGCTCCTGCTGGTAGAAAATACTTTCTTGCTCCAGCTGCTCTTGGAGATGGTGCTGTTTATCTGCTTCTTGCTGATATTCCTGTACTTGTGCCTTTAAGCGAGAGTTTTCAGCTGATTCTATCCCAACTAGTATGTATTGCTGCTGCAGATTCTTCAGCTCTCTTACCTTTAATTAAAGGGAAATATCAGTGTGCATGACAACTGAGCAAGCAGCTATGTTTACTATTTCCAAGCATTTAAGAACATTTGTCACTGTGGCATCTGGAGAAAAAGTCATATTCAAATGACAGAGAAACTAGAAATTGACATCAGTGATTACAACAGGCTACTAAGAAATGCTCAGAAAAAAAAATATCAGAGAGTTCTGTTGTGAATAACAGCATAGTGAGTTTTGAGACCTTCCCGGAAGATTTGACACACATCAACAAAAAGACCCTGGACTACAACATTAATTTACGTATTCAGAGGAAACCATAAAGTAAGACAGAAGGAGCTGGTTAAGAATAAATCCTGAAGATGGTACTTAGTGTAAACTAGAGCACTGAGGAACTAAAATCCTTCCAACAGTCTACTCTGACTGGAGTTAGAATAAGTTGTCATTACATTGCAACCAGTTTTTGAGGTCTAGATGACATGATTGAGTCTGGAGACATAATGAGCCAGATCTCTCTACTAAGGCTCTCTCTTAGTATTAGCAGTGCTACACAGGTATGCAAGTTCAACAGAACAGTAGTAGAAGAGACATAAGTCTACAAATAACTGAGATATTAAATGGACAAAAATGGTCCTTTGTGAGGAGGGCCACGAAGATGATCAGAAGGCTGGAGCTCCTCTCCTCCAAAGAAGACAAGCTGAGAGAGCTGGGGATGTTCAGCCTAAAGAAGAGAAGGCTCCGGGCTGACCTCACTGCAGCTTTTCAGTACTTAAGGGGGGCTTATAAAAAAGATGGCGGGAAATTTTTTGCTCAGATAATGACAAGACAAAGGACAATGGTTTTAAACTAAAAGAGGGGAGATTTAGATTAGAGGTTAGGAGGAAGTTCTTCACTCAGAGGGTGGTGAGGCACTGGAACACGTTGCCCAAAGAGGTTGTGGGTGCCCCATCCCTGGAGGTGTTCAAGACCAGGCTGGATGAGGCCCTGGGCAACCTGATCTAGTGGGAGGCATCCCTGCTCATGGCACGTGGTTGGAACTAGACGATCTTTAAGGTCCCTTCCTTCCAACCTGAGCCATTCTGTGATTCTACAAAAAAAATAAGTGTTTAAGACAGTATCACAAAGTATGTTGTGAATTAACAGAACAAAGAGAAAACTAAGACCAAGCATCAGTGGAAAACGATGGTAAAAGTCTGTCATCTGAGCAGCAACTAGAAGTCAAACTCACTGAGCTGCATTGTGTCAGAGAATACACAAAGACAGACACAATAAGTATGCAAGCAAGGATATTAAAATGAAGTTGCAATGTCTTGTACCTGTCTTGAGAATCAGAAATCAAGAGGAGAAACCAACCCTTGTCTTAGATTACTAGCAGACTATAGCAAAGACCAATGCACGAGCTTCCACAGATGGCAGACTAACAGGGAACACATACCTTACTTCTATGGTTCCATGTTTTAAAAGAAACTAATAAGAGAAACTACTTTGCAAAGTTAACTATGAAATCATAATTAAGCTTCCCTATGTCAGAGAGGGTAAGATAGATGGCACATACTAAGTTCATGGGATCCAATGGAGTGCACCCACAAGCAATGAGGTCACTGGCAATTCTCAATTACCTTTGAAATATCATGGCAATCAGTAGAGGTTTCTGAAGACTGGAAGAGGTATCATCCCTACCTTCAAGAAGGGCAAGGAGGAGGATGTGGGAAACTGCAGGCTGGTCACCCTCACCTCAATCCCTAGGAAGGTGATGGAGCAACAAATCCTTGAAACCATTTCCAGATATATGAAAGAACAGGTTGTCCAGAGGACTTGTGGAATATTCACCACTGGAGATACTCAAAACCTGAGTGGACACTGTTTTGGGCAACCTGTTCTAGCTGACCCTCTTTAAGCAGAGGTGTTGGACTTGATTTCCAGAGGTCCCTTCCAACCTCAGTGATAACTGTGGTTCTGCAAGGACAATGATCCGTTTTTAACACTGTGAATGACAGATTAAATGTGATGAATTCTGAAGATCCTAATCTCCTACGGAGCTTTAAATAAGAGCAAGAAGAGAAAACAAGGACGTACTAATCTGTCTCTGTCATTCTGCAAGGAGGACAGTGCCTTCTTAAGACTCTGCACTTCTGAAGGAGTCGTCAAAGTGCTCCCTTCTGCTCGCTGCTTTGCTTCTTCAATCTTACGCGTTTTGTCTAATTCATTCAGCAGACGGTCTCTTTCATCCTGCAGGCTTGCCATAGCCTTGGAGAAAGATTTGACTTGGTTGGAAGAGCCTTCCAGTTCTGAAGACAAATGGAGAAGCTCATCATCTTTGGCTCTGAGCTTCTTATAAAGTTTCTCAATCTGGGCCAAGAGACCTCTTTCATCAGTGGCTTTCTGCAGTTCTGTCAGCTCAGACCTCAATGTGTCTCGGTCCCTGGCAGTAGAATTTTGCTCCTCTTGTAACTGAACCATCTTTTTCTGAAGCTCCTGCACTAGACTCTGTTGTTCCTCCAAGTCTGCAGAGTATTTCTGTTTCAAAACTTGAAGCTCTTCATTGGCCTGGTCCCTGCTATCCTGAAGAGAGCTCATGGACTTCCCAAAAGACTGAATTTGGGCTCTCAGATCTTTGTTTTCATCTGTAACTGCAAGAAATTTCTGTTCCATTTCCATCAGGTCCCGTGCCAACTCTGCTACTCTCTCCTCTGCTGTTTCTGTTTCATTCCTCATTATCCCTGCATCATGATGCAGGTACTTTAATTCCTTTTTAAGCCTGTCTTCAACCTCTCTCACTCTTCTGGCTGCATCCCTTTGGACACATACTAGTTCTCCCTCAAGTTCCCTTATTCTTTTCTGTGAGAGGGCAAGCTTATGATTCAGTTCTTGTGCCTCTTCCTGTTGGGCCTTCAGTTGTGCTTGACACTCCATGATAGGACCCCCCTCACATAATGCTGCCATCTCACTCTGTACCCGGGACAGAGAGGATGTAAGGGTTTCAACCTCTTGAGACATACTGACTTTATCCTCTCTCAAGACTTCCATGCACTTCCTGAGATTATCCTGAGTATGCTCAGACTCCTTCAGCTGTGTTTCTACTATTGCCTTCTCCTTTTCCAGAGTCTGTATCCGCTGAAGCTGTGTTTTGAGAAGTTGCTTCTGTTGGGAGTCCTTTATTGAAATTACTTGGTTCAGATCTTCTCTGTACCGCACCAACTCTGCACTCAGCTTGGCATTCTCAGAGTTGAGGTCATCCATCTGGCTATGAAAACTTCTGATTTCTTCCTTGAGTTTATTATTTTCAGCTGCAGCCTCTTGAATTAGTTGGTCTTTTTCCAAGATTATAACAAGATGACGTTCCTCAAGTTGCTTGTAGTCTCTCAGTACACGATCTCTGTCATCTTGCAAAGATGACATGGATTTGGTGAAGGATTCCAGTTGTGCCTTCTGCTGCTTATTTTCTTCTCTGATTATCTTAATCTTTTCAGTGAGATGATCAAGTTTGTCAAGAAATTTGTTCTTCTCATTTTCCAAGGCTTTTTTATCTTCTTCCTCCTTAGTTAGCCTATCCTCCATCAATGTCATTTCTTCAGAATATTGCTGCCGTAATTCAGATAGAGCTGCTGTAACTGCTTCTTCCTTGGCAGACAGCAAACTAATGATCTTTTGATCTTTGGCACTGGTTTCTTCATGCAGCTTATTTGTTAAGTCCTTGGAAGCCCGCAGATCAGCCTCAAGCTGTTCATAGCTGAATTTAAAATTCTGGATACTGGTCTCTTGCTGCTTGACCATACTCTCCAGCTCTTCTCTGACCAATTCACATCTGGCAAAGGAACTCTGCAAGTCAGCAAGTTGGTCTCTCAGACTCTGGATTTCTGACTCCAGTTTCTGCTGTTCATTCTGAGACTCCTTGTACAGTTTCTGAGACCCTTCTAGCTGAGTTAAAAGCTCCTTTTTTTCTGCCTGCAATATTTCGCATGTCTTTTGATGATGCTGAATCTCCTCCTTATATTCAGATTCCCAGTCTTTCTTATTGCATTCCAGCCTGAAAACAGAGAAAAGAAAATCAGTCACAAATCAATGAAGCATCTCAGTATTCAAAACCACACAGAAAAGCCACACAATTAGTTTTACTGTAAGAAAATTATCTAGAAATATCCAGATTATTAGCTTCCCTCAATTTAAAATTCAAAGTATCAGGCGCTCTTCTGGACCTCATACACACCAACAAGCGGCTTGTTGGGAATGTGGTGGTCAAAGGCAGCCTTGACTGCAGTGACCATGAGACAGTGGAATTAAGGATCCTGAGGACAGGGAGGAGGGGGGAAAAGGAAGCTCACAAGTCTTGATTTTCATGTCCCTTCTGCTCAAGCAGGGACACCTAGACCAAGTTGCCCATGACCATTTCCAGATGGCTTTTGAAGATCTTCAAGGTTGGAGACTCCACAGCCTTTCTGGGCCGCTTTTGCCAATGCCTGGTCACCCACACAGGGAAGGAGTGTTTCCTAATGTCCAGATGGCACCTCCTGTGTTCCGGTTTGTGCTCATTGCCTTTTGTCCTGTCACTGGGCACCCTCCAGCGTCTTCTGGTGTCTGGAGTTGTTCTGCCCTGGGTTCAGGACTTTATACTTTTCTTTGTTGAAATTCATGAGGTTTCTATCAGCCTGTCCAGGTCCTGCTGGATGGCAGTATGACGCTCTGACAAACATAATCATAGAATGGTACACACCTTAAGTAGCAAACAAAATCTGAGCCTCACTGTGCATGGAAATGAATTTCTCCTATAAAAGACTGAAGATGAAACAAGCTGTAGCTTGGAATGGAAAGGGCATAATATTTGCATGTTCTAGAGAGGACCATTGTGTCTTGGCTAATGTAATTATAGAATCATAGAGTCATTTATGTTGGAAGAGACCCTTAAGATCATCAAGTCCAACCATCAACCTAACACTACCAAGTCCACCACTAAACCATGTCCCTAAGTGCCACATCCATGTCTTTCTTAAATACCTCCAGGGATGGTTACTTAAGCACTTCCTTAGGCAGCCTGTTCCAATGCCTAGCCTCCTTTTCCATGAAGAAATTTTTCCTGATATACAACCTAAAGCTTGTGCAACTTGAGACCATTTCCTTGCATCCTATCACTTGTCTCCTGATAAATCAGACTGACACCCTCCTTGCTGCAACCTCCTTTCTGGTAGCTTTAGAGAGCAATGAGGTCTCCCCTCAGTCTTGTTGGAGTATCAGCCACTCGTCCCTGTTTTGTGTCATCTGCAAACTTGCTGAGTGTACACTCTGCCCCATCATCTAGCACATCAATAAAGATGTTAAATAAGACTGGACCCAGTACTGACCCCTGGGCTACACCACTAGTTACTGTCCTCCAACTGGACTTTGTGCCACTGCTCATCACTCTCTGGACCTAGCCATTTAGCTAGTTTTCAACCCACCTCACTATTTGCTCATCCAGACTGTACATCAAGAGCTTGTCTATAAGGATCTTATGCGAGACAGTGTCAAAGGCCTTACTGAAATCAAAGTAGACAATATCCATTGCTCTCCTCTCATCTACCAGGCTGGTCATTTCTTTGTAGAAGCTTATAAAATCAGTCAAGTATGAATTCCCCTTGGTAAATCCGTGGTAAGTGTTCCTCATGAACATGAGCCAGCAGTGTGCCCAGGTGGCCAAGAAGGCTAATGGCATTCTGGCTTGTATCAGGAATAGTGTAGCCAGCGGGACCAGGGAGGTGATCGTCCCCTTGTACTCTGCTCTGGTGAGGCCACACCTCGAGTGCTGTGTTCAGTTTTGGGTCCCTCACTACAAGAAAGACACTGAGGCCCTGAAGCATGTCCAGAGAATGACTACAAAACTGGTGAAGGGTCTGGAACGCAAGTCCTATGAGGAGTGGCCGAGGGAACTGAAATTGTTTAGTCTGGAGCAGAAGAGGCTCATGGGAGACCTTATTGCTCTCTACAACTACCTGAAAGGAAGGTGTAGGGAGCTGGGGGTTGGTCTCTTCTTCCAGATAACTAGTGATAGGACTAGAGGGAATGGCCTCAAGTTGTGCCACAGGAGGTTCAGGTTGGATATTAGGAGAAATTTCTTCTCAGAAAGAATAGTTAGGCATTGGAATGGGTTGCCCAGGGAGGCGGTGGAGTCACCATCCTTGGGGGTGTTTAAGGAAAGGTTTGATGTGGTACTTCGGGACGTGGTTTAATGACTAATATTGGTGGTAGGGGGATGGTTGGACCAGATGATCTTGGAGGTCTCTTCCAACCTTAACGAATCTATGAGTCTATGATTTTCCTGTCCCTCATGTGCCTGGAAATGGTTTCCAGGATTAGCTGTTTTATCATCTTCCTAGGGTTTGAGGCGAGGCTGGCCAGGCCTGTTCCCTGGGTCCTCCTCCCTGCTCTTTTTAAAGATAGGAGTGATACTTGCTTTCCTCCACTCTTCAGGCACTTCTTCCTTTCACCATGATCTATCAAGGTTTATCAAGAGTGTCCTTGCCATGACATCTGCCAGCTGCCTCAGCACTCATAGGTGTATTCCATCACGGCCCACAGTGAATGGGCCCCATGAATGTCCAGTTTGCTTAAACCTGATACAATCTGATCCTCTTTCTTGGTACATCTTCCTTGCTCTGGCCTTTCACTCTAGTCTCTGGGACCTGGGATTCCTGAAGGGAAGTCTTGCCAGTAAAGACTGAGGCAAAGAATGCATCCGAGTACCTCAGCCTGTGTACCTTTACCCTGTCCTGGGTACCCTGGTACCCCATTTCATACAGCAACAGGCCCACATTTTCCTTAGTCTTCCTTTCATTACTGGTGTACTTACATAAGCCCTTTTAATGATCTTGGCCAGACTCAATTCCATTCAGGCCTTAGCTTTTCTGACTTCATGCCTAAATGCTCAGACGATGTCTCTGTATTCTTCCCAGGTTACTCATCCTTGCTTCCACCCTCTACAAGCTTATTTTTGTGTTTGTACTTGGCCAGGAGCTTCCTGTTTAGCCATGCAGGCCTCCTGGCATTTTTGCCGTTCTATTCATTAGGGTGGACTGCTCTTGAGCCTGAAGGAGGTGATCCTTGAATATCATTCAGCTTTCTTGGGCCACTCTTTCTTCCAGAGCCTTATCCCACAGGACTCTTCCAAGCAGAGCCTTGAAGAAGCCAAAGTCAGTTTTCCTGAAAACAAGATGCCAGATGTCCCTTTCAACCTCAAACATTCTGTGATTCTGTGAATATTTTTCAGTGTTCAGTGAAATAAATCTTTATGTCAATATTGTCAAAAATTGTGAAGGTTAGATGTTGAGTATTATCACCTCCTTTTCATCAAAATACTCCTTTCTCTCACCCATTTCATCTGGGAAATATAAATCAACGAAGTTGCTGTTCTCAGTTGCTTGATACTCATTTCACTTTCCAGCATACAAAAGTAGAGCATTTTGATTGCAAACTTTGTCAAACGATTTTCCTCATGAAAGAATGGGTTGGTTTTTAATTTGGGAAAATAAAAGATACGCATTTCATTATATTTCTCTTGCTCCATCTTTCCCTCAAAATCTAATTTGGGATTAAACTGGAATTATGTATCCCAACCCTCTATTGACCTGCCAAGTTTAATCTCTAGGAGTGACAATACGATGCAAAAGAATATTTCAAATTTCAGAGTACTAAAGACTCGGGATAATACTCAGTTGGCTACTGCCTGTTACAGGGAATAGATCTAAGAGCAGTACTCTCATGATGAGAAGGGGGAATAGTTCACAGTGTTAATCCCCCTGCATCTTTGTGCATTCAACAAATACATACTAACTCCCTACAGCGTAACTCCAAACCTCTTTTCTGTTCAAATGCAAGTGATCCAAGAGATGAGACTAATTATGTTTTTTTTAGGAAGAATAATTCTGCTCTCCATCTTAGGCATTCATTAATTTTGCCAGCTGTCATGTTTAGCATATTTCTGTATTCATAATTCTTTCTTTACAGTATGTTGCAAAAGGAAGTGGAAGTCCTTCCTTACCTCTGTCTGCTGCTTCTTAAAAGGAAATACATTAATACCAGCTTAGTCATTATCACCTTCTTTACCTGGATATATGAATCTGAAGTTCTTCCACACGTACAGTCATCTGCTTCATCTGGTCCTTTAGCATAACACACATTTCCTCTTTTGAACGTATTTCTTCCTCCTTCTTTTGAATAGTTTCTGTGAATTTCTTCTCCCATGTTTTGGATTCATCTATCACTCTATCCCTGTCATCCTGAAGGGAAGACATGCTCTTGGTGAACGCTGCAAGTTGGGCTAGTGTTTTGTTTAGGTTGCCTTCCAATTCCTTGGCTTCTTGATCCTTTGTTGTCAAGGAGCCTTGAACATCACGAACAGTTGTTTCCATGTAGTCTTTCTCCCTCTGCAAAGTTGCCAGCTTTTCTTCCATGTTCTTGATTTCCTTTGAGTGCTTGTTTTTCTCCTGTTCCAGTCTTCTTTCAAAGTCCTCATCTTTTTTCTTCATTTGAATTTGAATATTCTCTTTGTTTGCCCGTAACTCTTCTTTTACTTTGACACTCTCTGCTAGAACCCTTGCTGCCTCACTCTGTGTGTCATCCAATACTACTCTGCAGAGAGCAAGCTCTTTCTGGGCTTTACTGGTGTCTTCAAGTGCTTTTGCTAAAGTCTCTTTGGCTGCTTCTAGATCTTTCTGAGACTCACTCCGGACAAATTCCAGAGCTTTAACAGTTCTTTCTAAACTACTGATTTTTTCCTGGCTTTTAATACAGTCTTTCTGCAGCTGCTTAATCTCCTGCTGTTTCTGTCTCAGCAATTCCTGAAGCTCCTTTACATGTGTGCTACTGTCTCCCCTCCACGTGTTTTTTAGATTTTCTAAATATTCCTTTTGCTTTTCTGAACTTGCTTTACTATTCTCCTTTGCCATCTGACGTTTCTCCTCCTCTACTTCATGTATCATTCTCTGCAAACTCTGAAGCTCACGTTTCAGTTGCTCATTTTCAATTTGGAACTCTGTTGCATTTTGCTGATAATTTCCAATACTCCCATTAAGTTCTGCCAGCTGATTCATGAGCCGTTCTTCCAAATCATCCTTCTCAGCCTCTAGAGTGTCTTTCAGTTCAGACATCCTGATGAGGTCTTCTTTTGTGTTTTGAACTGTTTGCTCCATCTTTGCTACTGTGTCCTGGAGAATATTCAGTTCATGGACTTTCACTTCCATTTGGGTCTCTAAAGCCCTTTTCTCACCTGCTAAAGTCTCCACACACACGCGGATGTCACCCAGCTGTTGTTCTGAAGCCCTCCTATTATCTTCTAGTTCTGTGATTCGCTCTGTGAGCTCAGCTATCCTTTTTACGTAGATATTAAGATCCTCAGATAAGCTACTATCTTCAAAAGCTTTTTGTTCCAGCTCTGCATTAGGAGATTTTGGTCTAAAGCTTAAGTCCACTTGATTTTCAGTCCTCTCCATAGGTGGTGGCATGACAACTGCCTGATTTGTTTCTTCCGCTGTTGTCTTCTGGGCAACATACTTGTCTATCAGTTCTCTGCTTTCCTTCAGCTTGGATTCTGTTAACTCCAAGTGATGCTTTAAGTCTGTGATCTCTCGAGTAAGAGACTCTTTTTCAGCCATTACTGTTTCAAGCTGAGTAGAAAGAGACTGATAATCCCTCCTAGAGCTCTCCAGATCTTCTTTCAGGCTAATATTTGTAAATAAAGATACATCTCCGGTCCTGTGTAGATCCTCATCTGTAGAATGCATCTCTGATCTAAGCTTCTCATTCTCCTCCTCTAGTTCCAGGATCTTTTGTTGCTTTGATTTTGCAAATTTCCTCATTTTCTCCTTCATTCCATCAATTTCCTGCCCAGCTTCCTGCAGCTGCTTATCTGTTTCTTCACTTTTTGCTTCAGCACTTTTCAGCTTAATGAAAATTTCCTGCTTTTCCTGTCTAACAGTTTCCAAAACACGCTGAATCCGCTCAACCTCATTGCTCACATTTTCATATGACTGCAGGAGAGTTTCATATTCTGTCTGAAGCTCCCTGTATTTCTCACGCCACTCAGAACTCTCAGCAGCTTGAAAACATTTCAAGGATTCCATCTCCTTCTCCTGCTTCTCCTTCTCTAGAACAACTCTGTCTAGAGTCAATTTAAGGTTTTTACAGCATCCATCAAGATTCTGATTTTCTCTAACTACCTTATCAACTTCTGCAATAAGTTTTTCTCGCTCTTCAGTGAGACCCACTAACTTTTCTGTTAAACTATCTGTTTCTTTAACATGGCCACATATTTGGCTTTCCATATTTGTCAACTTGACAGAAAGATTCTCAATAATAGTTTTGGCATTTGCCAGTTCCTCTTTCAGAGATTTGCTCTCCTTTAACGCTTCTTTTCTAGAAATAAGTGCAGCTTGCAACTTTCTCTGCATTTGATTCTTCTGTTTAGCTGTTTCTGCATTGTCATCTTGCTTGTGCTGAATTTCAGGCTGCTCAGTTTGCAGTCTCTTGCTTTGTTCCTCATGTACCTGAGCTTGAGTTTCAAACTGACTACAGAGTCTCTTGACTGAATCTTCTTTTTCCAGCAACTGTGCCTGTGCGTTAATGAGAGCTTCACTTTTCTGCCTTAACTGCAAATTAAGGAATTCAATTTCTTCATCCTTTTGATGCATAAGTGTTTTCAGGTCTTCCAAATTGCCTTCGCTAGAAACTTTTACTTGACCTTCCTCCAATTCTATCTTAAGTCTTGCTGTGTCAGCTTCAGCTTGGTCAGAGGTTCTAGTCAGTCCTTCTGTCTCCGGAAACAACTGTGCTATGCGCTCTTGCAAATGAAAGACTAATTCTGATTTGCAAGCAAGTTCACTTTCCATATGGCTGACCTTATGTTCCAACTCCTCTTTTTCCATCTGCAATTTCTCAAATTTTGTCTTATACTCTTCCCCAGAAACACCTGCAACTTGTATAAGCTTGCTGTTTGTAGTATTTTCTGCTTCCAAGCACGAAGAATCCAACCAACCTTGATTCTCAGGAATACTCTCTGTTGATCCTCTCTGTTCTTGGAGTTGTCTGAGCTGAGCTTGGATGCTTTCCTTCTCTTTGCTTTGCATATCAAATTGTTCTTGTAGAATGTTGTAATCATCTTTCTGCTGTTTAAGCTGTTCTCTGTGATGCCTGTCTTTTTCTTGAGCCTTCTTTATAGTGTCTTTGCGAGACACCAGGGCTTCCTGAAGTTTTTTTTGAAGTTGTTCTTTTTCTTGTTCAAGAGTTGAAATCCTCTCTTTCAGAGCAGACTTCTGGTTTTCTTCAAGATTTGTAGCTGCTGAACAATTTTTTTCATTTTCTTCATAATCTTCTGGGCTTTTATTGGTTTCAGTTAGTTTGTCAGCAATTGTCTGACTTTCCGTGATTTCAACTTTAATTGAATCAATGTTTGTCTTTCCTTGCAAGCTTTGCTTCATTTCCTCAGTCACTGCATGTAACTGTGCTTCAGCAGTTTCTTTATCCAGCAGGTCCTTCTGGATGCTCTGCAACTCAGATTCCTTTTCAGAAAGCAGTTGAATTAGATATCCCTCTCTGGGATGGCTTTCAAGATTCACTTCTTGGCTTATTCTAATTGTTGTATTTTCCCCTCCTTCAGCTTCTTGAGCCACTGAGTTTTCTGATTCAGCCTCTCTTCTCAGCTGTACTAATTCGTTCTCCAATTTGCTAACCTTCTTCAGGAGCTCCTTCCTGTTAACAAGTGCTGCTTGCAGCTTCCGCTTTACTTGTTCATTTTCTTTTTTCAGAAGTTCAAGTTCACTTACTAACGTCTCACTTTCTTTACATGCTGCTTCTGTCTCATACTGCTGCTCAGATGATTCACGGTTCAGGTATGTATCTTTTGCTTTTATGTTTTTGTCTTTTTCCTCCTCGGCTTTTAATAAGAGGCTTGTTTTCTCTTTGAGACTCTTTAACTCAGTTTCTAGAGAAAATTTTTCTTCATTCAGCAGTACTATTTTCTCAGACATGCTGACACTGATCTCTGTCATCTGTTCTTCTTTGTCAAACAAGGTTTGTTGCAGGGTCTCTATACACCTGGTACGTTCAGCAACAAGCTGTTCTAGGCTTGCTGCTTCAAGGCCCTTTAAGGCTAAACTTTGGGAAAGCTCTTCAATCTCAGCTGTGTTTTTCCTCAGAAGTTGCTCCAGATCAAGTACTTCACATTCCTTGTTCTGGACCTGGCTTCTCATATCTTTTAGTTGCAGGTCCTGATCAGAAAGCTGAAGTTGTGCTTCATCCAAATCTTTTTGCAAAGCTTCAATTTTTCTCTCTTTGGATTTAAATTCATGTTTTAGGCTTTGGATTTGTTCTCTCAGAAGACTGCTCTGACTGTCTGACAGTCTCTGCTTTTCTGAATGAGCTAGATTTTCCTCCAGTTGCTTCACTTGCTCCTTCAGTTCTGTTATGGTAGAAAGGTCCTTCGCCTGACAAAGGAGCTGATCTCTTTCTTCAGCCAAAACACAAAATGCACTGTCAGAATCCTCTATCTTTTTTCTGTATTCCTCAGCCAACTGGTTTAGCCTATTTATTTCTTCATCTTTTTCTCCCAGATCTTTCTTATAGGATTCTTCTGATTTCAGCAGAATTATTTGCAGTTCTGTAACTTGGTTTTGCAGCTTTATCAGCTCTTCACATTGAGAGATGCGAGGCTCTGAAACTGTTGTAGAGACTTCCTGTGTTGCTTCCATTTCCCTTCTGTCATGAACAGCACTCCCCTGGGGCACTTCTTGAAGACTGGTTTTGTTTTCCTGAAGTGCACTAATTTGCTGTATTTCTGTTTCTCTCAGCAATGAGCTATTGATCAACTCATTTTGTGCATCTGAAGCCTTTTGCTCTTCCCTGTCAAGATGCCGTGTCTGGGAATTATCTTCCAGCTGGTTAGTTTCTTCTCCTGCTTCATTTACTGCAGAAGTTTGACTGTTTGGGTCCTTGAGCTGCCCTTTCAGAAATGCTATTTCTTCTTGGGCTTCTTTCAGTTCCAGCAGCAAAACTGACAGCTCCTTCTGTTTCTCTGCAGCAAGATATTCTAGAATTCCAGACATACATTTTTCCCCAGTAAACTGCTCACTTCCCCTGGGAAAGCCATCTGTTCTTGCCTAAAACACAACAAAAGGTTTCAATTTTCCTTTGAATCCTGTCAAAGGGACACTTTTCATTGTTCTCAAAGTATCTGCTTTCCACATTTTGTAGCTTAAGGTTACCCTTACTTGTGCTAGCAGGTGCAATACCCTTATTAAAAACAGGACTCCTCCTCAGGTCATTTCAGTTCCTGAATATGTTAAGGACAATATAAGGACATGGTTGTATTAGAGCAAGTCTAGAGGAGGGCCACAAGGATGACCAAAGGGCTGGAACATACCTCTCCTATGAAGACAGGCTGAGGGAGGTGGGGTTGTTCAGCCTGGAGAAGAGAAGGCTCTGGGGAGACCTTATAAGTGGCCTTCCAGAACTTAAAGAGAGCCTACAGGAAAGCTGGGGAGGGACTCTTTATCAGGGAGTGTAGTGATAGGACAAGGACTAATGGCTTTAAACTAAAAGAGGGTAGATTTAGATTCGATATTGGGAAGAAGTTATTTACTATGAGGATAATAGTAAAATTTATTTACTGGAACAGGTTGCCCAGAGAATTTGTGGATGCCCCATCCCTGGAATTGTTTAAGGCCAGGTTGGATGAAGCTTTGAGTAACTTGGTCTAGTGGAAGGTGTCCTTGCCCACGGCAGGGTGGGGGGGGTTGGAATTACATGATCTTTAAGGTCCCTTCCAACCCAAGCCATTCTATGATCCTATGAAGCTGCAGCATGAAAGACTCTGTTTTGAGGATTAAACCATAAATGTAACTTCCTGTTCCCTTATTTCACATTCTTTCTTGGTTACAGGATAGTATGATTCTGAAATGTCTCAGTTCTCCTGTAATTCTCAGATGTATTCCACTAGACTTATACGCTGTATCCATAGTCTCTGAAATAGGAGGTTTTGTCCCCTATTCTACTTGCCCATTTAACATGGTTAAGAAATAATATAGAAACCCATATTCCAGTATGTGTCTATCTCCAAAGTATGAACACTAAACAAAACAACTGGTCTAAAGTGCTTGATTTTTTCCAAATATTAATCTTAAAGTTTTCTGCTACCCCCCAAAACAGATGAAAAGACAAAAACAGTCACAAATCCTGGCCATAAAGCATGGATCACCAGTACACAAATAAGTCAGTATCTTGTGTTGCAAAGGCTGTCCATTCTACCAGGTTGGAGGGCAGAAATAATTTATCAGGAACTATTAAAAAAAAGCTATGTGTTAAAGCTTACTACACCATTGCAACAACTAGTTGTTATTATGGGACGCTAAAACAAAAAACTGTTCTTTGGGGCTTCTGAAATTACAAGTAGTTACCATATCCATGGATGCATACAATATTGAGAAGTAAAAAGTATAGGGTAAAATTTGTACCTCAGGTAGCACCGAAGTATCATCAAAAGGCTTTTGCACTTCTGAATTCACCATCTCTCCTGACACACCTAGTCATAAAATGTACATGTCACCATAAGTAAATGAGTTGTACATTAATTCAGTAGGTAATCGGACAGACAATTTACAGGACTGGAGTTTCTCCAGTTTCCAAGGTAGGAAAGAAAAAAAGGTCAAGAGTTTGAGCCTATGTACTGGGTCCAGACATCCCCAAGCTCTGCAGATGCAAAAACTACTGCATTTACTGCATGCTGGCATCACCCAAGTCTACAGTATATCTAACCTCTACAGAAGAATGAAGAGAAAAAGAGAAAAGTGAACCAGTACACTTGCACCCTTCAAAAAAAAAAAAACACACAGGATTTAATTATGAATCCTGTAATTACACCTCTTCTTTGAGAAAATAACTTTTCTGATAGCTAACAGCTAGCTCTGTCACACTGCTAGAATTATCATTAAAAAAACTCTGAAACCTCAGTTTCTGTTTTGTTTGTTTGTTTTGGGTTGCTTCTTTTTTTGTTGTTTTGTTTGTTATTGTTGTCAAAAACAAAAAAAAATAGAAAGCTATAAACGTGTGCATTAAGAAAAGCAAGGTTGTAAATCTAAGCTCTTAAATGCTAGGAAACACCAGAGATTATAGTAGTTGCCCATTCAGGTTTGACTTTGCTATTTTGTACGTATTTTCTCCAACTACCTGAAAGGAAGTTGTGGGGAGCTGGGGGTCAGCCTCTTCTCACAGATAACTAAGGACAGGACTAGAGGGAATGGCCTTAAGTTGCACCAGGGGAGCTTTAGGTTGGAAATTAGGATAAATTTCTTCTTAGAAAGAGTAGTCAGGCATTGGAACGGGTTGTCCAGGGAGGTGGTAGAGTCACCGTCCCTTGGGGTGGTTATGGAAAGGTTGGACATAGTGCTTAGGGATGTGGTTTAGTGGGTGATATTGGTAGCAGGGCGATGGTCGGACCAGATGATCTTGGAGGTCTTTTACAACCTTAATCATTCTATGATTCTATGATTGTTGGCAACAGCTTAAACGTTCAAGCAATTAAGCAAGTGATCATCTCTTCATGAAGTGCAAGAAGGTAGAGATATGAACATTTAATCATAGCATTACTAATTTTTAGAAGCCTTACTCTGCAACCACCCAGGTAACAGTTTTTAGTTGGTGGTGATGGTGGTTGGTTTTTTTGTTTGGTTGGTTGGTTTTTTGTTTTTTTTTGATAATTTAGGGGTAGGGTGGGGAGGGGAGGCAGTAGTACCAGAGACAAAAAAAAAGCTTGCTAGTTTGAAGACAGGAACCCAATCCTTCATCTTACCTTAAGTCTCTTCCATGTACGACACATCAGTCTCTGCATCTACAAACAGCCTCCTTCAAAACGTTCTCCCTTTCTCATCTTAGGGACTACTTTTTTCTTCTCTTCTGATGTATTACTTCTTGCCTGCAATAGTGTTTTCTCTTCTACCTCCTGTGTATCTTTGCTAATTCCTGTATATCTTTAGATTCTGACTTCAAAGCTCCTCTTTCCAAATTGCCTTGGATTTTTCCATGACGATTCTCAAATTTCCACAGTTTTAAGATCAATGTAATTTATTCTATGTCCTTACCTCTCAGCGTAGGAGAGCAATCTACATAAGAGGCTGGATCTTCCAGAGTCTGCAAGTCTTGCATTTTCACCTCAGATCCAGCATTTTTGTTCTATTGGTGGAAGAAAACATACTTAGTTTTGAGCTACGATCTTTGCATTGGAAGACAGCTATCTTAGCTGCTATTCTGCCAAGCTTTGTGTAAAAACTGACATTTCCTACTTTAAACCCATCTCTGATGCCTAACAGAAATAAAATTAAAAAAAAAAAAGATTATTTATGATGTTAAGCAAAAGACTAAGATGTTTTTCTAAGACAAAAGACTAAGACATCAGATTAGGGTATCCGATCAGATTTAGGATATGAGTTCAGGATATTAATGAATGCAATTAATCTCCTTCCCACCTTGCTTCCTCTTTCATCTTCAGTGCTTCAAAGCAACTGACTATAGATTCTTAACTTTTCACTGAACCATCCAAGCAGTGAATGTGAGAAGTCATGTGTTTGTCACTCTATGCTTTACTGTTAGAGCAGATAAAGAACCTCCAGTCTCTCAAGGAAAGTTACACTAGGCTACAAAACATAAACAAATGAACTACTCATCAAGAATCTATTAACTGCTATACATCTCCTGCTTCTCTTTCAGATAGGAAAGAACCTGACTGCTGAAGTTGGAGCATACTGCTAAGAGAGAGGAGACTTTGCTATTTCACAGACACAGACTCCTTTTGCCCACACAAAGATGTTGAATAAAACTCAGGAAATTGGTTAGTTTGCTATTGACATTCATAAAAGAAGTAAGACTTACAGGTCGAGTTGCACTTCGAGCAAATTGCAATATTCCATGACAGTTCCTAACATACACTGTCTCTCACAACAACTACCTCTGTGGGAAAAGGTTTGAACTAGAGTACAAAGGGACTACGAGTCAGAACTAAGTAGAAATATTTTGTTTGTCTGGGATAGAGTTAATTTTCTTCATAGTAGATCATATGGTGCTATGATTTGGATTTGTGATGAAAGGAGTGTTAATAACACACCAATGTTCTTTTAGTTTTTGCTGAGCAGTGCTTGCACAGCATCAAGACCTTTTCTGTTTCTCACAATGCCCAGCCAGTGTGTAGACTGGGGATGCACAAGAAGCTGGGAGGGGACACAGCTAGGACAGATGTCCCCCGCTGACCAATACGGTATTTCAAATATGATGCTGTGCTCAGCAATCGGATGAAGAAATAGTGAATGAAATCAGATGGGAAGTAGTGAATGAACTCCTTATTTTGCTTTGCTTGTACACACAGCTTTTGCTTTACAATATTAAACTGTCTTTATCTCAACTCTGGAGTTCTCTCACTTTTACCCTTTTGATTCTCTTCCCCATCCCACTAGGTGAGAGTGAGCAAGTGGCTGTGTGGTGCTTAGCTGCTTACTGGTGTTAACCCACAACACTAGAGTAAAACATCTTTAAAAAAAATCTACTCCTCTCTCCTCTTGAAAAACAAAGACAAAAAAACATCCCAGCAATGTAAGGACATAAAACAAAATGAAGTGAATAGAATTAACACTTGCTGTAACTATCTAGAACGTAAGTACATGGGGTGCTAACAGGTTACCCAGTCATACAGAAGCAATCTCCAGACCCACATTCTAGAGTACTTTTGCCTTTGCAAGCTGCACACACTGAAATGAAATGTATGGGCTGCATTAAAATAATTTGTGTACACAACACAAACGCATGTACTGGATTTGGATTCATACATATCTTTGCCTAAAGTAATGGGTCAGGAGCATAAGTGGCAGGATACAGCTGTCCAAATGTGAACACTCCACAAAAACTATTTATATAGGCATATATATGTATGAAGGCACTGAAATGGACGCTTCCAGAGTTGGATTCGTCAACTGTTTTAAACACCCACCTTGGTCAAGGTGAATCATATGCTAAAGTACCTATTCACACCAATGCTTATAAAGGAGCTCTATAAAATAGCTCAGAGGCTTATAGCTGCCCTTGAAAAGACCACATGCATGCATGTGTTTACGCGTGTATGTACCTGTTGATCCACTAGATTAGACCTCAACAATAGGCAATTGGAATGTAAGGCTCTGAAGTCAAGCAGGATGAACTGACTCAGAATGCATGAGTCCCAGATGTCAACTTTTGCCCTAATTACTTCACAGCAGTAAAAACTTAAGGAAACAGTCTTTGGCATTTTCATATGTAACACCTTCCATCCCCATTTTTTAAATCAAAAGCTAATAAAAAAGTCATTAAATATGAAGCTTGATATTTTGCTATGCAATTACTGGAGAAGGAGAGAAGCTGGAAACTTTAAACCACCAACTCTCTCAGTTGGAGAGGACTGTTTTAGATAAAACACAGCATCATCTTCTTCCCCCTGCAGGCAGACTGGAACAGAGCGTGGCAGTCTGGAAAGAGCCAAGACCTTGCTCTAAGCTGACAAACAATTCTACAACAAATTCGTACTACAGGTATACACTGGCAGCCATCTCCATCACCTGGCTGACTGAGTATAAAGCAAAGTAGAAGGCAGGCAACCCTGCACTCTTCTCACCAATGGATTGCCTGCAACTGTACCTAAACCTGTTCACAGTGAAAGAATATAAAGATACAGTCTAGTCTCCTGTTTGACAAAGAGAACTCAGCTTCTTCCAGTCAGTCTGCCAGATCCCCAAAAAGGCAGCGGGGATAAGTAGGGTTTGAAAGGTATCCTATAATGACAATTGAACCTTTGGAATCGTGTTTCCTGAGACTTCCCCCAGTTTAGCCTATGATTTTGCTGCAGAACTAACTCATAAGAGGTATAAAATAGCAAGAATATGGATTGGGTGAATGAAGGACACAAGAATTCCACACAGACAGCAAAGGGAAATACAGTCTGATAAGAACACAGGACAAGCAGTATTTGGAAGCTATTTCTGTCTTTCACCATTAATCCGGTTAATAACAACCTTTCAAAGAGGATTGTTAAAAAAGGCCATAACAGCTTAGCTGTTTTAAGGCCAGTCCTTGACCTGTTTTAGTTTTGGCTTATTTCTGCTGCTTAATCATTACCTCCTTTGAATTTTCTGCAACCATCACAGCTTCCTGCTGAGGCTCCTGGAGAACAAGTTGCAAGCGTTGTATCTCTGAAACATTCAAAAACGCATGCACATGAAACAATTTCTTTGAAAATTAAAACTCTCGTTTAGAGAGTGACATGATATTCTTTCAGGAACTTTAGAGAACAGGACACATGGCTCCACACAGCACTTCTGCACAGAAGATATATAACATTATCATTGGATAACGTGTTAGTTATTTTTTTCCCTGAAAGAAACAAACCACCAAAACAAATTAATGATTTTAAGCACCTTTTAGAAAAGAAAATTTATTGTTCTTTTCCCTTTCTCCTTCCCCTGAAGAGGGGAAATAGAGAGAGATGTGATGGTCTCTTCTCTCTGGTAACCAGTGATACAGAATGTGTGGGAATGGTATAAAGCTGCACCAGGGAAGATCCAGACTAGATATTTGGAAAAATTTCTTTACCATGAGGATGGTCAAACACTGGAGCAGGCTTCTTAGCAAGGTGGTTGATGACTAATGGCTGTCAACATTCAAGAGGCATTTGGATAACGTCCTTAATAATATGCTTAAACTTTGGGCTAGCCCTGAAGAGGTCAGACAGGTGGACTTGATGATCTTCGTTGGTCCTTTCCAACTGAATTATTCTATTCTATTGTTATTTAGATTGAAATTAAAGGATAGCTGATAGAGCTTCAAGTTTTAAAAATCATTCTTAAAAAGTAGGAGAAAGAAAGAATTATTGTAGCAGAATGCTTCAAATTTCATTAGCATAAAAATGAAAAGAGAAATTGTCAAAACTGGGAAAGAATAAAAACACTGGAGGGCCATTGTCCAAATCAAGAACAGTACAAGAACTCATCTGCTGTTTGACTTAGGATATTTTTATTTTTATTTCTGAGAACTGGCATATAAACACCTTTCATGATAGGTATGTCACTATACTGTATATGATGAAATGACTGGACTGGTAGATAAGGGGAGAGCAGTGAGTATTGTCTACACAGACTTCAGTAAGGCTTCTGCCACAGTGCAACATAAAATCCTTACAGACAAGCTCTTGAGGTATGGGCCAGGCCCAGAGGATGGTTTTTAGCAGAACGAAGTCTAGTTGGAAGCCAGTAACTAACCACAGAGCCAATGTGTCAATACTGGGTCCAAGGCTAGTCAACCTCTTCATTAATCATCTAGAGACCAACAAAGGCCACTAAGATGATTAAAGGGTTAGAGCATGTCTCCTGTGAGGAAAGGCTGAGAAAGCTGGGACTTTTTAGCCTAGAGACCTGAAGGGGGGGGGGGGGGGGGAGGGGTCAGAGAAGATGGAGCCAGGCTCCTTCCAGTGGTGCCCAGTGACAAGACAAGAGGCAATGGACACAAATTTGAAACACTGTCTGAACACACAAAAAAAACATTTTTTGTTGTCTTTTTTTTTAAAAAAAACAAACTGTGAAGGTAACCAAGCACTGGTATATGTTGCCTAGAGAGGCTGCGGAGTTTCCCTTGGAGATATTTAAAAGACAGCTGGACATGGTCCTGGATAAGCAGCTCTGTGTGATCCTTCTTGAGCAGGAGGGATGGGCAAGATTACCTTCAAAGGTCCCTTCCAACCTTAACTGTTCTACAATACTCAAAACATTCTGATACTCAAAAGCAAAAGAAAGGCAAAAACATGTCCTGTACCGTATAGAATCATAGAATGGTTTGGGTAGGAAGGCACCTTTAAAGATCATCTAGTCCAACCCTCGTGTCAAGGTTAAGGACATCTTTCACTACATTACATCACTCTAAACCCCATTCAACCTGACTTTGAACACTTCCAGTGACTGGGCATCCACGACTACTCTGAGCAACTTGTTCCATTGCATCACAACCTTCATCATGAAACACTTCTTCCTTATGTCCAATCTAAATCTACCCTCTTTCAGATTAAAACCTTTGCCCCTCCTCCTGTCACTACAGGCCCTAGCAAAAAGCCTTTCTTATCAGCCCCCTTTATAAATTCAAAAAGGTCTCCTCAGAGGCTTCTATTCATGTCCAGGCTGAACAACACCAACCTTCTCAACTTTTCTTCCTAGAAGAGGTGTTCCAACCCTCTGATCATTTTCGTGGCCCTCCTCTGGACCTAATCTAACACGTCCATATCTTTCTTGTACTGGTGGTTGTAGAGCTAGTTACAGTACTCCAGGTGAGGTCTCATGAGCAGAGTGCAAGGAGAGAATCATCCTTGACCTGCTGGCCACACTTCTTACAAAGCCCAGGATATGATTGGTTTTCCAATCTACAAGCACTTGTTGCGAGCTCATATCCAATTTTTCATCCACCAGTATCCCCAAGTCCTTCTTTGCAGGGTTACTCTCAATCAATTCATCATCCAGTCCATACTCATGTTGGGGATTGCTCTGATCCAGGTGCAGGACCTTGTACTTGACTTTGTTGGACTTCATGAGGTTTACATAGGCACAGTTATCACACCTGTGAAGGTCCCTCTGGATGGCATCCCTTCCCACTAGTGTATCAACTGCACCATTCAGCTTGATGTCATCCGCAAACTTGTTGAGGTTGCATTCAATCCCACTATTGATGTTATTAGTGAAGATATTAAGTTGTATTGGTCCCAGTACAGACCCTTGAGGGACAGCACTCATTACTGGTTTCCATTTGAACGCTGAGTCATTGACTGTAACTCCTTGGATGCTGTCATCCAGTCAATTCGTTATCCATCTATCAGTTCATCCATCAAAACCATATCTACCCAATTTTGAAGCAAGAGTGCTGTGCGGGACTAGAAAGGCATTATAGAAATCCACGTAGATGACAACAGTTGTTCCTGCCTTGTTCACTGATGCAATGATCAGTTATGGAAACTGGGGTCCACAGTGACTGGAAAAATACAAATGTTGCATCCTACTTCAAACAAAAGAACAAAAAGATGATCTGGAAAACTGCAAGCTGGTATGCCTTACTTTGGTCTCTTGGAAAAATTACAAAATGTATCCTCTTGGTAGAGAGAATCATAGAATCATTCAGGTTGGAAAAGACGTCTAAGATCATCTAGTCCAACTGTTCACCTAGTACTAATGTCCACCACTAAAACATGACACTAAGGTCTAAACATACACAGTTTTTGAAGACCTTCACAGGTGGTGACTCAACCACTTCCCTGGGCAGCCTATTACAATGCCGCACAACCCCTTCAGTAAAGAAATTTATCCTAATATCCAACCTAAACCTCCTCTGGTGCAACTTGAGACCATTTCCCCTCGTCTAACCACTTGGTGCTTGGGAGAAGCACCCACCTCGCTACAATGCCTTTAAGGTAATTGTACAGTATGGTAAGGTCTCCCCTTAGCCTTCTTTTCTCTAGGCTAAGCAACCCTAGGTCCCTCAGCTACTCCTAATAAGGCTTGTTTTCTAGACCCTTCACCAGCTTCATTGCCCTCCTTTGGACACACTCCAGCACCTCAATGACCTTGTAGAGTGAGACCCAAAACTGAACACAGTATTAGAGGTGTGACCTCATCAGAGCCAAGTCTCATCAGAGCCAAGTACAGTGGGACGATCACTTCCCTAGTCCTTTTGGCCACATTATTTCTGATACAAGCCAGGATGCTGTTGGCCTTCTTGGCTACCTGAGCACATTGCTGGCTCATATTCAACAGGCTACCAGCCACCTAGAGAGTTTTTAATCCAAAAAAGAGTACAGCTGTCCAAGCCATGAGCAGCCAGCTTCTTCAGGAGAATGCTGTGGGAAATGGTGTCAAAAGCCATACTGAAGTCTAGGTAGACCACATCCACAGCCTTTCCCTCATCCACTGAGGATGACACCTTGTCGTGGGAGATCAGGCTTGTAAAGCAGGACCTGCCTTTGATAAACCTATGCTGACTGGGCCTGGTCACCCGGCTGTCCTCTAAGTGCTGCATGATGGCTCTCAAGATAATCTGCTCCATGAGCTTCCCTGGCACTGAGGTCAGACTGACAGACCTGTAGTTCCCCAGATCCTCCTTCTGGCCCTTCTTGTAGATGAAATGTATCACATTTCATAGAATCACAGAATCATTAACATTGGAAAATACCTCCAAGATCATCTAGTCCAACTGTCCCCCAATATAAACCACTAAACCATGTCCCTAAATACCACATTGAACCTTTCCATAAACACCCCCAGGGACGGTGTCTTCACCACCTCCCTGGGCAACCCCTTCCAATGCCTAACCACTCTTTCTAAGAAGAAATTTCTCCTAATTTCCAACCTGAACCTCCCCTGGTGCAATTTAAGCCTATTCCATCTTTTTCTATTTCTAGCTATCTGTGAGAAGAGGCTGACCCCCAGCTCCCCACAACTTCCTTTCAGGTAGTTGGAGAGAGCAATAAGATCTCCCCTGAGCCCCCTCTTCTCCAGACTAAATAACCCCAGTTCCCAGTCCCCTATTTGTTCCTCACAGGACTTGTGTTCCAGGCCCTTCACCAGCTTTGTAGCCCTTTTCTGGACACTCCACAGCCTCGATGTATTTCCTGTAGTGAGGGGCAATTTGCTAGCCACCAGTCAACTGGGACCTCCCTGGATAGGCAGACTGCTGTTAAATGATGGAAAGCGGTTTGGTGAGCACTTCTGCCAGCTCCCTCAGTACCCCTGAGCAGATCCCATCTGACCCTACAGACTTGCATACATCTAAGTGGAGTAGCAGATAGCTAACCATTTCCTCGTGGATTGTGAGGTCTTCATTCTGCTCCCTGTTCCTATCTACCAGCCCAGGGGGCTGAGTACCTGGAGAACAACTGGTCTTGCTGCTAAAGACTGAGGCAAAGAAGGCATTAGTTACCTCACCTCAGCTTTTTCCTCATCTTCTGTCACTATGTTTCCCCCCCACATCCAATAAAGGAAGGAAATTCTCTTTACTCCTCCTTTTCTCATTTACCTATTTGTAAAAACATGTTTATTTTCTTTAACAGTGTCCTGGTTCCAGTTAGGACAGAGTTAATCTTCCCTCATAGTAGCTGGTAGGGTGCTATGTTTTGGATTAGGATGAGAAGAGCGCTGATAACATGCTGATGTTTTAATTGTTGCAGAGCAGTGTTTACACCAGGCCAAGGACTTTTCGGCTTCTCGCTCTGTCCTGCCAGCGAGCAGGCTGGGGGTGCAGCAGGAGCTGGGAGGGGACAGACCCAGGACAGCTGACCCAAACTGGCCAAAGGGGTATTCCATACCATCTGACGTCACGCTAAACAATATATAGGGGTGGCTGGCCGGGGTGGGGGGCCGGGCTGCTCGGGGATAGGCTGGGCATCGGTTAGCGGGTGGTGAGCAATTGCATTGTGCATCACTTGTTTTCTTACACATTATTATTATTAATACTATTATCATTATCACTATTATTATTGTTATTATTATATTCCTGTCTTAATAAACTGTCTTTATCTCAACTCACCGGCTTCACTTTCCCGTTTCTCTCCCCCATCCCAGAGAGGGAGGGGGGAGGGTGAGCGAACGGCTGTGTGGTGTTTAGCTGCCAGCCGGGTTAAACCACAACAAACAGCAATAGTCAGATTGAGCTCAAATCGGGCTTTGGCCCTTCTAATTTTGTTCCTGCAGAGCCTCCTGACGTTTGTAGTCCTCCTGAGTGTCCCCTTCTTCTAAAGGTCATGAACCTTCTTTTTCTTCCTGAGCTCTAGCCACAACTCCCTGTTCAGTGAGGCTGGTCTTCCACACTGGCTCACCTTTTGGCATGTGGGGACAGCCTGCTCCTGTAAGTTTAGGATTTTTCTTGAAAAGTGTCCAACCTTCCTGGATTCCTTTGCCCTTCAGGACTGCCTCCCAAGGGACTCCTCTAACCAGTCTCCTTATCAGGCCAAAGTCTGCCCTCTGAAAGTCCAGGGTGGCAGTTCTGCTAACCCCCCTCCATACTTTTCCAAGAATCAGAAACTCTATTAATTCACAATTGCTGTGCCTGAGGTGGCCTCTAACCTCTTGAAGCACATTACCACGCACAGGGAAGAGGAAGTGGTGACTGAGAAATAGTCAGCATGCATTTACCAAGGGCAAGTCAGACTACTTGATTGCCTTCCATGCATTTGTGGATACGGAGAGAGCAGGGAATGTCATTTACCTTCACTTTAGCAAGGCTTTTGCCAGTGTCTCACAAAATATTTTTGTATCCAAGATAAGAGACGGTCTGGACTTCAGGACAACTCGATGCATAAAAAAAAAATGATTGTATGGTCAGGCTCAGAGAACAGTGCTGAATGAGTCATTCACTACCTGGAGGCTAGTAACAAGTGGAGCATCACAGAGGTCCATCTTGTGACCTCTTCCATTTAACAACTTCATCTATGACCTGAAGGTGGCAGAGTGCACACTCAAGTTTGGAGAACACATCACACTGGGGAGAAACAGTTGATACCCTCAAGGGCTGGGCTGCCGCTTAGAGAAACCTAGACAGGCTAGAGGAAGGGTGTTAAAGAAACCTCATGAAATTCAACAAGGACAAATGCAAAGTCCTCTCCCTGGGAGTACAGGCTAGGAACTAGTTCTCTGGGAAAGGATCAAGAAAATCGGATCGACAGTAGGCTAAATACCAGCCAGCAGTGTGCCTGGCAGTACACATCACCAGCAGCATTCTGGGCTGCATGAACAGCAGTCTAGCCAGCAGATACAAAGATATTATTCTTGTCTACCTGGCACTCGTTAGACTGCATTTCAACTACTGTATTCAGTTTTGTATGGACAATACAGGAAAACATTGATAAACTGAAGCAAGCTTAGAAGACCATCGAGATGGTCATGTGGCTGGAGCACTTGCCATGTGAGGAGAGGCTGAGGCAACAGGGCTTATTTAGCCTGGAGAAGACACAGCTTTGTAGACACCTAAAAGAAGCCTTCCAAAACCTGTGAAGAGGTTCTTGAGAAGACAAAGCCAGGGTTTTTAGAGTGATGCAAGTTATGAGGATGTAAGACAACAGGCATATGCTGAAACAGAACAGGTTCCAACTGGATATCATAAAAATCATTTCTGCCATGAGGACAGTCAAGTGTCAGAAGAGGCTGCCCAGGAGGTTGTATAGTCACCATCCTGGAAGTTTTCAAGACCTGACTAGACAAAGGCCTCAGCAACATGGTCTGATCTCATAGCTGACCCTGCTTTGAACAGGAAGCTTGACTACAGTCTCCCTGAGATAACTTCCAGCGTAAATTATTCTGTGATTCATCTTAGTTCTAGCTAATTCTATTAGAGGTGCTGCCTGAACCCTTCAGTATAAGAGCTAATAAATTCTACTTTTAAGAACTGGGAAGGATTAGCATTTTTTAAGATCTTGTCAACAAAAGCATATTGAACCAGTAACCGTGGACATGTTTTTTTATCTAAAATAGATAAGAAGAAGGATAATAATACCATCTTCAGTCTTCCGTCTTTCCACGTTTTCTGTGGATAGTAGTAAAGTCCCAGTCCCATCTTCCTTCTCTATCGTTTTTTCCTGTGAAGTTGTTTCATCCTGTTTAAACATAGGATGGAGGAGAGAGACAAGTTTGCACACAGTTTTTACAGAAGCATTAGTCTTTGATTTTTCAGTTATCCCTTTAATGTATCAGTTGGCAACTTCTGAATTAGTCAGATTGTCTCCTATTTTTGCCCAGGCTCTTATAGTCATAACACGTCTGCCCATGAGCTGAGAGAACCCAAAAGAATGTTTCTGAAGCAACACCACATGAAAAAGAAATTCTAAACATTTCACTCTGTTTCAGTTCCTCCTCAACATATGGGAAAATTTTACGAGACCTATGAAAATACCATACCTCTTTGTTCAATTCAGAGACCTCCAACCAGGATTTCAGCTTATTCTGACAGCATACAAATTCTTTAGATTTCTGTATAAGTTCATCTAAAGGAGGAAGGAAAAAAGGGAGTTAAGGCGTATCTTTTTTTTGCTGAAATATACCCAGTTTAAATGTATGCACTACAGTACATGGAATCTCTATATCCCAGTCACTGCTCCAGTTTTGGGACCTAAAGTAGCTGGAAAAAATCAGTTTGAAATATTAGCCTCCAGTAAGATTAGTATTTTTAGTTCTGATTCAATATAAGCGTACAGAGAAAAGTGGTACAGTTTGCTTTCCTTGGTTGCTTGTTTAACATTTCAGTAGAAGAATCTGAAAGATTTTGAAGAATGTGGCACATCCAAGAAGAACTCGCACAAGTCGATGGAAGAAAAAGGAATCCAATAAATTATTAAAATTAATTAGAAATATATATATGGCTCAAGAAATTAGCAAGTCTCAAAAAATTATAGGCTACGACACCACAGGAAGAAAGTACAACAAATGCTACCCTTTTCAAATAATATTTGGGAAGTTGTGGCAGCCTGGTGAAGTGCCAGTGACTGGAAAAGGGGAAATAAAACCCCCATTTTTAAGAAGGGGAAAAAAGAAGATCCAGGGAACTACAGGCTTGTCAGTCTCACTTCTATGCCCAGTATGACCATGAAGTAGATCTGCCTGGAAACTACACTGAGGCACATGGAAAACAGAGACGACTGGTGACAGGTAGCATATCTTCACTAAGGTCAAATCGTGCCTGACAAATTTGATGGCCTTCTACAGTGGGGTTATAGCACAGGTTAATAAGGGGAGAGCAACTGATGCCATCTACCTGGACTAGTGCAAAGCACACAATACTGTCCTGCACAACTTTCTTGTCCCTAAAATGGGGAGACATGGATTGCATAGATGGACCATGTGTTAGGTAAGGAATTGGCTAGACGGTTGCATTCAAAGAGTTGTGGTCAACAGCTCAATGTTCAGGTGGAAACCAGGATATCCTGGCTTTTATCAGAAGTAGTGTGCCCAGCAGGACTAGGGAAGCGATCCACTCAGCTCTGGGGAGGCCGCACCTCTAATACTGTGTTCAGTTTTGGGCCCCTCACTACAAGAAGGACATCGAGGTGCTGGAGTGTGTCCAAAGAAGGGCAACAAAGCTGATGAAGGGTCTAGAAAACAAGTCTTATTAGGAGTGGCTGAGGGAACTAGGGATGTTTAGCCTAGAGAAAAGAAGGCTACGGGGAGACCTTATCATACTTAAGTAGGATATTAGAAGAAATTACTTTACTGAAGGGGCTGTGCAGCATTGGAATAGGCTGCCCAGGGAAGTGGTTGAGACACCACCCCTGAAAGTCTTCAAGAAACATGTAGATTTAGAACTTAGTAGCATGGTTTAGTGGTGGACATTAATACAATCTTAAAGGTTGATGATCTTAGAGGTCTTCTCCAGCCTGAAGGATTCTACGATCAGTAGTTTCTTATGAGCCATCATAAAAGCAAAGCCAAGTAGAAGGCAACCCAGTGATCCTTCGGTTCTTGAAAACCTGCTTCACCAAAATACCATGCTTACTCACCTTGTAGTTTCTTTATTGTAGTACTGTTCTCAGCAGACAGCATCAACAGCTGGTCAACATCCTGTTTCAGCTTATCATTTTCAGCTACAAGGGCAGCATAGCTAGATTGGAGTTCTTGCTCAGCCACCTTTAGACAACTGATCTGTAGGTTTTTCTCTTCCACCTCCTGCCTTCGTTTCTTCTCCAGGCCTCTGTATCTCTCTAATTCCACTTGCGCCCTTCTTGTCTCTTGTAGCTGTTCTGAGAGACACTGTACCTCCTCCTGCAAGTGATGGCAGGACAGCTTCCTCTCGGCTAGTTCCATCTCCATTTTCTCTCTAAGACTCCGAGACTCTCGTCTCTCTGCATCTAGCACATCTTTCAGGGAGCTTAGATCCACTGACATCTTCTGGCATTGATCTTGTAACATCTGTAAAAGGATATGAAAATTAAATTAACTCTTATCTAGATCAATTCAGCACCAAAGCGAAGTACCTGAATTAAATCTTAAAATTGCCATTATATCCTCCTCAAATATTTAAGTAGCAGAAAGAATGAAATAAACATGAGAGGAATCTCAATTTGTTAGAAAGAACCTGCCCTACTACTTGCTTCTTGAAAGGATATAAAGCTGGGGTAAACATGAACTCACAATTTGAGTTCAACTCCCAAAACTAAAGAAAAGAAAAATCTAAATTTAGTGCAGGGGAATAGACAGGAAGAAAACAGTAGAACAGTTACCATGAGTTGTGTTTTAGAGGGAAGAAAGCTTCCCAAAAAGGTGAGGAAGCACTACAACAGAAAAAGGAGAATTATAGACGACAATTAACAAATGGAACAAAAGTGTATATGTGAAATTGGGTTAAAAATGTTGAAAAAGGAAGCCATAAGTGACAGAACACTCTACACAATGCCCAGTGATTCATGAAAGATCTCAGAAAGCTGGTGGACACTGACCACAGATTTAAGACAAACAAGGAACAGACACAGAACCTATACTTGCCAGAATTCCTTTCATCAAATTTCCTTCTCCTAGGCCTATGTATGGTCAACATAGTTAGTTTCTGGAGGAGGCTGATGAGGAGCTCCTTTTACACTATGGGTAGGAAGAGAAGCTTCCACCCCATGGCCTTAGGGTATAGGTACACCCGGATCTCCTGATGACCATATAGTGGGCACAAGGGGATTCAGGGCATAGAAGAGGAATCAGGGGACCCCAACAACCATGCCATGAAGATATCCATGCTATCACTCCACAAAACTCTTTGGCAAGCAGTATAATCAACAGTGAGTACAAGTCAGCTCACCGAGGTTCTTCACCTCTTCTTGACAGTAAGAGGTCCCACCACTGTGCCTGGTTGGGACACATGAACAAGAAAATAGAGTGGTGCATAAAAGTTTTAAAGAAAAGAAAAAAGTTTCCGAAGTGAGGCTCAGCACTGGACGGGCTTTGCGGAGTGCTGTGTGCGGAAAAGCTATGAAGGCTTGCAAAACAGATGCCCATGAGGGACATCTGGGTATCACGTGGGAAATATTTTCTCTCGGCATGTGACTGAAGCAAGACAGGACTCCTGGCCATTGCTGGAGGAGTTATTGGGCAGGCTACAATTCTGACTCATTATGGTGACTCCTATGAGAAGAGGTCCAGAGCATCTTGCTTACTTGTAAACTGTATTGTAATCTAGCATTACTCTACCACTGGGGGATGGGCTATAAGTGGTCAGAAGAAAGCCATTGTGAAAGAGCTCCAAATTGTGTTTACAAAACCTATTAAAAATCAGAGCTCTTCAACCAATATACATGAAAGGAACAAAAAGTGGCTTCTTGCCTCCTCATCAAAACTACATTTCATCCACTAAACACCTTATGCAAGTTCTATAATAATAATGATAATAACAAAATACACGTACATTACCCACAAGAACCACCAAAATAAACGTATGTTTCTCTGTTCATTGTCTTCAAGGTCTAAACAGGAAGAAACTATTTCCAAGATATTTAAGAAGTTTCCAGCATTTTGGTCAGAAATCAATTTCTTTCTGCTTCTCTCCAAACGTACAAGACAATGAATCAGCTCACATTTGCTCCCTACAAATACCTTGAGAGTTTTCAAAGCCTGACCAAAAAATCTGGAAGTAGATCAACCTGTTGTGTTCTGATAGAGAATAATTATAAATAAATAAAGGAAGAGAGGTGGTAGAATTAGATATTGCTTTGAGACCAAGGATATTTATAATAAAAGCTAGCATTTCTCCAGGAAGAACAATATTAATGTTCAAAACTTGAATTAACTAAGGACACTGGAGGACAGCACAACCAATGACAACAGTAGAGGTCCCTTTTGTTTCTAAGTAGAAATGATGAGCATTTGAGCTTAAAAATGAATTTGTAACATATCTGCTTGTTTGACCAGAAGTGCAGCTGATGTACTGCACCACCCTCCCACGAGACTGATAAAGCAGAAGTTCATTCTGAACGGTGGAGATTTTCAGTTGTGCTACTGAGGAAAAAAAAAAGGTACTCATCATACATCTGCAAACAAACCTTTTAAGGGATCTCATCTCAAGGGGCACATGTATATATAGTCATGTATGTAGAGACTTGATCTCATTTTATTCACACTCCAAAATGACTAGGTGAGAGCCAATACCACTGCAGAAGCTGTGTCATATTACCAAGTCCTTCACAAGTTGCACCAAAGAACATCTGTCTTTGATCTGGCCTGGACATTGTAGTCCAGAACAGTGTAGCTATATTAGCACCATGCTAGGTACTTTTGCCTTAGGTGAAGCACCGTGTATTTGTCAGCTTTGAATGCACCAGGCCGCACTGCACAGTATGGTTAGATTTTGTCCCTGTTCACATGCACAAAAACTGGGCTGCTAGAGAGGTCTTCTGAAGCATCTTTATCCCTGTTGCTTGGCTGGACCAACTGTAAGCAATGCACAGAGACCTGTAGCTCTAAAACCTGCCTTAGAAAAAGTTCAAGTTCAGTGCAGATGCACGTGTTAGTGTGGTGGCTAGAGCCCCCTAAACAGCTATCACCTGGAAAATCTATAGCTAGCCACAAAACCAGATTAATAGTTACAGAGCCTTGTAGTCCAATAATGTAGCATTGACACTACTAGTAACAGGACTCAAAGCTTTACATTGCATTTACAAGTCCTCTGGAACAAGGCTCGTCAAGCCTGCTGTTTGAACATGCCTTAAATTCCTGGAAATGATTTTACTCAGTTTAGCTACAAAAATATTTTCTCTTACCATGTAATTAAGCAAAATTTGTTTTACTTATCTTCATCCATTTACATTATTGCAGCTTTTTTTGTTTTTCTGTAACAGATAGCAGCTACAAAGACCTACTCTTTGTAAAATGAAATAGGTATGACTAACAACAGTATAGTGTAGAAAAATGCGGGCCTGGTGAGACAGCAGAGGCACTGAGAAGCAGGAACACAGAATGGGATGCAGGAAGTACATGAAGGCAGGGAATGATAGAAGGTGAGGCACACATTGGAATTGGAGACCCCAACGCTATAAACACTTCACCAGTGGTCAGTTGAAAAAATGCAATCTGGGAACTGGAGAAAATTGGATAGAGTAGTAACAAAATAGACAAAGAAACAGAACTCTATTTGCTGACATAAAGCATGACATATAGACAATATCATTTTATTTCTATGACATAAAACACATCATGTATAGTAAAATCAGATGCAGCATGAACTTGCTTTCTAATGAAGACAAAACAAAGTGTAAAACCATTTTAGCAAACATAAAAATAACTCCAAGTGGATCCTGGATTGAGGAATAAGCTACGGACACAAAATTCCACCTGTTTGGAGATTTGTGGTGCTGTCAACTCGCTGCAAGCCCTTATCCTCAACCAGACAGAAGCCATCAACTTTTGGGGAGACTATACAAGGCTGAGCATAAAGCCAGAAATAAGGTTAGAAAGTGTGCCTAGTAATCTTTAATAGCAATATTATTGAAATCTTTTCTGCATAGTAGTAATCATTTTCTTTTCTTTTCCAGAACCAAAAAAATCTGTCCTCTTCTTTGAAAGGGAGGAGTATCTTAATTTTGAGGTAACAATCACATGATTCCCCACTCAGACTAAATTTTCTCTTATCCAAGAATTAACATTTTTTCTCTCTGAGCTGAGGGATTTGCCAGCTTGATTTCATGCTCGAAACTTGGTGCCAGAAATAAGCCGGTCTGGTAACTGGCTACTGACAAAAGTCCAGTCCACCGCATTCAGTCTGGTGCACAAAAAGTTTGACACGAGCCAGCAGTGCGTGCTTGCAGCCCAGAAGAACAGCTGCATCCTGGGCTGGATCAATAGAGGAGGGGCCAGCAGGCCAAGGAAGGTGATTTGGCCCCCTCTGCTCTGCCCTTCTGAGGCCCCACTTGGAGTGCTGCATCCAGGTCTGGGGCCCCCACAACAAAAAGGATGTGCACCTGTTAGAGCAGGTCCAGAGAAAGGCCACAAAGATGATCAGAGGGCTGGAGCACTTCTCCTATGAAGAAAGGCTCAGAGAGCTGGGTCTGTTCAGACTGAGGATGAGAAGGCTCTGAGGAGACCTCACTGCAGCTTTTCAATACTTAAAGGAGGCTTATTAAAAAGATAGAGAGCATCTTTTTGCTCAGGCAGGTACTGATAGGATAAGGGTGAATGGCTTTAAACTAAAAGAGGGGGAATTAGATTAGATGTTAAGAGAAAATTCTTCACTCAGAGGGTGGTGAGGCACTGCAACAGGTTGCCCAAAGAAGCTGTGGATGCCCCATCCCTGGAGGTGGATGAGGCCCCGGGCAGCCTGATCTAGTGGGGTGGCATCCCAGTGCATGGCAGGCGGTTCAAACTAGATGATCTTTAAGGTCCATTCCAACCCAAGCCATTCTATGACTCCACTAAAGAGACATGACAGTAAAGCAACAAGCAAAACATGAAAAAGTACCTGTTTTTGTTGTTCAGCCATATGCAATTCCTGCTCCAGAAATTCTACCACCTGAGTTTGTTCTAGCAGAGCTGTTTCCTTTTCCTGTAGCTTTCTCTGAAGTGTATGCAGGTTCTGTAAGAGAGACAGCACTGTAACAGTAATCTGAGAGGCTAACATAAGAAGGCTAGATTCCCTTGTTTCATCCATAGACCTACTTTTCATAACACAGTTACTTTAACAGCCTAAATAACTTTGTTCTTTATTGACATTTATTCTGGAACCATGGTACAGTAAGAGCACACCACTGTTTCACAAATAGGGAACTAGAGCTCAATAAACGAGTACTTCTTAACTGTGACAGGGAAGGTTTTATAGCAAATCAGCACACTGAAGCTGGAACTCTGAAAGTCTAAGATAGCATCCTAAAAGTAAACAACCAAAAAAAGCAGACAATCAGATCAAATCCCTTCTCGTCCCTTCTGACTTACTTTGCTGAGAACTGCTTTCCCAGTGAGTCCTCAGACTAATAAAAATTATTTTCTTTTCTCTTCACCTTCATAAGATTATAATAACAAATATACCTGCTGCATCTCTACATCCAGATTTGACTCGGCCGCTATCTTCAGCAATTCAGCTTGGTGCTGTTGAACCTGCTCTTTTAGGAAAGCTTCCTTCTCCTCAATTACTTCCTGCAGGTGACTCAGCTGAAAACATAAGCCACAATATATATATATACATATAAACAAACAAACAACAAAAACAAACAAAAACCTGCACAACAACAACAAAAAAAACAAACAAGAAAGTTATGAGCTTAACAAATGTGCAGGCCAGCTTTCAACATCAGCACACCACGTGTGTGTGTGATGATGTCTTCAGCTTGGTAATCCTTTACGTCACCTTGGTCACACGGTATCTTTAACCTCTTAATATATATACGTTAACTGATATTTGTGATTCCAGAAAGCAGAAAATGTAGAATTTTCATTTACAACTACACAGAACGATAAAAGATATAATTTCTATATAAGTCCAACTTCATAAAACTTCTGGTTTTGTATTTGCGTAGGATACAGTCTATTTCACATACCAAAACCTAAAACTGACATCCATAGTATTAACATAAATCATTTTATAAATAAACACAATAGCAGCAACAGCTGTTAAGTTATGTGATAAAAAGCTCATCTACACATCCATGGCAGAGCAGAGAGAGGCAATGGCAGGTGTGGGAGTCAAAAATAATACTGTGTCCCAGCTACTCCAAAGCCCATCACAGGACAACAATAATCCCACCAAAAGCCCACCTACGCAAGCCTAGAAGCACAACGGCAGGCAGACAGGAAACCAAATTCTGACTCAGAGTAAGGGACACCCTTCCAAGGGCTGCTTCCGTAGTACTTCTTCCTCAGAGAGCCATCACTCCCATTATTCAAGCATGAGACTCATTAAGATAACTGCAGAGCACTTTTAGCAGTGGCTACTGCCTAGGGATACAGGATGTATTAGTGGAAGCAGCCAAAGAGGACTGCAATTCTGGGACTGTACAAGACTTATTATGGGATGTTTAGAAGAGGAAGCAAGGGCAGGGAAATGGATGGATCTAGGATATCTGGAGAGGAGCAAGCATGAAAAAAACCAGGCAGTAAAGGCATACAAAAATAAAAGTCAGTTGTGTGTGCAAACAGTGGCTTCCCTGGCCATGCCCTGTACCTGATCAGCAGTCTGTCCGATCTTCTTATAAAAGTCCATTTCTCTTTTTCTTTTCTGTGGGAAGCACCCTCTATCCAGCGTGCATGTGTGTGTATCACGGGGAGGGAGGTCTGAGTACCAGTAACTAGAATCAGACCGTGGGTCAAAGGGCCCATGTGTCTGTGGTGCCAGCAACTGTAGCAAGTGTCAGCATGTAAATGAGTGTATGATCACTTTCTAATACCAAGCCAGACTATCTGGCAAGTAGGTGAAGAGGCCTGGGAGCCAGGACAGAGGGTGTATGGTGCCCAAGGACAACCACAAGCAGACTTGACGACTGGATGGCCAGGGGAGCTTTAGCTAGCTACCAGAGACACCACTGGGTCCTGGTGAGGTTCTCTAAGAGCAAGACCTGCCTTTGTGTATTTGCATGTCCCTGAGGGTGAGACCACAGGGAGCTGGCTACTGGAAAGACCAAAAGAGTCCTGGTCAGGGTGTGCATGAGTGTATGTTATGTATGTCCATTAGTACGCCTGTACCTCTCCAAGGCAGGTACAGAGAGTTAGCAACTGGAGGGACCAGGGGAGTCCGAGTCAGCTCTGTGCGTGTGTGTGTGTGAGCAGAGGAGTGGGGCTGTGGGCCCTGTGGGTTTGCATGTCTACCTACAAGCAACTGGAGAGACTAGGATCCAGGGGGCAGTTACTGGGCAGTGTCAAAGCACAGCTGCTGGTAGGAAACAATCTCTGTCTGTACATATTCTCACTATTCTCTCATCTGAACTGAGAGGCAAATAGGGTGAGGCTTTTGATACTGCGTGTGTTCATGCAAGTGCTGGTGCTTCATTCTGTGCTGATCTGTATGGCTGTCTGTGTACATGTATAAATGAGCTGTACATGCATAGCTGCCAGGAATTGCATTTTCAGGCTGCACCTGGGATCATGGAGCTATGGTAGCCTCACTTCTGTCAAGACTGCCATATTTGGCCATATCCCCTAAGCAGCAGCATGTCCTCAAGAACAACTGTCCTAAATTATGCCAGTGTCAGTGGTGGAGTGAGAAACACATAAAAATAGAAGCCTTTTTGTGTACCTGTGTCGCGTACTTGATTTCAGCATCATTAAGATTCATCTTGGCTAGAGCCAGCTGTTCCTTCAGATCCTGAACAGTATCCTCTTGTGCCCTGAGCTGCTCTATTAGTCCTTTGACTTCATCTCTGTGCCCTTCATTTGTATTTTGATTACTCTGACACTGCAAGAAGAAAGAATTGAGAAGAAAAGAAACACAAGAAAGAAAACTGATTGGTACTATTGCTCAATTTTGAAAATAAACAAAATAAATCAAACATGAAATGCTACATCACTCTTTACTCCTAATCATAAAACATTTTTTTATTTCTTTACTTATTCTTTGTTTCTTAAAATGAAGTTAGGCTACATTAAGTAACATTTTTCCTCATTTCTATATAGGCATGTACAAGATGTCTTTAATTGGGAAGTGTTTCCTAAGTGTTTGCATTGACAAATCTGGTGGCCGCCTACAATGGGGTTACAGCTTAGTGGATAGGGGAAGAGCAACTGACATTATCTATCCGGACTTGTGCAAAGAATTGGATACTGTCCCACATAATAGCCTTGTCTCTAAACTGGAGAGCCATGGATTTGACAGATGAGCTGCTTGGTGGGTAATGAATCGGCTGGATGGTTGCACTCAGAGTGTTGCAGTCAACAGCTCAGTGTCCAAGTTGAGATAAGTAACAACCGGTGTTCTTCAGGGGTCAGTTTCTTTGTCACTGAAATGGACAGTGCACAAGCAAGCCTGCCAACAACACCAAGCTGTATGGTGTGGTCAACATGCTAGTGGGAAGGGATGCCATCCAGAGGGACTATGACAGGCTTGAGAACCTCATGAAGGTTTGTACAGGTTCATAAGGCCAAGTGCAAGGTCCTGCATCTGGGTCCTGCATCTGCAAGCTGTGCATACCCCATCCCTGGAGGTGTGTGACATCAGGTTGGACGAGGCCCTGGGCAGCCTGATCTAGTGGGTGGTATCCCTGTGCATGGCAGGCATTTGGAACTATATGTTCTTTAAGGTCCCTTCCAGCCTAAGCCATTCTGTGCTTTTATGTCTAGGTCTTTCTTGTACTGAGTACAGGGGAAGGATCACCTCTCTTGACCTGCTGGTGATAATTTGCCTAATGCAGCCACTAGCCTTCTTAGCAGCAAGGGCACATTGCTGACTCATGTTCAACTTGGTGTCTACCAGGAGTCCTTGGTCCTTTTCTGCAGATCTGCTTTCCAGCTGAGTAGCCCCAGCCGGTACTGTTGCCTGGGGTTATTACAGTGAGGAGAAAGCCCCTGTCATGGAGAGGAGAAAAAAGGCAAACCAAATAAGAAAAAGTTTTGCTGTGTAGATCCCTCATGATTTCCTAGTTGAACCACTTATGTTCAACACAACATGCAACCCTAACCTGAATGTTTTTTTTTTCCTTCAAGTAACAAGATATCTCCCGTGGAAATATCACCATTACTCAAGGCAGCATCTTCTTAGGTAAATAATTATAAAGGAATCTGTAGCTTCTCAGTAGGCATAGCCTTAAAACAAAATATTTGGCAAGTTATTTCTGAGTCAAATACATAATATTGCCAGTAATTGTCCTAACATCATTTCTCTGAACTAAAACCCGGTAACACTCTGGTGCCCAACATTTCCGCTGAATGCTGTACCAAGATCTCTTTCTTCTAATTAGAAGCTTTTTCTAAACCATTTTTCTTAATAGATAATTAATACCCACTCATTCACCTGTCATTATGGTCCTTTCACTTTGACAGTTCTGTCATTTTCTTGGTGCTTACTTTCCTCACACAGTTCTAGAAAAAAATTGTGGCCTCTAAGCCTTTGGCTGACTAAATAGCCAAAATATTTTGCATGTCTAGTAAAAGCAGTTGCTAGTATGACTGGGAAACAGAAAGTCCTTTGCTGCTGTCAGAATTCATCTTTCCTAATTCTAAGTGATCTGAACATGAATACACTCCATATTAAGGCCTTGCCACTCTTGATATAATGGGACAACTGTTTGCCTTAAACAAAAACCTACCCTTTTAATGAAAATCTACATCACATTGATTCACTGGTAATAAACTCTCTCTGATTTTGCCTTCAACTGATGAATTTGAATTTTGCAGCAGAAATGCTCATTAGTCCATAACAGTCTACATAAAATAATGCAACAGCACACTGGACTACACATGCTACAGCCAAATAAGGTAAATAAAGCCTCAGTGAAATAAAGCCTGAGTGACATATCTACACAGACTGAGGATTTTTTTCCATGGCCTTGCAGTATACAGTGGCGGGATACCAAAACTGCTTGATCTCCTGTTTGTTAAATTGTCTCATTTTCATATTATGTTAATCCTCAAAATCATCCAGTTCCTCCCGTATGAAAACCAAGTGCTACTTTGTATTGAAAAAGGTTATCAAGATGATAGTGTAAAGCAATTTACAGCAACAAATTCCTGTAATTTTTGTGATGTCATCCATCAACAATATTAAGTACAAGTCACGTAGCCAATCATTACTCCATTAGAATCATAGAATATCCTGAGTTGGAAGGGACCCACGAGGATCATCAAGTCCAACTCTTGGCTCCAGACAGGACCACCCATAAATCAGAACATATGTCTGTGTTACCCAAATGCTTCTTGAACTCCATCACACTTAGTGCCATGAACACTTCCCTGTGGAGCCTGTTCCAGTGCCCAACCATCCTCTCAGTGAATAACCTCTTCCTAATATCCAGCCTGAACCTCCCCTGACACAGCTCCATGCCATTCCCTTAAGACCTGTTGCTGGTCCCTATAGAAGAGATGAGCGTCTGCCCCTCCACACTCCCATCATGAGGAAGCTGTCGGCTGCCATGAGGTCTCCCTTCAGCCTCCTCTTCTCTAGGTTGAATGAGTTAAGTGTCCTCAGCCACTCCTCATGCATCTTGTCCTCTAGACCCTTCACCATCTTTATGTAGTCTTCCTTTGGACACTAAGAGCTTTATGTCCTTCTTATATTCTGGCACCCAAAACTGCACACAGCACTCACGGTGAGGCTGCACCAATGCAGACTAGAGCAGGACAGTCACTTCCCTCAACCAGCTAGCAATGTTGTGCCTGACGCACCCCAGGATATGGTTGGACCTTTTGAAGGCCATGACACACGGTTGACTCAGATTCAGCTTGCCATTAATCAGAGCCCCCTAGATCCCTGTCTGTGGAGCTGCTCTCCAGCCTCTCATCTCCCTAGTCTGTACATATATCCAGGGTGACCCCAACCCAGGTGCAGAATCCAGCACTTGTTCAACTTCATGTGGTTGGTGATTGCCCCGGTCTCTAATTTGTCAAGATCTCTCTGCAAGGCCTGTCTACCGTGGATGAAGTCAGCCACTCCTCCCAATTTAGAATTGTCCACAAAGTTACTTAGTATACCTTTGAGTCCTGCATCCAAGTCCTTTATGAAAACGTTAAAGAGAACTGGCCCCAAAATAGAGCCCTGCAGAATCCCACCAAGTGACTGGCCACCAGCCTAATGTAACCCCATTTACTATAAACCTTCGAGACTGACCTATCAGCCAACAGTTCACCCACCGTACTATGCATTTGGTCAGCTGTATACTGGACATTTTGTCCAGAAGGATACTGTGAGAAACAGTATTGAAAGCTTTACTGAAATCCAAAAAGATTACATCAACTGGCTTCCCTTGGTCAGCTAAGTGGGTACCTTGTTACAAAAGGAAATTAAGTTCATTAAACTGGTCCTTCCCCTAGTTAATCAGTGTTGGCTGTGACCAATGACTGGACTGTCTTTCAGGTGTCTTTCAATTAATAGCCACTCTTTACCTGACAGTTCACCATTAAATATCACTTACACTCACCTTTTAACATCTTCCATAATCTTTTAATCTTTTTTTCAATGTTTCTATTAGCCCTCATCTTCCCTAGTGTAATGAAGATCATCTGCAGCCAGTTCTCTTTAGTATCTTTAACAATGAAACGGACAAGAGGATCAAGTGTAACCTCAGTAAGTTTGCAGACAACACCAAGTTGGGTGGGAGCATTGATCTTCTTGAGGGCAGGAAGGCTCTACAGAGGGATCTGAACAGACCGAATTGATGGGCTGAGGCCAGCTGTATGAGGTTGAACAAGGTGAGATCCTGCACTTGGGGCACTACAACCCCCTGTAACACTACAGGCTGGGGGAAGAGTGTCTGGAAAACTGCCTAGCAGAAAAGGAACCTGGATGTATTGCTCAATAGCCAGCTGAACATAAGCCAGCAGCGTGCTCACTTGGTCAAGAAGGCCAACAGCATCCTGGCTCACATCAGAAATAGCATGGCCAGCAGGACTAGGGAAGTGATTGAACCCCTGCACTCAGCTCTGGTGAGGCTGCACCTCAAACACTGTGTTCAGTTTTGGGTCTCTCACCCACTACAAGGACATAGAGGTACTGCAGCATGTCCAAAAAAGGGCAACAAAGCCAGTGAAGGGTCTAGAGAACAAGTCTTATAAGGAAACATTGAGGGAACTTACTTAGTCTAGAGAAAAGGAGGCTCAGAGAAGACCTTATTGTTTTCTACAACTACCTCAAAGAAGGCTTTAGCAGGATGGGGGGGTCAGTCTTTTCTCCCAGGCAACAAGCAATAGAACAAGAGGAAATGGCCTTAACTTGCACCAGGGCACGTTTAAATTGGATATTAGGAAAAAAAAAGTCCTCGTTGAAAGGATTGGGAGTCACTGGAACACACTTTCCAGGAAAGTAGTTGAGTCACCATCCCTGAAGGTCTTCAAAAGACGTGTAGATGTGATACACGGGGACATGGTTTAGAGGTAGACTTGGCAGTACTTGGTTAACAGTTGGACTTGATGATCTTAGAGGTCTTTTCCAGCCTACATGATTCTATGAGTCCAATGTCCTGTGATCCGTTTGGACTTCTATTGCATTTGCCTTGCCTAGTCATATTAACTTTTTAAAGAAAAAAGTATGTGGTCAGCAGAACAATTTCAAAATTTTTCAGAAATTGCCAACCATGGTAGTTTCTAGCTAGTAGCTAATAGCTTCTTTCTCTCTACACTCTTTCTCCCTACTTTTACCCAGTTTTATATGAACAGGTCTTGTTAGTCACAAAACTTTGAGGTAGCACAGCAAGCTACATGGCTTCAAATGCCTTTCAAATTTAATGACCTTCTTGTTCTTGTATTCCAGCCAACCTCATCTTTCCTTTGCTGTACTTACATGACAGGTAATCTTTTGAAACTTACAGCTTAGACACAGAGATGTGATTTCTGCAGGGAAAAACTTAACTGTAACAGATTACCAAAGATATGCCAAAGGTATGCAAAGTGAAACTGGCCCACACCCTTGAGGACATCAAGCTGTGCACCCCAAGGGCATCTGTAGTACAAAAAAGCTAGACAGACCAGCTTCCTACAGGACAGACATCCTAGTTGGAACTATGAATGACCTGCTAATAACAGAGATAGGTCCTACTAGCTCTCTGGGACCTAAGATGTAAGAGAATACCAAACTATATATAGAGGCTAACATCTTTTAAGTAGCCCTGTTCTCCCAACCTTAGAATACACTTGTTCTTCTGATAAGGTCTGTGTAGGCATCGGTGATCCTTTCTCTGTCAACTCCTCAATGCGTTTGTTCAGAGAGGCCAGTTTGGCTTTGGCCTGAAGTTTCAGCTTCATCAGTTTTGCATCTGCAGCCTCCCGCTCTTCCTGTAAAAGAAGGATTCAAAGGGATTATGCTTAAAACACATACATATCTTTGGTTACGTGCCATAAAACCACTGGACTGCTGGATGGCTGCAATACAGCCCATTCTGTCTCAGATACTCTGAACTGGAAAAAAAATCACAAGAGATATTAGTATTTTTTATACTAGTATAACAATATATATGAGGACTCCATGTGGGCACAGAGGAGCTCCACAACAAAATACATGGCATGCAATGTATCTACTCTAGAGGCAACTACACCTAAGGTAAGTGTAATCCTACATCTCTATGGTTAGCGCACATTCTTTGGAATTTAATCACTCTGAAATTGATGCATTTAGTAGTGCAGATATCTCTAAGGCTTGGAAGAAAACAGAGACTGACTTGCACAGAAAGCTGATGCAGCATTTCACTCTTGTTCCCAGGTCCCCACTAAAAGAAATGATACCTTGAGTACGGTTTCTTTTTGCTGGAGCAGAGCATCCTTTTCTCGGATCAAATCCTTCAGCTGGACAACTAGTTTTTCTGTTTGAGCTAGGCGCTCCAGTAACTCCCCAGGTGCCTCCTCCATGCTTTCTGCTCCTGACTCTGAAGTTTGTACCTGAAATGGTGAAATGAGCACTCTGGAGGAAAGAAGTCCAAAAAGACTGAAGTATAGCATCCAAATGGTATCTTCATTGCCACTCCTAAATGCTGCACTCTTTCATGCAGCCTACAGAACTACACACAATTAGGTGAAACCAGGAGAAAAGCTCGGGATAGCCTTGAAAAAAAATATACAAGAAAAAAAAAAAACAAAACATTTGCCAAAGACAACAGCAAATCTGAAACAGTTTGGGGGGGATGCTACTACCCACATGTTCTGCACTGTCTCAGGTATCAGAGAGCAACGTGCAGATCAACCCTTCCACTGTAACCCAATTATGCAGAGCTCCCTTTTAAGCTTTACAGAATATTTAGCACTCTCATAAGTCTTTCTTCACTCAGAATTTTTTTTTCTATATGAGGTGCTGAAACTAAGACTATGGTCTGCATCGCAAAAGTGCTGACTTAAGAGGTCAGAAATACAGGAAACAGAGTGGAATGCCAGTTCGGTCTAGCACTCAGCAGCGAAGAAACAGGAAACGGTTTTCACTGAAACCACATACTTTACACTCCCCAAGTAACTCTCAATAAGATGTGAAAATCTTTCCACTACAATGTACTTACAGTCACAGAGGATTCAGTAACTGCATCTGCACCATCACCTGACAGCTCCTGTAGAACAGTATTTGCTAAACCTGACAAACGGCTCAGCATCTTCAGCCTGAAACAAAACAAAGAGTCAGAATACAGTTGCAGTCAAAACTGCTAGGATAACGCAGGTATCCCTCCATGCTGATTTTCAGTGTTACAGAGGAGACCAGTCTTATAGAGAATACATCTCTTCTGCCAAGAGAGTGTCATGGCTTTGGATGGGATAGAGTTAATTTTCTTTGTAGAGGCTCCTATGAGGCTGTGTTTTGGATTTTTGATGAAAATAGCGGTGGTAACACACCAATGCTTTTCGTGGATGGAGAGTAGTGCTTACATAGAGTCAAGGACCTTGCTTCTTATGCTGTCCTACCAGCAACAAGGCTGAAGGCACACAAGAAGACTGGAGAGGATGCAGGTAGGACAACTGACCTGAAATGACCAAAGGAATATCCCATACTATATGACATCATGCTCAGCAATAAGAACTAGGGTAAAGAATCATAGAATGAATCATAGAATGGCCTGGGTTGAAAAGAACCTTAAAGATTATGTAGTTTCAACCCCCCTGCTCTGGGCAGGGTTGCCAGCCACTAGAGCAGGCTGCCAAGAGTTGCATCAAACCTGGCCTTGAATGCCTCCAGCGATGGGGCATCCACAACCTCCCTGGGCAACCCATTCCAGTGCCTCACCATCCTCTGATTGAAAAACTTTCTCCTAATTTCCAACCTAAATCTCCCGTCTTAGTTTAAAACCATTCCCCCTTGTCCTATCGCTACCAACACATGTAAGCAGGTGTACCCCCTCCTGTTTATATGCTCCCTTCAAGTACTGGACTGCCGCAATGAGGTCTTCCCGGAGCCTTCTCTTCTTCAAGCTAAACAAGCCCAGTTCCCTCAACCATTCTGCATAGGAGAGGTGCTCCAGCCCTCTGATCATCTTAGTGGCCCTCTTCTGGACCCATTCCAAGAGCTCCACATCCTTCTTGTGCTGGGGACCCCAGGCCTGCACGCAGTATTCCAGGTGGGGTCTCACAAGAGCAGAGTAGAGGGGGACAATCACCTCCCTCTCCCTGCTGGCCACCCCTTTTTTAATGCAGCCCAGGACATAGTTGGCCTTCCAGGCTGCAAGCGCGCACTGCCAGCTCATGTCCAGCTTCTCGTCCATCAGGACCCCCAAGTCCTTCTCCACAAGGTTGCTCTCAAGTTCCTCTTCTCCCAGTCTATATAAATACCTGGGATTGCCCCAGCTCAAGTGCAACACCTTGCACTTGGCCTTGCTGAACCTCATTGGGTTCTCATCGGCCCACTTCTTCAGCTTGTCCAAGAAGGTGGACAGCAGAGACGTTTGGAGCGATGGTGTTTGTTTTCCCTATGTGATGAGCTCTGCTTTCCTGGAAGTGGCTGAACACCTACCTGCTGATGGGAAGTAGCAAACTGATTCCTTGTTTTATTTTGCTTGTGCACAAAAGTTTTGCTTTACTTAGTAAGCTGTCTTTACCTCAACCATGAGTTATCACATTTTTACCTTTCCAATTTTCTCCCCCATACCACATGGGTAGAGTGAACAAGAGACTATGTGGTACTTACCTGCCAACTCGGGGTGAAACCACAACAGAGAGAAAAGCCAAAGCCAAGCCTCAAGAGTTGTGTTGGGTTTACATGGCAAGGTTTTGGTAGCTGGGGGGGGCTGGCCTCTATGAGAAGAGTCCAGACGCTTCCCCATGTTAGATAAGAGCCAGTTCCAAACAAACTGGTCCAGCTCCAAAAGGGACCCGCCATGGGCCAAAGTTAAGCCAATGAGTAACGCTAGTTATGCCTATGTGAGAGCATGTTTAAGGTTAAGAAATGCTGTACAACAGCAGCTGAGAGAGATGAGTGAGAAAACGTTGAGAGAAACACCAAGGTCAGTGAAGAATGAGGGGGAGTAGGTACTCCAGGCACTGGAACTGATCACCTGCAGCCCATAGAGACAACCATGGTAGAGCAGGCTGTCCCCCTGCAACCCATCTCCCTGCAGCCCATAGTGTATCACAGTAGAGCAAATATCCATGGAGGAGCCCACAGTGGAATAAGCAGGTATGGCCTGAAGGAAGTTGCACCCCGTGGACAGTCCATGCAGGCAGAGACTCTGGGCCAGAACTGCAGCCTCTATAGACAAGCCAATGCGGTAGTAGGCTGTCTGGCAGGAGATGCAGCCTGTGGAGCACCCATACTGGAGCATGTCCATTCCTGAAGGACTGCACCCCATGGTATAGACCCACATTGGAGCAGCTCTTGAAGAACTGCAGTCTGTGGGAAGCCCATGTAGAATCAGTTCAAGGAAGGACTACATCCTGTGGGAGGGACCCCACTCTGGAGCAGGGAAAAAGAATACGGATGAAAGAGTGGCAGAAATGAAGCATTATAAACTGACGATAACTTCCATTCCCCACTCCCCTGTGCTGCTTGGAGGGAGGAGGTATAAGAAGGTGGATGTGAAGGAGTATTTAAGTTTGCTTTTAGTTCTCACTGCTCTAGTCCATTTTTAATTGGCAATAAATTATATTCGTCCCCCTTATGCTGAGTCTGTCTTGCCCATGACAGTAACTGGTGGGTGATCTCCCTGTCCTCACCTCAACCCACAAGCTTTCTTTCATCATATTTTCTCTACCTGTCCTTCCGAGGAGGGGGAGTGAGGAAGCAGTGTTGTGGTGTCTGGCTGCTAGTCAGTGTTAAACTACCAAAGGAATACATAAGTGGTCACGTAACCAAGAAAAGCCAAACTCTTTAAACACATAAGCAGATGTATTGTTAAGATAAGATGGTATCTTTACCACTCTACACGCGTTATTGCAAAATACATTTTTATACAGGATTTCAATTTACCCTCATAGTTCATTCTTGACCTTCCTTAACAATGTCATTACATAACCACAGACAAAGAATCGTCAAGGTTGGAAGGGACCTCTGAAGATCATCTAGTCCAACCCCCCTGCTGAGCAGGATCACCTAGACCACGTTGCACAGGATGGCATCCAGACAGGTTTTGAATATCTCCAGAGAAGGAGACTCCACAACTTCTCTGGGCAATCTGTTCCAGTGCTCTGTCACCCTCACAGTAAAGAAATGCCCTCTCACGTTCAGCCAGAATTTCCTGTGCTTCCGTTTGTGCCCGTTGCCTCTCGTCCTCTCAATGGGCACAACTGAAAAGAGACCAGCTCCAGTTTACTGAATTATAGTTATTCAAAAGAAGAATAACTGACTCTTACACGAATAGACGCTTCTTTCCAGGCCAAGCATATATACAGGCAACAATACCTGCAAAACAAGCTTTCTAGTTATAAGTAGTGGGAATGCTGAACTGAGTCCTGATGCTTAAGTAGATGAAGGTATGTCCCATGAGAAAGAGGAGACCTTTGCATAACACATATATGACAGGACAGGACCTTGACATAGAGATACAGACTGGAGAGGGCATATATTCCCTGGCTGACACTTAGCATACCTTCTTTCCTTTCCTTGAAACTCAGAAGCCAAAATGGGGCTGAAGAATCACAAAATGGCAGCCGTAACACACAGCAACACAATTTGCCATCCTGGGATAAGTGGCAGAATATGATCTTCATTAATAACCTGAACAAGGGGATGCAATCCACCCTCAAAAAATTCTCCAAATTGTGAGGAGCAGTTGATAAGCCAGAGTACAGAGCTGACAATCAGAAGAATGTCAGCAGGCTAGAGAAATAGACTGATTGAAACCTCATGAAGTTCAGCAAACTCAAATAGAATCCTACACGCAGGGTAGAATAAACATATGCAGAAGCACAAAATAGGGGCCAACTGGCTGTAAAACTGTGCTGCAGAAGACAAACTTGGGATGCTTGCAGATAAGTTTAAGACAAATCAGCAGTGTTCCCTTGCAGTAGAGAAGACCAAGTACATACTGGTTTGTATTAATAAGACTGTACCAAGTAGGCTGAGGGAAGCAATTCATCCTTTCTATTCAGCACTTGTAAGACTACATTTAAAGCATAGTGTCCACTTTCAGGCTCCTTGGTACATAAAAAAGGTCAGGAAGGAAGTGGAGCAAACACAGCAGAAAGCTCCCATGATGATCAGGTTCTGGATTTCAAGACACAGAGAGGCTGAGAATGCTGGTTTGTTCAGCTTTGAGAACAGAGGGCAAGAAGGGACATATAATCATTGTCTTCCCTGTAACAGAAAAGGACCGAAGGAACAGCAAGAAGCTACATCAGGTGAAGTGCATATTGGGTATTAGGAAAAGGTTCTTTACTGATAGGGTGATCAGTCACTGGAACAGGCTCCCCAGAGAAGTGGTCACAGCACCAAGCCTGATGGAGTTCAAGAACTGTTGGAACAAGGCTCTCAGACATATGATTTAGTTTTTAGTTAGTCCTCTGTGGAGCCAAATGTTGGACTCAATGATCCTTGTGGGTCTCTTCCAACTCAGGATATTTTATGATTCTGTGATTCTATAATCACAGAACGGTGTTTTCTATCCATCAGGTAGTTGAAGACAGAGCCAGACAATTCTAAAAGGTTCACAGCAAAAGGATACGAGTCAGTGCACACAAGTTGCATGCAGTATATGGAATTTCAATCAGAGAAAAAAAAATAAACAGCAAAGGCGACAAAAGAAAACAAAACACACAAAACCACACTGGAATAGGCTTACAGCAACCTGATCTAACTTTAAAGTTGGCCAGACTAAAAACAGAGGGTTGAACCAAATGAACTCCCAAGATCCCTTACGACCTAAGTTATTCTAACATACTATGAAGACCAGGTCACATGGGACATTTGACATCTCTCTTAACAAAAAAACATGCTATCTGTCCCAACTGTAAGACATGCAAGTATCACATTAGATATAAACTCTAGTTCATATTAGAATAATTATCTCCACCATACAGAATCTTTCAGTTTGACAAGATGTATGTTTTACCTAGAGGTAGGCTTCTAAGGCTGGCTACAATGATCTACTTATTCTTGCCCCCATTTATCTTTGTAAGCTAATCTTTCACATTACATTGCCACTTAAAGCATGGAAATACTGACAGTTAAGAGGACACCGGTGCATTACTTTTTTGTAGCAGTCACCTTTTAACTACCTGATTTTACAGAAGTAGAAAATCATAGAATCATGGTAACAATGCACATTTCAATATCAGTAGCAGAAAATGCCATGTGAACACCAACCTCTCCCATGCACTGAGTAGCTGGTAGGTATGCTTATTCAGCAGTGAAGAGACTTCCAGACAGTACTATTCGTCATGCACAGGTCCTTCACACCATTCTTTTTTTTTTTTTTTTTTTAAATCTCTTGGATACTGACAGGTCACAGGAACCAAGATTCTTGGGGAGAGAAGAAAACAATTTAACAGTAAGGAAATAAGCACATTCTTCATCCTACACAGCACACTCTTGGATTATTACAATCACTCATTTGGAATAAGCGTAAGAAGTGAAAAGTCTTCCTTGTTCATAAAATATAATTTCTCCTGTTCTTGCAAACACACACTCTGATTTCTAATGCTTAATGGCATGAACTTAAATCTCTGCAGCCTACAGAATAAAATACTTACGAAGTTAGTGAAGCAAAAAAAAAAAAAGAAAGAAAGAAAGAAAGAAAGAAAAAGCCAGGCCTCAAATAGTCTTTCCTGCAAAGAATTCTGGAGATGACACTGCTGCTGGAGAAGGACACCGTCATAAAGCTATGATTGCACATGTTCTGTATCAATATGATAGCCAGTGAAAAAAAGCACTAGCATTTTGCACACATCTTAGCTGGCCCTGCACGAATCTAAGTCATAGAACTCCACAGTAATATAGGCTTTATAATTTCTACCAGAGACATTTCTTCCTTCAGCATTAACTGGTCACCAAGTCAGTAATACAAAAGACTCATTTAAAGACCTGAAATCACTGGTTCATAAGAACAATAAGCTATTAAAGAATAAAAATAATAAAGGTGGCTTGTAAACCACCACCCCCACCGTCCTCCAATGAGGAACACGCCCTACTCTCTTGGCAGTGGTAAAAGCATATTTCTAAAATGTCAGCCAAATGCACAAATGCCTATTGGTGACAATCACCAATATTTGAAGAGGATGACTCTGATTTTCCTACTGACCATTAGGCTACATCTCAAAGTCACAAATACACAATATGTGGCTGAGAGGTAACATGAAATATCATACAACATGATTCAGGATTGATAGAACTTAAATGCTACACGAAAGAGGAATTATTAGAAGTGGTATTAGAAACATGGGGGAAAAAATATAGAATCTAGGCATCTGCAGGCATTCGTTGTAAGCAGAATGTGTTATAGGGCTCAACACGTATCTTTAGTCTACAGGAATTACAATTTCAAGCGTCTGCACATGGACTTTGAGGAGAAACTTAAGATTCCCTGGCCTATGTCCAGACTGACTGCAATAACCTGATACTGAACTACAGGTTCTTGCCAGTCTTGGCTCAAAACTGTGCTCCTCAAGATGCAAACAGAGGAGCTGGTACCTATTTGCATAGACATGGAGTTTAATAACATGAGCTCAAGTCTTAAAGATTCATGTCTTTCTAACTCACTTTTAAATTATTTTCTCAGGTGAGTTGAATATGGCAAGGGATGCAAAGAACAACAAGAAGGGATTCTGCAAATACATAAACAGCAAAAGGAAGTCTAGGTAAAACATGGGCCCACTGCAAAATGTGACAGATGTCCTGATGACAAAGTGCACGGAGTGCTGAGGTACTCAATGCCCTCTTCCCCTCGGCACATACAGGTAAGACCTTCAGGAATCCCAGTGCCCTGACAACAGACTGAAAGTCTGGAGCAATGCAGATTTACACTCCGAAGAGGACCAAGTTAGGGAGCACAAACTGGTCATACACAAGTCCACAAGGATGTACCCACAAGTGCAAAATGAGCTAGCCGATACCATTGCAGAGCGTACCCTCAGCAAATTTTCACAACACACAATGAGGAAGAGGTGCTGATACACCAGAGGGTCATGCTGCCACCCAAAGGGATCTGGAAAGGCTGAAGAAACACATTGACAGGAACCTCATGAAGTTCAACCAACAGAAATGCAAAGTCCTGCACCCGGGGAGGAACAACCGCAGGCACATGCTAGGGACCACCCAGCTAGAAAGCAGCTCTGCAAAGAAGGACCTAGGGGTCATGGTAGACAACAGGTTGACCATAAGCCAGCAACACAGCCTCATGACAGAGACGAACAGCATCCTGGGCTGCACCAGGAGCATCGCCAGGAGTGAGGTGTTATCCTTACTCCCCACTCAGCATTGGCAGAGCCGTAACTGGAGTACTGTGTCCAGTTCTGGTCTCCCCAGTACAAGAAAGCTGTGAACTTGATGGACCAAATTCAGCAACTAAGAGAAAGCTGAGCGGAGGAAGATCTTTTTCACAGAATGGTTGAGGTTGGAAAGGACCTCTGGGGGGTCATCTTGTCCAACTCCAACGCTAAAGCAGGGCCACTCAGAACCACTTGCTCCAGACTATGCCCAGTTGACTTTCCAAGGAGGTCAACTCCACAGTCTCTCTGCGAAACCTGTGCTACTGCTTTGTCACCCATGCAGTTAAAAAAAAAAAAAAGTGTTTCCTGATGTTCAGAGAGAATCTCCTGTGCTTCAGTTTGTGCCTGCTGCCTCTTGTTCTGTCACTGCTCACCACTGGAGAGCTTGGCATCATCTTCTTTGCTCCCTCCCTGAGGTTAAATCCAAGAACAAGCTTAACACCTTCAAATACCATCCCAAAGCCAAGAGTCAGCAGACAAGCTGGTAGCTGTCCTATACATTAGCCTCACAGACCTGTAGCAGAAATAGCCTGGTGCTTGCACTTCATATTTACTTAGAATCATGTAACGGTTGAGGTTGGAAAAGTCCCTTAACATTATCAAGCCCAAGCACCACCTAATACTACCAACTCCATATTAAACCATGTCCTTAAGTACCTCTAGGGATGGCAACTCCACCACTTCCCTGGGCAGCCTGTTCCAAAACCTAACTACCCTTTCCATGAAGAAATTCTTCCCAGTATCCAATCTAAACCTCCCTGGTGCAACTTGAGACTGTTTCCTCACATCCTATCACTTATTATCTGAGAAAAGAGATCGACACCCTCTTTGCTGCAACCTTTCAGGTAGTTGTACAGAGCGATGAGGTTTTCTCTCAGCTGCCTTTACTCTAGACTCAACAATAACCTTCTTACAGTGAGGGGCCCAAAACTGAACACAGTACTTGAAATGCAGTCTTGCCTGTCCTGTTTACAGAGGAACAATTCCTTCCCTCCCTAGTCCTGCTGGCAAAACCATTTTTGATACAGGCCAGGATGGCATTGGCCTTATTGGCCACTTGGGCACACCAATGGCTCCTGTTCAGCCATCTGTTGACCAGCACCCCCAGGTTCCTTTTTTGCTGGGCATCTTCCCAGCCACTCTTCTCTAAGCCTGTACTGCTGCACTGGTGTTGCTATGACCTAAGTGCAGCAGCTGGTACTCAGCCTTGTTGGGCCACATCCCATTATACGGCATTCATCTATCCAGATTCCCCTGCAGAGCCTTCCTTTTCTCAAGTAGACCAATATACCCACCCAACTTGGCATCATCTGCAAATTTGCTGAGGGTGTACTCAATCTCTTCATCAAGATCATTAATAAAAATGTTAAACAAAACTGACCTCAATATTGAGCACAAAAGAATACCACTTATGATCGGCCACCAACTGGATTTAACTTCATTCACGAGGACCCTTTGGACCCAGACATTTTTTTTTTCTAACCCAGAGAACAGTACATCCGTTCAAGCCATGAACGGCCAGTTTCTCCAGGAGAATGCTGTGGGAAACTGTATCAAATGATTTGCTAAAGCTGAGCTTATAGCAGTAAAGCATTACATAGTGCTGGCCAATTTCCTTATAAACAGAAGTAGACAAGCACAAAAGGACACAGGTTATTCTGTGCTCCACTGCCTCACCCAAATAAGTAAACAGTACAGCTGGCAGAGGCAAGCATATTGCTCTTCTGGTATCATACTGACTTGGATTTCCATTTTCGCATACAAGCAATATATTAGGCATAAATGTATCCATTTCTATCTCTACATATTAATTAATGATGAAAGCCTTGACAGTATCTGTAACTGATTTATTCTATTGTAACTTTATTATACATAAATTAACTTTAATTCTTTGTGGTTTTTTTTCCCTCCTTTGGGAAGCAAACAGGCATTGAAAGCACTGTCGCTATACAGAAGCCCTGGGACAAACCTCTCACGGGGAGCAGAGAGTCCCTAAAAGCAACACGGAACGAAGGAGCACAACAGGCACCAACCACCGCCGCCTGCCCACAGCTCCAGATCTCAAGGAGCCGGCAGCAAGCCCTGCCAGCGGGTTCGCCCGCGCGTCCCAACGACAGTGCAGCTACGGGAGCGTCCGGCTGCCCCGCCAATCCCGCACTTACCGGCGAGGACAAGGTGATCGCTATGCCTCCGGCGGGGCTCACGGCGCAGAAACCTTCCCAGGAAGGGCTCCACTGCTGGTTAAACCTGGGCACCGAGCTCAGACCCCCAACAAAAGAAGCTCGGTCGTAGCGCGGGCACCGGCATGCCGAGACCAGGCCTGACCACAGAGCCCGGTGAAGGCGGAGACCGCCGCCGGCCCAGCCCGCCCGGCCGTTCCTCACCGCCCTGGACCCCAAGGAGCCGCGAACCCGCCCCGATTCCTCCCACACACCAGCGGAGCCGCTCCCGCCAGAGCTGGCAGCGGTGCCCAGCGCCGCACAGCGGCCCGTGTCCGGTCCAGGTCCAGGTCCGCCGCCGAGAGCCGCGCGGCAGCCCCACAGACCTCACACAACCGCAGGACGGCACCAGGAGGCGGAAGGTACCGACCTACCAGCAACCGGCACGCAGCGACAACCGAGCCGCCACGGCACCGAGCCCGCCCCAGCCACCTCAGCACCGGAACGCTCCGCCGCGGCTTCCGCCTCCCGTCCGGCCCCGCCTACCCGCCGGAGAACAGCCAATCGGCTGCGGGGCGCAGGAGATCGCTCAGCCAATCGCGGCGAAGGACCCGCCTCGGCGCCGCGGTTGCGCTGACACACGGCACAAACCCACCAACCCCGAGGGGGCCTTGCGGGCCCGCCCGATAACGAGGAAGCCGCCCGTTAGCCGAGGCTTCTGAGGCATGCCGAGGGCTGCGGGGGGACGGCGGGCGGGACCGTGCATCTCGTCCGCGCGGGAGGGCGGGGCCACCCCGACGCTTGGACGCCCCGCCCCCGGCTGGCCCCGCTCCGAGGGCCCCGCCCCCGCACGGCCGCGCCGCGCCGCGCCGCTCGGGCCGCGCTCTGAGCGCTGAGGGGCTGCGCAGCGCGGCGTTGGCTGACGGCTGTGTTAACGCGGGCGCTCGAACGCGCTGGTGTTTCTGCTGCCGATGTGACCACGATGTAACAAGGCATTGCTATGGCTAGGAACAGAGCGTCGGCTCTGTATTGAGCTCATAAGGCTACAGGACTGAGGCTGGTCTGAACTGTCTGAACCTTTGCGGTCTGTCTCTGGCTTCGTTTCACTTTGTTTAGATGAGAGAGCAATTTCTCTAATTATCAGGTGCCTATGGCTAATTTATTTACTTTTGTTTGTGTGGTATAATCATAGTTTCATATAGGTAGTAATAACAAGCAATTATTCTAGAACGATATTTAAAACTCTAACATTAGATGCAGAGTAGAGAAATGCAGGTCTGGTACACCGGCTGAGGTCTTGAAAAGTAGAGACAGTATTTGGTGTAGAGAATAGGTGCAGGATAACAAGAGGCATGGCACAGGCTCCAGTGCTGGAGACCCCTTGTCTATAAACAAGTAACTAATGATTAGTTTAATAATGTAGAGCTGGACAAAACAGGTTTTGGTATGTGTGCGGGGCACCATATCAAGTAAATTCAGATGTAATGGAGCTGCAGATCAGTGAAGAAAGATGCAGGCATAAATGTAGGTTACAAAACATAGATAAGTAAGCCTAAGGGGAAGGAAAAAGAGGAAAGGGAAAAAAAGGAGAAGGAAACCATCCACAAGGACATCACTTTCCTCCCAGTGAAGGGCTCAAGATGCTGACAACTGGCTATGACACCTCCCCACTGCCAACGCTACAGTGAACCTCAGACTTTAGGACCCAGAGCAGTGGTCTGGTGAATGTAAAACCAGAAATTGTGTCGAAACCATGTGTGTGTTTTGCAATATTGATTGTATCATTGCTATTAGTACAACTTTTACCTGAGTATAAGTACTCAATCAACATTATTTTTCTTTGTTTTTCTGTGATTAGATCTAGACTTACGATGATTCTTGAATTAGACTATTAAAATTTCCATTACACTAATAATAAATTCTTGGCTTTACATACGTACGTAAATTGTTCTTCCTCTTTGCCCATAAACAAGATTTTGAATGTGACACTGCAGTCTAAGTCTAAGAATGTTTAGTAATGTTTTCTAACAGAGACAGAAGCTATCTCCTTTATGTACTTATGTCTGTCTTACATGAATTACCATTGATATTTTTCAGGGCTCAGTTCCAATAGTATCACACTACATTCACTAACACCGACATTTTTGAATGGTCACAATGATTTTTTTTTTTTACATTATATAATGCTTCAGTATAAGTAACTGAAACATTTGTTATACATAGTTTTGTTGCATTGATTTAATATGCTCCTGAGAAAGTAAATTTATGTACTGCTTACATTGTTATATGATGCTAGACGTAAAAGATAAGTACATGCATTGTTTAGTACTGTTAATTGTTTCATCATCTAAAATTACTTCTGTTTTATTATAAAGTGTTTCTGTTTGAGGGGTTGTTTGTTTGTTCATAAATTACACTATAAAAATAAACTATTACTGTGTTTTAACAGAAACCAGTTTTTGAGGAAAAAACTTGGAATTACAACCATTCCTAAGTAAAGCAGGTAATTGTCTCTGATTCTTCTGTGCTGTTGTTAGGAGCTGCCAGATCTCCTGGCCTGATAGAAGTGAGGCTGCTACAGCTCCATGCTCCTAGGCCCAACCAGTTGCAAGGCTAAGACTGCGTTCCTAATAGGCACACTCACACAAACACATGTATATAATATGTGTACGTTACACCCAGCAAGCAACACAGACAGAAGCACCCAGCACTCACAGAAACACAATTAGCACCAATGGCTGCAGACTGTCCACGACTCTGGCTGATCAGGCTGATGATCCCTTAGAGGGAGATAAAAACATATACGCAATGCAGATCCTTCCATTAGTGGGGCTGAGATACTTGGTCTATGCTGTAACTAACCCTGCAGGCCCAGTCTCCCCAGCACCTGTGCATGCCAGACCCTGAGGCCCACAGTCCCACTACAGTTGTTAGTGTTCATGAAAACACATAATCCACAAAGTGATTATATAAAGGTGCTTTATTAGGCGCCGGAAGTTAGGAGCATGCCTGCCCAAATCTAACTTCGTCCGATTTGTTCACTCAGTTCTCTTTTATCTCCTAAAATATTACATATGCATTAAGTTTCACAGCACATCTATGCATATTAATTTCCTAGCTCCACCTAGCCCCGCTTCGTATGCTAATTATCTTATCAGTCCTTCTGCGCTTGCGTATTACTCTCTGGTGGTCGTCGGGATGAAGTAAGATGTCTTCATCAGAGTTGAACTTTTTAACCTTTTCTTCTTACGCATACTCTCTGAGCCCTCGGTCTCAGTCCAAACTGCAAGGTTGGTTTGATCCAGTTCCCAGGGTCCAAGAGGCCCCAGTTATCTAGATGTCTTGCAAATTGAGCATTCTTTTAGTCCTCCTTACTCCTCATCATGAATCGGTGCATTCTCCCATGGTATCCTTGCACATATATTTTGTATCTTCCAAGCGCAGCCCCGGAATAGTACATCGCAAATGTAACACATATTAAACAATATTGTATTATTTCATCTTCTATTACCAACACAGTTGCTGCTAAAGATCCCCTTGCACACACCCACACACAGAGAGGCACATGCTCTGTGGGTCCCATCAGTAATTGCAATACGACTCAGGCCATCCAGTAGCTGGCCCAGGATCCTTGCTCTGAAGGCTGTCTGTCTCCTGCACAGAGAAACACAGAGGAGTGGGTCTCAGTTGACTGCATGCCTTACAGTCTCTCCAACAGTTGGGCTGGACCCCAGGTCCTTCTCTGGTGGTTAACTCCTCCAGTCGTTTCACTAACATACACACGCACACATCTGGTTCCCAAATCAATAAACCTATCTGGTGCCTAGTCCATCCTGATATTCATTAACGATCCCATGACCACATACCGACAAGCATACTCTCACTTGCTCCATTTGCTGGCATCCAAGACATGCTGTCCCCACTCCAGTTCTAGTCCATCTAGTCCAACTCTCTGACCTCTTCAGGGCTAACCAAAAGTCAAAGCATATTATTGAGAGCATTGTCCAAATGCCTCTTGAACACTGACAGGGATGGGGCATCAACCACCTCTCTAGGAAGCATGTTCCAGTGTTTGACTACCCTCACAGTAGACATTTTTCCTAATGTCCAGTCTGACCCTCCCCTGGTGCAGTTTTGTGTCCATGCCCATGCATCCTGTTATCAGTTACCAGGGAGAAGAGATTGGTGTTGTCCTCTCCACTTCCTCTCCTCAGGAAGCTGGAGAGAGCAATGAGGTTTCCTCTTTGTTCTCCAGACTACACAACCCAGGTGTCCTCAGCCTCTCCTCATAAGGCATGTCTTCAAGCCCTTTTACGAGCTTTGTTGCCCTTCTCTGATGCTTTCAAGGACCTTAACATTCTTTTTATATTGTGGAGACCAGAACTGCACACACTGATGTTAAATATAGTATGAGAATCACCGCTTTTGACCAGCTCTCTATGCTGTGTTTAATGCATCCTAAAATGCAGTTTGCCCTTCTGGCTGCCAAAGCACTCTGCTTGCTCATGTTGAGCCTGCTGTCAGCTAGCACCCCCAGATCTCTGGATGTTTAATAAGAAGACAAGAGTCTTCCAGCATCCCCAGAACTCTAGAGTTTAATAAGAAGTCAGGAAAGACTGTGCTGATCTGGTGCAGGGCATGCATACTAAACAGCAATCTGTTTACATTCAACCAGCCCCTTTCATCCATTTTCCTTCTATTCTGCCGTGCTTGTTCCTTCCCAGACCACCTAGACCCATCCCTTTCCCTACCTTTGGTTCCTCCCCTAACCACCCCATAGTCTTGTGCAATCCCCTCATTGCCCTTCCCATGCAACCCACAATGTTTTCTATGCCCCTGAGCAGTAACCCCCCAGTCAGCAAGGTACTCTGGCAACCTGTCCCATTGACTCATGGTGATGGGTGTCACCTTCAGGCCGATGGGGCTGATGGGTCTCCTATGACAGCCTTAGGAGAAGCTGAGGCAGGGGCTTATTCTCTCTTACTAGGTTAATGGGCTTCCCTCCCTGTTATTGTCTTTTTTTGCTCCTTCCTGTTTGTGCAGTTGTCTTTTATGGGTTGATTGCCCCTCTGTAGTATCTCTGGGGCTAGCCAGATCAGGAGACTAATTTGGTTCCCCCACCTGCTGTTGTTCTTCTATGCCCCTTCATGTGTGTGGAGATGAGGTTTTTCCCACATAGCTTAATACTTATGAGGGGTCATTTATGTGAAATCTTTTGTTCCTATACTCTAAATTATTCAAGTTCTCTAGCTGAGAAGACTCAAATCCAGTTAGAGGAGCAGATCTTCACATCAAATACACCATCGTGTAGCTTTTTCCTCTCGTCTTCATGTATAATTATATAAATGTTAAAAATAGGGTAGTGTACAAAACCAGTATAGCTCCTGATGTATCTGCTTAACCTTCTCACCCCTTCTGATTTGTCTCCTGAAATAGCAGTGATTTACTAGATTATCTCACACCTTCTTTCCATTCTAAGAAGACTGTTTGTATCATTGAAACTTTCAGGTTTGTAAATCAGCATTTAAGAAGATTAACATTTATAATTGGCTTGGGGAAGGTTAGATCTTTACTTATCTAAGATTAACGTTGAATGTGGAAAGGAGCAAACGGGCATTGCTGTGAGAGCTACAGGACGAAGAGGATCATTCCTATAACATCCATTCTTCTGAACACACGTACATATGGGGAACAATAGCAGCTCCACAGTGGATGATCTGCAGGCTGTTGAGATCCACCACTGGTACAAAAAGTTCATGACGGAGTGTCCTTCTGGACAGCTGACAGAGCATGAATTTAAACAGTTCTTTGGGCTTCGAGGGCTGGATCCACAGGCCAATGAATACATTGAGCAGATGTTTCGCACATTTGATATGAATAAGGTGAGTTATCCAGCAAGGAAATGAAATACCTTGTACTGCTTAAAAGTAAACCAACTCTTGCAACTTTTGGGAGTCCCTGTATTTTTTTATTTTTTGTTTTTTTTTTCAAAACTGCTGAGGGATGTCAATGTAAAGTAGCAGAATGTAAGGGGCAAATTAACAAGTGTAGATAATGGCATAGATAACACCCATAGGTAATAAGACCTCATTATCTAACTACCTTGTTCAAGTTCACCCTTGAATTTTAAGAATTCCTTATAGTGTATTAATTGGTTTGGCCTTGTTTGACTAGCAAAATGCTAATAGAAAGAGATGATGCTGAAATCTAGAGCTTTTAAAGCCTTTTATTATTCTTCAAAAATACGCATGTTAGATAGTAGATGATTCAAAGTCAATAGAAATCTTTATAACATTTGTAGAGGAAGTAATTTCCAGTTATTTCACAGATGAAATTAATCTTGCATGGGGAGACAATCTGTCTCAACGGCTCTCCTGAGCAGTAGGAGGTAGAGCACACAGCAGCAGCTAGGAGGCAGGTAGTATTTCTCACTGTGACAGGTGACCTCTGGCTGTCCCATGTAAAAAACAGTAGCTCCCATAATGTCTTTAATCATTAAATGCCCCTCATTTTTGCCTGTTTTTTATCTGTATATACTTCATCCTGTGCTTGCAGGCCTGTAATCTCAATGGCAGATAAATTTGCTCATATAGCAACACAGGAAAACTCAGCTCTGCTCTGTGTTCCAACATTCTGAAATAGCCCGAATCAAGGAGGAACTAGGTGCTGAGACATGTGAAACAGGTGGGAAATCTCAGGGTAAGTTTTGAAGAAGGAAAGGCTGGGGACTGAGGAAGGAATGGCAGTTTGGACAATGTAAAAAGGCACATGGAGTTAAGGAATGCTAAAGAATATTGCAAAATTACTACAGAAAGGTAAGAGAGGAGCAGCTAGACTCCATTAGGGTTGCTGAGATATTGTGGTGGATGTAATGACTGCAAGTGACTGCAGACATCAAAGAATCTTCTTTCTCATTCTAATGTTCTCAGTGCCCAGGATAGTGATGGTGATGAGAAGCAGTTTTATAAACTAAACCAACATGTTTACAGTTCTTGCACAAGCTTTTCCCTTTATCTCTGTCATTTCTTGAGAAGTTTAAGGATTTGAATATTTGTTCAAAAACGTTGCACTGTCCAAAGTTCCTCGTGAGCTCCAAGTTATGCAGTGAACGATGTTTTAATAAAAGTTTCAAATTCAAATTAGATCATATTAAGATAAAAAGCTATCATCCGAAGAAAATGATTTCAAGAGGAATGAAGTAAGAGTGTGACAACCAGTGGGGTTGGACCTACATCAGTTAATCTTAGCTTGTTAATAGCCATTTAATCTACGTTCATTTTATAATCAATGGCAAGGAACAAAAGCACCCAGGGGAAGAGCCACCCTGCAGTAACACAGATATCGACACTGGATGAAATCACCTACCTGGATATTCACATTCTGAGAACTCTGCTGAGGGCAAAGAATAAAAATTTTCAATGGAGTTATTTTATAAATTACAATTATCTTCTCCTTCCCATATTGAAAGTTGGTTATCTGTGTTTTCTGTTATTTTGCTCAATGAAGTTATGAAAAACTCATGTAATGGGAATATGACAATGATCCTGAATGAATATTCTAAAATATTGTGGTCCTTGCTGTAAAACGGTAGTGCTCTGCTAGTCTACCAACATTTGCATTTTACATATATTAACATGCATTCCAGAAAGGCATCTGACTTTGCTTAAATAAAGTTTCATTTTTTTCCTTTGCAATCTGTTGAAGTAGTTACTCAGAATCACTGAGGAACATATGCACTTTGTTTTTTGTTTTTTTGTGTCTAACTAATATAAATTTTAGTCAGTGTTAAATCTAGGGATTAGAAACCTTTACTGTAAAAAGAGCACTGGCCACGAGGAATGACATGTTCTATCTGCAGTTGGTGATGACAGAGTATCCTAGACATGTAATAGATCATAAGTACAGGAATCCAGGTGTTTAGGAAATCTTAAAGGCAACCAGAAAAATAGTGTGTATATATTCTTGTTCTAAAGCTTGTACATACATATGCGGTTCTGTGACATTTGTTTTTCTCTTTTAGCTGCAAATCTACACAGGAATAAGGTAAAGCAGTTCCAGAGCCACAACTCCCTCTGTTTGTTCCTGTCACAAGTTGGTTTTTGTTTTGCCGTAGGATGGATATATTGACTTCATGGAATACGTGGCTGCCCTCAGCCTTGTTCTCCGTGGGAAGATGGAACAGAAATTGCGGTGGTATTTCAAACTGTATGATGTAGATGGCAATGGCTGCATTGATCGACATGAATTGCTCAACATCATTAAGGTGAGTCTCCAGGGGTACATCTCTCCTCTCCTCTCCTCTCCTCTCCTCTCCTCTCCTCTCCTCTCCTCTCCTCTCCTCTCCTCTCCTCTCCTCTCCTCTCCTCTCTCTCCTCTCCTCTCCTCTCCTCTCCTCTCCTCTCCTCTCCTCCTCTCCTCTCCTCTCCTCTCCTCTCCTCTCCTCTCCTCTCCTCTCCTCTCCTCTCCTCTCCTCTCCTCTCCTCTCCTCTCCTCTCCTCTCCTCTCCTCTCCTCTCCTCTCCTCTCCTCTCCTCCTCTCCTCTCCTCTCCTCTCCTCTCCTCTCCTCTCCTCTCTCTCCTCTCCTCTCCTCTCCTCTCCTCTCCTCTCCTCTCCTCTCCTCTCCTCTCCTCTCCTCTCCTCTCCTCTCCTCTCCTCTCCTCTCCTCTCCTCTCCTCTCCTCTCCTCTCCTCTCCTCTCCTCTCCTCTCCTCTCCTCTCCTCTCCTCTCCTCTCCTCTCCTCTCCTCTCCTCTTCCCCCCCTCTTCCCCCCCTCTTCCCCCCCTTCCCCTCCCTTCCCACACAAGTAGGACTTCTGACGTTCCTCACATGGATGGTCATGGTTGACATCTTCTATAAAAGCCATAGTCCAATAAGCAGACTTAGCAGTCTTCTTTACCACCATAGCATATATTACTGCATAGAATCATAGAACATCTTGGTTTGGAAGGGACTTTAAAGATCATCAAATTTCAACGCCCCTGCCATGGCCAGGGACACCTTCCACCAGACCAGATTGCTCAAAGCCCCATGCAACCTGGCCATAAAGACTTCCAGAGATGGGGCATCCACAACTTCTCTGGACAACCTCTCTCACTGCCCTCATAGTAAAGAATTTCAGCATGTCAAATGCAGAGAATGTTTGACAGTGTTTATTGAGCCTAGTGCACCATAGGGTAGTAGAAGGTGGATTATCAAAAGAACAAGGCATGCAAGGAAGTTAAATTGTGTCTTTGTATCATGTTTAACTACAGAGGAATCTAGGAAGATTCACATAGAAAATAGAGTATTTTCGTGCCTTTTCTCAATCAATTCATGTGTGGAATACTTCAAAAATGCATAGCATTTGCAATTATACTTGATAATATGAACTGTTAGCAAGATTTTCTGTGTGGAGCATGAAATCCCAAAGGGCTGCGAGTGATCTTTTTATATCCAGTGCTTCACAGATAAATTTGAAGGTTTTGCTTTTAACCTGTCAGATTCTGAAGGTGTAATTTATTCCATCTTCACTTCACACCTGAAAAATGATAATCTAGTTTTAGATTTGGCAAGATTCGGCTGCAGTGGATGCATTGAAATGGGCATCTGTAGAGAGACGTTCATGATATCCATCTAATAGTTCTCAGTACAGAGTAAATTGGTCTCTGGAAATGTGTCTATCAATATTCTTATTTTGTTTAGAGGTAGCATAGATGGCCATCTTATATCTGTGAATGTAGATGGCTTAAGTTAGGTATGTTTGATCTGGGTAAGTGGCCGTGATCCTGATTCTGCCATATCTGCAGTGCTAAAGCTCTACCGAAGCAGATTTAGGGCAGTCCTCTGGTTTTAACTGCTCGTTACATGCTCCAGAACCACTCTTCTTTCCTACCCTTCAGTGCAAACCATAAGGCCAGATGATGTCTGCTGTGTTTTTCCTATGATTATGGCATGGAAAGGTACCATGCATGACTACCTTGTTCTGAATCTAGGCTGACAGGCTGCAATGGAGTAGTCTGTTGTTCTGGGAGTCAATAGGCAGCTTCCCATTCTTGCTCTTTTCTTTTAGGCTATTCGGGCTATCAATGGTGGTGACCATGAAACTAGTGCAGAAGAGTTCACCAACAGAGTCTTCAACAAAATTGATGTGAATGGAGATGGTGAGAATGCTATGTCTGTCATCCTACTTAGATAGTTTCAGTGCTAAAGAGAGAGATCCATGTTTTCTTTTCTTTCTTGAACTTTATGCTTCTTCATTTTATATTTGCTTGTTACATGAATCCATTTTTCATGAGTTTTGCTAAGACACTTTTCTCCTTGAATCATACATAATCAGTACTATAGAATTTGTTCCCTGGTACTAATTCTTAGCTACATTTTCTCCACATTAGTTTTGTAGGGTTTCTTTTTTCCTTCCTTTTTGTATGTTTCTGTGTAACTTATGTCAGAGTTAGAAGTGGGTTGGGCTAACAGGTGCTCCCAGCTGCTCCTAACTCTTTCAGCAACAGGAGAAGGAAGAACTGGAATTTAATGTTGAAGTTCCGAATTCCTTCACTGAGACTGTTACAAGCTGTACAGCAAGTACTTTAAGTGCTATGGACCAGTCAGCCAAAAGATATTCAGTGGCACTGTAATCGTTGCATGTCCCTGAGAGGTACTTCTTTCCTTGCTACTTCATGTGCTTACCTTATCATACGCTCTTGTTATTCCAGAAGAATTCTGCTGAGCTGCTTCCCTCAACAAGATCTTATTAGTCTAGGGCAGAAAACCTATTTCTGACTGGCACAATTCCTACTGTCACTTCTTTTAACATGAAAAACAGCAATTATGGGACAGGTTTAGCAGTATGACAGGTTACACCAAAAAGAAGCAGACTAATCCAGCCTTATAAATAGGAATCTATGACCCTGTTCTTTAGCCACAGTTTTCCTGTATTTTTTGTAATGTACTCTCCCTTGCAAGGGAAAAATGTGAGAGTTGTAGTTCCTGGATATCGGCTAAGTTTCAAATAAAGTTGAAATGACTCTCAGGCCTCTTGGTGCATGAGAACAGTGTATGTATACCACGTGGTCCCTAATGTCAGATTACTGTACTCCTTTTACTGTTCAAATGTGGATTGGCATGATTCTGAGGTCTTCTGTTTGTGCCTGACACAGGTGAACTTTCTCTGGATGAATTTGTGGAAGGAGCAAGGAAAGACGAGGAGTTCATGGAGGTTATGATGAAAAGTTTGGATCTGTCGCACATTGTGGCCATGATCAACAACCGTCGGCATAGTGTATAAATCAAGCTGGGAGAAAATGGTGTGCCAATAGACCGAAGACTGTACACATACCAGGAAGGACAGAGGTTGTTAAAAAACAAACAAAATTTCCATAAGCATACATATGGAAGTAGGAACAGAAAGAAACTGTTATATGTGTGTACCTGAGTCCATGTTCTTGTGCAAGCATTGAAACTCAGACACACATATGCAGGGGAGGTTCAGAAAAACTGGGTCTGTGTAGCAGTATTCAACTTGACTTCCTAAACTCTAAAGGGCAAGTTTCAAGACACAAATTACTTCCTTCTGTGTCCCAGATTGTCACTTTGCAATGGACTAACGGTAATCCTAAATTTGCAAAGAGCACTGGGAGAAAGGGGCGATGGGCTGTGGAAAATATCAGATGTGTACAAAAGAAGAGCTACGAATTGTTATCAATGGAGAGAACTGTCAATACATTGTAACATCCCCTGTTCTTGTCATGATATTAGATCATAAACACCAGCAGGCTTGTCTGCTGCAGACGTGCTCATATTTGGTAGTCTCTGATAGCCTTGGTAGCTTTATCCATAAGAACTTGAGAGCTGAAAGAAACATCAGTCTTTAAGGCTCGTAATGACTATTCTGTTCCCAGCTGCACTGTCAGTAATGCTGCCGTTTGCAGCTTTCTTTGATAAAAGTACTCTTTACCAAACTAGTCAATAGTTTACGAGCAACTTCAGTAATCAGAGAAAACATGCCAGTCATGTTCTCAAAGAAAAAGAATTACCTGAGATATCAGATCTTTTTTACATTCCTTGTAATTCCTACTGCTGTGCTCTCATACAACTGAATAAATGAAGTATGTGAAGATGATCCTAAGTATTGTTGCTTCACACATCCTTATTGGTCATTCTTTTTATTCTTGGGGAGAAAACCTGAGAAGCAAAAGGCAACTCAGTAAGGTGACTTGTGAATTCTGCTGTTCATGCAATTGGTGAAGTTCATACTATAGATCAGTGTTGCCACAAATGACCATGCGTCTTTGTAGATGATGGGATGAGTAATGTAGCATGGATAGAAAATGAGCCATGTAGCATGGGTAGAAACTGAGCCAACTGTTTCTTGTTCACTGATGTTAGGTAAGGTCAGAATCAGAGGCTCCTTTGAATCTGGAGAGAGAGAGAGAAGGTAAGAGAACACAGGAAAAGTTCAGCAGAGTGCCTGTGCCACAGTTGTGTATGCGATTCCTGTGCAGAAGGAAGAACTTGCAGATCTATAACAAGAAGACTTTAGACATTAGGAGGGGGATTAATCTTGCTTATATTTTAGCTTCCGTGATGTACCTATATATACTTAGCAAAGTGTCTAAGCTTTCATCTAAGTCAAGGAAGATTTAGTCAGGATTGTCGCTAGAGCTTGAGAGAGTGACTGATCATTTTTAGCCTAGGTGCCAATATTTTGCCAAGGGGGCTTACACTCTGGGTCCCAGTGGCATGTACCCATCTGTAGTCTTAGAGCTGCTGAGAGGAATCACAACCTGGATATTAGCAAACATTTCTCAGTTTTCCAGAGGATTATTATGAACATACGCTGTTGGATTCTGCTGTCCCTTTGTACTAAGGAAGACAGACTTTTTTTTTTTTTTTAAAAAAAAGCACCTCTATTAAACCTGTCCTGTACCTGTTACAAGTCCTCGCTCTATTGTACCTTTGTCACTTAGCTACATGTAAAACTGCACTTTTAGTATCATCTGACATACAGAAAAAAATATCTAATTTTAGTTCTTAGGAAAGTAAAGAATTTTTGTAAGTTTATTTGTAATAGACACAAAAAAATATCCAATATATTATCATTACACTCAGTTGCAGACATGCATTGTGTTCTCAGTTTCTAGATTTTTATGTCCTTCTGTTACTGGATGATTTCACTTATTTTTGGCTCTCAAGCAAGCATGTTTTTTGTGACACCATGCTGACAGTGTATGTGCCTTTGTCAGAACCTACACGGAAGAAAACTGAGGGTGCAGGAGAGAGGAAATCTCTGTAAAGGGGACGATAGTTGTTTTCTAACCTATTTGGCTTTCTTTGTATATAAAGGATTAAAAAAGCATAAAAAAATCTACCTTGGAACTGTTCCCTTTGTTAGAAGAATAGAATCACAGAATCGCAGAATCACAAAATCACAGAATCACAGAAGGTTAGGGACTGAAAGGGACCTTGAAAGATCATCTAGTCCAATCCCCCTGCCAGAGTAGGAATACCTAGATCAGGTCACACAGGAATGCATCCAGATGGGTTTTGAATGTCTCCAGAGAAAGAGACTCCACAACCTTTCTGGGCAGCCTGTTCCAGTGTTCTGTCACCCTCACCGAGAAGAAGTTTCTTCTCTCATTTAAGTGGAACTGCCTATGTTCCAGCTTTAACCCATTGCCCCTTGTCTTCTCATTGCGTATCATTGAGAAGAGCTTGGCTCCATCCTCCTGACATTCACTCTTTACGTATTTATAAACATAAACGATGTCACCCCTCAACCTCCTCTTCTCCGAGCTAGAGACCCAGTTCCCTCAGCCTTTCCTCATAAGGGAGATGCTTCACTCCCTTAATCATCCTTGTGGCTCTGCACTGGACTCTCTCAAGCAGTTCCCTGTACTTGAACTGAGGGGCCCAGAACTGGACACAATATTCTAGATGCAGTCTCAGCAGGGCACAGTAGAGGGGGAGAAGAACCTCTCTCGACCTACTAACCACAGCCCTTCTGATACACCCCAGGAAGCCATTGGCCTTCTTGGCCACAAGGGCACAGTGCTGGCTCATGGTCATCCTGCTGTCCACCAGGACCCCCAGGTCCCTTTCCCCTATGCTGCTCTCCAACAGGTCAGTCCCTAACTTATACTGATATCTGGGGTTGTTCTTGCCCAGATGCAGGACTCTATACTTGCTCTTGTTATATTTCATTAAATTTCTCCCTGCGCACTTTTCCAGCCTGTCTAGGTCTCACTGGATGGCAGCACAGCCTTCTGGTGTGTCAGCCACTCCTCCCAGTTTAGTGTCACCAGCAAACTTGCTGACAATGAGCTCTATTCCCTCATCCAAGTTGTTGATGAATATACTGAATAGTACTCGTTCCCGTACTGACCCTTGACGGAGTCCACTAGATACAGGCCTACAACTAGACTCTATCCTATTGACCACAACTCTCTGCTTTCTTTCCTTCAGCCAGTTCACAGTCCACCTCACTACCCAATCGTCCAGACCATGCTTCCTCAGTTTAGCTGCGAGGATGCTGTGGGAGATGGCGTCAAATGCTTTACTGAAATCAAGATAGACCACATCCACTGCTTTATCATCTATCCACCTGGTTATGTCTTCATAAAAGTCTATCAGGTTGGTTAAGCATGACTTCCCCTTGGTGAAGTCATGTTGACTGCCATAATGACCCTCTTATCTTTGATATGCTTAGAGATAGTGCCAAGGATAAGTTATTACATCACCTTTCCAGGGATGGAGGTGAGGCTGACTGGTCTATAGTTACCTGAGTCTTCCTTCTTGCCCTTCTCGAAGACTGGAGTGACATTTGCTTTCCTCCAGTCCTCAGGCACCTCTCCCATTCCCCACGACTTACCAAAGATGATAGAGAGTGGCCTAACAATGACTTCTGCCAGCTCCCTCAGCACCCACAGGTGCATCCTGTCAGGACCACGGATTTATGGATGTCCAGATTGCTTAATTGGTCCTTAACCTAGTCCTCATCAACCGAGGCAAACTCCTCCATTATCCTGACTTCCTCTGGGGCCTCAAGGGTACAGGGCTCCTCAGGACAGCCTCCGGCAGTATAGACAGAGACAAAGAAGCACTTGTCTTTGCCCAACAGTTCCCTGTTTAACCATGCAGGTCTCCTGGCTCCCTTTCTTGACTTCCTACGGGTTGGGATGTTCTGATCTTGAGCTCGGAAGAAGCAGTCCTTGAATGCTAACCAACTACCTTGGGCCCCTTTACCTTCAAGTACCCTGTCCCATTGGATTTCCTCTAGCACTTGCTTGAAAAGGTCAAAGTCGGCCCTACTGAAGTCCGGGGTTGTGATTCTGCTTGGTATTCTGTTCCTGCCACGTGATATCCTGAACTCCACAATCTCATGGCCACTGCAACCAAGGCTGCCCTAAACCTTCACCACTTCAACCAGACCCTCCCTGTTAGTGAGAATAAGATCCAGCAGCGCTCCTCTCCTAGTTGGCACATCCACCATTTGCATCAGGAAGTTATCACCAATGCACTGGAGGAACCTCCTGGACTGTGGGTGGCTGGCTGAGTAGGCTTTCTGCAAATATCAGGGTAGTTAAAAGCCCCCACGATAACCAGGTCCTGCAATTGCGAGGCTGCTATCAGCTGCCTGTAGAAGGCCTCATCAACTTCCTCATCCTGATCTGGTGGCCTGTAATAGACACCCACAATAGTATCACCCATGCCAGCCTGCCCCTTAATCGTCACCCACAGACTCAACTTGCTCCTCATCCGCCCCTGGACAGTACTCAATACACTGTAGTTGCTCTCTCATGTAAAGATCAAATCCACCACCTTGCCTTGCTGGCCTGTCTTTCCTGAGGAGGGCATAACCATCCATGACCACTTTCCAGTCATGTGAGCTGTCCCACCATGACTCTGTAATTGCCACCAGATCATAATCTCCTGACTGAACATGGATTTCTAACTACTCCTGCTTATTCCCCATGCTCCGTGAATTGGACTTCCCCACTTCCCTTTCCTCTCTCTGCTCATCCTAGGCTTTTCCTTCTCTGTCCTTGTCGTTCTTTTCCCCACTCTGTCCTTCGTTCCGTCTTTCTCAATTATACACCAATTCTCCCCTGCTAATGTGTCACTACCCTCATCTGCCCTGCTCTTTGCTCTTGTGGTCCTTCCGCTCCTTGTCCTACCCGTCTGCATGTCTCTGTCCCATGGCCTCTACCATCGTGCCATCAAGCCCTCTGTCCAGCTTGCTCACCTTTTTCTTCTGTGCCCCTGTCCTTCTCCCCTTCCCTTGACACTCTTTTGCCGTCTCAACCCTGCTGCACACTGCTCTCTCCTTTCTCATCTCTGTCCCATTCTGAGACCCCTCAGTCTCAGTGCTCCAGTGTTCTCCCCCTGCCCACTCCCTCTAAGAACTTCTCAGTTCTCCATCTCTCAGTCCTGTTGCCCCAGCAGTATTTGATTTTTCTCAATCTTTCTTTCCTGCTCCTTACGCTCTTCACTGAGAGGGTTGTTGCGCACTGGAACAGGCTCCCCAGGGACATAGTCACAGCACGAAGCCTGTCAGAGTTCAAGAAGCGCTTGGACTGTGCACTTTGTCATATGGTCTGAATTTTTGGATAGACCTGTGTGGAGCCAGGAGTTGGACTCAGTGATCCTTATGGGTCCTTTCCAACTCGGGATATTCTATGATTGTATGATTCTATTTATCTTGCAATTTCTTTCTGTCAGTTTTTTCCCACTTTGTCTACCTCTGCTTTTCTGTGTTGTTACATCCTGTTCCGCTCCACTGTTTCGATTGTGCTTCCTTGCTCTCCACCCCTCTGTTTCAGTCCATCTGTTGTGCTCCCTGTCCCCTTTCCCAGTCAAACCCCACGTCCCTGTGCTGACCTTTCTCTGCACCCCACACCCCCCGTGATTCTCACTCTCCCTCTTTCTCGTGCCTCCCCCCCCTCTATTCCTCTGTCCCAGTTCCTGTCCCTTTCCTCGTCTTTGTCTGCCTCAAAGCATAGCCCAGTTGTTCCTTTGCTTACTTTTCTCTGTCACTCTGTCCAGCTTCCTCTGCCCCTGGTGTTTCCTGATGCACCCCTCCCTGTCCCTGTGTTTATTCTCACTTCTGGTCCCTCTCTGTTCTGCTTCCTGTCCTTGTCTTTTCTGTCTCTCTCCCCGTGCTGTTTCCTATTTCCTCCTTTCTCACTAGACCCCCATATTCAGCCTTTGACTTCCTTTGTCCATTGCTCGGTCCTTCTGGCCATCGCAGTTGTGCCTCTGTTCTGCTCCCAGTCCAATCCTCTTGATCATCCCTGTCCTGCTCCCTATGTGGTTCTGTCGCTCTGCCCTGCTGTCTGTCGTCTGTCCATTTTCTCGCTGCTTGTGTCCTTTTTCTTTGCCCTTCCTCCTTTTGTGCTTCAGAGCCCATGGCTGCAGGAGGCAACTATTCCCTGCGGGATGGATGGACAGAGGGAGTGAAGCTGCTCGATGCTGGAGCCCTGTGCCCCCCCCCCCCAGGGGAAGGGGAGAACGTATGGGCAGAGAACCCTGCCACAGCCTCCCTCTGGGGAGTCCTGCGCACGAGTTAATAAAGAGTTGGTTTTCTGGCTTGCGCTGCTGTCTGTGTTTGTGGCCGTGGGTAAGTGGCCATCCCGGTGTTGGTGGGTGCAGGTTCCGTAGTGGGGTGGGTGGCAGAAGGGTGCAGAGGCTGGTACCCAGTTCCTGGAGCAGGGCCCCAGGTGAGGCTGTGGGGGCTGATAGATGCGGACTGCTCCTTGGTGTGTGGGGGCCACCTTGCTGGGGGGCTGCAGGCTGTTGGGCCAGGGGAGTGGGGGGAAAGCGAAGGCAGCAGTGGGGTAGCCCTGTGCTGTCTTTGCTCCCTGGGGTAGGTATGCTGGGGCTGGTCTATATGGACGGAGTGGTTGGCAAGCGTGGCGAGGGCTGCTTCTGCTTGCAGGGGAGAGGCAAGGGTGTCGGGGAGGCTGGGACAGAGAAAGCCTCTGGCGGGGGAGCAGGGCTAGCCGCGGGGGTGGGGGCGGGTCACAAAGCCCGCGGCTGGCTCCGGGACATCCGCATCCGCAGGGTCAGGTGGCTGTGAGCGCCGTGCCCCGCAGCATGCCGGGAGTTGTGGTCTTTGGGCTACGAGCGTCCGCTCAGCCACGTTGGTTTCCAGGGCAAGCCGGGAAATGTAGTTTCACGTTGCCACTCAGCTTTCGAGCCCACAATAGCACTGCGCAGTTCGGAAGGGCAGTTCATCCCGCATTAGTGGAGCGGGGTGTCTTTTCTTGCCGTTTTCGTGTGGTGTTCCGCAGGGTTCCCGCTGCTTCCCTTAACGAGCAAACGGTCTCGGAAGCTGTTCCTGCAGCTCTGACTCCGCGCATGAGCAGAGCAGGCTGGCTCTGCACGGGCGCCGGGACGCTATCTGGTGCCACCTGCTGGCCGAAGGTCGGTACTGCGGGCGCAGAAGCGGTCCGCGCTCTCTGCTGCCACCTGCTGGCGAGAACTTGGTACTGCAGGAGGAGAGGCTTCTCGCATGCGCAGTACCGGTGGCTAGCCGTCGTGCCCCACAGCATGCCGGGAATTGTCGTCTTTGGGTTCTGGGTTTCCGGTCCGCCATGCCGGTTCATGGGGCATGCCGGGAAATGTAGTTTTGCGTTCGTGCTCGGCTTCCAAGCCAGGAGCGGCACGTTGCTCTGGGCAGTTATTTCCTCCCCTAGACAGCGTGGTGTGCGTGTTTTTTGCTGTTTTTGAGCAGGTACTGCAGGCTGAGCGGCACCGCGCATGCACGTTTTTTTTTCCTGAAAGTGATGTTACTATATTGATTTTTTTTGGCATGTAATCTGTTATGCTCCTAGATTTTTCTTCCTGTGTAAAAGAAAGGTTTGAGCTAATTCCAGTTGAAAAAGTTTCAGTTACTTGCTTGGTCATATTGTCCTTTCAATATTCAAAGCTGAAGCAAAAGCATGGGGATTGTTGCTTCTAGAAACATCCCAGTTCTCTTGTCTGCACTCTGCTACGCTAGAAAAAACAAAACAAAACAAAACAACAAAAAAACACAGCGGCTGCTCCTCCTGCTGTCTTTCTAGGTTCTTGTGCTTTGCCCCCCCCCTTTCCCAGGTGATTGGCTTTGGGTTCCAGGCAGGGCCTAATGGTAATTGAGTCACAGGCATCCCATCAGAGAGCTCATTCTGCCTGGGCTGCACTTTGGGGTAAATGCTTTGTTTTTCCTTCAGTCAGTTGCAGGGTCCTTTAGGTGGGTCAGAGTCTATGGCCTGACGTGTTTCCAAGTAGAGGCCAGTACATGCTTCTTTTGGAGGTAACAACTAGTAGGATCTGTTAGAGTAAAGCAATCTGTATAGTAGTAGGTGCATTTATTGCATGCAGCTCCTCTTCAGGTGAGTAATTGTTATAGCATGTTTGTGGATAGGATAACACACGTTATCCACGTTTGTGGATAGGAAACACACGTTACTTTGTGTGTTTGCTTTGTGGTTCTAGGTCCCTTATGATTTTTGCAGGATTACAGGGCAGATGCTATGTAGTATGATAAATGCATACTTCTAAGCATTTATGGCCTTTTGGCATTTTTGGACCGCGGGCGCCTGCCAGGTCTACCCGTGTTTTTTTTTTTCTTTCTTTCAGGCGGCCACCAGTTCTACCTCTTCTTTTTTTCTTGTTTTTTGTTTTGGGGCGGCTGCCAGGTCTACACGGCAGCCACTGACGGCAGAAGCGGCTATGTGAATGGCAGGAAACCGAGGGCAGAAGTGACGTTAGGGCGTGCCTTCACTGAGGGCCAAAGCGGCTCCGTGATTGGCTGGACCATGAGGGCGGATGTGCCGTTGGGGCGAGACTTCCCTGAGGGCAGAATTACTTCGTCATTGGCTGGGAACTGAGGGCGGAAGTGACGTCTCGGCGAGCCTTCTGTGAAGGCGGAGGCACTCCGTGATTGCCTGGAGAAACCCGGGGCGGAAGTGGCGTCACGGCGTGCCTTCACTCAAGGCGGAAACGCTCCGTGATTGGCTCGGAGGAACCCAGGGCGGAGGTGCCATACAGGGCGTGTTGGCACTGAGGGCGGAAGCTGTCGGGCCGGGCCGGGCGGCCGAGGCGCGGTGCCGCAACGAGGTTGGTGGTCGGTGCCGGGACGGGCCAGGACGGGACGGGAGCGGGTGAGGCGGCGGGCGGATGGGGCGCCACGCGCTCGGCGGCTTCTGCGGAAACGGCCCTTGTGCGGGGCGGGGGCGGCGCCGCACCGGACCGGACCGGACCGGGCGTGCGGCGGGGTCTGCACTGCGCGGGGCTTCGGAGGGCTGGGGGAGAGAGGGGCGAAGCGGCGCGGGGGGGGGGGCGGGCGGGCGCAGGGAGGGCGGCGGGGGGGGGGGGGGGGGGCGGTTGCGTGCGCTTGGCCGACTCGCCTGTGGGTTGGATGGACTGCTCCGTCCCGCGGCATGCTGGGAGCTGTAGTTCTGTGGTGCGCGGCCGGTCTTTCCCCGAGCCGGGGCCGGGGCCGGGCCGTGCGCGCCGGGAGGCGCAGGTTGCCGCTGGCTGCGAGCGCGGCTGCCGGCGGTGAGGCGAGCGAGAGCCTTCGGGGGCGCTTCCGCGGAGCGTCGGGCCGGGAGGGGTGGGGGCTGCGGCGGCCGGGCGCGGGTCCTCGCTGCGCTCGATCGTCGGGCTGCGCCTCGGAGGTTTTCCTCCCCCCGCGTGCTGACGGCCGGCTCTCTCCTTTCCCTGCGGCTCACCAGGGCAGAAGCAGCTCCCCACCGTTGGGACCCCTGCGGGGTTTGTCGCCGAGCGAAGGTGGCGCGGCAGCTGAAGGGAGGAAAGCTGCAGCTGGCGTGCTGCAGTCGCAGGTTTCCCAGGAGAAAGAGCAGCCCGTCTGTCCCAGCTGTCCGGGTAAGTCGCAGCGACCTCCGGGTGAAATCCAGGCGTGAAGGGGATTTTGGTGGCTCTCTTAGACAGCTAGTCCTACCAAAGATCGCATCGGTTACAAAAGGTAGTAGTAACCTTGCAGTTTGTATGTTCTGTAACGTCTGTAGCACAATAAACTGGCAGGTGAATAAATGAGCGGGTACAAATACACGTGACTCTATAGCTGAGATTAAATAACGTGCAGTTTCTTCTGTGTTTTGTCTTTCAAAGCGCGTTGTTTGACTCGGTGATCCTTAACGATGATCCTCGGTGGTCCCTTCCAACTCAGGATACTCTATGATTCTGTTGTTGCTGAGCGCCTGAGCTTTTTGCTCACATTACTGAGGAAAGGAATGGCTGTGCTTCTTCCCCACCCTCCTCTTTTTTCTTTTTTTTTCCTCTCCTCTTCTCCCTCGATGATGGGGACTCGAAATGTTTTCCTCAGAAGTCCATGTGAAAATTTAAAAAAAAAAAAAAAAAGCTGATGGTGAACACTGACAGAATTGGGTGACACTTTGATGACTTTGACGACAAGGTAGAGGGCAAAGAACGTGGAAATTTCTAGTACGTTAGTGTTACTCTGTTAGCAAAACCGACGTACACGCTGCTTGCTGTTCCTGGTTTTTTGGTTTGGCCTGGTTTTCCTTTCAGAAGTCTCCCCAAAGGCCTTTGTGGACAAAACTTTGTCCCGCTTCAGCTTTAAGAATTATCCTAGAAATAATGAACAAGTGCTTGCAGGGCTTTCCGGGACGCTAGCTGTGGTCAGTCAAGAACGACTTGGGAGGCAATTCCTTTCGTGGAATTGTAGAGTGGTTTGGGTTGGAAGGGACACTTAGAGATCCTCTAGTCCATCCCCCCGCCTCGACCAGCGGCGTCTTGCACTAGGTCAGGTTGCTCACAGCCCCAGCTACCGCAGCTTTGAGCACCTCCGGTAACGGGGCCTCCGCAGTTTCTCTGGGCAGCCCGTTCCAGTGTCTTACTACCCTCATCGTGAAGAATTTCTTCCTTTTGTTCAATCTAAATACGTCCTCTTTCGGTTTACAGCTGTTGCCTTGCCCTGTCGCTGCAGGCTCTGGTAAAAAGTCCTTGCCTGTCTTTTCTGTGAGTCCACTATACGTGTTTAAAGGCAGTAATGAGGTCTCCCCAGAGCCTTCTCTTCTCCGGGCTGAAGTGTGACAGAACCCTGCTGCTGGTGCTGGCTTGCGGGTCAGTGCCGAGCTACCGGAAGGAGGTTTTTATGTACTTTTCTACTTCCTTCAAAGGGAAGTTGAAGTACAGACAAGCTGACTGAGAACACTCCAAAGTGGTAGGCGTGAGACTTTTTGTAGGACACCAGCTCTTCTCCTCTGTGAGCGGAAAGAAAGCTTGTTCGGGCACAGGTATCTATCACAGAGGGCCTACTGCAACTACTCAGAGCTGCGGTTAGTTCATTCAACCACCCAGCTTTTAGGTTGTAGGGTGTGCCTGGGACTGCTCTCTGAAATGATGGGTAATAGCCAGACGTGTTTGTTCGCATAGAACCTCTGGGAAGTTTGGCGGTAGAGTTTAGGGTTTACATGTTAGGTAAACAGAAGTATCACTCAACTCAGAACATAGTTAAATAAAAGTACAACATTTATTTAAAATGAATAAGTGTGTGTCTATAGTCTTGTGTCCTTTCTTTGCAGAACTCAATAGTTAGCCTTTATACATATTTCTAAGTTGCCCGGTTTATCAGTGTACAACACAGCATTCGGGAATATCATCTGAGATTTTAGGTGAAGAGGACTGTCCTTTGTTCAGTTGTGCACTCTTGTGTGTCAGCCCTGATTCTGAACCATATAAAAGCTGTAAACTTCTTTCTGGTTTTCTCTCTAACCTCACTGAAATGTGGGTACTTCCCAGCTTACGTGATACTATTCAGCATGTGGATATTCTGTTTCCTCACACTAGCTACAATTCCGGTGAAGTGACACATCTTGAGCCTGCATGTTAGTGTTTCATCCTTTCAGTTCCACAAAAGGAGGGTTCTGTGGGAGTTTTGAATCCTGTAAAGTGGAATACAGGTTTTTAGCCTCAAAGGCTTTAGTTATTTTTCCCTGGTGAGCTTTGGAACAGAAGATATGTAACATTAACAGTTTTTTGTTATTCATTTCAGGACTCTTTGACAGCCCTCCAGGATCCGATGATGCAAAGCTCACTGACACATCCTACCCAGGAGACCAACAATCTGTGACATTTGGAACCAAATCCCAGGTGGGAATGGGAGGAATGGAAGCCAAGGTAGAAATGTAGAACACTTATTCTCTTACTGAGAGGGAAAGGGAGATGTGGAAAGGGGACTTGATAATACAAGATTGAGAGGAGTGGCCGATAGAGCAGATAATTGTGTTGCCATTCAGAGGAACCTTGACAGGCTGCAGATAGGGGCAGGCAGGAACCTTTTGAAGTTCAGTAGAGGGAAATGCCAAGCCCTACCCCTAGGGAGGAACAGCTCTCTTCACCAGCACTGGTGGTTGTATGTCTGGGCTCAGAAGGTCTTTGGAGTTCAATCCAGTTGTCAGCTGGTCACAAGCAGCGTTCTAGAAAGTTGCCTGGCAGAAAAGGACTTGGGGGTGTTGTGCTGGTCAACAGCTCGTTGAACAGGAGGCAGCGGTATGCCCAGGAGGCCAAGATGGCCAATAACATCCTGGCTTGTATCAGAAATAGCGTGGCCGGCAGTACAACGGAAGCGATGGTCCGTCTGTGCTTGGCACTGGTGAGACCGCACCTTGAGCACTGCGCTCGGTTTTGGTCCCCTCCTGTGATGGTTTTACCTTGCTAGACAGCTGAACTCCACCACAACCACTCTCTCGCTCCCCCTCCTTGGAAGAGGAGGGGGAAGAAGAGAAAGAAAGAAACAACTCACGGGTTGAGATAAGGATAATTTAACTAAAGGAAAAAAAAATTATTAAGGAAAAATTATTATTAATAAATTAGTCTGACTAAAGGGAAAAAAATAAAAACAACAGGCAAAGGCTGTGTGAAAGTGCAGAGGAGAGAAATTACTCTCTACTTCCCACAAACGAGCGATGCTTGACCACGTCGTTGAAGCAGGGCCTCAACACACAGACGTTTTCACGAGAGCCCACCCCTCCCTTCTTTTACTTTTTTCCACCTTTTATTGCTGAGTGTGACATCATAGGGTATGGACTATCCCTTTGGTTGGTTTAGGTCAGCTGCCCTGGTGATGTTCCTTCCTCGCCTTTTGCCCGCCCCCAACTTGCTAGCTCTGGGAGGTGTTAGAGGGAGTCCTGATGCTGTGCCGGTATTGCTCAGCAGCAGACACGACGCTGGTGCGATACCAGTGCTGTTCTAGCTACAAGCGCAGAGCACAGCACTGTATGGGCTGCTGCAGGGAAAGTTAACTCCATCCCAGCCAGACCCAGTACATCTCACTGCAATAAAGGTACTGAGTTTCTGGGAATACACTCGGAGAAGAGCAGCAAATCTGGCAAAGAAACTAGAAAACAACGTGAGGAACAGCTAAGGGAGCTGGGATTTAAGTCTGGAGAGAAGAAGGCAGTGGGGAGGCCACATTGATCTCTACAGCTACTGAAAGGAGGTTGTAGCAAGGTATCGGTCTCTTTTGTCAAGTGACAAGTGATAGGGTGTGAGGGAATGGCCTCAAGTTGTGCCAGGGGAGGTTTAGGTTGGCTATCAGGAAGCATTTCTTCATGGAAGGGGTGGTTAGACGTTAGAACAGGCTGCCCGAGGAAGTGGTAGAGTCCCCATCCTTAAAAATATTTAAAAGACATGTGGACATAGCACTTAGGGATATGGTTTAGTGGTAGCATTAGGACGATGGTTGGACTCGATGGTCTGAAGGGTCTTTTCCAACGTAAGTGATCAAAGTGGAGCAAGAATTCCTGTTGAGCATGGGGATTCAAATAACAAGTGCATTTTCGGGAACTGGCTCTATCCTTCATCGTAGGTGAAAGCAGCTCTGTGGGCCCTCCAAGGAGGCACCTCTGCAGTGATTGCAAGTGGAACCCACCCAAAGATCTCGGGTCATGTCATCACAGATGTTGTGGAAGGGAAGAAAGTTGGAACTTTTTTTTCAGAGGTAAAACCTGCAGGTGAGTACGGAAGTAACATGTACATTGGGAGCTGTAGAGATTTCCTGAAAGTTTAGGGTTGAAACTTGGCTAGGCCTACCTGTTCAACAAATGGGAAACTATGCTCTGCTTGACAAACGGCTTTTGAAAGGTAATTTTTAATGTTGGAATAGAACATCTTGAATCCTCTGCTCGGGTTCCTTCCAGCTGATGACTTGCTGCATCAGTCTTGCATTCAAAGAACTAGGTAGAATTTGTATTGCTTTTAGTCTTAGAGGTTATCATCTATTATTGAAGATTTCAGGGTGAAAGCGTGCATATAGAATGTACCTATATATATGGTATATATATATACTATATATATGTGCATATAGAATGTGCAGTACCAAGGCCTGATTTCCCCTTTTGCCTCTGCATCGCTTCACGTTTATCTGCTTTGAATTGTACTTGCTATTTTGTTGCATAGCGGCTGCAAAGGAATCACAGGCTGGTTGAGGTCGGAAGGACCTCCAGAGGTCACCTGGTCCAACACCCCTGCTCAAGCAGAGCCACCCAGATCTGGTTTTCCAGGACCATGTCCAAACAGGGTTTGAAACGTCACGAAGACTGTGACTCCACGACCTCCCTGGGCAGCCTATGCTAGTGCTCAGTCACCCTCACAGCGAAAAAGTATTTACTGATGTTCAGGAAACCACAGGAGGGGAACATCCTATGTTTCGGCCTGTGTCTGTTGCCTCCTTTTTTGTTCCTTGGGTACCAGTTAGAAAAGTCTGGCTTTGTCTTCTTTCCACCCTCCCTTCGTGTGTTTACAGACATCGATGAGATCCCCTCCAAGCCTCCTCTTCTCCAGGCCGAACAGTCCCAGCTCTCCCAGCCTGTCCTCATAGGAAAGGTGCTTCAGTCCCTTACCATCCTCGTGGCCCTCCGTTGGACTCTTTGCAGTGTGTCCAGGTCTCTCTTGTACTGGGAGGCCCAGGCCCAGCACTCCAGGTGCGGCCTCACTGTTCCTGAGCAGAGGGGGAGGATCGCCTTTCTTGACCTGCTGGCAATACTTTGCCTAATGCCACCCAGGATACCCTCAGCTGCTTTTGCAGCAAAGGCACATTGCTGTTTCGTGTTCAAGTTGGTGTCCACCAGGAAACTTAGCTCCTTTTCCGAGAAGTTCCTTTCTAGGAAAAAGTGCGATATCAGCGCTTTTCACTTTGTCCTGCTGCAATAAATTTGTATCAGCTATAAAGCTTTTCATCTTGTAACCCCACGTCTCAGACAATTACAAATATGGTGAACAGCAAAAGTAAAGGTGAAATCTTATTGCGACCCTTCCTCTACCATGGAACGTGGTTACTCCCATTCTTTCTTTTGTCTTCTGTCTTCCAAAACACACTTTAAATATTCAGGTAACTTTTTAAAATGAACTCTTATCTCCTCGCGTGTGTCACTTTTTTTCAAAGAACACGAAAATACGCTCTACTTTATAAAGTATGACCTCGCTTTAAAAAGCTGTTTTAACACTCCTTAATTAAGTCTTCTTAATCAAGTGTCCGCTAGTTCTTTTCTTACCTCCTGTTATTTTCCTTAACATTGGAATTCCTGCTCTGGCAATTTCTGTAGGACGCTTCTGAAATAGAAGTCCAGGCGTATTAGTCACATTTCAAGTCATCTGTCCTACAGACAATTTCAAGAGAGTTAAAAATGAAAACGTAGCTTATCCGTGAGCTACTTGAGAACTCCTTAGTGAAATGCTGCGTGAGCCTTTTGACTTGTTACTTCTGCTTCTGTTTCAAAACTTGTTCTGTATCATTTCAGTTTGAGACAGGTTCTTTGATATCCATGCCAAGAAGAAAACCTTTCTTCCGTAGGAACCCTTCAGTGTGCACAGGGAGGGGCGTGGAGAGAGCAGCTATTCTGCAAGCTGTTACTCAGGCCGCTTTTGGCTTCCAGTACTGTTTGTACATTCCCATGTTGTTTTGCAATCTTTTCTCTTTTCGTTAGTTGTCTAATTAAACTTTTTCAAAGGATGCCTCCCTGTTTTCAGTTTTCTCCTACGCCCTGAGATTTAGCCGTCCTTGTATTCTTTTGCTCTTTGTCAAGTCTTTTTGATACAAGCTGTATACAGCTTTGATACAAGCTTGTTCGTCCCCTGTGACCTGGATGATCTTGCTGAATCTCCGTGATGCCTTGAAAAGGGCTGTGCTCGGGGACCGTGGCAGCATTTTGGTATCTGATACAGATTTTCCTGTTCTGGCATACAGTGAATTTCTTTGATATGTCTATTAGGACCGTACCTGTTTTCCTGCTTTGAGTAAGGAGTTGGAAGATGAAAGGTTAGCATTCGTTTCCTGCCACGTGGGCTGTAACCTCTGTCTGCATGTCTTGTGGTTGTGTTTTGTTTGTTTGTTTGTTTGTTTTGGCAGGCCCTCCAGCAGAGCAGCAGGGTGAAAGGTCTCGAGCTGGTGGCAGGACCCTGGCAGCGCTGCAGCCTGAGCAGGTGAGAGAACAGTATGTGCTCACTCTTTAAGGTTGGGAACATGTGGCAAGTCTTAAAATACAGGTTTATAACACAAATGGGTCCTGGAAAAAATCAGCTGGCTCCAAGCATTCAGGGAGTCAAGACAGTGAGAAGGTGTGTCAGTAGAAATGAGCTGAAGTGAGCCAGATGTCAGACACCATGGACTTCATATAAGGATGCAGTTCAGAAACTTTTCTCTTTCAGAGAGCGGAGATTGATTATTGTCTTGCTGATTTATTACCTGATCAGAGAGAAGAAATTCTCTTGGCAAACGAGAAGGACTTAGAAGAAGCTGAAAATAAAGGTAATATTATGGGTCCTTTCATGGTACTCCTGTTGTCATGAGCTTTTCTGGGCCTCAAAGGAAATGAGCAGAACTAGAATATTCCGTCACCTGCAATTGGATATTATGGCTGTCACAGGTTAGTGAGCCCAGGACTTTGAGAGCTTGTCAGTGGAAACAGCTGCAGCTTCCATAATTACATGAGAGATGTCTTCATCAGAGAAGACAGAGAGGCCTTTGAAAACAGCAACCCACAGCATTGTTTAAAAAAAAATAAAAATCAAAATAAATAAATAAATAGCATTTTCTTTTGCCAAAGGAGGCTCGCTTTAGAAATTGAATATAGCAAGTATCTTCCCTGTTATCGTCATGTATGAAATAGCATGAGTATCTCCTGGGCTGGTTAACGTAATGTTTGGCCCCTGTGTGGAAGGTTGTTACTTAAAAATGATGCTTTCCGGAACGAACCATATTACCTTCTGACCGAGGAAAGTACAGTTCAGGCAGCATAGACTAAATCCATTCTTTTGTGTTCGAGTGGTACATCGAGAAGCTGGTCTTGGGTTAGAAAATGTGTGAAACTGGCACGTCACAAACTGTAATGCAGAGAGATCTTTGATAACAAAAGTGTATTTCTGTTGGTGAGTTACTGGAAGGCTGCAAGAAGTCTTGCCTCAAAAGACTCTTCTGAAATGAATTCTGTTGCCATCCCAATTTTTTTTTTTCTACAGGCACATTCTTGGGACTTGCTTCTGCAATGTCAAGAGTTATTCAGGGTTGGTTTTTGATACCCAGCGTAGAGAAGGAGTTAGCTTACATTCAGGTGCTGCGGTTTCTGCACGTGTCTTATAACGTAGGTTCCCTGCTGAACTTGCAATTTGTGAGGTTCCTACCAATGAGCACTTTCCTGTCCATGCCGAACGCAGCTGAGTTGCAGGCTACCATTCAACATCAAATGTTTAATATAGATTGTTAATAACAAATCGCAACTGTTAAGAATACGTGTTAAAAAAAAACTTAGCACAGAAAGTAGAAGCTCTAGGCTGTGAGTGGTCTGTCCCATACTGATACTGCATGTTTGCACTGAGGCAGAATGATTGCTTTTACTCACTTGTGGAGCGATGAGTCTAGGCGCTCACTGCTAGTATTTTTAGCAAGAGTGATTGAGCATTTCTCTAACATATGAGCAAGTGTTTGAGGAGCAAGTGATGGGTATGGGCACTTAGAAAGAGACTGCTAAAGGGCAGCTTCCTATTTTATAACTGAATTTTGTGAGTGTTGGTCCTTGTTTCATACTGAAGGGGAGTATGCTCACGTGAAAGGAAAAGGCACTAGTCTCCCTCGTCTGCCATTATTACTTCCTTGCTGCTAGCTCTGTTCTTCATAGAAAGCCAGTATGTTTCCTCGTCAAATTCTAGTCTGCCTTCCTAGACTTCAGCCTTTGCCTCCTGGGTCTCTTGCCTTGCATAGACAATCTCTCCCCTTCTCCTCTTCTTCTTCATCTCATTTGTAAACCTTTTATCAGGCTGATTCTTACTGGCTTCCCACCCCCCAACCTTTTTCTATTTTTTCCTTTTTTTCTATTTTTTTTTTACGGACTTAGGATGGCTTGTCTTGTTAGTTACTTTTCTTCCTGCCAGCCCCCAGCCTCAAGTTCTCCGATGCGACTTCAGAGGATCATCTTTGATACCTCCGCATCTGAATAATACGGTTCCTGTCCCATGCTGTAGCTGACGGCAGGACGGACTCTGAGTGCAGAGGAGGGGTTGCTTCCTCCGTAGTTTCCTATTGCGTCTCATACTGCCTTGGGTAAGCAATTACAGAGGAAATTTGACTTCTCCGTGGAGCAGTGTGCGCCTGACAGCTAGCTGGAGGCAGCACACACGGCATTGAGTCAGTGCTCCAAGTGCGGTCCTGAGTTGCAGTAACGGTAAAACAATTGCAGACTGACAGTTTAGCTTCTAAGGAGCATATACAGATAGCACGTTTGCCTCTAATGCTTAAAAGGCGAGGGTCCGCGATCACATTTCACGGACTGCTTCCTATAGATTTCAAGAAATCCAATCTTTTCTCATCCTAATCCAAAACATAGTTGATGCTTTGCTTACTGCAATGCGCTCCTGAAGTACAGCCGCGCTCTGTTATTGTTTAAAGGGAACAAACTGCCTTGAGACCCGTTACGTGGGAGGGAACCGGGGGCGGAAGTGACGTCAGGGCTTGCCCTCACCGAGGGCCAAAACGGCTCCGTGATTGGCTGGACCGTGAGGGCGGATGTGGTGTCCGAGCGAGCCGTCAGTGAGGGCAGCAGCATTCCACGATTGGCTGGGAACCCAGGGCGGAAGTGGCGTCACGGCTAGCCTTCACTCAGGGCGGAAACGCTCCGTGATTGGCTCGGAGGAACCCAGGGCGGAGGTGCAGTGCAGGGCTTGCCGGCACTATGGGCGGCAGCGGCCGGGTCGGGCCGCTGAGGCGCGGTGCCGCAACGAAGTTGGTGGTCGGTGCCGCCCCGGGCACGGAGTAGTGTGCACCCCGAGCACACGGCGCTTGCCAGCTTTACGGGAGCAGGTTATGTAGCGGGGCTACATAACACATAACAGCAGCGGGGCAGCGGGAGCCTCTCCGGCTGCTGAGCTTCAACCTGCCGCACAGCTCATCGCCGCGCAGCCGTTTCCTCGCTGCCTCAGTCCCCCACTCCGGGAAAGGCGGGAGAATCGGGGGTGGGGTGGGTAAAGCGTGCGGGTTGAGATAAAGACAGTTTAATAGGACAGCAAATTAAGAGAAAGTAACGACAACAACGTGTACGCGCACGCAAAGCTACCGCCGCACGCGTGTCCGGTTGCCCGGCCGGTTCCTGAGCAGCAGCCGCCCCCCGGCCGTCCTTCCCAGTTCCGGACGCCCCTTCGCGGCCAGCTCGGGTCGCCGTCCCGGTCGCGTCTCCTCCCGGCTCCCGGAGCAGACAAAGCGTCTCCCCTCCGGCCCGAGCGCGCTCAGCGCTCGCAGCCCCTTCTCGTGCGGCGGCTCCGCTCCCCCGGTCGCCGCGCCGGGCCGAGCCCCGCGGCCCCGTGCCTCGCTCCGGAGGCGTCCGCAGGCGCTGAACGGAGGGTCGGAGGGCCCCCGCCGGCGGCAGCCTTCCCCCTTCTGCCGCGCCCGGCCGGCCGCCCGGGCCTTCCTTGCCGACGAGAGCGGCCCGGCCCGGCCGGCCGCGCGCAGGTCCCGCGGCGCTGCTCGGTGCCGCCCGGGGCGGGCGGCCCGGGGCCCCGGCCAACGAGGCGGCAGCCGGCGGCGTGGCTCCGGGGAGATGGGCGGGGCATGCAAATCACGCCGGAGGGGAGGGGAGGGAGGGAGGACGAAGGGGCGGGGCGAACGCTCGGAGGAGGCCGAGCTGCGCCAATCAGCGCGGAGCGGAGGGCGGGCGCAGGGGCTCGGTGGGCGGGGCACGCGGCCGGCGAGCCGCGGGGAGGGAGAGGCGGTGCCGGGGGCGGGGCATGCAAATTCAGCGCGGGGCCGAGCGAATCGGGCGCGCGGGGGCCCGAACGGGCCGCTGGGAGGCAGCGGCGGCGGGGCGGTCGGGGGTCGCGGCTGCGACCGGAGCGCTCGAGAGTGGGCGAGGGCGGCGGGTTGAGCCCCGGGAGGGCGGGGACGGGCGGTGGAGCAGCGGCCGTGAGGTGGGGTGGTGGGCGCGGGAGGGGGTGGTGTGTGAGCGGGAGCGACCATTGTTGCACTTTAATGCCCAGCAATAGTGACCCTGAGGGTAGCGCAGTAATTGGAGCGTTGCAAGGGTTTCCCGCCCTTGCCAGTGAATGGACAGAGTAATTAGGAAGCGGCCTTTCCGTCACGGGATGTTCGGAATGTTGGCTCGGTAAATGGAAAGGGATCCTGGAGTCCGTATCTGCGTCCTTGATCGTAGTAGCACGAGTTTTGACGACCCTTGGTTGTTGCATTATCCCCTGTGTAAAAGGACTCGTACAGTGGTTCACTGAAACTGCAATATCGAAACAAATGACCGTGGAGCCACCACCTTACTCACGTAAGGTGATGATATTAGAGGGGATGGAAAGCAAAGAAGGTGAAGAAGAGGAAGAGATCTACCAAATTACACCGCAGAGAAAAGTTTTGCAAAAATCAACAATTTATAAAGAAGAAAAGGGGGGAATTGTGGGAATAAAAATGTTGTTTTTGCAGAGTTACGTTGTTTAGAGGGAAGGAATGCGGTGTTGAGATAGGCTCGCAGTGATAAGAAAGCTTAACGGACAACCTTGTAAAATGCAGACATCCGGACTCCTCAGAGCAGCTAGGTGAAAATCACGGTGTCAAGTCAGATCAGTGAAGAAACATTACCACTTCGAACAGTAAAAAAGTCAAAAGAAATTTGAAATTGAACAGGCCGGCAACTGAAGGCCACGTAGTGTCTGTGAAGCGTCGGATAGGTTGTGAACCTGGAATACCCAGTCAATGGGGTCATCATCCCAGTTGATGCATCATCCTAATCCAAAACATAGCACCCTACCAGCTACTAGGAGGAAAATTAACTCTATAATAGCTGAAACCAGGACAAGCTGAGGTTAAATAACGTGCAGTTTCTTCTGTTTTATCTTTCAAAGAATGTTTTTGCTGAGTGCCTGAGCTTTTTGCTCGCCTTACCAAGGAAAGGAATGGCTGTGCTTCTTCCCCCCCTCATCCCTATTTTTTTTTCTCTTGTCCCTCGATGACAGGGACTTGGAATGTTTTTCTCAGATGTCCATGTGAAAGTTTTAAAGAATGCTAATGGTGAACGCTGACAGAATTGGGTGACTTTTTAAAGGTGGAGGGTAAAGAACGTGGAAATTCCTAGTACGTTAATGTTACTTTGTTAACAAAACTGATGTAATAGCCACTTGCTGTTTCTTTTTTTTTGGTTTGGCTTGGTTTTCCTTTCAGTAGTCTCCCGAAAGGCTTTTGCTGACAAAACTTTGTCCTGCTTCAGCTTTAAGAATTATCCTAGAAATAATGAACAAGTGCTTGCAGGGCTTTCCAGAATGCTTATTGTAGTCAGTCAAGAATGACTTGGGAGGCAATTCCTTTCATGTAATCGTAGAGTGGTTTGGGTTGGAAGGGACGCTTAAAGATCATCTAGTCCATCCCCCCTGCCTCGATCAGTGGCATCTTGCACTAGGTCAGGTTGCTCAAAGCCCCATCCAGCCCAGCTTTGAGTACCTCCAGTAATGAGGCCTCTACAACTTCTCTGGGCAGCCTGCTTCAGTGTCTTACTACCCTCATTGAGAAGAACTTCTTCCTTTTGTTCAATCTAAATCTATTTTCCTTCAGTTTAAAACTTGTCTTGCCTTGTCGCTACAGGACCTGGTAAAAAGTCCTTGCCTGTCTCTTTTGTAAGTCCACTATACGTGTTTAAAGGTAGTAATGAGGTCTCCCCAGAGCCTTCTCTTCTCCGGGCTGAAGTGTGACACAGCCCTTCTCCTGGTGCTGACTTGCAGGTCAGTGCCAAGCTACCGGAAGGAGGTTTTTATGTACTTTGCTACTTCCTTCAAAGGGAAGTTGAAGTACAGACAAGCTGACTGAGAACACTCCAAAGTGGTAGACGCGAGACGTTTTGTAGGACGCCAGCTCTTTTCCTCTGTGAGCGGAAGGAAAGCTTGTTCGGACACAGGTATCTATCACAGAGGGATGCAGCTCTCTCATTATCACTTCTGCTGACTCCTGAAGTGTTCCTATGCGCTGGTCTGATATCCCTGCCCATCTGTGGCAGAAGAGTTTGTCCCTCAGATTGCAGAAGCAGCATTGTGGAATTTAGGTTTTGGAATGTATTGAGATTGTACTCCTGAAATCTGACCTATTTCAAGATACTACCTATCCTTTCAAACCTTGCTTCTCTGAAATCCAAGTCATTGTCGTTACCCCAGAAATACCGAAGGGAGAAATGCTCCATTGAGCAAATTATCAGAAAGACAGAAACAATTTAGGCAAGCCTCCCTCCCGTGGAATTTGTGGATTCCTTAAACTGGCCTTGCAGGAGTATTTGAAGTAAATACTATCCAAGAAAAAATTATTCTCACATGTCCCCTCAAGACTAGGAGATGGTTACCCAGCAAAATGCTTGCTCGAGGCACGGGCTCAACAGCTGATTAAATAATTGGAGTGTGTGGGATAAAATATTGCAGACAGCACAGTCCACGCGTTTGGTTGTTTAATGCCACTGAGATATGCTTTTATAGCAGAAATGTGTCAGAATTAACAGTAATACAAGGAAACGATGCAAACCTGGAGGTAGGCAGTGAGCTTTGTGAGCAGGGAGTGCTGGTGTGGCCCTGTTCCTCTGACTACACCTGTGCGAATCAAGTAGGGGAAGTGAGTATGGATGTGGCATTTCAGCCCTTTCAGGGAGCTGAACGTCACCTGAAAAGATGACAACATCCCTGCCCTGAAGGACCTGCCCACCACAGTCTGTAGCATTGTGTGCATTTGTAGATTGCTGGGCCTGAGAGTAGGGGACTATGGGATGTTGGGGCTGGGATTTGATTTGGGGATTCCCCCCAGCCCCACAAGCTTAGCTTTTAAGTTAAAGCTTGGAAATAAAAGAGGGAGTGAGGGAAGAAAAAAGCAAAGCCTTACAGAGCCTCAGCTCCATTGAGGAACGAATAACAGTCTGTTTGCTTCTGGAAGAACTTCCCACTGCTGAGGATAGATGGGGTGGACCCCAAAAACTAGATGGGATTCTGTGTGAGCTGGTGATACTGCCAGCAGGACTCCATAGCTGACGAGAGACATTATTTGTTTTGATGTCTGTCACAATGAAAAATGCTTGTTTCATCCAACTTGGGGAAGTAGTATCAAACTCACAGACAGAAACAATATTAGTAAGACTCTATTATACAGTCATTGTGAAAGTTTAGCATAGCGAAGAAACTGTGTGTATAAGGTGAAAAATGGAGACATACCTCCGAGAAGTCCCAGTTTGTGGCCTTTAATCTTTTTTCTTGTTTTTTTTTGGGGGGAGGGGAGGGGAGGGGAGGGAAGGGGGGTAATGGGGGAGAGAGATGAACATTACCCAAAAAGGTGACAAAATCCGTGCCTAAAAAGCTCACCTGCTACAGCTTTTATAAATGATCTTTGCACTGCAAGTTTCAGTTTTCGTGAAGCCAAATTGACATAAATCTGAAAATTTCCATGGGTTTAAAAGAACGCTTACTGAAATATTCTTGTCATTCACAGTGATAATGGAGTGAGTGAACTTGTTCCGCATAGTGACCTTACTTTATTTTTTTTGTATTCCAGCAAACCTGTGCAATCCCAGGAGTGTAAGTACAGTCTTGTGTAGCATTGTCATTCTGCCCCACCACTCTGATATCTAACACGGTAATACTTTCTGGATGTTGTCTACAAATTCTTTCCTTTCTTATGTAAGAGGTAGATGCATGTATTGCCTAGTTTGTCATAGATTGTTGCTGAAGTACTGTTTTATTTGTATTTGTGAAGACAGCAGAATCAAAGATAGCAGCTCGGCGACTTCCACCGAGATGGTCATTAAGATAAAACAGCGAAGTTTCTAGCATATATTAAAAAGCCTGGAGGAATTAGCATAGCTTGCAGGAAATTGTGCTGGAAAGAGATGATATTTGACAGCAAACATGAAAATGTTGTCTTTTTACCAAGAATGATGAGAACTGCTGCGTCTGCCCTGTGTTTGGATGGGTAAGTGGGGTGAGTGAGTTAAGAGGAGCTGAGCGTAGAGTTTGTGGCGGAATTGAGAAACGAATGAGATAATTTAACCTCTTTTCTGTGCGTGTTTTTTTTTTAAATCCCATGCTTTTGTTATTATCCAGAATTTTTAATGTAACTCTCTATTTTAACTGGTTTGGTTTTATGGATAGCAGCTAACTATAGAAAGAACTAAGATCCTGAAGTGTCCTTGGAGCTGCTAACTCTACTTCTTTATCTCTTCCCTAAGAAGACGCCCTGGATTTAAAGACGGTGTGTATTAAATGAAGTATGAGAAGAAACAGCTTCTTCGGACACTTGCGCTCCTCTTCTTCAGCTCGTGCAGAAGGCTGACAGCCTGTCTCACTCTTGTCAGTGCTATCCCACCAGCTCCTGTAGGAGCTCAGCACTGCGTTTGGCCTGTTGCGATCTTCCCGCTCCCCTCATTTCTGTGCTGCAACGCCACCATCCACGAGAAGTCAGGTAGGATCTGGAAACCTTTGAAATTGCTAAAGAATCAAACCTCAGCTGTCAGTTTTAGCCCATTGTATTCCAGACGTTTGCTTTGCTGGATGATGGTTTGGTTTCGTTTTTGATTTTGTAATACGTTCTTTGTAGAGGTTATTTTAAGCAGACAAGTAGGTAGCCTCCTTCCTTCGGTGGATTTGTGCAGGTTTTAGCTGGGCTTTGCACATCTGAGCGATTGCCCAGTGGCTGTTCTGGTCTTGACGAGTCCCTAAAACCTTTGTCTGCCTCGCCCCTCCTCTTTGTGTAGTAAGATGCATGTTTGCGCAAAAATTATGTACACCGTGCATAAGCCCCCCAGTGGTTATGGGGCATTTTCAGCATTTCACAGATAAGACTCCGTGTTTACTTAATCACTTAGGCATAGTCCTGGCTTTCAGCGTAGGCATAGCTAATGATAGTTACTCAAGTGGTTATGAAGTTCCCAACGTTTGTTTGTTTATATATATATATACATAGAGAGAGAGAGAGATACATACACATATGTATATGTATGTATATACATAAATGAAACTGAGTCTGTGGAGTAAAAGACTTTTCTGCTTGCTGTATATACTCACGTATCAGCAGACTCATACGCAAGCTGATCCAAACTGGGTGCCAAGCTGTGCCTTTTTTGTCGCATGGAATATGCAATCTGTGCACCTCAGGTGTACCTTGTCTATTAACTATTTCTTACATTGTGCCACCCCATTAATGTCAGTGGATGTACCCAGCATCACCTTGGGGCTACATAGAATGTGGAAATTTCTAGTATGTTAATGTTACTCTGTTAACAAAACCGACGTACTAGCTGCATGCTGTTTCTATTTTTTTGTTTTTCTTTTCAGTAGCCTCCCCAAAAGTTTTTGTGGACATGTTGTGTATCTTTTCTTGTTCTTCCAGGATTCATTTGGCAGGAAAGACGACCATGGAATCCGAGGGCTGTGGACAACCATCTACCAGATGGTTGTTGCAGATGCCTTCGGTCACGTCATTTGTCCTTTTAGCTCGCCCTTTCCTTTATCTTGAGTTGAATTTTTGTGCAGCGCTATGTTTGCAGTGGTAACACTGCTGCTGAGGTGTTTTCGATTAAAAACGATCTTACCTGTAATAGTGAATTCACCGAGTGTGGCTTTGTATAACGACTTCCACGACCATAACATTTTTCTCCTTTGTCACAGATAGGAGGAAAACTCTTTCCAGAGAGATGGAGAAGGAATTAATTATACCTCTGCCTCATCCCGTGAGACCAGAAGATGTGGAGTAACTGTAAGCTGCGATTCTCAGGAGACATACTAAGCATCTCTGGTTCCTTCTCTGCCTGCCCCCCTAAGGCCTTAGGGATGAGAAATCTTAGGCTTGATGTTTTTCCCTATGAAATACTGTCGCGTTAAGGGGCGTAGCTGACTAACTGTTACGGGTCTGGTCGGATTCGGGGTACTGAACTACCACGGTCACGGATTCACCAATAACGTAGCACACCTTCGCTCTAGTTGTGTTCAATGAGAACTGTCACGGCTAGGAACAATGCAACGAAGGGCAGTTTATTACAGCAACAGGGACACAGGTTCTTTGGAATTGCCGGCGATAAATTCACTGTCCGCAAAAGCAAGCGAGCACACATGAAATACACAGGTACTCGTCCTGGCTATTAACGCATTAAAAGGCACAAAGGCTGTAGAGATTTCTAAGTTTCTACGGAGACGCCTGGTACAACCAAGCATTCAAATCTTACCCCACGACATCCCAGTGCGGGGGGAAGAGAGGCTCAGCCCGTCGACTGATCCTGGAAGTCAGAAAGGTATCCTTTTGTGATGGTATCTTCCCTAACATCCCCTTTCACTTAAGCCAGTTTACATTATCCACCAATCTATTCTCTTTAGTGACCAGTGATAGGACCCGTGGGAATGGTGTCAACCTGCGGCAGGAGAGGTTCAGGCTAGACATCAGGAAGAGATTCTTCGCTGAGAGGGTTGCTGAGCACTGGAACAGTCTCCCCAGGGCAGTAGTCGCTTCACCAAGTCTGTCGGAGTTTAAGAAGCGTTTGGACTGTGCACTTAGTCATATGGTCTGAATTTTGGGGTTGAGCTGTGTGATGCCGGGAGTTGGGCTCGATGATCCTTGTGGATCCCTTCCAATTCGGGATATTCTATGATTCTGTGATTATTTTCTGTCCCTTTTAGGTGGAGCTTGAGTGACTCTAGTCAGGCATATCTTGGTTATGATTTGTAAAGTTTTCTTGCTTTCGTTTAAAGCTATAGGGGTCTGAGAAATTCAGAGCGTGTGCTCAGTGAGGGGTGGCCGCAGCTTGGAGGCATGGAGCTTTTGGGATGGAGATGTGTTTTGGTATTATAATGATGATATAATGAGCAAAAGTTCACTAGAGTACAACGTTCTGTCAAAACCATGACAGGTGGTTGGCTCAGGGTGTGAGAAACAAAGTTGTGTTTTTGCAGTACAGAATTACTTTTCTGTATTCCAAGGTAATTGTGTAGTCATAATAAGGAGAAATGCTAAGTAGATAAGTGAAGGGAATGAGGACACAGACTCCAAGATAGTCGAGAAATGGAGACCCTTTATTGTTCCAATGCCAGATATTATATAACTTTCTGAGCCAGCTACATGCACTGCAAGCAGCTAGCGTGCGTAGTTACAGACTTCTGATTAGCGCATTCCTTTTGATCATGCATAGCCCTCTATAGGCCCGTCCGAGCCTAGCAACTTCCTATTGGTTCCCACTTCCTCTTATTCTAGCCTGGTTACCACTCTATGCCTGTGAGTAACCTTCTTCTTAACCCTTAGTGCACCGCTGTATCAATCAGCTCCAGTTTATCATCGAATGGGTCACCTGTAGATAAGTGGACAGTAGAAGGCCTCACTGTTCCAAAATAAGGTAGAAGCTTGAGAAAAACAAGATGAGCAATGTGAGAACAGTAAAACAAAGATCACAAGTTCTCAAAACATAAGAAAGGAGAAATTAAAGGGTTGAAAAAACAGAAAAATTGTACATACATGGTATAGAGGAGCGTCGAGTAGCTTGTGAACCTGTAGTACTTAGCCAATGAGGAAACAGGGGAGGTGATCAGGTGTCGGGTAATAGGGAATAAAAGGTTATGATTTGTTTACTAAAATGTGTTCCTGATTGACAGGACACTCGCCATTGCAATCACGAATAAAATAGCCTCACAGAAGATCCTGTCTGAAGAAAATTGAGATTTTTCTCACAAGGATGGTAAACCTGCAGCTTATCAGTCTTGGTGCACATAAGAGCATCAGGTCCACGTCTCATCACAGAGCCTATCCGTGGTGTCTCCACTCTGCTCTACGCTCTGTACTGTTCCTTAGAGTCAGCACACCAAGTTCCCCTAGTGCAATAGCATGTAAAGTTGGAGGCCTAGGGAACGCTTAGGAAGCGCAGCTACCCTCCACCCTGAAAGCTTTTTGAATGCTGTACATTTTCTTTAAAATGTGAATATTAGTTTAATTTGCCTAGTTACTCAAGGCAATTACTCCACAAGTACCAAAAGCGATATTGAGAAGCCTACTTCCAGCATCTCTGTTGGTAATAATAGCTTCATACTTGTGTGCTTATCCTCATGCCTTTTCCTTTCAAATACTGGAAAGGCAGAGACTGTTCAACCAAGTCATCTCTGATCCAAAAACCAAAACTCTGATTTCATCCCAAACTAATGCTGTCTGATGTCAGTAAAATTGCTATTACTCTCGGTCATCCTGGCTTTCGCAATTGTGCCTCTGTTGGACTCTCTGTCCAACCCTGTCGATCACCCCTGTCCTGCTCCCTGCCCGCCGGGTGGTTCTTCTGTCCCTCTGCCCTGCTGTCTGTCTGTCCACCCAGTTCCTCTCTTGCTGCTTGTATCCCACTTGTGCCCTTTTCCTTTTTCTTGCTCCTTCTGTGCCTCACAGCCCATTTCTGCAGGAGGCAGCTGTTCCCCAGGGCATGGATGCTGAGACGGACGGATGGACCTGCTGGATGCCTGAGCCCCGCAGCCCCCCAGGGGAAGGGGAGAATGTCTGGGCAGGGAGTTCTGCCGCAGTCTCCCTCCCAGGAGTCCTGTGTAAGAGTTTAATAAAGTTTGCTTTCTGGCTTGTGCTGCCCTCTGTGTTTGTGGACACTGTAAGTGGCCGTGGCTGTGCTGCTGGGTGCAGGTTCCTGGGTGTGGAGGGGGCGGGGGCTGGGGTGTTGGCCCTGTGTTTATTGTCCATGGGGGAGCCAATGGACACAGACAAGTGATCTGGGTGTGGGGGCCACCCTGCGGGGGGGGGCAAGGGCAGCAATGGTGGGGGTAGGCCTGTGCTGTCTTTGCTCCCTGGGCCAGGTGTGCTGGGGCTGGTCTGCGTGGACGGAGTGATTGGCGAGGGTGACCTGGGCTGTGGCTGCTGCGGAGGAGCAGGTGAGGGAGGGCCTGGGCGTCCGTGGCAGAGGGGAGGGAAGGGTGTTGGGGCGGCTGGGTCCTGCGGGATCCGTGGCTGGGGTAGTAGGCAGCGGATCAGAAAGCACGGATTTGACTCTGGGGCGGGGCGTCAGCTGGGTCAGGTGGCTGGGAGCGTCTTGCCCCACAGCATGCCGGGAGTTGTGGTCTTCGAGCTCCGGGCTTTTGATTGGCCACATTGGTTTCCAGAGCATGCTGCGAACTGTAGTTTCACGTTGCTGCTCAGCACGGGGCCATTTAGGATGGGCAGTTACTTCCTCCGTGCCCGTGGAGCGGGGTGCTTTTTCTTGCCGTTCTTGTGTGGTGTTCCACGCGGCTCCCGCCGCTTCCCTTAACGAGCAGACGGCCTGGGAAGCCGTGCCTGCCGTTCTGTTTCCGCCCATGCATGGAGCAGGGTGGCGCGGCGGCGCCTGGTGTCACCTGGTGGCCGAACAGCGAGCGGTGCTGTAGGCGAAGAGGCGCTGCGGTGACGCGTCGCTCTCTGCTCCCACCTGCTGGCGAAAGGGAGGTACTGCAGACGGAGGAGATGCGCATGCGCTGTAGCAACTGCCAGGCCTCGTGCCCCGCAGCATGCCGGGAGTTGTGGTCTTTGGGCTCCGAGCTTCCTGTCGGCCACTTTGGCTTCTGCGGTATGCTGGGAAATATAGTTCCACGTTGCCACTCGGCTTCCAAGCCGGGAGCAACACGGAGCCAGGTAGGAAGAGCAGTTGTTTCCTCCCCACCAGTGGACCGGGGTACCTCTTTTTGCTGTTTCCGTGTGGTTTTCTGCGTGGATCCCACTGCTTCTGTTAACAAGAAAACATTATGAGAAGCCGTGCCTGGTTCCACGCATGCACGGAGTCGGCTGGTGAAAAAGCAGTACCTCCAGCGGGGGGCCGGCGTGCATGCGCAGTAGTTGTGCTTCGCCCTATGCTGCCACCTGCTGCTGGAAACGTGATACTGCTGGCGGAGCGGCTGGGGCAGGGAAAGCCTCGGGTGGGGGGTGGGGGGTGGGGGGTGGGGGGTGGGGGTCGGGCTGCAGGTGAGGAAGCCAGGGGCTGGCTCCAGGGCATCCACAGAGTCAGGTGACCTGAGGATCTTGCCCCACAGCATGCTGGGAGTCGTGGTCTTTGGGTTTCGAGCTTCCTGTCGGCCATGTTGGTTTCCGTGGCATGCCGGGAAATGTAGTTTTTCACATTGCCGCTCAGCTTCGTAGTGGGTAAGGGCACGTTGCTCAGGGCAGTTACTTCCTCCCTGAGACGACATGGGGCACATGTTTCTGCTGTTTTCACGTGTGGTTTTCCACGTGGTTTGCACTGCTTCCATTATTGAGAAAACAGTTTGGGAAGCTGTGTCAGCTGTTCTGACGATGAGGGTGGTAGCATCCTCTGCCCCCACCTGCTGGCGAAAAAATTCAGTAACGCAGGCAGAGCCATGTAGGACTTAGAGGTAAGAAGCCTTCAATGTACGGGGGCCCCTAAACTCATGTGCTGAGCATGTGAGACAAATGTCTGTGGCATGAAGATCAAGGACTACTGCTCAGAAGTAAGCAGCTTTCCCTTTGTTTCCCCGTCCTCTCAGGAGCCCTCTTTATGATGCTTGTACACACTTCAGGCTCACAACGCTCATTTTCTCCTCAACTTAGTATTCCTAGTCCCTGCCTACCCCCCCCCCCCCACACACACTTTCCAAGGACCTAGGTGCTCTGCTCAGGTCCCTCCTGAGGTCTTACAGATCTTTTAAATCTGCGCAGCATCCTTTCCAGCTTGTACTGTGCCACTATTTTTTCCTTTCTCCTTTTGAGAATGTCTGTACCCTTTTCAGATCTTGATTGGGTTGACTTTTTCGGACCTATCTGCATAGCCTTTTGTTTTTTAGATAGTCTACTAAGGTATGTTACTTCTCCTGTGAGTTATTTTACTACATTGAATTGCTTTTTTGGTGGTTTGTAATCTGTTACACTCCTAGATTATTTCTACCTATGTAAAGAAAGGTTTCAACTAATTACAGTCAAAAAAAAGTTTTAGTTACCTACTTGGTCATATTGTTGTCTCAATAATCAGAATTGAAGCAAAAGCACAGAAATTGTTGCTTCTAGTAACACTCCACACACCATTGAGCTAAGCCAAATAAAAAAAATGCAGCTGCTGCTCCTCCTGCACTCTTTATCCCTTCCTGTGCTTTGCCCCTCCTCTTTCCCAGGTGATTGGGGCAGGGTGCCGGGTGGGGCCTAATGCTGTGAGCCGCAGGTGTCCTATTAGAGAGCTCATTCTGCCTGAGCTGCTCTTTGGGGGTAAGTGCTTTGTTTTTCCTTCAGTCAGTTGCAGTTTTTTGTGTTTTTTTGTTTTGTTTTGTTTTGTTTTTTTTTTTCTTTTTTTTAGGTGGGTCAGAGTCTATGGGCTGGTGTGTTTCCAAGTTGAAAGAGATAAGTATGTCTATTTAAGGTACCATCTAGTAGGATCATCTAAAGTAGATTAATCTATATAGTAGTAGGTGCCTTTATTGCATGCAGCTCTTCTTCAGGTGAGTAATTGTTATAGTAATTCTTATAGTGTAAGTAATTCTTTTCCCATGTTTTGTTCATGATGTTTGTAGTGTGCCTTTTTATGTGTGTGTTTGGCCTGGAGCTGTCCTGCCTGGCAATTAGTAATGGTAGCTAACATGGTGGTCCAACAGTGCAATAACACATTGTCCTGACTCTTTTGGGAAAGACATCTGGTCTGTCTCTGGGCGAATACTCAAGCTCTGGGTGAGTACTTAAGGGCAGCTGGCACAGAGTCTTTTTTTCTTTTTTTCCAGCAGTAGGTAAACCTTAGGAGGAACCGGTCAAAGGAAACAGCACTTCCTGGAACTGTCAAGTTCTTGTTCGGCAACTTGGTGACTGGTTTGATCTGCCTTTTCAGATGTAAAGGCAAGCGGACTGCTGTTTTGAAATGATAAAATTAAAAACATGAAGTTTGTCAAATGTGGCGGTGCCTGTTTGCAGTCTGTTTATTGCTTTTGCTAGTGGTAGGTAACACTTATGAGGAATCAGTCGAATGAAAGAGCACCTTCTGGAACTGTGAAGCTCTGCGTTGGCAACTCGTTGACTGGCTTGACCTACTGTCCATTTCCAGAGGGAAGCGGAAGGGAAGCTTCGAAGGGAAGCTGTTTTGAAATTAAAAAAGAAAAAAAATAATGGCGCTGCTCTATGGCACCTGGAGGACCACCGCTCTGCGTGACAGTTAAAAGAATGTGATTTGGAGATGGAGAGCAGCAGAGGTAAAACAGCTGGGAAGAGAGGTATAAGTATTGCAGAGGTATTGCAGTAGGTAGGTAGGCTGTGGTTATGAGGTGCCTCAGGGTGTGCTTTGTCTTGGTTCTGCAGTTCCCTCGTGCAGCCTTGGAGAGGTGAATTCCCCATGTTGTGGAGTGGTGCAAAAAGGTGAGAGGGTTGTCAGCCCGGTCAGTTTCCTTCACCAAAGCTAAGGTAAGTCTTTCAGGAGAAACAGGCTGATTGCCTGTGCTGCACTCTGCACGCTGTTGACCTAAGCCAGACCAAAAACAGGGCTGCTGTTCCTCCTGCTCTCTTTATCTCTTCTCATGCACGGCCCCTCCCATTTTCCACATGATTAGGGCAGGCATTCTGCCTGGGCTGCTCTTTGGGGTGGGGGCTTTGTTTTTCCTTCAGTCAGTTGCAGGGTTCTTTAGGTGGGTCAGAGCCTATGGACTGATGCGTTTCAAATCGAGACCGGTAAGCCCATCTTTTTGAGGTAACTAGTAGGGTCTGTTAGAGCAAAACTGCCAGGTGCCCCCCCCACCTTGCAGGTGGCTGCCAAATGCCTCCCCCTCCCCCCCCCCCCCCCCCCCCGGCCTTGCAGGTGGCCGCGTTTGAGCTTGGATCTACTTTCCAGGTACAGAGGCAAGTGGACTGCTCTTTTGAAATGATAAAATTAAATATAGGGTCACTTGTGGTGTTGAAGGGTGGGTGGTAATGCTGGCAGCTGAATGTTTATCTTTTGACCGTGTTTTCCTTTGTTCAAGCTGAAATGCAGTGCGCAATACAGGACGTTGCGACCCGAGCTACCTAAGGCAAGGTGAGCAATGAACAGAGGTAGCAGTTATTTTTGGGGTGTGGTTGTCACCGCAGTTAAGTTATTACAAAAAGTAGAATAAAAATCCATTTTGCCTTTTAGAGGTGCTTTAGGTGGCTTGAGAGCAGATGGAAACATCTGCCTCGGGGGTTAGGTGAGTGGGTGAAGTAAAAGAGCGGTTGAGAGTAACTGTCCTAGGGGTGCTGTGGCTTTTGCTGCTGTGGTTGCTTTCTCTTCTGCTTATCAGGTGCCACAGGCAAGGTGGGCTGTGATAGTCTTTAGAATAGGAGCAAAGCAGGTCACTTTCTTAGTAACAGAAGAAGAAATAATACAATATTGTTTAATATGTTACATTTGCGATGTACTGTTCCGAGGCTGTACTTGGAAGATACAAAATATATGTGCAAGGGTAACATGAGAATGCACCAATTCATGATGAGGAGTAAGGAGGACTAAAAGAATGCTCAATTTGCCAGACATCTAGATAACTGGGGCTTCTTGGACTCTGGGAACTGGATCAAACCAACCTTGCAGTTTGGACTGAGACCAAGGGCTTAGAGAGCATGCGTGAGAAGGAAAGGTTAAAAAGTTCAACTCTGATGAAGACATCTTACTTCATCCCGACGACCCCCCAGACGACCACCAGAGATTAGTACGCAAGCGCAGAAGGACTGATAAGATAATTAGCATACGAAGCGAGGCTAGGCGGAGCTAGGAAATGAATATGCATAGATGAGTTGTGAAACCTAATGCATATGTAATATCTTAGGAGATAAAAGAGAACTAAGAGAACAAATCAGATGAAGTTAGATTTGGGCAGGCGTGCCCCTAACTTCCGGCGCCTAATAAAGCACCTTTATATAATCACTTTGTGGATTATGTGTTTTCATGAACGCTAACATTTTGGCGACCCAGGTGGGGCCTCGTGGGCACTGCTGAGGCGGCTCGCGAACTGATCACGCTCCAGCCGGCACCGAGGAGTTTCTCGGGGAGCCATCGGCCGCGACCGACCCCCGCTGCTCACAACGTACCTCTGAAAGGGTAAGAAAAAGGTGCTTTCTGGTAATCGGTACCGATCTGGTCTGGGAGCTTGCCGGTCAGACGCAGCGAAAGCCACGCACGGTTGGGCTAGGGAATTCCCGTGGTAAGCCTAGGCGCCGTCCGTCAGACAGTCGCGAAAGCGCTGCAGGTTTGGCATCAGTGGTCTGGTTTTGCTGCAGGCTCAGCATCTGGTTCGGTTCGGTAAAAGCTATAGCTGATAATGGAAAAACTTAAAAGTACTCTGTGCGGTAATGCTTCGGTACCGCGATCCTCCCCTTTGGGCTGTTTACTAGCACACTGGAAGGAGGGGTGTTTCGGGCAGGAGTTACGAAAGGGTAAACTGGTTGATTACTGTAATGTTTGGTGGCCACAGTATGAACTAGAAGATCAAGAAAGTTGTCCAGAAAACGGAACCTTACAGTACAATACTATCTTACAATTAATGTTATTTTGTGAGCGAGAAGTGCAAGGGGCCTCTCTGTGTGATTGCGTGATTGTGTTGTGAGTGAGACGCAGCATCGCTGCGAAGCGAGTGCGGAGTTCCGATCCGCGGTTCTGTATTCTCTGCGAGGGGAGCGGCCGGAGACGAACAAAGCGCATGACAGACCGAAAAGAAGTGCTGTTTTATCCAAATGTTGATTGGTGGTGCCCAATATATGGGCCCGGCGGTGCATCTTGTAATCCTATTTCGTTCTTAAATGTTTTGAGTGTGACAAGGAGGAAGGTGGGAGCATTATCTAAGTAACAGGTTAAAAGTTTCGGTATATTTGCGGTGGTGTTTGGTCAGTTTCCCAAGTATCGGGGGAGGGGGGCTGACTGATTATCAAAGCGGTAGAATGTAGAGTCACTTCTTTGGTGGTTCGGGCTTGAGCCCTGGGAATTTGGTAAGAAGGGGGAGAGCGAATTTATTTAGGCCTCAATACCTTTTAAACCCCCCATCTTGATGGATACACAGGAGTGATTCCTTGTTTTGTGTAGGCTTACTAACAAAGTGCGTGAGAAAAATTAGCATTCGGCTTGAAATTCGGCCTTGTTGAAATGTAAATTTTGTGGAAAAGGTGGTATTGTTTGTCTAGAAGACGGAAGGCTGAGTGCTTCAGGTGTTTTTCCGAAGTCCTGTGGATTTATGATCCAGATTTATGATATGGAACGGGGCTCATTAATAATCTGAAATAGTGAAGTTTGTATGTGGAGTCTAATCCCAGAGAATTGGGACATTTGAGAAGATTAGGAAAACATAGTAAAAACCTTCCAAAAAAAGGTTTGCGTGGAAATTGAAACAAGGGACAGTAATTAATATAAATAAATAAAAGGGAATGGGAAATCAAGGAAATGGGTAATATCCAAAACAAAGACGTTTTAAAGAAAGCCTCCTTGGGTTGGCACATTGCAAGGATATTGTCGGAACGGGGAGTGGGGGGGGCGCGGAAAGCAAGAGGATTTCCGCTAAGTATTGCAATCAATTGTGGCCACTATATAAACTAAATGGCCACTTTATGGATCAATCGACTATAACAGTGTCTTGCAATTAATGTTGTTTTTGAGGAGAGAAGGAAAATAGGATGAAATGTTGTATACTGATACTTTGTTTCAGCATCTTGGAGGGAAATGTATGGAATTAAGCTGGCCCCTGACTGAGCCTTTGGTGTTGGCATTAGAAAAGTACAGGCTGGAGGAAGATAAAGGAAGTGTTAAAAGGGTTGTTGAAGGTGTTAAAGGTTTTGTGGCATGTAGTATTTAACAGAGCTGTTTGAAGTTGAACGAGCAGGGGAAGAGGATGTAGGAATGTTAATAGTTCCGCCTCAACCCGAGGCTGAGATCTCAAAATCACGGTGTGAGCCCTCTGGGGCGGAGGGACCATGATGGGTCCGAGAGAGTTGTCATGGAAACAGAAAAGCAGCTAACTCTTAAAACAACCTGAGTTCCTGTGTGAGCTCAGATTGCCAATGGGACCGCTCAGGGAACTTTCAACCATTGCATTCCCCTGATCGACATCGCCCCCCCCCCCCCGCCCCGAGACCCTTACCACCCTGGAAATTATGTAAATACCAAAATCTGGTTAAATTGGGAATTGAGAATCTGTTCCAACAAGGTCCAAAAGAAAACCCTATGGAATTTTTGAATTTTTGGACCAACTTTGAAATGCAATGAAAAAAAAAAAAGGACAGAAAATTTGGACCTGGCTTCAGAAAACAAACAGAGGCAATTGGCTAGCCTCTTTCTAGGGCAATCGGCCCCTGATATCAGAAAGAATTTGTCTTAGGCTGCAGGATAAACTTACAACAGTCAGAAATGACGGGGACCTGGGGCATCTACCCTAGCAGGTCCACTAGTTGAAATAAAGCTAGGAAACGAAGCGAGAGGCTTGAATTTTTTTGTTGTTGTTGGTTACAGGAGCTTCTTTCTCTGTGTTAATTCATCTGTAAACGTAATAGGAGCAACATATTCAGTGTTAAATAGTTTAAAAGGACGATTAGGAACTAAGACAACTACAATAATTGGAGCCACAGGGAAGGAGGAGGAACGGCCATTCTTACAACCCCTTGATTTGCGTTTTGGGGGTAAGGAACTAAACCATGATTTTTTGTATGTACCAGAATGCCCGATTCCACTCTTGGGACGAGATCTATTAGCTAAATTAGATGCAACAATAACCTCTGAGGATGGAGAATTAATAATGAAGGTACCTGAGTCCAAAGTAGGACAAATCCTAATGATCAAAGATAAACCCTTTGTTAATATTCCAAGAGAAGTAGAAAATGCAGTTATACCAACAGTACGGGAAACAGATGTACCAGGGAAGTCGAAACTGGCACAACTGGTAAAGGTGGAATTAAAGGAAAGAGCCAAACCTGTTTGAATCAAACAGTATCCACTTAAGATAGAAGCTAGGCAGGGGACAGTGAAAATTATTGACAAATTTCTCAAATATCAGATTTTGGAAGAATGTAAATGGGAATACAATACTCCAATTTTTCCAGTAAAGAAGCGGAATGGCGAATATAGATTGGTACAAGATCTTAGAGCAATAAATGAAATAACAAAGGACATTCACCCAGTAGTGGCTAATCCTTACACATTATTAACATCTGTGAGAGAGATACATAAATGGTTTACTGTGATAGATTTAAAGGATGCCTTCTCTTGCATACCTCTTGATAAAGATAGTGGAAAATTATTTGTCTTCGAATGGGAAAACATATTGAAGTTTTTGTACCACATATGGTAACAACTGTTTTAGAACAAAAGGGAGGGCCACTGGTTATCACCCAGACGAATGATGAAATATCAGGCAATACTAACTGAACAAGATGACGTAACCTTGAAAACAACTAACCTGTTAAATTCAGCAGTATTTCTAGGAACTGTTCCAGAAGAAGGACTGTTGGAACACAATTGTGTGGAAATAAGTGAACATACCCATGCCAGCCGCGAGGATTTGAAGGATGTACCCTTTGAAAGGTATGACTGGGAACTTTTTACTGATGGTAGTAGTTTTGTGGAGAATGGAACGTGATATGCAGGGTATGTAGTAACAACCCTGAAGACAGTAATCGAAGCAAAACCTTTACCACCTGAAACATCAGCACAGCGAGTGGAACTGATAGCCCTACCTCGAGCACTGGAACTGAGTAAAGGAAAGATGGTAAATATTTGGACAGATTCAAAGTATGCTTTTGGAGTAGTCCATGTTCATGGAGCATTATGGAAAGAAAGAGGGCTGTTGTCCTCGCAAGGAGCCAATATAAGCTATCAAGAGGAGGTGTTAAATTTGATAAATGCGGTACAAAATCCAAAACAAGTGGCTATTATGCACTGTAAAGCTCATCAAGGAGGAACCTTGAAAATATCAGAAGGGAATCGGCTGGCAGATCGAGCAGCTCGACAAATTGCTCGGGAGGTGTGGAATGTAATGGCTTTGGTAGTACTCAAGGTAGGCACCACTTGTTTTAATCTTCCCGAGGAACCAAGATATTCGCCAGAGGATGAGAAATTAGCAAATCTCCTAAAGGCCCGAAAGAACTCTGATGGACGGTATGTAACCGCTATGGGCCAGGTAGTAATACCTCCCTTGGTGATGCGAGAAATACTTCAGACAAGACATAATGAGTGTCACTGGGGTGCAGAGGCAATGGTAACATTTTTAAACGTAGCATTGTCTCTACACATATGTTAACAATGGCAAAATCAGTAATGTCAGTGTGAGATTTGTCTGAAAAATAATCCAGTAGCAAGAAAACATGCTGAGGTGGGAAGAGTTAGAGTAGGAATAGAACCAGGAGATTACTGGCAAGTTGATTTTGTAGAGTTACCTAGGACTGGGAGATATAGGTATTTGTTAGTAGGGGTTGACACCTTTTCCGGATGGCCAGAAACCCTTCCCTGTCGCACCAATCAAGCTACAGAGACAGTAAAATGGTTATATAATGGAAAACCATTCCGAGGTTTGGGGTTTCCGTTAGGAATATCCTCGGATAGGGGACCCCGCTTTGTTGCATCTGTGGTTAAAGACGTAAGCCGGCTATTAGGAATTTCTTGGAATTTACATACTGCATGGAGACTCCAATCTAGTGGACAGGTAGAAAGGATGAACCAAACTCTAAAGGGACAGATCAGTAAAATCTGCCAGGAAGCCAAAATACAATGGCCACAAGCTTTGCCTATAGCTTTACTGAGAATAAGGATAAAGGCAAGGAGTGGAATGTCAGTAAGCCCATACGAGATAATGTATGGAAAGCCTTATGAATCCCCAGAACCAAATCCTAATATGCATATAACAGGGAGCCAGGACGTTTATAATTATATATTGTCTCTTGGTAAAACTTTAGCTCAACTTCAAAGTGTTCTGGTGTGGAACCGACCGTTGTCACTGGAAAATCCTGTCCACGATATTCAGCCAGGTGACTGAGTGTACATTAAAAACTGGAATGAAGAACCCCTGAGAGAATGGTGGGCCGGACCTTATCAAGTATTATTGACTACTTTTACAGCTGTAAAGGTAGAAGGGGTGGATGCTTGGATTCATTATACTCGGGTGAAAAAGGTTCCCGAATTTTGGTCAGTGCGAGCAATCGGAGATACAAAACTACAGATGAGGCGCGTATAACCATACAATGTTGGGGTTCTTAACAACAGTAACGATAACAGTAATTGTTTTGTGTAAATACCTTGTAATTGAGTTCCTAGAAATACCAGAAAAATATAAGAAAGAGGAAATATTCAGAGGAGAAAATGTTACTTTGGAATGTGGAATGCATAACGATAAACCAATAACAATTAGCTCTCTAAAGGTGGTCTGGGAAAAAATAAGTGACTCCGGTCAGAGCCAGGAAATATACGTAGACACAACCAGGGACAATACAGGATTGAAGGCTGGATGGAAGGGGAAGGCGTACGTAAGTAAAACCATAGAATTGGGCCAACAACTGAGAGGAGCTACCACCTGAACCCTGTTTAGTGTTACTAAAGTCAACAAAGGAAACTACCGGTGCATGGTAACACATGAAAATAGCACAGATTACGGGATAAGAGAAATATTGGTATATCCAAAATTGGATAAAGGAATATTGGTAGCCCACCGAAAAGGATCTAGAAGAAAAAGAGAGGGCCAGGTACCATGGACACAAGTGGTACAGATCCCACACAGGCAACCATCAGAGAATTTACTGGTAGGATTGGTTAAAGATGTTGCCATAATTAAAGGAACTGATAGAATTACTGCTTGTATGCCCATTCCAAAAGCAACGGGGGACCCGCTTGAGTGGGGTATAATAACCTCCCCACTGCCCCAAGTAAAAGGAAATGAAACAATTCAATGTAAAGAAGTGAAAGTTTTAGAGAGGATAAATGTTACACAATACTATAGGAAACTGAGCCCCCCAACATCAAGGTCTGAATGTGAAAAGAAGAAGAACTACCAATTCATAACGATAGGCAGATTTAAGAATGTGGGACAGTGTTATTACGACGAACTACGTGTAGTAGAAGGAGTTAGAGAAAAGATTGTTTGGGAATGTCAAGAGAAAAATGAGCCAAAAGGAATGAAAGGGTGGGATAGTTCTTGGACAGTAAGTTTATTGCAGAAATTCCAGTATGGAGGGAATACATCATGGTGTATTAAATGGCAGGGAAAGCAGAATGGAACTGATCAGTTTTATACAGTAAGCTGGGTTGATAGTAGTGGTAGACAAGAGTCAACAAAGGTAGCTTGGTGGACTTGTGAGAAGAAATATACTTGCGACAGTAATAATGAAGATATCGAGCACTTACTTCTGGTATTGATAGCTCTTAGGGCAGGATGTGTTTGCCGAGGAATTAAGTACAATTCGGAAAGAAATAGCCAGGCTAGTCAAGTCGCAGTGGATTGTAGCTATAGTACCATACAAAGTCCAGGACAATTTGTATGGGCAGCCAGTAATGGAACTTGGACTACACACCTGCCGATAGATGGGGAACTAAAAGAAATAACTCTAGGACTCCCTCCCCCCACTGCGTCCAATATGGAAAAAGTCTCCTTTTAAGGGAAAGTTGGAAACCCTACAAATTAGTAGAGCAAAAAGAAGTTTAGAAGAAGGGGCAGATGAAGATATATGGCATGAACCCTCGGATGGAGTAAAATTCAATTGGGCATTAGAATCTCTATTTGCAAAGGTAGTTACTTATCGAAATAGGGAAATGATTTATAAACTTACAAGACAAGTGAGTAGGCGCAAGAGAGCCCCAAAAGAAGGCTTTAGAGACCTTAATATCCAACTACAATCTACAACTAAAATGGTGCTACAAAAATCTATTGGCATTAGATACACTGTTATTAAAGGAACATGGAGTATGCGGATTTCTAAAAGATCATATTGATCATTGCTGCATCCACATTTCAAATGTGACTATTGATGTAGAACATGTCATAGAACAACTGGCTCGAGTAGAACAAGAAGCAGAACAGGAAGAGAAAGATATGACAACAAGCTGGTTGGATAAAATTTTTAGCTGATGGAATATTAGTAATTGGGTTAAGTCCTTACTGGAGACAATAATTATATTGGTGATTGTAGGGATACTAATTTGGTTAACATTTATAATGCTGAAAAGTCTGGTTCTAAGGAAGACAACCTGGAACTGGACAGTGATGCAAACCATTGCTCGGCAAATGGAACCACATCCTCAATATCCTCCACCGGCATCTAACAACTTTGGATTTCAGAGAAAGAATCTGAGGAACCCAGGAGGCGAAATGCAATGAAAACCGAATAGACAAGATCGGTTTCAGATCAAGTGAAACCAACCAGAAGAGCGAACATAACATAAAGCAGAAGTGGTGGACTTATGAAATGTTGTGACAATCCTAATCTTTGCAATTTTCTTGATTCCTAATGAAGTAATTTTCCTTGATTATATTATTGGTGAGCACTGAGTGTAAAACATTTTAGTTAGTTAGTGAAAGCATTTGCCCTCCTCGAAAGGAGTGAAATGCTTTCAAAGGGGGGAAATGTTAGTAATAGAAGAAGAAATAATACAATATTGTTTAATATGTTACATTTGCGATGTACTGTTCCGAGGCTGTACTTGGAAGATACAAAATATATGTGCAAGGGTAACATGAGAATGCACCAATTCATGATGAGGAGTAAGGAGGATTAAAAGAATGCTCAATTTGCAGACATCTAGATAACTGGGGCTTCTTGGACCCTGGGAACTGGATCAAACCAACCTTGCAGTTTGGACTGAGACCAAGGGCTCAGAGAGCATGCGTGAGAAGGAAAGGTTAAAAAGTTCAACTCTGATGAAGACATCTTACTTCATCCCGACGACCACCCAGACGACCACCAGAGATTAGTACGCAAGCGCAGAAGGACTGATAAGATAATTAGCATACGAAGCGAGGCTAGGCGGAGCTAGGAAATGAATATGCATAGATGAGTTGTGAACCCTAATGCATATGTAATATCTTAGGAGATAAAAGAGAACTAAGAAAACAAATCAGACGAAGTTAGATTTGGGCAGGCATGCCCCTAACTTCCGGTGCCTAATAAAGCACCTTCCTATAATCACTTTGTGGATTATGTGTTTTCATGAACGCTAACAACTTGAATGCTGTTTGGTTCCTGAGAAAGGTGTTGTAGAGGAAAAAGGTTGTCTGGCGTGGCAGTTCCTGATGGCAGTCTTCCTCGGTAGGTGAAGAGGTGCCTGAAGCCCCATCCCGTGTAGCCTGAAATGCTGTGTCTGTGTTTGGGTTGGGGTTGCACCGTGGTGAGTGTAGGGATGGGTTTTAAGTCGGTGCAGCAGAGGGCCAGGATCCAGTGTCCTGTCATGTGTTTTTACCCATCAGCATTGCCTTCTGGTTTTCAGATAGCCTACTCAAGTATGTGATTTATGCTGCGAGTGATGTTATTACATAGAATTGATCTTTTTTTCTGGTGTGTAATCTGTTATGCTCCTAGATTTTTCTTCCTGTATAAAACAACGGTTTGAGCTACTTGCAGTTGAAAAAAAGTTCAGTTACTTGCTTGGTCATATTGTCCTTTCAATATTCAAAGCTGAGGCAAAAGCACAGGGATTGTTGCTTCTAGAAACACCCTAGTTCTCTTGTCTGCACTCTGCATGCTGTTGAGCTAGGCCAGAAAAAACAAACAAACAAAAAAAACCATAGCTGCTGCTCCTCCTGCTCTCTTTCTACTTTCTTGTGCTTTGCCCCTCCCCTTTCCCAGGTGATTGGGCTTGGGTGCTGGGCGGGGCCAAATGGTATATGAGCCCCAGGTATGCCATTAGGGAGCTCATTCTGCCTGGGCTGCTCTTTGGGGTAAGTGCTTTGTTTTTCCTTCAGTCAGTTGCAGGGTTCTTTGGGCAGGTTGGAGTCTATGGATTTCTAGATTTTAAGTGCTTGGAAATCACTTACTAGAGGGATATTTAGCAGAGGTTGCTGGCTCACTTGTTTTTGGGTTGGTGAGGTACACTTCTGGTTTTGGGTTGTATTTTAATCTCTAGATGTATCAAACCACTTGTGTAACTCTCCAGAGGACTGAAAAGAGCTTGAGTACTGACTTCAAGAGGCTTGACCACGTAGGCGCAGTATTACCAAGAGACTGAGCAGGGTCGTATCAGGGTTACCTTTTTCATCTGTAAAGGGTAGGTCTGTGATTACCCCTGCCGGGGCTGCTGTGTGTGCATGGCTTTTTGGCATTTGTGGAGCTCATTTTTTTTTTTCTGTGTGTGTGTGTGTATGTTCTTACTTTTTTTTTTTTTTGAAGGCCAAATAGTGTATGTGCTGAGCGTGGTTGGCAGGAGGAGATGGGGAGTTGTCTGGCAGGGGAGCTGTTCAGGACTGGTAGGTTTGGTTTCTAGGAGCGTGCGGCATCCTTCCTGTGCGATGCCACTGGTTGTTGGGCAGGAACGTTCCAGCTTGTGTGTCTTAAACAATGTAGCTTGTGCAGTGTGTGTTGTGTGGCCCGGGCAGAGTTTGCTGCGGTGCTGTGAGCGAAGAATCTCAGTTTGAGCTGGTGAGCAGCTGAAGTAAAGGAGCTGGGAAGAGAGAGGTATTGCAGCAGGTATGCTGTGGCTGTGAGGTGCCTCAGGGTGTGCTTTTCTCTTGTCTCTGCAGGTGCTTCGTGCAGTCTTGGTTAGGGAACTCCCCGTGTCACAGAGCAGTGAGGGAAGGTGAGAGTTTTATCAGCCTGGTCATCCCTTATCTGAAGCGAAGGGAAGACATTTGGGTGTTTCCCTCTGAGGGTCTGAAGTGAGACTGTTTGGAATAGAGGAGCAGTGTGGCAGGTGGTTGCTTGCAAGCACAGTGGTCATTTTGTCCTTCTGTGTTCCCAGGTGGCATGGGTGATGGTGGCCGTTCCTTTCGAGCTTGGATCTAACTTCCAGCTACAGAGGCAAGTGGACTGCTGTTTTGAAACGAAAACATTAAATATGGGATCACCTATGTTGTTGAGGGATGGGTGCTAATGCTGTCAGCTGAATGTGTATCTTCTGACTGTGTTTTCCTTTTTTCAGGCTGAAATGCAATGTGCAGTACAGGACGTCACGACCCGAGCTACCTCTGGAGTGACTCTGGTGAGTGATGAACAGAGGTAGCTGTTATTTTTGGGGTGCGGTTGTCGCTGCACTTACTCTACTACATCAAATAGAGTAAAATTCCAGTTTCTCTTTTAGAGGTGCTCTAGGCGGCTTCAGAGAACGGGTGGAAGCATCTGCCATGTGGGGTAGGTAAGCAGCTGAGGTAAAGGAGGGGATGAGAGTAACTGTCCTGAGGGTGCTGTGGCTTTTATTGCTGTGGTTGCTTTCTATTCTGTTTATCAGGTGCCACAGGCAAGGTGGGCTGCGATAGTCTTTAGAATAGGAGCAAAGCAGGTCACTTGAATGCTGTTTGGTTCCTGAGACAGGTGTTGGTAGAGGAGAAAAACTTTCAGTATTCAAATCTTTCAATGTTCAAGGCTGAAGCAAAAGCATGGGGATTGTTGCTTCTAGAAACACCCCAGTTCTCTTGTCTGCCCTCTGCATGCTGTTGAGCTAAGCCACATAAATAAATAAACCACAGCTGCTGCCTCTCCTCTTTCTACTTTCTTGTGTTTTGCCCCTCCCCTTTCCCAGGTGATTGGCTTTGGGTTCCAGGCAGGGCCTAGTGGTAATTGAGTCACAGGCATCCCATTAGAGAGTTCATTCTGCCTGGGCTGCACTTTGGGGTAAGTGCTTTGTTTTTCCTTCAGTCAGTTGCAGGTTTCTTTAGGTGGTTAAGAGTCTATGGACTGATGCGTTTCCAAGTAGAGACTGGTATGCCCATCTTTGTGAGGTAACAACTAGTAGGATCTGTTAGAGTAAACCAATCTAGTAATAGGTGCCTGTATTGCATGCAGCTCTTCTTCAGGTGAGTAATTGTTATAGCATGTTTACGGATAGGATGGCAGTGTTACTTTGTGTTTGCTTTGTGGTTCTGGGTCCCTTATGATTTCTGCAGAATTAAGGCAAATAATATCAAAGTTATAACCTTAGTGGCAAATTGATGGAGCAGGGTTTAGGAGATAAGTAGCATCGAAGCTCCCTGTGTAAGCATGTATCTGAAAAGAGCAGCAGTAGGTGTGTAAGGTGTAGTCTTTTTCAGGGTTAGGGACAGTTTGTTATATTTTCGGAGGTTTTACCTGCGGTTTGGGTGGCTGTAGAGTCTTTAGACCTTGCAGCCTTCTAGATTTTAAGTGCTTGGAATTCACGTAATAGAGGTGTGCTTAGGAGGTGTTGCCGGCTATCTTGCTTTTGGGACTTGTTTTTGGGAAATGGTGGGTTACGGTTCCTTTTTTTGGAGTTATCTTTTAATCTCTAGGTATATTAAGCCATTTGCATAACTTTCCAGAGGCTTCACAAGGAGCTTCAGTACGCATCAGAAGGGGCTTGACCGCATAAGTGCAGTATTACGGAGAGACTGAGCAGGGTCACCTTTCTCATCTGTAAAGGATAAGTCTGTGATTACCCCTGTTGGGGCTGCTGTGCATTCATGGCCTTTTGGCATTTGTGGACCTGAGAGTGTTTTTTTTTTTTCTGGCTCTCATCTCTGTGTTTGAGTCGTCTGCAAGGAGCTGTACTGTTTGCGTGTCCATCACGGATATGACCTCCTCTTTTTGTTTCTTGTAGCCCAGGGCATGGGCACGAACACTTGAATGAGGCATGAGGGTGAGTAGACAGCAATGTGGGCCCTGAGTTGGTCAGTGGATTGTGTTAGTCTGCTTTGCCTGTTGGGCAGGCTTTGGAAGCACCTTGCGACAGCAGAGTACATCTTCTGCCACATTCCTGAGGCGCGTCAGGTGTCAGCGGTTCCAGTTCCTGAAATGCTGGAGATGCTCGCAGCGCAAGAGGAGCTGGGAGCGTGATGCATCTCCTTGGGATGTTCGGTGAGCGAAGCGTTGGTACTGGGTATGGAAATGTCGGTCTGGGGCTTCTTGGCTGTTGGGGTAGGGGAGGAAAGAAGAGGAGTGGGTATAGACTCTTTTGTGGATTGTCATTTTTGTTTGTTCTTTCTCCTTGGTCTAAGCTGCGTGACCTTGGCTCAGCACAGTACATGGAAGCGCTAAGCCTGGATCGGGAAGGTGAGTGGAGAAAAGTTGGAAAAAGGGCATTGTTTTTGATTTGGTAGTCTATTGGTCCCACCTCTGGGTGACTCCTCTTTTCTGGGGACGAAGAAGATACTGGGAACATCCTAGTTGGCCTCTGTGGTCCACCTTGAGGATGGATTGTGACCACTGAGAATTAAGTCCAGGGGCAAATAAACAGTGTGTTTGGGGGTGGTTGGCAGGGGAAGGCGGGCAGTTGTCTCGAGTTTGTCAATCTGACTTCAGTAGCAGAGCAGGTCAGTGGACTACTGTTTTGTTTTTGAGGTGGGTGTTTCACTGGAATAAGTTTAGCTGGTGTGCCAGTGCCTGATGGCACTTTATTTCTGCAGGTGAAGAGGAGCCTCGTGCCGGAACCAATGTCCTGGCTAGCCTTTGTGTTCCTTGATGAGGATGGAACCTGCCTCCCATCATTCCCAAGCTAAGTTGTGGGGCAAGTGCTATGTTTGCTTTTGGGTTTTGAATGCACACATAGGGTGAGGGTCTGTGCTTTTAAGTCATTGCTGTGGATGGGGCCTTTTAGGATTGTTCACGGTCAGACAGAGTGTGGGGGGGGGTGGGATTCTGTCAGGTACAGCTTGAGAACGTGCCAGGCAGGGCAGTTCCAGCTTGGTGTCTGTGTTCTGTGTTGTCTGTGCTGTGCTGTTGCTCCTGGTGCTTGGCAGCCCCTGGGGAAGCCGTCCTGAGGGTGTTGAACACTTGACCTCACTGGAATAATGCTGATGCTCAATCGGAAGCTGAGCATTTCTTGTCTTGCAGTGGGAGCCTAAAGAGATCATTTCTTCTGTGCATGTATTTTTTTTGTATCAAATGTTGCTTGATGTGATCATCATAAGTTACGTGCTCCTCAGGTCTTGATATCCTCATTGCCTTCTTCCACTGGACGGATTAGATGTGCAACTTGATAGCCACAGCAAAGGTCCTAAATGCTTGTTTCATCATCGTAGGGCTGATCTGAGCACTTCTTGACTGGCAGTCGCAGCTTAAAGTGCAGATCTGTTTCAGGTCTTGTGCATCATATTCGGTTTCAGATGGCATCTGTTTCCATCCTCACTCTTGCAGAAGTCATCTGGGTCGCATCAGGAGCTCTTGCTTGGGAATTCATTTCCTAAGAGATTTCTTCTGGGGTTTGCACTCCCCATCATTCTGGTCTCTTGTCTTAAAGGCAGGCTTTTTATGCCTCCATCATCCCAGTTCTGGCAGTTGCTTCCAGTCGCATGTCGTGACATTTGAATCTCTCCTTGGGTCTGCTGCAGAGCACCTGTTCTGACTTGCTGTTGCTGTAGGGCTTCCCTCTGGGAGTCCTTTTTTTGTGCCTTGTGTTCTGTGTTTTGTTTGTAATGTTTGTAGCGTGCCTGCGTGTGTGTGTGTGTGTGTGTGTGTTTGGCCTGGAGCTGTCCTGCCTGGCAGTTAGTGATGGTAGCTACCGTGGCGGTCCATCAGTGTACTAATACATTGTCCAGACTGTTTTGGCAAATACATCCGGTCTGCCTCTGGGCACGTACTGAAGGGCAGCTGGCACAGAGTCATCTCTGTGGTGTTTGGCAAATGTGGAGGGGGAGACCTGAGCTGCTTGCGAGCAGCTGTTTGCATAGTGCTTGAGTGGTGCTAGAGGAGAGGTCTGTCACTGAATCCTGAAAGCTCGCAGATGTGGAGTGTTTTTTTTTTTTCTCCAGTCCTAGATAAACCTTAGGAGGAACCGGTCACAGGAAAGAGCTCCTTCTGGAGCTGTCAAGCTGTCGTTCGGCAGCTCGGTGACTGGCTTGGTCTACTTCTGAGGTGCCGAGGCAAGTTGTCTGCTGTTTTGAAACGATAACATTGGAAATGGGGTCCCTTGTGTTGTTGAGGGATGGGTGCTAATGCTGGCAGCTGAATGATTATCTTCTGACTTTTCATTTGTTAAAGCTGAAACACAGCGTACAACCTGGGACGTCGCACCCAGAGCTGCCTCTGGCGAGGTGAGCGATGAACAGATGTAGCAGGTAAAGTTGGTTTCCGGTTTTCACTGTCACTCTAAGTGTCCCCTCTTTTCTGTTTTAGAGGTGTTGTAGCTGGCTTAGGAGGGTAGATGGAAGCATCTGCCTCGGGGTAGGTAAGCGGGTAGAGGTAAGGCAGTAGATGAGAGTAACTGTCCTAGCTGTGCTGTGGCCTTGGATGCTGCCTTGGCCTATGCTTTTCTTCCTCTTTCACAGGTGTCTCGCACAGGCTCAAAGGAGCAAACTGCATTCTAAAGAGCTGCGTAAGTAGGGGGGTTGGTTATGAGCTGGGTTGGAGCGGAATGGCCCAGTAGCGCGAGGTGACTATGAAAGGTCTCCGTCTTGCTTTGCAGGTGCCACGGCAGGCTCTCCACAGAAGTGGCTGAGGACTTGAGATGAGGCCGGAGAGTGACAAGGAGCAGCACGTTCAGGGATGGTTTCCAAGCGCTGCGGTTGCTTTCTCTTCTGTTTATCAGGTGCCACAGGCAAGGTGGGCTGTAACGTCAGTCTTTAGAATTGGAGCAAAGCAGGTCACTTGAATGCCGCAGGGCATCTGAGAAGGGTGTTTTAACAGGGAAAGTTTGTCTGGCGTGGCGGTGTCTGATGGCAGTGTGTTTCCACAGGTGAAGAGGTGCCTGGAGCCCCATCTCATCTAGCCTGCGCGTGCCTTGAGGATAAAGCCTGCTTTCCAGCAGTCCCGAAAGCTAAGTTTGACCTGAAATGCCCTGTCTGTGTCTTGGGTGGGGTTGTACCTTGGTGTGTGTGTGTGTGTGTGTGTGTGATATGTGCGTGGGGACGGCTTTTAAATCAGTGCAGCAGAGGAACAGGATCCAGTAACAACTGGGTAAAGAGACCGTGGGTTTATCCTTTGCAGCCTAGCGTGTGCCAGGCAGGGCAGTTCTAGCATGTGTTCCATGGTGTATGTTTGTTTCTGTGTACTATAGTATCCATTTATCAGGTCTTGTTCCCATAGTTCTTGGCTTCTGCTGTGCTTGCTGAGCACCACATCATGGGTCTTAAATGTATTGTCTTGTTGGCATGGGACTAGTAATGAAGTGTTTCTTGTCTTTCATTGGGACTTCAAAAGGCTGATCTCTCTCAAGAGCTTGACGTTGTCTACATTTCTTGATGGTAGCCATCATGGCCCTCGGTCTTGGGCTTGTGTGTGTTCATGTTCATGTACGGTTTGGGAGCCTGGCTCCATGTGGTTTGGGGTCCCGGTTCTGTGGTTTTGGACTAATGTTTCTGGTTTGGGGGGTGGGGGAGGTGGCTCCCTGCGTGGCGCAGGCCTGCTGCGGCCCGCCCCGCTGCCGCGTGGTGCCGGCCCAGCCGAGTTGGAGCATGTGAGCAGCTGAAGAAAAAGAGCTAGTGAAAGAGAGGTATTGCAGCAGGTAGGCTGTGCCTGTGAGGTGCCTGAGGATCTGCCTTTTCTTTTTTTTCGTTTGTGGGTGCTTCCTGCAGCCTTGGAGAGGGTGAATCCCCGCATCGTGGAGTGCTGAGGAAAAACAAGAGGGTCGTCAGCCCAGTCAGTGTTCCTAAGCAAGGTCCCATTAAGGCAAGCCTTTGAAGTGCTTCCCCTCTGTTTTAGCAGGTGCTGTGGCAGGCCTTCCTCAGAATCCGCTGAGGGTCTGAGGTGAGGCTGGGTGGGATAGAGGAGCAGTGTGGTGGGTGGTTACTTGAGAACACAACGATCACTTTATCCCTTTGTTTTCCCAGGTGGTGTGGGTGATACTGGCGGTACTGTTGGAGCTTGGACTCAGAGAAGAACAGGTGAGCACAACCGTATGTTGCTTCAGTGGTAGTCAGCATTGCGGAGGAGGTGGGCATCATAGCCGGTGTGCTAGTGAATGCCGGTACGCTGTTTTTGCAGACGATGATAAGCCCAGCAATGGACTAAGATGTCTCTCAGTGCCTGTGCATTTCTTGAGGTGGAAGGAATTTACCATCCAGCAATCTGAGAGCTAAGTTGAGGGGCACCTGGTATTTGCATATGTGGTGTGGCTGATGGGAGCTGGGAGCCAGAGCAGCATGGAGCCAGCTGGCTGAATATATTTGGTGCCACTGTGAGGGTGGTTCAGGCTGGGTCACCTTCAGGCTGCTTGAGGCTGGGTTTCCAGGCTAATAGAAGGAGTAGGGGGTATTTTGTAGCGTGAGTGTCTGTGCCAGGCAGGACAGTTCCCATCTGTCTTGTAGCGCTGCTTCTGCAGCGTATGTTCTGTCATGCACTCCTTGGGTCTTGATATCCTCCTTGCTTTTTGCACTGGACTGTCTAGACAGGCAACTTGGTAGCCGTGCCAAAGGTCCTAAATGTTTGTTTCGTCATCATGGGTCTGATCCGAGCACTTCTTGTCTTGCAGTTGCAGCTTAAAGTGCAGATGTGTTTCAGGTCTTGTGCATCATATTCGGTTTCTGATCGCGTCTGTTTCCATCCTCACTCTTGCAAAAGTCATCTTGGTCGCATCAGGAGCACTTGCTTGGGAATTCATTTCCTAAGAGATTTCTTCTGGGGTTTACACTCCCCATCATTCTGGTCTCTTGCCTTGAAGGCAGGCTTTTTATGCCTCCATCATCCCAGTTCTGGCAGTTGCTTCCAGTCGCAGGTCGTGACATTTGAGTCTCTCCTTGGGTCTGCTGCTGCAGAGCACCTGTTCTGACTTGCTGTTGCTGTAGGGCTTCCCTCTGGGAGTCATTCTTTTTTTTTTGCGCCTTGCGTTCTGTGTTTTGTTCGTAATGTTTGTAGCGTGCCTGTGTGTGCGTGTTTGGCCTGGAGCTGTCCTGCCTGGCAGTTAGTGATGGTAGCTACCGTGGCGGTCCATCGGTGTACTAATACATTGTCCGGACTGTTTTGGCAAATACATCCGGTCTGCCTCTGGGCATGTACTGAAGGGCAGCTGGCACAGAGTCATCTCTGTGGTGTTTGGCAAATGTGGAGGGGGAGACGTGAGCTGCTTGCGAGCAGCTGTTTGCATAGTGCTTGAGTGGTGCTAGAGGAGAGGTCTGTCACTGAATCTTGAAAGCTTGCACATGTGTGGTTTTGATTTTTTTTATTTGTATTTCTTTCCCCTCCCCAGTAGAGGTGTAAACCTTAGGAGGAACTGGTCACAGGAAAGAGCTCCTTTTGGAACTGTGAAGGACTCGGTAGGCAACCCAGTGACTGGCTTGATCTACTTTCCAGGTACTGAGGCAAGGGGGCTGCTGTTTTGAAATGATAAAATTAGCCATGGGGTCCCTTGTATTGTTGAGGGATGGGTGCTAATGCTGGCATCTGAATGATTATCTTCTGACTGTTTTCATTTGTTAAAGCTGAAACACAGTGTACAACCTGGGACGTCACGACCAGAGCTGCTTTTGGCAAGGTGAGCGATGAACAGACGTTAGCAGTTATTTTAGGGGTGCGGTTGTCACTGCAGTTACTTAACTACACAAAATACAGTTAAAGTCCTGTTTATATTCCAGAGGTGTTGTAGCTGGCTTAGGAGGGTAGATGGAAGCATCTGCCTCGAGGGCAGGTGAGGGGGCAGAGTAAGGGAGCAGGTGAGAGTACCTGTCCTAGCTGTGCTGCGGCTTTGGATGCTGCCGTGGCCTATGCTTTTCTTTTTCTTTCGCAGGTGCCTTGCACAGACTCAGAGGGGCCAAGCTGCACTCTGAAGAGCAGCATGAGAAGGGCAGGCTGGTCGTGAGTGGGGTTGGCGCAGAATGGCCAAGTTGCGCAAGGTGACTGCGAAGGGTATCCATCTTGCTTTGCACGTGTCATGGCAGGCTCTACATAGAAGTGGCTGAGGATTTGAGAAGAGGTTACAGAGCATCAAGGAGCGGCACGTGCAGTGACGGTTTCCAAACGGTATGGTTACTTTCTCTTCTGTTCATCAGGTGCCACAGGCAAGGTGGGCTGTAACATCAGTCTTTAGAATCGGAGCAAAGCAGGTCACTTGAATGCTGCAGGGCATCTGAGAAGGGTGTTTTAACAGAAAAAGCTTGTCTGGCATGGCAGTGCCTGATGGCAGTGTGTTTCCACAGGTGAAGAGGTGCCTGAAGCCCCATCCTGTCTAGCCTGCACACACCTCGCTGAGAATGAAAGCCGCTTTCCAGTAATTCAGAAAGCCAAGTTACGTCTCGGCCTCGAGCATCTGGGGCCTGTGCCTGTGCTTTTGGGCCTGTCTGTAGCATTTGGCACCTGCATTAATACTTTCTTGGCATATATTTAGGCTTTTGTGGCCTGTGTCTTGGGGGGGGTTGTGGAGCTGCTTGTACACCTTTGGGTACTGTGTCTGGGGGTGGGGTCAGGGCCTGCATCTGGGGGGGTTGGAAGCTGCTCCTACAATGTAGGGATCTGTATCTGTGGGGGTTGGGAGCTGCTTGTACACAGTATGGGCTTGCGTTTGGGGGCAGGTGTTGGGAGCTGCTTGTACAATGTAGGGATCTGCATCTTGGGGGTGCTTGGGAGCTGCTTGTCCAACTTTGGGACTTGCATTTCTTGGGGCTGCTTGTCCACCTTTGGGAGCATCTCTGCTTGGGAGCTGCTTGTACACCTTTGGGACTTGCATCTCGGGGGTGCTTGGGAGCTGCTTGTACACCTTTGGGACTTGCATATGGAGGGGGTTGGGAGCTGCTTGTACACGCTAGGGCCTTCCCTCTATGGGGCTTTGGGGCCTGCCTCTGGGGGTTGGGTGTTGGGAGCTGCTTGCACACCCTTGGGGCCTTCCTCTGCGGGGGCTTGGTGCCTGTGTCTCTGGGGAGTGGGGGGGTTCAGAGCTGGTTGTACAGTATAGGAGCCTGCGTTGGGGGGGGTGGGAGCTGCTCGTACACTGGAAGCCTGGGTTGGGGGGGGGAGGTTTGGAGCTGCTTGTGCACCTTTGGGGCTTGCATCTGGGGGGGGGTCGGGTGCTGGTTGTACACCTTTGGGGCCTGCCTCTGGGGAGGGAGGGTGGGGAGTTGCTTGTACACCTTTGGGGCCTGTGTCTGGGGGGGCTTGGGGCCTGTGTCTGGGGGGAGGGGTTTGGAGCTGGTTGTACACCTTTCGGGCTTGCATCTGGAGGGGGTTGGGGCCTGCCTCTGGGGGGGTGGTTGTGAGCTGCTTGTACACCTTTGGGGCCTGTGTCTGGGGGGGGTGGGAGCTGCTTGTACACTGTTAGGGCCTGCCTTGGGGGGGTGTGGGAGCTGCTTCTATGCTGTAGGGGTCTGGGTCTTGGGGGGTTGGGGCTGTTTGTACACCTTTGGGGCGTGCCTCTGGGGAGGGTGGGGAGTTGCTTGTACACCTTTGGGGCCTGTGTCTGGGGGGGTTGGGGCCTGTGCCGGGGGGGTTGGGAGCTGCTTGTACACTCTAGGGTCCTCTGGTGGGCTTTGGAGCCTCCCTTTGAGGGGGGCAGTTGGGAGCTGGTTGTACACCTTCGGGGCCTGAGTCTGGGGCATGGGGTCTGGGGCCTGGGGCCTGCATCTGGGTGGGGTGGGGTCCAGTTCATGGCGGGGGGGGGGGTTGGGAGCTGCTTTTGGACAGTTGGGGTCTGCATCTGGGTGTGGTTGGGGCCTGCGTCTGGGTGTGGGTTGGGGCCTGCTTGTAGACTTCTGCAGCCTGCGTCTGGTGTTTGGGGGCTTTTCTGTAGCGTTTGGGGCTTGCATTTTGGCTTTGGGATGTGTCTTGAGCTTCTGGGGCCTAGCTGTAGTGCTTGGGGCCTGCGTCTGGGGCTTTTCTGTAGCATTTTGGTCGCGTGTTTGTGATTTGGGGTGTGTATCCAGGGTTTTGCCTTTTTTGTAGTTTTCAGCTATGTGTCAGTTTCTTTGTCAGTTGCCTGGGGTTAGGGGCAGTTTGGGGTTTGGATCATTAGTCAGTGTCATTAGCGTTGGGGGGTTGATATGAAGGGTTAGGGTTGTGGTTAGAGTTGTTAGGGTTAAAGGGAATAAGGATTTTAGGGTAAGGGGATCAAGGTTGTGGGAATAAAAATGTTTTTGCACAGAGTTACATCGTTTAGAGGGAAGGAAGGTGGTATTGAGATATGCTTGCAGTGATAAGAAAGCTTACCAGACAACCTTGTAAAATGCAGACAACCCCAATCCTTAGAGCAATTGGGTGGAAATCACGGTGTAAGAAACATTACCACCTCAAAGAGGAAAACAGTCAAGAAAAAAAGAAAATTGACTTGTAACAGGCCAGCAGCTGTGTATTTTCTGTGAAGAACCAGATAGATTGTGAACCTGGATTACCCGGTCAATTGGGAAAGTGGGGAGGGTCCTGGTCACCGAGAGGAAAAAAAAAATTTATATAAACTGTGTTATGGAACTAGTAGGTGGCTTGTGGGACGCCTGCCATTGCACTCGTGAATAAAAATGCTACCTCACTGAGATCCTTGCCTGAGCCTATGTTATTGGTTACAGAGTGTTTTTAACAAGGTGTTAGGGTTTTAGGGTTTCAGGGCTAAGGCACTAGGGTTGGGTTTCAGGGTTAGGGTTTCTAGGGTTTAGGGTTAGGATTTTAAGGTTGTTAGGGTTGGAGTTAAAGGGTTAGGGTTTGGGGGTTAGTGTGTTAAGGTTTTAAAGTTTTTTGGGGTTTTAGTGTTGATAGGGTTTGTAGGGGTTAGGGTCATAGGGTTTTATTTATGGTAAGGTATTTAGGGTTAGGGTTTTAAGGTCTCAATTTTTGTTTGTTTTTAAGGTTAGGGGCTCCAGGGTTAGGGCCTTGAGAGTCTTAATTTTTAGGGTTAGGGGTTTTAGGCGTAGGTCTTCAGGGCTTTAGTGTGGTAAATTTTATTGGGTTAGGGCTGAAAGGGTTTTTAGGGTTAGGGTTTCTAGAGTTTTTTGGGGTGGGGGTTAGGGTTAGATCCGTGGGGTTATATTAGGACGGAAGGCCAAACTAAGAGGGTAGGAGACCCCCAAAATTGAAGGGTTGAAGCCCCAAGTTAGGGGAAGGAACCTCAAAGTTGTGGGGTCCCCCAAAATTGGGCAGAAGAACTATTAATATTAGGGGGAAACCCAAAAAAAGGAGGGTGGGGGGTCGGGTCCCCCTAAAAGTGGTCGGGTCCCCCCAAATTAGGGGAGGAACCCCCAAGTTTGGGTGGGTGAACCCCCAAATTGGGGGGAAGAACACTTAAAATGGAATTGCGAAATTCCAGAATTGAATGTCGACCCCCCCAGAACTGGGGAGGAATCCCCAAAATTCGGGGGGACCCTCAAAATTGGGGTTAAAGCCCCAGATCTCAGGGAGCGAAGCCCCAACTTAAGGGAAGGAACCTCAAAACTGTGGTGAGAACCCCAACATTGGGGGAAGGAGCCTTAATATTAGGGTGGCAGGCCTAAAAAAGATGGTGGGGGACCCCAAAATTGTGGTGGGATTGGAATGGGGGGGGAAATCCCCAAAATAGAGGGGGAACCCCAAAACTGGGGGGGCGAAGCACCAAATTAGGGAAAGGAACCCCAGAATTGTGGGGAAGAACCCTGAAATGGAGAGGTGAAAACCCGAAATTGAGGGGAAAACCCCAAAACGGCGGGAAAACCTCCATAAAC